>NW_028263380.1:20498850-21699684 GCF_051168715.1 Poecilia mexicana | reverse complement strand
AACAAAGGAAATAATAGTTTTAAAGAAACAAAGAGCACTGCAGGAAACACCTGAGTGGAAACAGCAGCCAAGTTGTAAGTGAGGAAGAATCCAGTTTAGACTTTGAACGCTGGAAACATCCGTCTGTGTGAAATATGACATGTTTCACTGAGTGAGTTGATTTATTGAACTTTATAGTAATAATCCAATTTATAAAACTGAACAGTTTAACCCCACCGCCCACCTTCAGGTAGAAAAATGGCTGTACTTTTGTCTCGCTAAAGTTTTAATAAACGGATATTTAAAACATCAAATGTTTCCTTTTCTAGCCTAAAGCTGCAACTTTAATCTGCACATAAAGAACATTAACTTTTTTAATATACTATTATCTACTGATTTTAACAGCTGTTCTTTATCATGAGGAAATGTTGCTGATGAGGGTCAGAAAGTTTTCTCAGCTGATCGTGTCATAAAAACATTATGTTTGACCTCACTGTCAAAAAATGTAGATCTGCAAAGATCTGACAACATAAAGTCTCGTTCTGCAAATGTTCAGAATAAAATCACATTGAAAAAACTTAAAGGAGGCCATTAGATTAGCACTCACCATGATTAATAACCCGTATCCTGTCTGTTTATAGATCAACCAAAAATACTGTAAAGTGTGAAAAAATGTCCCGTAGTGTCAGAAAATATTTGCTTCCACTCACAGTTCGCCACAGGAGCGCACGTCTGGGACGCAGCAACGCCACATGTGTCTTGTTACGGCTTTTCACAAGTGACAGCACAGCTCCATGTGCTTGATATCACAGCTGCGCTCCCTCTCAGACAGTCTGCAGCCTTTCAAACGGCTCCTAAATCACTGCCACGCAGTTCCCTTCCTATAGGCTACAGCTGGCTGTTGATGCTACGGATGAATAAAAGCAAAACGCAGCAGCCAGAGTTGCTTTTAGGTCGTCACAAGTGGTCAATCACCAGGCGGAAACAAACGCATACCTTTCTCAAGATGGTAATGGGACGGTTGAGAGGATTGCACAGCTGCAGAACCGGCCTGCAGAGTGGGCAAAATAAATACTGGAGATATTTCTTTCTTGGTAAATATTTTTCAAATGTTCAGGATCTGTTCACTTCAGAGAGTCATTCAAATAATCCATTATTTTTTATTTTATCTCTAATAGCTTCATATTAATTGTTTTTGTGGATGAAGTTCACAAAAAAGTTGAATCATTCGTATTAATTTTATTCAGTATTTTATACATATACACATTTAACCCGGTGAAAAATGGGTCCCTGTAAATGTATATTTTGTAAATCCTGTTTTCCTTTTATTTCACATACTGGTTGTAATTCTTGTTCTTGTCAGCAGGTGATGCTGTTGGAAGTTTAACAGCATCTGACTGGTAACATTTTGATCGGATATTACGACTTTTTAAAGTTTCTGTGAAGCGGCGATGCTGCGTCTCTGTTGAGTGCTAATAGTGCTAATAGTGCTGCTAACGCGTCATTTTGTTGGCTAGGAGCTTTGTAACAGTATTATACATAATAAAAGACTATTTTTGCTCCATATCTTGAATATTTTTCACTTTTGCAACTCATAAAACTGCTCTCTTTTTCCTCTCCTTTTATTTAAAGTTCTGTGTGCTCTATTAATCCCAGCTTCACAACATCTTAGCGATATTTGTTTATACAGAAACAAAGTAAAAGGAAACTATAAAAAACGGAGGAAAAAAGTGGACTAGAGTTGCTTTGGAAGAAAAAAATCGTTTAATGCTCCATTAAATATAACAATTAAGGCGACCCACTAATACAAGACTCAACTACAGGCACTAATGAAGAAACAAAGAAGAAGCTGCACACACCTGGCGCCATGACGCGACAAACACAATGAGAATGCGCTTTGTGTGTTCATACTTCCAGTCTATTCTTGCATTTTATTTATTTGGCAATTAAAAACACAAATATTTTAAAATAAAGGCCATTTTAATGCTGTAATGACTGGAGCAGTGGCGTATCACTGCTGTAAGTAAGCAGAGGGTTGAGGAGCCATCTTTACCTTTTTATGTCGTACGGCTTCATGCAGCCACGGTTAGTCATTCGTGGGAAGGCCCTGCTAAAGTCTGTCGGCAGTAAACAGATTACAGGACCGACGGGAGCTTTGCTCTGTTGCTCTGCTGGATGTGCACACAGATGTAAATGCATCTGTTTTTACGCTGTATTAACTTTGCAGACACACACGCGCGCACACACACACACACACACCTTTCTCCTAAGTTTTAAACTCACTAGAACTGACTGAACTTTACCACCTTTAGGGATGGATTCACACAGCTGCTGCAAACTTATCCAGCTCCTGCCAGCCTCCCTACATGTACCACTGAATTAAAAACAATGAGACCAACAGCCTGCATACACACACACACACACACACAGCCGAACACCATCTGCAGGACCATATGTCAGATTCAGCTTTTGTGCAGGCTGTACACACATGCACACACACACACACACTCCTGAGAGCAGGTGTAAACAAGCTTGTTTCCCAGCTGATGTGTTTTCTGTCACTCTGCATATTCTTCTTCCAGTAGACCAACTTCACGTGTGTGTGTGTGTGTGTGTGTGGGGGGGGGGTGTGTGTGTGTGTGTGTGTGCGTGTGTGTGTGTGTGTGTGTGTGTGCATTTATTTCTGTGAGGACTAGTTTCAGGTTTAACCCTTGAAAACACACCTCTGGTGCTCACTTTGTGTTAAAGCTCTGTGGGATGTACATTGTATTTCGTATTCATGTTGTGATCATGAGAACAGGGAGGTCCTCACAACGTTGGAGGCCTGCTGGTGTGTTTAAGCTCTGACAGCCTGACGCCTCCAAATCCTTCGCTGCCTTCTCTGGAGTCATATACATATAAACACACTATACGCTCACATTGTCTTCCTCAAGAGAAACACACACACTCACACACACTCATGCAAAAACACACATGGGCTTTGACAGCTGAAGAAAGGCATCTCCCCTTCTGGAGCTGAAATTGCTTCTTTAGTTTAACACTGCAGACCAGATGACAACAGACACACACTTATAATACTCCGATTCCAAACCGATGGATGGATGTTGATTTCAAGCATTAGGGCTGTTTTAACGATTATTTTAGTAATTCTTACGATTAATCGAGTAAAAAAGTTGATGAAGAAAAATATTGGTAAATTCTACCCTAACGGCAGTATCCCTAGCAATTACTTACTGTAGTTTAGAAAATTAATCTGTAACAATAACATTTTCAAGTTAACATGGAGAAAAATTACACAGAAATATGAAATGATATTCAATGTAATAATAAATCAGCAGACTCACAAAGACTCTTATAAAAATGTTTAAAAACAAGCTTTTAGTTTTGATTTTTTTTTTTCATTTGAAACAGGTTTTTAAAAACAAGCAATCAGTAGGACAGAGAAAATGTGCATAACAAGAACAAAATAAACTGTTTACCACTGGTATTTTGTTTGAAAAGGAGTAGGAAAAAGTGAACAATTATTCAATCCTCCCCGTTATCTCAGTTTCGTTTATTTATTCATTTTCAGTCAGTTTAATAGATGATCTCTCTCTTTGCCCAGATATTTATAGCTTAGCGATGGATCATTTGTCATACATTACAAAAACAGATGACGGCTCTACCACAATCCGCTTCATTACTCATTTATTACAACTGGGATGGTGGTAAATTTATTTTCTGGTTTGACCATAAAGCTACACTTACGCCAAGAATCAATTACAGCACAGCAGCCTGCAGTGTTCAGTGTATCCGCTCACCTGTATAAATGCACCTGCCGCGCTCTTCACCGCTGTTCGCTCTGAACCGCCACCAGGCAGCAGCTCCGGGAGGAGAAAGGCTGCCGTACTCCCGGCATCGCGCCAGTCATTTTAAGGATGTTTACTGGTCTCCTGAAAAACGATAAAACCCCGGACATTATCATAAATCAATAAAATCCCCAGAAAGACCTTAAAAACTTAAAGTTATGCTGCTAGCACTTAGCCTTGCACAACATAATCAATCACCCGGATTATCAATCATAATCAATCACCCGAATCAATCACCGTTTTATTATGTTAAATAATAAAACATAATTTAACGAAGCTTCGAGGTAGATAAATTTGCTCAAGGAACTTTAATAAGCGATTTATTTGAATCACTGGAGGAACTGTTGCAGCCCTAAAAGGGACTGCAAAATATCGCAGTAAAATAATAAATCCACATTTCCAGTCATTTGGTTCTTGACCACAAGAAGTTTCCACCATTTGGTTCACATTTCCAAGTGAGTTTAGGAGACAGAAGTTATCCAGACAATAAGGCAACAACTGTCAAATACAGTTTTCTGAAATAAAGAGTTAACACGTCTGCATTATTTGAACATGTTCTCTTGTTTTTCCTATGTTGAAGAATAACCAAGAAAAAAATGGCCTTTTTGGATGAACCTTTCCAAGGTGTGTGAACCAACTCAGAAATGCAAAGCAGAACTTTTAAAAAATGCTTCACATAGGGAAGCCAGTAAGCTGTTTGTCTTCGCTTGTGGACATTCTGGGTTCCCATTGCTTCCTGTTTTCCAGGCAGCCATGTCTTTATCCTCTAATAGCTGCAGAATGGGGAGCTCAAGCCTGACAGATTTGACTGATCAGGTGGGATTTAATACCAGCAGAAAAACACTGCACAGCATGAGACAGTGGAGCAGCGAGGAGCAAAGCATGCTGGGATAGGGGATTCAGCTGTACCCCACGCTGTCTGTCATGTCGAACGGCTGTATTATTCTCAGAGGGAACAACCAAAGCCCTGAAAAGAGATTGTAATGTTGACAGGGGAGCAATGTTATTGCTCACATGGATTTGAATTCATGAGCACACATGAGCTTCCTGACTAAACATACATGTTAAAATTAAACAAACACATAAATATTCAGACAGTCATAGACTCTCCGTCTCCAGAGGGACAGCATAAGCCTTGGGTACAGTTGAGAAAGATTTTATTCCTCGGCTTTTCAGGGACTTTATCGTCATTTTGCCCGAGCGTCACCAGGCTCTACTGGATCTTCTAAGACTTATTTGGAGAAATTTTCCCAAGTTGTATAATTACAACACAACTTAATCAAAGAGCTACAGCTGTTTATGTCATAAGCGGTGGTTGCGGTGAGGATATGGACGCAGGCGGACCCAGGAGGTAAGTGAAAATGATGACTTTAATGAAGGGATCCAGAAGACAGAGCAACAGAGAACAGCACGGGGAACATCACACGACACGGGGAAACAGGCGATACATGACAAGGATCCGACGAGAGACAAAGACAACAGGTGGGTTTAAATACACATGGGGTAATCAAGGGAATGAGACACACCTGGGAAACAATCAACGGGGAAGATGCAGAGACAGACTCACAGGGAACAGGACGACACAGAAAAAAACTCAAAAATAAGCACAGAAACACAGATCATGACAGTTTATAACTCCATGAAATGTTTATGACAAGTTTTAGTCTTTGTCGCTTTAAATTGCTGGATGGAAGATGGACAATCTAAGATTTAAGTTGCGTTTAACGTAGATGTAGGTGCAGCACTGTTTAACTGGAGATCAGGGAGTTTTGTCCTTTGGATGTGAATTAATCTAATTAAACTAAAACGTCCAATAAGGCAGCCATGCCCTCGCCAAACTAATGCACATCTGCCTTGTTTTTCAGTAAGAGATGCCGCTTTATGTAAATTACAATCTGGCATTTATTTTCTTTCTTTTCGTCTGAATCTATAGGTTATGTAGTTTGATCTCCAGCTGAGCAACATGCAACATGTCATTGGACATGTAGACTAACTAATGACAATTTTATCATCTATTCATCAGCTGAATATGAATTTAAGTTTCTCAATCTAAACCTGAACAATGAAACCATGTTGAGCTGTTTTACTGGAGGAGTCAGTAATTGCTTCCCCAAGGTTACCCAAATTACAAACTTTGATGGATGGGGTCAGTGGAGAGTCATCCTCTTGAGCTGCAGGATGCTGGGATGGAGGTGGAAAACCGCAGGTTTGACGTAGGACACTGTGAGACAGTCATCAGTGAATTCCTCGAGGGGCATCGACACAAGGATTTCCTGGCCTAGACAAGTCAGAAGATGATTTTTTTTTTTTGCCTGAGGCCAGAATATGAGAAATGTTTCATTTTTGCTACAGTACCGATCAATCATTCTTGACCCCCATCTGGTTAGAACCAGCTGATGTTCAGGGACTTGTAGTTCTTTTTGGAGAGAGGCATAAACTCCCCTCTTCTTCCAACTGAATCAAAAATTGCAAACAGCAGAAGCATGCCTTATATGGGTTTTTATGTTTCTTTATTAGACTAAAGCAAAGAGAAAACAACTAAAATACGCTGAAAGTAAAAGAAGTAATCACTCAAAGTACAGAATATCTCTTTTTATCTAATAGGAATCAAGCAAAAGTTCATGTAAGTTTCCCCATCCATTGTTTTCCATTCATCTGGGGCTGTGAAGGCAGCAGCCTAAGTAGGAAGACCCAGACTTTCCTCTCCCCAGCTCCTGCAGAGGAATCTCAAGGCGTTCCCAGGCCAGTCGAAAAACATCGTCTCTCCAGAGTGTCTTTGAATCTGGAGTCTTTCTTTGGGTTTCCTCCTGATGGGATGAGCCAGGAAACGTCCGAACCAGCCGCCCGAGCCACCTCAACTGGCTCCTCTCGACACGGAGCAGCAGTGGCTCGACTCCGACTCCTTCTGGATGACTGAGCTTCTGAGCCCATCTGTAAGGGAGAGCCCAGACACCCAACGGAGAAAACCGATTTTGGCCACTAGTATCTTCGATCTCGTTCTTTCGTAGATTGACTGGTAAATCGAGAGTTTTGCCTTTAGACTTGTCTCTCTCTTCACCACGACAGAGTGGAAAAGCACCTGCTTCACTGCAGACGCAGCACCAATCTGCCGATCGATCTGCCACTCCATTTTCCCCTCATTCGTTAACAAGACTCCGAGATACTTAAATTCCCACGCATGGGGCAGGACCTCTTTCCTAACCCAAAGAATGGACTCTACCCTTTTACGGCTCAAGGCCATTTGGAAGGATATGGAAAGACTCGGCTGTATGAGACCTTTTTACACCACTATTAGTTTTTAAGCTTTATGCCATATCTACTCACAATATCCTCTGAGGAAGTTTGGAGTGTTGTGGTCCTTAAAGTATTGATATTGGATATTAATCTTACCTCTTTTCCACCTTCCAATGAACAGAGTTACATTAAAGCAACACACACAAGTTGCCAGTTGTAAAACCTCTCAGTTTTTCATGAACACACACAAGAAGATGTTTCTTATTCAGAAAGTGTCTCTCACTTTGTGTCCTGTCACTGATACATGCGGTGAAAACAGGCACCAGTTCACATCGACCTTTTTCCTGGCGACGGCTCGTTCTGTTCCCATAGAGACAAGCTAACGCCGGGGTCTGTCTGACCCAGGTAATATTTACCATCACCGACATGCTGAGACGAAACATTTTGACATGGCTGGAAACACGCCGCTTTTTCCCATTAATTGAATGGCGAGGTAATGGAGTCATTAGCTCGTTCCAGTTAATTCCTTCATTTATCTAAAACTTGAAACGAAAGAAAAATATTTTCATTTGAAGTGTATAAAGAAAAGAGAAAACATCTGAAAGAGTTTTTCACTGCAAATCTACCACAATCAGGCCGCCTACCTCACCTGGTTTATCAGGCGTCAGTCAATTACCACGCTAATTTTGGAGGAGCTGCAGAGATTCACAGCTCAAGTGAATACAATTTGTTCAAAGACGAAAGCAACAGGTAGAAATAGTTTGGTATAAGCCAGGAAGAGGTCAGAGAATAAAGGGGAAGACTAAAATTTCGCCCTTATGATGCAAAATGTGGGGTCGGATTCACATCAATCTGAAAATATTGCTCCTTTATATTGACAGTTGTTCGTGTAATCTGTCAAAACTGATAATCTGGGTGTGAAAAGGTGTGAATGCTTTCGATAAGCGTCTCCTCTTTTTCCAGTGCACAATATTAAATTAGGCTTTTGCACAGTTGAGATCATGTTGAGTTTGTTTGTTTGCTGTGACTCTCCAATTAACGGTTAGAGGTGAGTCATTCTAACAATATGATTGGCTCAAATCCACAAGGCTAAAGACAGAAATTTAGTTCAAACATGTGAGTCAATGAATAGGATGTTTTCAGTTACTTGAGACTGGAAAATATATATATATATATATATATATATATATATATATATATATATATATATATATATTTACCAACAAGAGCCTCTGAGAGATATTAAAAATCCTAAATAAATTACACTTTTGTGTCTTTCGTGACTTTTTTGGTGTCTCGTCCTCTGAAAGGCCGTCAGGAAGAGCCTCTCCTCTCCTAATGAATCTTCTCTGGTTTTCCATTTTGCTTTCAGGAAAAGTCTTGCAAAGCTCTTTTTTGTATGCAGCGTTGTTTCCAAAAAAAGTCGTCAGAGCTCAGGAAGCCTTTCGGAGTTTAAGCCCTCCACAAAGTGGCAGAATGAGGCCTAGCAGACAGATGGCATAATTCGGCTCTAAAATTGGAAACCCATTAACAGCGAGCTGGCTGATTTGTCTGCGGTGTCCAACTCAGCCCGCCTTGGTGACCTACGACCCAGTCCTTGCCTCGCTAATCGAATCTCTTCATTTCTTCATCCCCTAGTCTCATCAGACACGCTTCTCCCCAAGACGCTCTTCTTCTTCTTTCTGAATAACGCTGAGCAATGCTGAAAGAGAAGCCTCATCTGTTGCAGGCTTCGGGATTATAAGCCAGTGCGCAAAGCTGCAGGAGATAATTGGTTTTGGGCGGTGGATGAGGGGTAAGGGCAAATATCTCAACAAAAAAAATCTCTGAGGGAATAAAGTTTGTCAACTTGCTTTACTGACGGGAATAAACATCGTCAAAAGGCAGACTTCATCGGGATAAAAACGGACGGCTCCAGGACTTCCTGTTCAAATATGACTGCATACACAAGCTGCATGTCGTCGTTTACGTTGACAATTAGTAGCAAAGCACTGCAGCCCTTTTTCTTTTATATGTCAAGTATTTAATAGAGCATTTAAAAGCACTTGCATTGCTGTGTGCATTGAACATCCCATGCAGGCACAATCCAGTGAACATCAGTGCTATTCTTAGCTTGGACCAAATGTACAATAGACCTTGGAAATATTAATAAGATTGCTTCTTCATGGCTACTTCACTGCGTCACAGACAAATTTATTTTGAACCTGACAGTGAGTTCATTGTGCTGCAATAACCTTTTATCAGATCTCAATCTAACAGAGCTCCTCTGGAATGACAGAGTCACATAATGGATCCGCAGCAAACAAATCTGTCTCCAGTACGGTTCGCCGTTGTGTTTGAGGCAAGATTCCCGTCACCGTTTGAATCTACGGCACAAAGAATCAACATTGTTCAGAAGGTAAACGCGGGTCCAACACAGCACTAATATAACCTTCCACTTAGTAAGCAAGTGTTTACACTGATGCTGTGGATTTAAAATTAACATACACCCAACTTTACTTGACTGCATGATATTTTCTAACATGGTCAATGAACCAAACAACCATGCTTGTCCTGGAGCTCAGTAATCCCCTGCAGTTTAACAAATGTAATTATTGTTCCTTTTGGACACTTGGTAGAAAAGGTAGGGTGAGAAAAGCTCGACTCCCTCCAACTGTTTAAGCTCTGTCTTTGTCTGAAATGCTTTTTTCCAGACCTGACTCTCTGTTAGGACGATCAGCCTTTGAACTGAAAGTCTTACTTTGTACATCGGCTCATGGAAGATCAATATAAGGGCAGCCAAAGTCAGCGCTTTGATCCTCTACTCCTACTTGCTGTGAACAAGACCTTGAAACTCTTAAGCTTCAGTGGCTCCATCCCTATTTACTGAAGGCAACCAAGCAGGCAGCAAACCACAGCCTGAGTGTTGAACTTTAGCTCAGCGACAAACTGAATGACGCTGAAAAGAAGAAGGTGATTACAAAACCTTTGTCCATAAAGACTGGAAAACATAACCTACTTTTACACCCTTGTTTCTGAATTTTAGAAAACTTCAACAGTTTCCTTCACTGAATTTGCACCTCCAAAGTTGTGCTAGTTTAAAAAACTTTAAAGACTGCATGGTGAAGTAATGATGCAAGGATGTAAAATAGATAGGGTGCTGTGAGTTGGTTTTCTCCTGACAGCCAATGAAGCAAGTCCAACACATCAGAACCGAGAAAACTCAAGTTAAGTGCCAGCACCACAAAATTTTAATTACGCTCACCATTTTCCACAGCTGCTTGGAGAAAAACATGGAGCCTCCTGGCCGGGTTTTCTGCTGCAATAAGTGGCAAACATGCACAGACTCATTTTATAGAGGTGGAGTACTTTAATCTGGCTCAACTATGACCCGCTCACACACCAATGTGTGTTTAATTAAATGCCCAGGACTGATCTGAAAGAGTCCTGGGCATTTATCTGCACAACTGTTCAGCTGGATTACATTAGATTCTTCTTGAACGTTGCAGAGTTTAACTCCTGTTCATATCATTGGCCAAGGACATGCTCAGTGACAAGGAGATAAAAGTTTAATTCAGTTTACTTCACAGTAGAAAATCCTTCAACAAAGCAGAGAAAACACCCAAAGAGCTGGCCAGCAGTTATTACTGGAAGGATCTAAATGCTTTTAAAACAATCCACATTCTTTACTGAATAATGAAAAGGCTACAGATAAATTTCTGGAAGTCATAAAGTCTGAAATATCCGAGTCCTAGACATAAGAAAACACAATTTAAATGCAAAAAAGAAGCAGAACAGCCTTTCAGAAACAGTGATTTGCTGCTGTGTGATATTAAATATATAATCAGGTTATCAGATAATGACGGAATTTATCAAATTATAATCAAAATTTTTGGATGACATTTTCCATTTGTAAAATCAAAATGATAAACGAGTTTATTTGATATTCTGGTGCATTTATTCAAGCACATTCCTGTTTTTTCACTCTAGCTGTTTTCCATAACCTTCAATGTAAATGTCTAATACAAATTCATCACTTTACACATTCAGGATGCAACCGAAAAAATGCATCTAAATATTAAATATTAAAACATGATGCAGTGAAAAACTGTCCCTAGAAGCTCAGATGTTGCAGAAACTTTTTGGTTTCATTCCCCCTCAGTCAGACGTCTGTGGGTGTCTTCCTGCCTCCTCAGACTGTAACTTTCTTTTCCTGCCGCAGCTTCACCCAGTGAAGAATGAAAGACTTTGTAAACTCTGCTCCCTCTTTAAATTTCTGCTGCCTCTGACTGGGTTTAATGTGGCAGACACCTCTCAGCAGCCCTGCTGACGAGGGGAACACATCACACCCGCGTGCCGCAGGAACCCTCCCGCCGCCCCCTCCCTCATCAAACCACTGGTTCTCCAGCCTTATTTAAGCAAAGACCCGTCTCGAGATTTTGCTCCTGACAGCTGGGAGACCGCCTGTCATCTTGCCTGCCGGCATCGCAGACGACGACGCGTGACAAACTGAGATGGACACACACACTCCCTCCCCGCCTCTGTCTGCCTGAGTTCCCCAACCTCGCAGAATATTTGAGGCGCTGCTTCTTCATTCTGGTGTGAAACTTTGACTCAGATCTCAGGAAACAGATGCCAGATTCACAGTCATGAAAAAAACCTTGTGTACACATTATGAGAGATATGTGTAAACACAATGGCAGTCAGGAGCGTTCGCGTCGCTCAGACTCTCCTCAGGTGGGAGAATCTGACTTATTCTGAAAATCCTGACCGGCTGAAAGCAAGAAAAGTTTCTTATGATTTAATGTCAGAAAAGGTTCTCTAAATGTTTGGAAATTGCCTAATAACTTTTATTGTTTGCATTAACCTTCAGTTGACGTAAATATTATGAAATATATAAGGAACATTAAGATCTCATCCTTGTTCTCATTGATACACATTTAAATAAAAAAAAGCTTTCTCACATGTAAAACTGAATGGCAACAGATTGACCTTCTTGTGCATAATGTGGGTAAAAACCTCTGTATATCTGTCAGATATTTGAAGTTTTGTGGTTTAAATGTGATCACAGGACGCAGAGATGATTAGTTCATTTCTCTGATAATAATCTGTCTGAAATAATTCACCCCGTTATCAGTATGTAGATTAGCTCTGATAATGAATGAGTCGCCATTCTGCGATCACCATCGCTGCTAATTAACTGATTTTGCTAGATTGCATCTCCTCCCACTCCCATCTATTTGTCAGGGTGTTTGTGTAGGGCAGCAGGACATGAAGAAAGGAGAGAGTCTGCAAAAAAGGGAGACGGAAAGAAGTGATAAAGCAACAGGGGGAACAGAGAATAAAGAGATAACAGAGAGGCAAGAGTCAAAAAGTGAACACATTGGAGCTAGAAAATGAAGCAGTAAGAAAAAATGACAGTTGGCAAGGCAGAGATTGGAAAAGGAATGAAATGGATATACTCAAGAGACAAGAGGAGGAATCAAGAAAATGAATGGGCAGAGAAAACAGACAGTAATCTAAATGGGAAATGTGTTAGGAAACAAGTGAGACTACTCCTTACTTTTCATGCTTAATATGATAAAACAGCATCTGCACTTTTAGCAAACTGGAAACTTCTGGTATTTTAAGATGCTAATTGGGAATAGCTCCACTTTTAGACAGCGATTCTAAGAAACCTTGTATCTGCTGTAGTTGTCATGCCAGGCCACTAGATGGCGCTGTGGTTTTAGCACATAATTGAAATGAGCATGGCCTTTTGACCCTCAGTTCATCAGAGAAAGGTTACTGTTTTCTAACTAAGGTAAAAGCTAAGTATTCATGTAACAATAAGTTAAACTGAATAGGTTGAGTAGCACAGAGCACAACGCCGTTGTTCTGGTTGTTTTCTGCCTGTGCAAACAAATCCTGCACATCTGCGCTTTCACACCTGCAGAGTTCTTCCCAAAACGTTCCACTCTGAGATCTGGTTTCAAAAAGCACCAGAATCAGAAACGTGAAAACCGGATTTGTGTAAATCTGTGTAAACAGGGTCTAAAAGAAAATCACCATCCAGGAAGAACGGTATGAAGAAATGAGGAAAATGTCACAGGATGAAACCGTGTTGTATGTTTTGGCTTTGTGTCTTAATTTAAAACATAAGTCCTTCACCTTGCTGATTGTCTTCTAATGAGGAACTCAGCCCTGCTGGAAGAAAAGTGTTTGGAGACCAAACCAACACCAGCATTGATGCAGCAGGAGTCAGAAAAAGTCAAACCAGAAGACAAACAGTAGAGGAAGGAGAGAAACCAGGCGATTCTACACGTTTGCTGCCTGCTCTGGACTTTTATCTTGTTATTTTTGTTCTTATGTCATTGTAATAAATTATCTACCTCATTTTTATGGACTACCTGGTTATTGAACTGCCTTCTCCACCTGACTGAGAACAGGAGGCCCTGGTATTCACAGACAGGTCGAGGAGAGGATTTATTAGGCAGGGAGCAGTGAAGGGTATGTAATTTGGTCACCTAAGAGACAGTAACCACGGCAGCAGGATTTGTCCTGCTATTATCCTCCCTGTCCTGGATATTTTAGCTGTCAGTCACCGAGCATGTGCAGCCAAAAGCATCGCCAACAACATATTTTTCTGATTTTGTCACCACAGATTTCTTGGTGACGATTTTCATGTTTTTTTCTTTTCAGATTAATATGAATACTGAGATGGTATAGAGTTAAATTAAATGAAGTGGGAAATTATGTATTTTCCAGATACAGAGTGTCATTTGACAGACCAGGTAGCTATGCTAACTTCACTTATAAGAACGGTGAATATATCAAACAACTTAAAAAAAATTAACAGCTTGAAATTGGCCTCTGTCTCTTTAAGAAGCTTCTACTCTGCCGCTCCCCCTTCAGCTGATGAACACAACAATGCTCCTCCATTCTACCATTTACAACTGTTTTTAGGAATGTTGTGTTTTCAAAGATAATCTCAGCAGATCCCCAAACATTTGGTAGTAAAACTACTAGCTAACATATTTACACTGTCATAACTGGTGCGTTTTCTACATTTAATAATGACAAAATGATTTTGGATAACAAAAAAAAAAAGAAAAAAATGGCAAAAGAACTACTGATATTTGTTTTATTTCAACATAATGTGAACTTTTTATGTCTTCGAATGAGAATATTTATTGTGACAAAACTTCACATCATTTCACCTCATACTTCGTCCTGGATCTGGTTTTTATGTTGGTCAAAGATGAAGAGAATGAATCGTAATTACAAAGTTCCCAAACTTTATCCAAATAAAAGCTTGAATACTTGTGAGATTTCTTCATAAATTTCTTCATTAATCATTTTGTTTTACACAAATACTGCACTATGCATTTCCTGTGTTGATTTGACAAACAGTAAAACATTAGATCAAAATGCAATCCAAGGATTTCTGATTGAATTTTCCATCAGTTTCTGAAAGCTCTCTATTTTATCATTCATTTATTAATGCCATACAGTAATAAATCCCTGTTTTTGAAAAGTTGTTCTGTTTCTTTTCCTACATTTAAAATGTTCCTGAAAATCAAATGTCTTCTGGGGTGAGTGTTAAATTCGCAGGCAGAGGGCCGATGAATCTGGGTCATGGTTGCCAATTTTTGAAAATCTGCCTGGAAACAATATTCAACAATGTTAGCACTTTTTGTTTTAATGATTACTCACAGGCTTGAGGCAACAGAAACACAAATGAACTGTGCTAGAGCATGATATTAACATGTATAAACTGCTTGGAAAGATTAAATTAATTTCATTTTAATATATTCTATAATGAAAAATCTGCCTGACAACAGAAATCTACACAAACAACGTGGATATGAAGGAGTGAAACGTTCCCGCCTGGATCCAAAATCCTATTTAGCATATACACTTCTTGTCTTTGATCCCCGGTGCCCTGGCCTGCTTTAGATCCCGGTGAAAACCCCTGATTAGAATATCAAAGATAATCTATTTTACCCCCAAACTCGTCTTCTGAGGGTTGAGCCGAGAAGTTTCACCTCCACTGCAAAGCATTTTCCCCCTGAGGAGAACGCTGCGAGGCGCTCTGCAGGGGAAGAAGCAAACGAACAAAAACAATAGAAAGAAAAGTAGAGATGACAGAATCAGGCTCTCAAGTTTTGCACATTGCTAATCTGACTGTTTACAGCTCATAGAGGACAACAAAAAGCGAAGGTAGATTTGGGCGAGAACTCAGAAAAACAGGGAAAGTAAAGCTGACAAAATGTTCCTAAAGTTCTGGATCACATTTATTAAACCTGAATATGCCTCAGATTTTGCACAGGCATGTAAAAACATACAAACATGGCTGCAGCAAAATGCTGTTTTCTATTACAAATGTGCACAAAACTAACATCTGGTTGTAGGTCACATAACTCTTGAGATGCAAAAAAAAGTGTCCGCATTGCAGTATTGCTAAATAAACGTATTTAGATACAGCTGGAAAAAAAACTCTTCATTCTACCGAAAAACTTAATTTTCTTTTTCAAATTGGTTTTTCCATTAACCAAATTTAATTTTATAATTTATCCAACTTGTGCAATAATGTAGCTAATGCTAACACAGCTAATGGTTATTAACACAACTTGTTGTGTAGTAATAATGAAATGTGATCAGAAAACACAACAATACATAAAAAACACAATCAAGCAGAAGCCATTTTAGAAACTATGCACCACAAATCTGGAACAAACTTCCAGAAAACTGCAAAACAGCTGAAACACTGAGTTCATTTAAATCTAGACTAAACTTATTTTTGTACCATAAATGAAACATTGACCGAACTTAGCAAAATGCAATGTCTTAATTTATGTTTTTATGATGTAAAGCACTTTGAACCGCCTTGTTGCTACACAAAAATAATTTGATTTGATTCATTATACAGTATATATTCACAAACTCGAGGTCTGAATGCAGACAAAGCTGACAGACCTCAGATCAGAAACTGTTTCACGGTAACAAAAAACAACCTCATCTGTGGGGTTCGACTAAAGTTTTAATCAATCAAATCTCCCAAAATGCATTTGTTCTAAGAATAGAAATAATTTTTTTTGTTTTTCAAGCCTTTCCGGTGTCAGAGGGCATGATTAAATGAAATGGGTTGAGGGTTTTAACACCTAATCATCGAATGCGGGGGAATCCTGTCTGAATCAGAGCTGCTAATTGACTTTCACTGGCAGCGCAGGATCTCAGAAGGCAACTACAACACACAGCCATGTAATGAGATGTTAACGAGTTTCTGCGTATTTCAAGACAAACTGGGAGACCTGGGCAGAATATGAAACCCCCTTATTAATTCTGAGTTCAAAAGAAAATTAGCTGGTGGGTGTGAACGCGGATCGCGGCGGGTGGAGGAGGGGAACTTTAATCTGAAACACCCCAAAGCACCGATGGACGTTAAAAGTTCAAACTCATCCCAAAAAAACAAATATGACTCAGTAAGGGTGGCTGCTGGTTTGACTTTATAGACTTACATGCAATTAAACAGGGAACATAAGCGACGAGGCAATGAAAAGTACTTCACACCGTTTCATTATCGTTCATGCATCTTGGTTAAGAGTAGAGAGAGCTGAGTTGCACAGCCTTTGTTTTTAATGTGGGTCCTGTTTCTAAATGCCTGTTCTATCCGGGTGGTTGTTACAGGAGCAAACACTGTTTGTTCTGGGTCTTTGTTTTGGCTCTGCTAATAATTCAGTCAACATGATATTTAAAATTCTGCATAAGAGAGAATGAAATTATCTGGGACGCCCAGCCAGTGGGAGTCGGGACTGTTGATATTTCTGAGGTTTGTTTTGATGCGTACAAAAACATTTTAAATATATAATGTCATATTGTCGATCCCAAGTCCTATTTTCTTCACAAGACAAGTAAAACTAAACAAGCTCTTTAAATAGCTTTAAAACATGACATGTTTGTGCTAAAAAAAACTTTGATTATTTACTACTACAAGAAGTTTGTGTGTAAATTAACCCAATGTGCAAGAAGAAAACCCTGTACACCAATCATGGAGAGGCAGCTTTACTACCAACAAACTGAGGAAAAGTCACATCTTTTGGTTTCATTTCAGTAGTTTATCAGTCACTCAAAGTTTGTTTGTGTGGCACATTTCAGCAACAAGCCAGTTCAAAGTGCACAAAAGTAAAACGCGATAAAAACACCATGCAATCAAGAGAAAGTAGCAGCAGACATTACGTTTTGATGAGAAAATGATCAATGCACATCAAATGTGTTGGCCAGTGTTTCATTTATTATGGTTCAAAAGCAACTTTAAACAGGCGGTGTGGTAGGATGCGTTCTCCCTGCAGCCTGAATGACCCACTTCAGGTTCTTTTGCCTTAATGTGACCTGAATCTGATCTTTTCATGGCAGTCTGAACAAAATAGATCAGGCTGTTTCGAATGCGACCCGGGTCACCTGGAGATCCGATACGCATCCGATCATTCCGAATGTGACCTGAACCTGAACGGTCAGGTCGCACTGGAGATCCCATGCAAGTCGCATTTCTTTGAAAGCATGAACAACCACAGCCAAAAAATCACAAAAAATGGGAATTGGGTCACTTCAGGCTGCAGTGTGAATGCAGTATTAGTCTGGATTTAAAGGAACTCAGTATTTTAGCTTTTTTTTTGCAGTTTTCTGGACGTTTGTTCCAGATTTGTGGAGCATAGAAGCTGAATGCTGTTTCTCCATGTTTGCATCCCAAGATCCAGCAGACCTGAAGGTGTGAAAGGTTGCTATGCCAACAGCAGATCTTTAATGTATTGTGGTGCTAAACCGTTCAGTGATTTATAAACTAACCCCAGTATTTTAAAGTCTATTCTCTGAGCTGCAGGGAGCCAGTGGAAGAACTGGGTGATGTGCTCTAACTTCCTGGTTTTAGTCAGAACTCCAGCAGCAGCGTTCTGGATCAGATTGAGTTTTTTTAGGCCGACCTGTGAGGACGCTGCTACAGCAATCAATGCAACTGTAGATAAACACATGGATGAGTTTCTCTAGATCTCTCTGAGACATTATGACTTTTATCTTGGAGATGTTCTTCAGGTGATAGAAGGCCGACTTTGTAACTGTCTTTATGTGACTCTGAAGGTTCAGGTCAGAGTCCATCACTGCTCCCAGGTTTGGGTTCTGATCTAAATACCATATATGAACTGAACAACAGCTTGTGACTGAAAGACTGCAACCAACAAGGGACCAGACTCTTGTTTCCTTGATAGTTTACTGAAGTTGTACATCAAACTCTTCCTCACCTGAGAATCAGGTCATCCAGTCTCTCTTTGATGTGGAGATGTTTTATTTTTGCTGCCGAGAATAAAATTAAAACAAACAAGAGGGAATTAAATTACCTTCAACTCACCCAGCTCAGGCTCAACTCAATTTATGATAATTTTAATTAAATCAGAAACTTTCCTTGTAGTTTTTCTGCTTCTTTTCTCCTCTGGCTCTTTTTTGATCTCTGGAATCATGCATAATATTCATTTGCATTCCAGAAAGTCTGGGCCGGGCCTTCCCTTTTTGTCTGCAAACTCTGATAACTGAAGGTTTATTCAGACATCAATGCTGCTGTGTTCATGTTTGTTGCATTCGGCCCAGAGAAGGTTTTCAGCTGTTTTTACTCCTTGAAATTGAAAGTCATTATTGCTTGTAGAAATAAACACACAACTATTCTGCATGTAATTAAATTAAAGAGATCTGAGTGGTTCAGTTTGTTTGTTTTCACGTTTGGTATTTTCTATAGATGCACAGTCACCTCTCTGTATATTGTACATATTTCACTGTTGGTTGGTATTAAATCAGTAGATATCCTACTTAGGCTTTTGTTACAGTTTTTGAGTTTATAAGTCCAATGAAGAAACTGCAGCAGGGCTGCATAATGCAAGTGATTGTCTATTGTTGCTTCATGCACATTCAGACGGAGTGAAAGCTGCAGTGACTGAAGTCCGCTGGGTTTCCTTAAATATAAAACTTTTAAAATAATTTGAATAATGAACTGAGCTTAATGCACTTAGACAACTATAATCAATTGGAAAGTATGTGATTGAACTGAAATGACTCGAGATGACATGTTGTGAATTAAACCTATATAACTGTTGATCTATCTCTACATCAACGATGTGCAACGTTTCCAAGGTCCGCCAATTAAAACTTATTTAGAGCCACTGATGTCACAAGACATGTAAAGAAGGACGACTTATAATATTAGATAAATATCTACGAGAGGATATTTGTCATTTTTAAAGGCTTTAAAATTTCCTTTGGGATGCAAAATGATGCAAAGCAAAAATCACATTGATTCTAACCTAATAATAAAAACAGATGTAAAAATATAACTTGTACTTTTAGTGTCATTTTGCAGATTTTTAATGCAAATATTGCAGGACAAAAACTAAATAAAAAACTCTGCTAAACACTGTATATGTGATCTATGTTAACCGTCTGTGTCAGTGCCTAACCTGGGGTGTCAGAAATCCTGATCTTTTATATAAAAATCAAAAAGTGCTCCAGGCTTTGAGTGTTTTGTGACCTGAACCCCAGTTTATTACATGTGCAGCTAATGTGTCTGTTGGCAGAGCAAAAGTTCAGCTAGCAAGACTCTGTTCCCTGTCAGAGATCAAGCACTTCAAGTTTAATAATGGCTGTACATCAATATGTCATTTGTGCAGAAAAAAAATATATTTCTGAATGAAACTTCTGTTTGTGTAAATTATACATTCTCACTATCAAATGACATGTTTTGTAACTCATTTAAAATGCCATAAAAAGTGCTTCTCTGAGAAACTTGAAAATGGATGATTCCAATAAAACTTTTATTTCAAAGCCTCTGAAGATGCTACAAATAATATTTTGAATAAAAATTTTAATATTAAACTTAAAAGTCTAAATTCTTCTGATTTTTTTCACTAAATGAATGTCAGGCCCGTTTTTGTTGAAGCATAGCAGTATTGGTTATCTGTTCAGGCATCCTCTGACCGTCTTCACTCATTTAAAAATTTACCCTTGAAATAAACAGGAATAATCTGCCTCGTTTCTGGTACATTTCTTATTTCATCCAATTCATTGTCAGATTATTCACACTTACTTTATATGTATGATTAGAACGATATCCAATATCGCATTATGGAGAAAGTACACCTCTAAGCATTGTAATCATGCTAGGCTATACCGTCATGTGGTTAGCGTCTCGTCTTTTGTCTGTCTGAGAAACGCTGTTTGTGACGTAGTGATGTAAATCATGCGGTGTGAATTCAGGCAGTCGGTGATTTGATCAACACATCAGGAAGGAGGCGGTACGGGTCGGTTTCTAAGCTAGCTGTTTCCAACTTTTATAAATCCCGCCGTCTATGAGCCCAACCAGGTGTGTGTGGTCACAGACAAATCAGTTTGACTCAAACAAGAAGAATCCACGAGTAAACTGGCAAAAACAACTTTGGGAAACAATTTCAGTCGCTTTCTACCGTCCCTCACTTCTGATGTCCGTCAAGGCGCCTCGATTGATTATGTGATGTAGTTGCAAAGGGTCAATAGAAAATTTTGTACTTCTTATGGTCAAACACCGTCAATTTACAGGCTTGAATTCATGCTATGCATCTACGTACAGGGATAAAAATGAGGAGCTTGTTTCTGTCCAGAGGGAATTTTTTGTGCAACCATCTGAAGAATGCTGGGACACAAAGACACAAACATAGACCATGATTATAAAGGCTGACGTTTGCTCTGGCTGCAGGAATTTAGCTTCATGTCAGGGATTTTTCCATCTTTGTTTATGCAAAGTTATTCTCATTATTTAACTGTGACAAAAGCATTTTAAGCATGTAAGAGCAATAAAACTATGCAGGGGAAAAGTATTCAAAATCCCAGCATTAACCAGATGCTATTCAAGAAGAAAAACAAACTTATTGTCACATTTCAAGTCCTGCTGGGCCCTTTCCTGGCTGGAGGCTTTAATTACTTCCTATTCCCACTCTTAACATGGCGCTCTCTCCGTTTTTATCTGCCACCTCAGTCTCCAGGTATAGAAATCCCCCCATAGAGCCGCTCCTGACGGCTCACACTGAGTCAGGTTCTGCTGCAAGTTTCTTCCTGTTAACTGCGACTCGTTTCTTTCAACTGAATCCACATGCTGACTCAGGATTACTGCAACCAGTTCGACTTAGTAAAAGCTAAGAACTGACGTCAGACTGCAGGGAAAGTTCCTGTATTTTAGTGACAATTTAACTTTGTATTTAATTGGGTTATAAAAAAAAAGCAGAGCTTCCACCTTGTTTGAATGGAATAGGAATAAATTTGAAATGTGCCAAGATGCAAAACTTTCTGCACAACAGCAGCAGTGGCAGGCAATGGAAGCAAGTAGACAAAAGAAGAATACAAATTGTACAGTAAGAGTAAAATTTCAATATAATTATACCATGTAGTTGTAAATAAAAGTATGCTTTACTTCATTACTGCCATTTTAGCAAAAGTGTATGCTTTATTACAAACTTAATATTAGTATTTTACTAAATGGGATTACAACTAATTAAATAATTTTGCTTAATGCATTTAAAATATATATTTTAATAGAATTGATTTGTCTTCTAGCCTATAAATGCAGATGATTATAGTTCAGAAATATTAGCTCCAGATAAAATGTTTACAGGTTGATAGACAAAAGTTATTCCTTTAGTTTTGTTGAGTAGCAAATGTTGAGTGTCCAGAATGAAAAGCGCCGCTCAGGTTGGTAAAATAAGAAACATTTACTTTTCAAAAGCTGCGTTGGTTTGATCCTCTCCAGGCTGTTGAGTGAATTTAAAGTGACCTCACTGAAAACCTGACATTATTTAATACAAATCTAAGTTTTGTTAGTGCTAAATGACATTTTAAATTCAAAACCCCTTTTGTCTTATTTTCCACCGTGACTTATTTTTGATGGTTCATGTGATCCTCACATCGCGCAGCAGATCTCTCCTCGTGTGCCATCAGGCTCGCTCACGTCTCACCACCAGCCTCGCCCTCCACCTCATCATCAGCCAGAAATCCTCACCGCTCACCAAGTCGCCACCTGCCTGCTAATTTTGCACTGCTGTTACAAGCCGATGAACTCGGCCTCAGCGACGGCGTGTATCCGCCGCTCTCCACCTGCTCTGGCCGCGCACCTCCAGCCTGCAGAGCTTCACCTGCTCCCCAGCCCTGCCGTTGTTTACCCCTCACACCGTAAGACCTCAGTTTTACAATTAACCTTTCCAACTTTTGTGCTGTTGCTGAGTCCAACAAGTTGCAGCCTCTCAGCCTTCACCCAGCAATGCATCCTAAGTATCCAGTATGGACCAGAATAACAACAAACTGTTACTTTAGAAGCAATAGTTCAATCTAATTCAGATTTAAAATGTTAACAGAAAAATCTTGTGAATTGTCTTCTTTGAAGCTTTAGTAATTTTGAAAAATCCACAAGTTATGATGAACTCAGTTGATTTGATTGATTCATTCCAGACGTGACCCAATCATTGAGTGCATTCATATAAGTCACACATAAAAGTCACATATAAAATACAATAAATAACCCTAAACAAACTACAAAACAGTAACTCCCAATGAGCAGTTAGCAGCAGTTAACATTTGTGAAATTAAACAGCTAAAATGGACAAAATTAATAATGATAACAGTTAAAAACGTTTACAAAACAGAAAAATTACCATGAAACACTGTATATTATTAAATTTGTCTAGAAAATATGTTAAATATAATACTTGTAAAGAAAACATGGAGCTGATTCTAGTACAAACCACAGTTGCCGACGGCAACAGAAAAAAAGGGGGCGGAGCTTTCGGTTACTGGTTACTACGGCAACCACCAACCGCCAAGAGCAGCGTAACCGAACTGAAGAAACAACTTAATGACTAAACAAAATAAATTCAAAGATTTGGAGAAACTTCACATCTATATTATTAAAATAAAACCCTGTTACCTTATACATACTCACACAATGGAACATATGTAAAAAATAAACTCGTGTAAATAAATTTATACCAATCAATACATCTACTTTAATGGAATGCTCACAAGAATAAATCTGTAAAATAACTATATACCCAGTATGAACACATCTAAATGCATAAATACACAACAACATACATAACACAAAAGTCCAATTTAACAAGTCTGAAAAGAGGAACAACTTATTTAATCCAACCCCTTCCTAAATACACCAATAGTTAGTACCAAAAATAATCTAGTATTGTTCCAATGCTAAATTTTATAGTTGAAAATTCAAGTTTTAACATTGAAGAAAGCCATTAAAAACAAGAAAAGGTTAAAAATGTCTGCTTTAAAGCAAAAATTAAAGGATTTTTTTCCTGAAATTTTGTTCGCTCCAGTGTGCAAATCTAATCCTTAAATGGCCAGTCTGGTTCCTCCAGCTCCATTTTTTCCATCATTCTCTAGTTTCCTGACTGATCCTCTCTTTCCTCACACTACGGCCTCTGACTCTGACAAATCCTCCAGATCCCAGCTGGTGGAAGTGTTTATGTCTGCCGTTCTCAGGGAAGTCGATGTGAGCTCTGGCAGCGGGCCATAACCTGCTTCTTTTGGTTTTGTTTTGTCTGTTCACGGCTTCCAAGTTTATCAGGCAACATAAAAGTGACGGTTCTGGACGGGATGGCTGATAAACGAACGGACTTTAACTATCCATCTGCAGTCACAAAAATCTCATTGTAGTTGTAAAAATGACCCTTTTATTTGAATCTAATTTTTTCTCCTCCAATTTGTGTTTTAAAAGTTGTGATATTTAAAAATATATATTTCAAAATTATTAATCTTAGTAATTAAAACTTGATTACCTTAATTTTGAGTTTTTTCCTGCAGAACTGTAACAACACCCACTTATTCCTGGCAGTATGCATTTGCCTCAGGTACAGCCTACACAGCATTTTTCCTTCTAGTCAGATTATTGAAGAGGAAACTAGAAAAACTGCTAATTTTTCAATTTACAAGCAGAGAAGATAGATGGGAAAATTCTAACAATAATTTCAACATATTCATCATAAAGTCTTTAAAGTTGCAGTATGTAAAGTTGCAGTATGCAATATGGATCTGTTATGTGAACAAATACTCTGCCCATCCACTCAGAACCAAGAGGAAGGTTTGAATGCTGCTAATCATCCTTGTGTACGCGCCGGTCACACACTGTTTCACAACAACAGATGTTTTCTGCAATGTTTGCAAATATAAGTTATCGCCTCAATTATTGTGCCTCTTGTGATGTTATCGACTCAATCTATGCAAAGTTGAACGTTGTTCATGTTCCTTTAAATAAGCTGAAACTTGTGAAATGTTTTTTGAAAATCTGTGCGATTCTATTTGTGTTTTAATTTCCATTGCACAATTATTGAAACATTTAAAAAAGTGAACACTTGGGTACTAACTTTAAAATTCCCTTACCTATTACACACAATTATTTTATTATGAGATCTTCAGAAACATTTACTTTCTGCATCAGTAATATCAGTATTCAAAAGCCAAAATATTTTTTAAAAAGGTTAAATATTTAACATTTTTAAAGTCAAGCTTCTCTTCCTTTTTGCCCAAATATGGTTGTATTTTTCAGCTGCATTCCTTCTTGAAGATGACCCTCGTGGAGAAACATCAGACAACAAGCTGCAGCTGTAACTGCGTGGGCTTTGTTTACATCCATGTCATGGGAACTATGAGATCTAGAGGTCAGAGGTCAGCAAAAGGCTGTTTGGCGAGTCCTGCCCACAGGAGACAGAATCACTCAAAGGAGCAGCATCCCGGAGCTCCTGCCCTTTCACTTCCTGTGTCAATCTCTGCTCGTTATCCCCAACAAAAACTCACACTATCGACTTATTTTGTGGTTTGTTCTGTTAAAGTTGGTTCAGCTCTTCAGTCGTTTCTCCATCTACTGCCACCAACCTCTCTCTGACCCTGTTCTGCTTCATAAAAGTCAGCTAAAAGGGAAAACAGGATTTCCTGGAAGGCATAAAATCACCCATTTAAACTTGTCCACAGTCAGCCCATGAACAGTTCACTTCTTTTCTCCCGTCAACACTTTCTTCCCTTTCTCTTCCTGCAGATGAGCTCTTGGCGTACTCTGCGGGGAAACTCGGCTTGGAAAAGAGAATTAAACACCCTGCAGGGATCAGCAGAGGAGCGCTCCGTATTATTAGACTTTATTCAACACAATAAATTAATTCTCACTCACACACTTTGTACAGTAGCTATAATCTGCTTCCAGGCAGGGAGAGGAAAAGCCTGAAGAGACTGTCGACCGGAGGCTCCGAACTAACAAACTCAAGAACTTCTATCCAGGAAGACTTAGCGGCGTTCGCTGTTTAACTGTGACCCAGATACAGATCGTTATATTTCCTTTAAACCACTTATTACCGCGTTTCTCTCCTCCAGCAGATCGGCTGATGCTGGATGAGGTTTCAGAAGATCTACTTTTCTATAATTACAGTAGACCAGTTGCTTACAGTTTTTATAACAATGATGGCTTTAAAGCATTAAGAGTTTATAAAGCAACACGATCTTAAGCCAAAGAAAGTTTTACCTCTTCCAGATGCTGTATGCAGATCTAGACCTGTTGCATAAGCAATAAATCAATTGATCACAAGATAAACTAAAACTAGCTCATTAATTTCAACTAAAAGGATTTATTGTTTTTCTCTTTTCTCCCTTTCTACCAAAAAGTGGATGACAAAAGTCTTCATTCTGGGACTTTGGCGTCAACTAACCCTCATTTTCAAGGACAATTTTGTTTACTTATAAAATTAATTATAAAATTAATTTTAAAATTAATTTTGTCGTTTCCGTTTATTTTGGATATTTAAAATGTCTTCCAGTTCCAGTGTTAAATGTTCATTAGAATTTAAAGTTTATTAATCTTTGCATTATTATCCCATTACCAAAATGGTCTCAAAACAATATTTTCGTTTATCGGAGCAATTACTGGGACAATTAATCATCTTGCAAAATGTGTTATTCTGACAGGCCTCTGTAGCTTTTGTAGTCGCTAGTTTTTTATGGAAATGAAACTGACAATTAAAGTCAAAATAGTAATTTTGAAAAAGTTTACCTGCTTAAGGTATGGCTTTATTTTAACAGGAAGCTCTCCTTTCCATCACCCTAATCTGTAGTTCCTTTCCTAGATTCTCTATCAGAGGCAAGTCAAGTCTCTCCAAACTGTCACCATTACTTCCAGTGATGATAAATACATCTGCAAAATAAAAATAAAAATTTAAACATAAATCAGCTAAGGGAATAAATATTTTCAGATGCACATGAATGGCTGAAGCTTTGAGAAATATATGAAAGTTGACAGCTGATTATTGAAATAACCATAACCCAACCTTTTAGTGCATTTTAAAGTTTTAAAGCCGACTGTTTGATTGAATTTCCTGGAAATTGTTGATGCTCCATAGTGAATAAAACATGCGGCGACTCTCTTATCGAACTCTACCGCATCGTACTGAAGGCTTCGTGCTGGAGCAGCAGGGAAGTCTGTGTGGAGTTTGCATGTTTTCTTTTTGCCTCTGGGTGCTTTCTCTGCTGCCGCTCTGCAGCCAACATGCTGCTCTCCCATCAGTAAACAAGATGTCAAACACCAGGTGGAAGACATGCATACATTTTGTCCAACTGAGAAAACCTTTTTAAAAAAATCCCCATCTAGATAGACTGGTTTGGTAAATGCTTTAGAGACCCAAGACAGAGATCTGCTTTGTTAATTGGGTGTAGATGTTTCTTTAATTAGGATGAATCCTTGATTTAAGAGCACAGTGCATCAGTCAGACACTCAGATCCAACTGTATGTATTATTCCATAAGCCCCCCAGTGCTTCAGATGCCAGCTCTGAACTAGGATCAGCTGGAGCTCCCCTGGGTTTGACGTCCTGTCACTCTCATTTGCAGAAGCGCAGCAGATCTTTAATTGGCGCTGGAGTCCTTCATGGAGCCGCACTGGGCCTTCAGCACTTCAAGGAGACGCTAATGAGCCTTTTATCTCACTCCGCACTCGTTTCATCTTCTCTCTGTTGGTGGTCAAATGCTATAGATACAAGAGCAGCCTCTGCTTTCTCCATCTTGTTTTTATTTCAACATCAATGCTCAATCCGTCTCTCTTCATTCTATGATTTAGGTCTGCTTGCTGATTGATCGTCTTGTTTTTTATTGAAACTCTGGAGAGGACAGATGGAGCAGCTTCAGATTTATAGACGACAACCAGCTGGAATAAAGTGTCACTTCAATGACGAGGCCTAGGGGTAAAAACAGATGCCAATTTATTTAGAGCAAGAAACCCAATGAAGAGCAGAATAACCCAGGACTTGTTGTCTTTCAGGGCTCTCAGTTTTCAGTATAATTTTTATTATTTTCAAATGTATTCAGTAATTTAGATTTTGTAGGCTACAATTGTCACCTCATAAATGATATCTCCCATGTTGCGTCTCTTTTACTAATTGCTTTTTAACCTTTTTTAAAACATCATCTAGTTTTAATCTTTACTTTCTTTATCATTGTCTGTTTTTAAAGGTGGCCTTTATGCCTCCTTGAACAGGTTAGGATGGATTTATGGTCAATCAAAACATTTTCACTACATTTTTTGACGCAACATCATTCTTGGTGAGATTTTATTCTGCTCAGTTCTGCCTATTTTGAGCTCCTTTGGCAGTTAGTAATTTTAGGGCCTCTTATCACTTTAAATCCAAATAAGCTGCTGCAGACTGATGTGACATTATACACCCATACATCTTTGAAAAGCAGAAGCAGAGCCTCCTGCACAATCAACAAGAATCTAACAGGTGGTTTCTGGATGGTAAGTCAACAACAAAACATTTGTCTTTTCCTGCAGCCATTGTGGAGCACAAACTGCAGTAAAGCCAGCTGACCAAACGTTCTGGAACTCCACTTTGGTTGCTAGGTGACAGGCTGGACTTTGCTGGGGTTGCTAGGTAACGGATTGAACTTCTCTGGGGTTGCTGGGTGATTTGTGAAGTTATTCTGAAGGCTTTAAAATGATTCATTTTCCAGACATCAAAAATCATTTTAACTTATTTACTTACATATTTTTACTATCTTGTTTTATGTTTTTACTGTGGACCTGATAAGATGATAATAAACTAATTAAAAAAGGCCATGTGTTTTTTTGAAATGCTTGGTTTTTAGAAGCAGTTTAAACCCGAATGTCATTACAAAAACATGCAAAATATGAATTTGGCATTTCATGTCCCCTTTAAGGTTGGTATATATTATCTTTCTTTCTCTCGATTGTGTTATTTTTGGACATTATGCACTTAGTGAGAAACAATTTCTCTGTAGATAAAACATTTAAATAACTGATGGTAATGTAAATCCTGAATTAAACTTAATTTTTTGATCAGACAGGACATAATTATGGGTTAATAATCTAGCAAAGGTGAAGTTTGCATTTTTTTCTCAACAGGCAGATGAATATTATAACATGGTTTTAATTAAGTATTTTTGATAAGTAGTGTGTCTGTAATACATTTAACTAATTTGAGATAAGGGTAATATGTAATATGTTTTCTCACTCCTTTTCAAACAGAAAAGCAGTGGTAAGCTAATTATTCTGTTCTTGGTTATGTATGCACGAGTGTTTTCTGCTCTACTGGTTGCTTGTTTTCTTGTTTTTAAAAAACAGTTTCAGATAAATAAATCAAATCAAATAACGGTGCCTTATTGACTAGCTCACAATGAAAACATCTCAATGATCTGCCTGATAATGCATTAAAAATTAAATTGTGTTTTACATATACACATTAATTGCAACCATTTCTTTATCCTTTCCTCCTGCAATAATTTCCTTTTTGTGATATTCTCGCTCATTCTCTCTTAAATCGTTTCTCATGGCCTCCATCCTTTTTCTGTTCTGCTGACTGGAAGCTAGTTCAAGTTCAAAGTCAAGGACACGAAGCGGAGGGGATCATGCGATGAGCAGAGGGGCTTCTGGACAGTTTGAACCTCCCAGGGTGAAAGGGAACGAGAGGAGGAAGGAAAAGCTGCCACACAGTGGGACGCCAACACACAGGAGAAGATGATGGTATTTGAAAATCACACATAATGTCAGACTCCTATTGTTCAAAATGGAGGCATTTTAGACACGGATGCTGCTGTAGATTGAAGCTCAGCAATAAAAACTATATTTACCTCCTGAACTTTGTTGGCGGTGAATTGAGATTGCAGGTAAACAAACTTTTCAGAGATTGCCGGGTGTCGACATAAATCCTCATTTACATGTTTACAAAATTACATATTATT
Source organism: Poecilia mexicana (assembly GCF_051168715.1). NCBI lineage: Eukaryota > Metazoa > Chordata > Actinopteri > Cyprinodontiformes > Poeciliidae > Poecilia > Poecilia mexicana. Next base: position 21,670,358 of record NW_028263380.1, on the reverse strand, counting down.
GTGGAATCCTTAAGTTTACTGACAGGTGTTACAGGAAAACACCTGCAGTCTCTGGCCTGTCCTGCTTCCGGCTGCAGATCGTCTGCAGTCAGCAGTTTTTAATGCCTCAAACCCCAGGCAGTAGAAACGATGTGGGAGGTGTGTGTGGTTGGGGCTCCGGTCCCGTTTCCAAACGTGGCAGAAGGACGTAGCAACGGTAACTCACACATGTAAGCAAATACGTCAGAAACGGTAGAGGGCCTCAAGGAAGCAGCAGTAAAATCACGTTTCCTCTGAGCAAAGACGAAAAAACATTAAGAATCTGAATTGAATTTGAACTGAATCCTAACTTGTTGCTCCTGTTTAAGCAGCACAGATAGTCTTGGCAGGAAGTGGGAAAAGTACCAATTTACAAAAGCTGAAATTCTTTAAAATTAGTTTGCCTTTATCTTTACCATATGTCAAAAATATAAGATCATTATTGTTGTGAGCGGTACACACTGTGTGTACCATGACATTTTCTTTTAAGTAAATAAAAAATAGTTATTGATTTTTTTTTTTAAATAATCTAACCCTCTTTATTATAAACAAAATTTTGGAGAAAATGTTTTATTTTTGTCAAAACATCTTGTTCATAGTTCATGTGTGTGTCTGTGGGGGTGTGTTCATCCTGAACCTAAATCTTATTGGTCTGTTGGCAGCTTGGAGCTCTTTTCATAAGCTAAATGTGGCTATGTAGTGAAGCTAGCTAAAAATGAATAAGCAGAGTTTAATCGCTCCTGTAGTTCTAACAATGGTCGGGTGAACCCGACTCGGTTCTGGCGGGGTCGCCGGTTTATGAGGGTTTTTTTTGCAAACTAAAGAGTTGATGGGTTACACGGTTGGCCGACCATGACATCTGCCGCGCTCTTTGTGAGCGCTAAGAATGTGGAGGAGATAAAAGCTTAAATCTAGTCGAAACTTTGCCAAAAAGAGTAGAAATCTAGTAAACATTGCTTCGCCTTCTCCTCTAGAAGTCTGACACACCACTTGAACCTGGAACTCTCCATCCTCCTCCTCCGTTGGGTCGCACAGGTAGGTTTTGCCTTCCTGTCTTTATTATTTAGCACAATTTGTAAAATAAATAAATAAATAAAAAGCAGATGTGGCTCTTGTGGGTCAGGTGCAGTGATAGTATTGTGCGTAACATCCTGCAGGCGCCTCTGGTTGTGAGTATATTTAGATGTTTTCAATAGATATTAATGCTTTTTGGTGGTTATAGCCAGCAGAACAAAAAAATCCTCCAGTAATAAGTAATACATTGCAAATCATCTCAATGCATTTTTCACCTCTAAACATTGAGATAATGGCTTGATAAAGTTTAAACAAAATGCCAAAATGTAGAAAAAAGACGATTTAAGTTATTTTGAACAGGACATGGTTCTCTGTGCCAGATGGACCCGTCTAAGTACTTCAGAAACTGTTCATCTTCAGGGATTCGGGCAAAAATTAATTATGCAGTAAACAACTGTTGTGTTAACAATCTAAGTGATTTCTCCAAATTTTTAATTTAGTTTCCTGTTGGGCAAAAAAGAGAGAAATACAAAACTTTGATAAATCAACATGCAAAAACCGGCACAGAAGTCATTTTCCATCAAAACAGATCATCAAAGAGATGAAACTGCTCATCGATGCACAAATACAAACAAATTTGTATCAGTTGGAAGATACTAAATATGCAAGAGTTTAAAATGAATCAGAAAAGCATCAGTGTTTTTTAAATTCTTTAAATAATGTTAATATAGATGTGAGTTCACATAAGGGAGAGGTAGAGCAAGCTGGATGTTTTTATCTGCCTCCAATGACGTTGAACATCTGCAAACTGTCTATTGCTGCGACTTTTCTCTCCTTTTCTTTCAGTTTTCTCAGAGGCTCAGGGTTTCACACTGAGTTAAGCTGAAAGGGATTGCTGCTATTTACTCAAAGAGCGTTTTGCCGAAAGTTTGACAGCCACAGAAAAAACATTTTATCAGACCATGAACTTTCTAAGATGTTCTTGTAGCAGCCCTCAGTTATTGCTCGTTTTGCTGCTGCTGAACAGTTTCGACGTCTTAACAGAAACTCCAGGCGGGGGACACAAACGGCTTCAAACAGTGAAGAAGTGAGTTAATTTGGTAGCAGAATCAGACGGGTTTCTACCACTTTCAGCCCAACTTTGTTTGTGTCTCAGTATCTTTTCCATCAGCAGGAAAAACAGTTTATTGCAACAGAAATTGGGGCAGGTTAAGGTTTACGTTTAAGGCCCCTTACACCAGAGCTGTAGTGTTGATTTTCTCTGCAGGATCTTGGAAATGCATTCTGGGTTTCATCAAGGACAGAGTGTACTTCACATTGCAAGTCATACATTGTTTTAGGGATGCATGAAACTCCCATAGTGGCATCCTGGCGGTTCATTATCATGCGAGCAGCAATCAAGGTTGTGCATCCTGCGTGGAGGAACCAACTAGCAGCAACAAGCGCGGATCCAGTGGCAGCCCAATGTGGATTAGTTATTAGAGAATATAAAGCAGGACCAGCTCAACATCCATGCTCCAACCCAACTGGGCTCAGATTGTTGGCCTTGCTTTCCGCTTTGGGGCGTCTGCAGAGAAGTGATGCTTGTTTGTGGCGACGCATCCTCAACTCCAAAATGTCCATTAATTAAAAACAGAAGCTTTCTATGAAACGACGAAGCAATTTGGAAGAAACCCCCAAAAACTTCAGAGCCTCAGAATAACGAGGAAACAATGTACCTGGTTGAAAATATTTAAGAAAAAAAACTTAAAATATGGCATTATCTAAGAGTAACTACTGCATGACTTTTAAATGTTAAGCATTAAACATCATAGATTGATAAAAGAAAATGTTCTCAAACATGTCTGCTAACAACACGGCATTGGAATATTGTTGTCTAAACTAAATGTATTATTATCAATAAAACACAATATCTCAGTATTATTATTCCTTTGCATTTGTGGGTCTGTTTGTGTTTTTCTGGCCTCCTTCCATATTTTCATTTGATTTCATCTTAGTCATTCTTCTAATTGTTCTTTGTTGACTTCCAGTCTCCTATTTTTCCCATTTGTCCCTTTTTTTAATCTACTTTCCTGCTCATTCAGGATTGCTTTTGCCATCTTAATTCGCCTTTAAAAGGATCTTCTCGTGTAATTGGAAAACCAATGTACACTGATGTGAAATTCGGGCCATTGTAGATAAACAAACAGTGGATTAAATTTCCACCAAAAACAAGAGAATAGTTTTAAATAACTTTTCAAACTGAAATTTTCTTGTTTTTCTAGAAAATGTCAGATTAATCTCAAATTTCGATCTACAGCGGCCCAATGCGCCACTTGAATAGATGTGATACTGAAGATGAAGTTGTGTAGAAAATCTGCTGTTGCTTTTTGCAGACTGGTTTTCTATTAAATGTTTCCGTTTGTGAGTGATTGAAGTATGAAAACGTTAAAGTTGGTGAAACGTTTTGATAAAATCACCATCTGTTGCTCTCAGTGAGTAAAAAGCTTTAACGAAAGTTTCTGTTCCCTCTTAATTTAAAGCTGCGTTCTTCTGCCTTTGTTCTGCTTGTAACTTTAAGCTCCAGCATCAATTTCATTCTGTATTTCCATGAATTTAATGCGTTCAGGGAGTCTTTGTGTCTCAGTTTCAGCCTCCCAGCTCAGCGATCACCTGCATAGGATCAATAAAAAGGTCTATTTGCTTTTACTGAGGACTTCCTGCTCTCCATCTTCCACAGATCCTCTCCTGCTCGCCGCTCTGATTTTTTTGTGCAGCTGTCTGCAGGATTTTATTGGATTATTCAGCAGCAGAAGGCTCCCTCCATCTCTCCCTCCTTTTCTGTCTTTCTCTCTCCAGTAAAGCCTAAAAACCCAGACTGCTGTCACCTCATTCACAGCTTTTGGGCTAACGCTGCAAAAAGAAGTCTGAAAAATGTGTTGCACGAACTAAAACAGGACAAAATAGTTGCACTTAGAAAGAAGTGTTATTCTAGTTGGACAATCTGATGCTTTCTTGTGTGATTTTTCTTTCACACCCACAAAGCCAAATCTCAGCTATTTGCAGTCCCATTTCTTTCAAGAGTTTCTCCACTCCTCGTTCAGGTGAGGACAAGCAGCGGCGAGACTCTTAAAAATCATTTTCTCCAGGAACTAATCAGCGCCATTCAGATTCCCGAGCACACCTCCACATTTCCATCCCAGGTCTCATAAAGGATTTGTGATTAGCCGCTGCTGTTGCTGAAGAATGAGGCTCAGGTGTGCAGAGACGAACCCAAAGCCTTTAATCTTCACCTCTGATGAAGCTGCAGGAATCTGGATTGAGGACGCTGATGGATCGTAGCTCCATACATATTCATGACCAAATTACTGATGTTTCAACATGTTACTGCCATGGCTGTGTCTGAACAAACCACTGGAAAGCGAAGATCAATTGCAACAAAGAATGTTAATTTAAAAGTAAGCGGCGCGCAATGATCCACAGTCGGCAGCAGATCAGCAGAAAAAATGTGTTGAGGTATGAAGGATGAATTTAAAACATCTGCTAGCTGATTGGATTTTGATGGAAGAGTTACGAGGAGAAAGGAGGGGGCAGCAAAGATGGAGTCTGCAGACCTCCGATGAGGGAAAGCCGGAATAACAAAGAGATTTAAAGAACAGAGACCTGACTGGTGGAGAGGGACACACCTGGGGGAGGAAGCAGATGATTTTGTTCAACTAAATTTAGACCCAAAGCTTCAGCATATGGACTGTTTGACTGGATGAAACCACCCAGAACATTAATCTACGTTTCTGATGTGTAAACATGATTCTGCATCACAGTGAAACATGTCATGTTGCTGTTGATGCATCAACTTTCTGGACCGCTCAGGTCTGCTGGTTCTGGTTTGATCTCCAAACATGAAGAAGCAGCACTCAGCTTCTATGCACCACAAATCTGGAACAAACTTCCAGAAAACTGCAAACAGCCGAAACCCTGACTTCCTCTAAACCCCGACTGTTCAGAGCCGCTTTTTGAGCACAGTAAATGGAACATTGACCAACATGTTTGATGTGTATTCATGATTATGATGGAGGGATTTGATCAAATGTTTGTTGACTGTGTTTCATTTTTGTGTTTTTAAGATGTAAAACACTTTGAACCGCCATGTTGCTGAAACACAAACTGGATTCAGAAACTACTGAACAAAAGAAGTGAATGTTCTTTTTTCAGTCTCTGATTTGGTTTAATCCAGGATCAGCAGCTGAAACGGAGAAGTCCAGACTGTTTTCTCCTCAGTCAGTCAGACCGGCTCTTCCAGGGAAATGAGATCAAACCGTCTGAAGAGGGTTAAAAAGTCATTTACGAGGCTGTGGGACACCAGCGACCAACTGGGAACCATTAATGGAGAAACGTGGAGAGCCTTCCCAGGAGAAGACGACACATGTGGGAAACTGGAGGGTTTAAGTCCAGTTACATCTGGATATTATTGCTAATGAGATGATTTCACTTCCTTCAGGAGCTGAACAACCTCCCACCACCAGGTGGAGCTCTTCAGCTAAAGTCTACTATAGCTAAAGCAATACGACGGCTGTCTGAAGCACAAAGTATTTACTCCAAAACGAATAAAACAAATAAATAAATGTAGATTTTGTACTTAAATCTGACTGAGCTGCTGTGATCTGGACTATAAGCTGTTTGGAAACCACGAGTTAATCAATCCTGTCAGAAAGATTATGAAATTGTTGGTTTGGACATTTTTCATACTTAATTAAATCATTTGAATCTCAGATTATCTTTGACTCACATTAAAAATTGTTTTGTAATCTGCAACATTTGTTACCCAAATAAAAAGGGAAACAGAACATTTTAGTGGACAACATTCTTTAAAAGTCTATTTAGTTAATAACACTATTATAGTCCAGCAAGTCTTACTACAGGAGACGTCGATGGTAATTAATGTTTTATAGTTTTTACCCACAAAAACAAAACTATCAAACATTTTTTACTACTACAAAATCAGGGGATGCTCAAACAGCAGGAAAGGCGGCTCATTCGTGCTCCGACTTCAAATATAACTATGAAATATTTACACTTTAAACGCTGCAAATTCAGCCTAGAGGAGGATTTTAAAAAGTCCAATAACTGTTTAAAATCAAACATTTACTTTTGCAGAAAAATCTAGCTGTTAAGTTTTAAAATCACTTTGGACGACGAGCGTGAAAAGTCACACGAGCCAAAATCCCTGTAAGGTCATCGTTGTTTTTCTGCTCACCTCGTTGAAATTAACCTGCCGGCCGACCTCCCGAAAGAAAAGCTGCAGATTTCTGCTTCTTGAATAGGTCATGAAGATTTTATTGCAGATGGCCCCATAAATCTGAAGGAAAGAGCAGAAGATCCAATGACCCCATACATCACAGAAAGGTCGGCGGCTTGACGCAGAGGAAGCCATCCGTCTTTCTGGGAGGAGGAGCCGAACATCTACAGTGGGGTTTGGAGAATCCCGGCAGAAACGCCCAGAAAACAAAAGAGGGGCATCAGTATGGAGCAGGAAGGAGCGGCGACCTTTATTGACAAAGGTCAGTGCAGGTACAAAGCAGCCGCAGCAGGAAAGTCAAAGGTCTGCAAAACTTTCAAAAAGATCCACGTAAGTTTGAACAAAAGCAACTGATGGGGTGGTTTTATTTGTAATTATAACTACCAACAGAATTAGAGGGATTATCAGTCGACGTCACGATGCGTCAGCAGCCAGAAAGCAGGCAGAAATACATCATCCTAACTATTTAAACTGTTTACAGTTAGTAAAATAATCTACAACTCGCCACCAGCGCAGATCACGGTTTTATTTTCAGCATAAAACATGTAAACTGCTTTTTTGAGCTCTGAGTGTTTGGAGGGATTGTCGGGTACATTTTTAATTTTTTTATGTTTTTGGTATAACAAGACAATTCTAATAAAGATATTTTAGAATAAAAGAAGACATAACATTCAGTGAGGCCGAATGCTGTGATGTGGAGAAGTATTTGGTTTGAATAATTTTTCTTTCATAAGTGCACATATGAATATCTCAGCTGGTCACTTTTTATAGCAAAATGCTCTTTTGTTGGTTCTAATATTGCGTAAATTGAAGTCTCTCGTTTATAATTATGCCACTGAATTCATGCATGTTAATCTTTTTCTTTTAGCTGCAATTTATTTGCCACTATTCCTTTAGGTTAATCATGACCGCTTTAATTAAAGATGGAAGGAAAAAGGAAAAAAGGTTATGGAGATTTTTTTATTTTAAATATTAATCAGCAGGAAGTTAAATCTAAATTATCAGCCCTGGATTCAGCACTAATTGTCATTTTCAGGTAAAATATAAACTAGCAGCTTGACTACTGATTACAAAAATTAAGACTTTGTTTGAAGGCCTACAATGTTCAGCTTTGAACCCAAAAAACAAGAGAGTTTCTGCCAAAAGCTGCAATGAAAACAAATGAAATAAAGTAACCAGAATGTTTCATCTCTGTGTTTAGACGTACCTCCGTTTTTTCCCGGTTTGTCTGAATATCTGTAATCATTCTTAGACAGTTTTCAAGTATTTTTTTAATCTTAAAACCAATGTTTAGCTGCAGCACCAACATCAGAGACGTTCCTTCATGCAGCCACTGTGAACAGATCCAGATCAAACCAAAGGAGCAGCAGCTCCCGTTGTTAACGCTGTGCACGCATTTATGTGAACAAGATAACCCACCCTACAAAAACCACACCGACAGTCGATGCTGTGGTTTGTTTTCTGGACAGCCAGTCTGTGTTCGCAGTCATTTTGATTTGCTAAAGATGTTTATTTTTGTTCCTGCTGTAACAGAAGTGAGCACAATGCGCCCAACATGTTTGTGTTTGTGGAAGAAATGCTCCTCTCAGCAGTTCGACCACTGCAGACAGAAAATCTCCCAATTCATTTTCAAGCTTCCCTGCTGCTGCTTCTGAAATACCAATCCAATTGGTTTCCATTTTCAAAACCTTTTAGACTGTAAAAGTACTGCTTTGTCACTTTGTGGTTTCTTTTTGACATCTTTACAATCATTTCTCGCTTCTTCCAGTGACCCAACACACTTCCAACCGAGCAGCTCAGAGCTTCACGGCGCCTGAGCCTCAGAAAATCCCGGCCAACTCTTTCTGCTCCGGCCTTTCAGAGCCTAATGCTTTCTGAAGACCAGCAAGAAAAGGAGAACCTTAAAATCTTGTGGGAACGGATCAAACAGTTTGCAGACAGCTCTGGAAGGAGACTGCATGCCCATTGGCTACCCCCGCCGAATTTTTGGGGCAAGGATAAAGGAAACGTTTTTTCCTCTGAGAGCCACATAGCGGCTTGTTGTGATTTGAGTCGCACCAGTTGGTCTTTTCTGTATGATGCAACGAGATGCTGGGTTTACGTTTTACCACTAAATCCTTCATAAACACAAACCTGTGAAGGTATTTGATGGTTTTACTTCTGTGTAGCCGTTTGGAGAGAGAAATTATATAAAAGTCAGGATTACAAGCAGCTTTTAAAAGAGTGAAAGTGGAGGAAGTCCAGAGGCGACAGCACCCAGAAATTATACTCAAGTAAGAGCAGAAATACTTTATAATAAAGTTACTAAAGTAAAAATAAAAGGCACATAGTAAACTACTCCTAAAAGTCAGGTTTTCCAAAAAGTGACTTTAGTAACTAACTACACTGGAACCGAGTGGACGAGTGGAAAAACATGGGACAGATGTGGAAACTAGAAAAACAGGAGAGCTGAACTGAGAGCTGGAAACAAAAAGAGAAACAGGCCTGAGAATAATTTAAAAATATAAATATACAACAAATATTCCTCTAAGAAACAAAACATGAAGAAATAAACTAATGTCGGTTTTCTTCTATGCATTTTTCTGCATGTTTACAAACTTTGACAGATTTTTGGTAACTTTTCTATTTCTGAAAATTCGAATTTGCACTTTTTTCTGGATTTTCAGAGAAAGTTCAGATTTGCAAAGCTACTGGTCCTGCTGTCAAGAAAACCTCCCGCCAGATGCCCTCCATGTTTTAACTGTGCCTTTGTCTTTCTGCTTTATGTGATATCGTTTTAACTCTAAACCATGAATCCTTTCCCTCCCACTTCACAGCTACTGCATGAGCTACATCCTGTTGGTTTATCACATAAAGCCCCAGAAGAATAAACTGAAGTTGGTGCGATCGCTGTGCAACAAGCTGTGAAAACGTCAGGGAACGTGAATACCTTCAGTGCAGGACGAACAAGCGGGCCGAGCTCGGCCCGCCTGAACCGAGCGGTCGTCTCAAACGGAGAGCAGAGCGAGTCCTGCGTCGTCTCTGAGGTCCTCCGTCTGCTCCGGCCTCTGCTGTCCATCATGATTAATGCTGGAATCAAAGGGGACCAGAATCAAAGGCAGAAACAGGATGAATAAGAAATGAAAGCACAGGCCAGGAGGATGAAAACAGAAAATGAGGCCTGATGCATGCAGGAAGTGAGCTGGAAACAGAGACACAGTTGGACCAGCTCTGCTATTCAGCCTGGAACCAGTGGAGACAAAAATACTGATGATCAAGTTGCCGTTTGGAAACCGTACGCCCGGCGTTCCCATGGTTACCAGCAGGAAACGGCGGCGGGAAATATTCACCCGTTCATTCTGAATGTATGAAAGGCAGCAACAGGCCAAAGTAAATATCCACAAAGAGAAGAAATAAAAAGATTTGGGATTTGCAAAAATAAAAAAAAGAATAATAATAAAATAAAACTTAATTTAAAAAAGTTGAAAATTACCTGAAATTGTTTTTATTTTTTAGATTTTTTTTTTGTAATTTGAGATTTGCAAAAACAAAAAAGAAAAAAATCCTTCTGAGTTTGAAAAGTTCAAAATTTGCTAAAAAAAAAGAAGAAAAAAGCAAGAAAAACTTCTAGATTACTCAGACATTTAAAAAAAAATGGATTTTTTTTGTTGCTATTTTTGTTTAGTTTTGCTTAAAAAAGAAAAGAAAAAAACTTTAAAAATATTTAATGAAAAAAAAATTAGGATAATCTCACATTTTTTAGAACATGGGTTTTTAATTTTTGTTCCAGTTTCTAGTGCAAATATCTTAGGACACTTGAAACAGGACAAAACTGACAACTTTTTATCAAAACATAGGAGCTTCTTTTCAGTAAATAATTCCTTAATATTCATAGAAAATCACTAACTCCACTTGCATGTTATTTAATTTATAACAATACTTTTTTCCTATGTTATAAAAGAAATAACTTGCCAAAGGAACTGGTAATTTTCTGTGAATATTACAGAATTATTTACTTAAAACAATCCCCCATGTTTTACTCAAACATTACTTTAAGTTAGTTTTATCTTATTCCAGGTGCACTGAGATATTTGCACTTCAAACTAGACAAAAATATTTGGTAAGATTTTGTGGTTTTTTTCATCGTATGAAACATAAAAAGAGAAGAAACAAGTTTCAGGAGCAGACCTGATTTCTCCTTTTCTAATTTCAAAATCAAAATAATGTATTTTGTGAGAATACAAAAAGAAAGCGGCATGAATCAGGCTCTAAGTGGAGTCAGTGATGTTCTGAGCCGATAGATTATGTGTGAATGTGGGTGAGGAAAAAAGCCTGAAACCCAATCAGCTTCTCTCTGGTTTCTGTGCAGCGCTCATGAATTTGCGCTGCAAGAGTGAAAGAGGATTTGAGTAAAATGATTTTATTAGTGTCAGCAGGCCGGCAGCAGACTGCTGACAAGGTGAGGATGCTGAAATGTGCTCCTCATTGATAACTGATAACCAGGGACACACAGGAAACGTGGGCCAAGAAGGAAGATGACTCCATGACGGAGCGAAGGGGGAGAGCAGAGATCCTGCTCTATTTCTGAGGGAGATTATGAGGAAGAGGTCTGAGAAAAGGAGATTAAGGCCAAAGAAGACTTAATGTTGAGAGAATATCTGTCTGGGTAGACTGATACGCACCAAAGTTCAATTAAATTCAGTTCGGATCAGAGGAGGATGACTCCATCCTTGGCCTAACCTTGAGCAGAAGGCGGCCTGTGTGGCCGCAGCGCCCGGCTGCTTTACCGCATGTAAACGGACAAATCATGAATTTCCAACATGAAGTGAATGTTTCAGTGGCCGTTAATCTTTTAATCCTTCAAGTCTTTGCTGTTTAATGAATCTGGGACAACTCGCAATCAAAGTATTTGGGAAATTGTCACATCTGTGATTCAGTTATTGGAGAAAAACCTTAAAAAACCAAATGTATTATTTCTGCTGAACAGACAAATTAACAATGTTTATGATAATGGATTTTGTTAAGCATATGCCAGATGTTATAAAACTGTTTTCTTATTGTTCTTTAAACTATGTAGTAGGGCTGTATAAATAAATCGATTTGGCGATATATATCGATATTTTCCGCCCTCGGAAAGTATCGATTTTTCATCCGCGAGTATCGATCCGTTAAATCATAGGGGTCCATAGCCTGACAGCTCTTTTTAATGTCTAGTTAAACGTCTAGTTAAAAAGAGCCACTCTGGATTACCGTTTAAACTTTTGAGTTTTATGTCAAATCCACATGAATTAAATGACAGAAACTAATTATTTCACTGCGTCTTTGATTCATTTTGTCCAGCTTCAGACTGTTAGACTTTCCAATCAGAGTCAGGTATTGTGTAGTTGGTGCTTTTAATCAGTTTTCAGTTAACTAAATTTAAGTCTATGGAACACAAAATGCCACTAAAATCACTCTGTCCTTCTAAAATCTTTCAGAAAATCGTAAAAATGCACTGATTCGTAGCGAATTGTATCGCTCAACAAATATCGTGATACATATCGTATCGCGACCAGAATATCATATATCGTATTGTGAAATTATTGTATCACTACACCCCTACTATGTAGGCATATCTCAGTAGATTGGAAAATTGGTATAATATCATGGAAAAGTTGTTTTTAATTCAGAATCTTGAAGTAGCTTTCTTGTTAAACTACCAAATGTTTAAGGATCAATGAAATAATTATAAGTATTTGCATTTTGTGTTGTTGGATCGTCATCAAGTTGTAAGGCGAGATTCAAAATGAGAATGAGATGAATAGGAACTCCGAAACGTATGAAACCCATCAAAACCTTTAAATATTCACTGTTCAATTCGTATGGAAGAAAATTAGGGCCACCAAAAAAAAAAAAAAAAAGAAAGAATTAAGATTTTAATCTCAGACAATTTAAGTCAAATTCTGAGAAACAAAAATCTGAATTCTGAGTTTAAAGTGAAAATTCTGAGAAAAAGTCAGAATCATTAAATTTTTTCATCGGCCCCAATCTTCTTCCATAAATCAGATTACTCTAAATCCAAAAGTCTTTTCAGGAGATACATTTTCAAAATGTTCCTATTTTCTATTTCTTGTCTTTGGGTGGTTGTTGTTCCACTTCCTTAAATTAATTTTCATTCCTTTAGATCAAAACTCTCTTCAGTGTTGACCAGCTTCTCATGAAAGTGTGACAGAACCGCGGTTAAACACTTCAGTTCGATTAAAGTGAAACTGAAACAACAACCGCTAAAGGTTGCACATCAAACTGCTCACCAGCATCATGGAGCAAATATTCAGCAGTTGCTGTTTATTACGTCTCCAAGGCGTCGTCTCCGTCTTATGATCTCCACCACCTGTTCTGGCTGCCGGCGGCGCCCTGATCAGCTCATGGTGCCGTAAAGTTCTGTCTCCTGGTGCTTCTTATACACTTGGAGTTCATAAAAAAACTTCGGTGGTCTCCCTGTGAACCAAACTGCAAACAAATCAGACGATCCCTTCAGGATCCAAACTTTGTAACTGGGCCAGAGTCAGTATTTAAGGAGAGGTATTAGGTTAAAAACTACTTTTTTGAGGGTTATGCTACGTCTGGTTTGTTGATTCGAGTCCTTTGAGAAGTTATGAAGTAACTAAAACACCAAATGTTCTTGAAAAAATTAAACTTGAAGCCTTGTTTGTATAGACAGCCAATTCCTGCATATTGTCAGCATGTAAAAACAGTCTTTTATTGCTCAGAAGTGTTGAGTGTCCATGGAAACTTTCACAAAGACCTGAAAACCCTTTTTAACTTCAAGCGGCTCTTAAATATCTTAAGCGATGTGACTGTGATGCGGTGAAGGACCCTCCATTCTTTGTTTTGCATTTCAAGCGTTTTGTGGCAGGTCAAGGACGCTGCAGCTCGGCCGTCTGTGGCTCCATCATCACAGAATCAACCATTTGTTTACAGTAATTCAGGGTCTTCACTTTAAAACATTCTTCCTGTTCTGCTGCTTAGAAAATTGGCAATTTTCTGAAGAGTTTTTTGTTTGAGTGAAAAACAAGACAATCAGACAAAGTACTAAAGAAACAAAAGCAATTGTAGCATCGCTCATCAGAAATCAGCAGACTTTGAAGTGGATGCTTCATGGTAAAATACCTCTATGGCAGTTTTTATCAAACTGTGGCGCCCACTAGGGCCTGCATGTAAACAACCACTTATTATCTGTGACTTTAGCTCAAAGTGTGACGCACCGTGTTTAAAATAATAACGGACAAATGACTTAAGACTAAAAAGAAAGCCTGAAGATACCGGTGGAAAGTTGCATAACTTTTGTTTTCATTGTGATACGTAGCATGGATGCAGAGCTAGGTCTGCTGTGAGCAGCACTGCGCCCCACGCTCACTAACTGCACCTTAACACCTGAAATAAAACTATTCACGTCAGGCCAAAAGAAAATGTTTGTTTTTGCCAACGCAACTCAAGAGTATTTTTATTTTATTAGGCTTCTGAAACATTATTAGTTCACACAACACTTGTAGTGAATAACTTGTTTTGATCTCCGTGTGTTTTCTATCATTTGAAAGCTTAGCATCCAGACCTTCAGAATCTGTAAGTAACTCAAAAAGCCCCGAGTTATTCATGATTTTATTGCATCCAGTCACATTTACAAAACAGCGCCACCCTTCACATTAGGAGGAACAATGAGTTGAGACACTAATGTTTTCATTTCAGGTTGAACGTATTGAGACGGCAGTTCCACGTTAGGCGGTCGGTGGGCGCTTTTTAAATGGGGCAAGCGGTCCTCAGCCTGAAAAACACTGATGTATTGGTGGATGTCAGTTAACCTATTGACCTCTTGGCATGTTTAGTTTTAATACAGTCAACATTACGTACCACTGCTGAAACTGTTTTGAACATCAGAACAAATTGTATTTAACACTCCAAAAACAGAACTTCCTCCATTTCTGCTTTCACACCATGTTTGCACAACCTAAATCTCAACTTTATATAATTTCTTGTTGTAAATATAAATTACATTTTAGGTCTCCAAGTCAGATTTGACGCCTTTCCTTCCCCATCTGTTAAACCTCGGATAAGAAACTAATCACATATCCAGAGTTAGAGTAGAGCTGCAGAAAATTTAATGCACAGAAATCAAGATGCAACAAGCAGATGAATGTAAGAGGTTCCTCAAGGCTCCATTCTTGGGACAATTTTCTTTAATATGTCCAAATCCACCAGTCATAAATTACAGAGTTTGAGGCTTTTTTTGTGTCCTCCTTTTTTGCACCCTTTTGGTAAAGTCTACTATCAACACTTGACATCATTTCTTGTCAGTCATTGTGTTAATACCAGAAGTGGAAGAAGAGGCAGCATTTTGTTTTTATGCTTCTTAGTTTTGCAACAAACGTCTTGAAAACTTTCGAAATGCAAAAGCTGTAAAACTAAAAATCTATTGGGCAGAATAAAAACATTACCTTTGACCACAACTTTCCATGAATATAATTCAAACATCTCTGAATAATTTGGTTTAAATTGATCCTTTAAAGTGTTTTTTAATAGAATGCTTAAATGTCACCTTTTCATATGTATTTTTCTTTTTTTTTCTTTTTACTGTAAAGTACATTGCAAATCACACCTTACAAATAAATTTGCACTGACTTGTCACAAGTTTTGTTTCTAAGATGGTGAGGCTGTCAGGAAGTCATAATTATCACCCTGGACTGAAAGCTACAGTTAAACAAGTGTGCCTTTGTGCACGATTATTGTTTATTATATTTAAAATCCACCCATTTTCAAGATGATTAAGTTTGCCCTTGCAATTATTACAGATTAGTGTTATTATCACTTTTAACATAACATGCACAATAAGAATGCTAATTATTTAAAGGGTCAAAGAGCTAAAGTAAATACTTGTAATTTTATCGACTAAAAGTGGTCTCAGTTTCCAGGTTGCACATCAGTCAGTGAGGTTTTGAATTACTGGAAACTTCAGAGTAACGGCACTTATTTTTGTCTTCTGAGTATTTAAAGCTGATGTGTGAAGATGAACCCAACAGTTTGTCTCTCTTGGGGTTTAAACAGAGAACTGAAACACAGTTCAGACCCAAAGGGCGACCCGAGAACTGCTCATCATAGAACTAAAGTGCACAAATATGAACAACACAGATTGGTACATTAGTAAAAATCCCGACAGGGCATTAGGGCCATTGCAGGTAGAGAAAAAGAAGAGCAGTAAATTTCCACACAAAAAAAATCAAAATTTTTTAGATTAATCTCAGAAAATTTCTAGAAAAAAATAGGACATTTCTGAATTTTAAAAGTTGAAAATGTGCTAGAAGAACATAGAAATTTCATGATTAATCTCAGAAGTTTCCTATAAACATTTTGCAAATTTCTGAATTTCTAACACTGAAAATGAGGCAGAAGAATCTAGAAATGTTGAGATGTATCTCTTATATTTAAAAACATGTAAATTGCAAAATTTCAAAAGTGAAACATTTTGACTTTTGAAATTCAAAAATAACCAAGTTTTTTGTCTGGTAGAAATTTATTCCTTTTTCTACTATCTTCAATGGCCATCATATAGTTCTACAATTATATAGTGCTGAAGATAACAAAATCTTCAATACCCATATTGTTAGACAAAAGTGTCTTAAGAGTAGCATCCAAATAGCTTTAGAATAAAGCAAGGAATAGCAGCATAGAAACAACTAGCTTAGTAGCAAGTGTTTGTATTCTATCTCTGTGGAGAAAAACAAAAACTATTTCTGGTTTTACCGTGTCAAAATAAAAGCACATATTTCAAAATAAGATAACAGAACAGAGACAATTACAACTGGTCTCAAGGCAACTCTATTGGGAGTTCGGTCTATAAACATGGAAACTTTTTCAGTGAATAGAACGCTTTGGGAAAAAATATATGTTGGAGTTCATTTTTCAAGTTTGTAGAATAAAATAAGCACGCCTATCGCATTCACAGGTAAACCCATCACAGAGAACATCACTGATGCCATCTATGGCAGCAGGAAGACCATCTGTAGCCGCAGCTACCTGCAGAGCGAATGGTGCTCCAGAGAGATCCAGATGGCCTGGTGGGGCTCAACTCTGTTATTATATAGATGTTTTTTTAAATAAAGATGGGGAAAATCCTTTTATTGATCCTTCACTGATGATCCTGAAAGTGTCACTATGCTCATTCATCTGGATCAAACTCATTCTCAACCAGATATGATAGTTTGATGCAGTAAAAAAAATATTTAAAGTTTTTAATTTGCTTTTGTCAACTCTTAGTTATTTTTTTGTTTTTTATTTTGCAGCTTTCGTCTGTTTGACGAGCAGAAAGATGTGCTGATTCTGCTGTTTTTGGAGGAGCTCTCCGCTCACCACCTGTCTCCATATTACCGTATGAGGAAGCTGCTGAAGAGGCGCACCTACCTGCGCTGGTCCGTACAGCATCCAGGAGTTTTCTGGCAGAACGTCCAGAGAGCTCTGCAGGCAGGAGACGCTCCTGAAACATGCTGATGGGACCAACAGGACGCTGAGAGAAGTCACAGAATTAAAAAACATTGTTGTGAAATGATTTTATCTAGTTTCTTTTCAGTTATTTAAACCAACTGTAAATAATCTAAAAACTGCGAGTGAATCTCCATGTTTTGATTTTAAAGAAAGAGTGCTACAAAGAGCATGTGCGGCCTTTTTCTGCATCTGAAATCAGCCTTTCTCTGCTCACTCGAGTGTTGAGTGTCTGTGGAGTGACTGTGGAAACTTTCACACAGAACTGAAGATCTTTTTTTTATTTTCGAGCAGCACTTATATATCTCAAGTGGCGCAGTCCTGATGAATTCAAGGATCCTCTATTCTTCCAGTTTTGCATTTCTAGCATTTTTCGTAGCAACTTTTCAAGCTGTTTACAAGCGAGCGACATAAGGACTCTTCACAGAGATCTCAACAAATTCTGGCTCCCTCATCTAAACATTTAAGTATTTCTTATAGGTTTTAAAACCTAAAGCATCGGTGTACAACCAAACACACCCAGCTTTAATGTTGGCATCTGAAGGACTATTGGCTCTCTGGAGGATTGCTGGAAGTCAGTTCATACTAGCGAGACATTTTTTAACACAACCTGCCTACTTCTCATTTCATGTTAACTTTAGAACAAAAGTTTAAGGAATGTTGAGGAATATTCAGTAAGTCTGTGTGCATCAGCTCTACCAAAGGGCTTGAAGTATCTTCACTAAATACCAGAACAATCACAGGAGTATTTACGAGAACAGAAGTCCAACCTTTTCAAATATGTAAACCTGAGGTTTTACAGAACATTCTCACAAACAGAACTTTCTCTACGCGAATTCTTAACACCATTGCTGCAAAATAAAGAAGTCCAACTACCAGCCACATTCTCATGCACCTTTTTGTTAATGTGGATGTTTTAAGCTTTGCTAGGTCACCTCATTTACACATCCAAACTTAGACTCTAGCTGCACAAAGTTCAAAATCACATAAGTAAAATAAGACAAAGCCATTTAGTGGTAACTTATGAAAATAACTGAGCGGTTTAAGTGTATACTCAATAACCAGGGGTTGTCACCATATAAAAAATAAATGTCAGAACACTGGATTGCACTACATCTGATTACATTTTCCTTTTCTTATTACAATTACATATGTTCTTATTCTGATTTTTAAATTACTGGTGTTATTTTGTCTCACATAATAAACAAACCAACCAACAGTTACTGCTTACTGGAAGACTGCAGTATTTAAAGTCAAGGCAAGTCATGTTTATTTGCATAAAGCATTTAAACAACAGGGAAGTTCACATTGCTTTATAGACTAAAAACATAATACAGTAACCAATTATGAAACAAGCAATAAACATGTTTGTCAAGAGCCGTCATCAAAATCATCAAGTAAATATACGTCAAATATGTTTTATGAATTAAAGGCAAGTCTAAACTGGTATGTCTTTAGTTATAATTGAACTCAGTGTTTCAGCTGTTTTGCAGTTTTACTAAAGTTTGTTCCAGATTCGTGGTGCATAGAAGCTGAATGCTGCTTCTCCGTGTTTGGTTCTTGTTCTGGGGATGCAGAACAGAACCAGAACCGGAAGACCTGAGAGGTCTAGAAGGTTGATACAACAACAGATCTTTAATGTGTTGTGGTACTAGGCCATTCAGTGACTTATAAACTAACAGTATTTTAAAGTCTATTCTTTGAGCCAGTGTAGGGACTTTGGAAGTGGGTTGATGTGCTCCATCTTCCTGGTTTTAGTCAGAACATCAGCAGCAGCGTTTTGGATCTGCTGCAACTGGAGGATTGATTTTTTGTTTTTGCAGTAATCAATGCCACTAAAGATAAACGTATGGATGAGTTTTTCAAGATCTTGCTGGATTTGGTTTGGGTTATTTTAAAAATTTTCGGGTGACAGAAGACTGACTTTGCAATTATCTTTATATGTCTTTGAAGGTTCAGGTCTGAGTCCTTCACCTCACACAGATTTCGAGCCTCATCACTAGGCTTGAAAGTGATGAGACTTTAGTTTCCTAATCAACTTGGAAGTTTTAGATTTAAGTACAAATAATATACAAAAGGTCACTGACAGCCTGCCCATCCTACAGCTACCAAAAATAAGTAGGCTCAGCCTTATTGCAGGAATTTTGAGACTATAGACCTACCGCTGAATCTGTTTTCAAACCTCAAGGAGTTGGACATTTCAAGTGGTTGCCTACTTTTTTTCAGCATGACAACACCCATCTTTCCTCACCTATAGGAGTTCAGAATTTCTACAAGCGAAACTCTTTAAAGAGTAGCATACATTTGTATGTGGCCTTGTTTACTATTATTCTTAAAATAAAATCTCGTGTAACTAAATAGGCTTGTTAGTGAAGGTAAGTTGAGCGCAGTCATTAATACAAAAACACAGCAGACAGGCAGCGATGTAGTTGTGGGGAAGTTAGGACGTAAAATAGTACACTAGATCTGAACATCTCACAGAATTCAGTTCATCATCTGCAGAAATACGATGGACTGAATTCCACCTACGTTACATTGCATTCACCTAAATTTAAAGGTTTGACAAGGAGAGCACTGATCAGAGAAGCAACCAAGAAGGCCATGGTAACTCTGGAGGAGCTGCAGAAATCCACAATCGAGTTGCAGGATCTTTTAACATAACTGCTGGTTATTGATGCCAGAAATCTAACCGTATTGGACAGGAACCAAGAAAAAACCCGTTACTGAAAGGAAGTCAGTTAAAAACAATATTTAATTTTCTTCACAAGGAAAGTGGTGGTGATAGCATAATGCTTTGGATAACATAAAATAACACTTTTCAAAGCAGTGTCAGAATTAATAAAACGCATATGATTTGTGTACAGGTAAACCCATAATGGAGAACATCACTGATGCTATTTATGGCAGCAGGAAGACCATCTGTGTGATCAGCCGCAGCTACCTGCAGAGCGAATGGAGCTCCAGAGAGATCCAGATGGCCTGGTGCCGGTCGACTGTTGCTTTTAAGTCTTTTTAAGCAGAAAAAAATGAAATTGGCAGCAGAAAGTGGAAAGTTGACTCGGTGTGTCACAGAGCAGAAATCCTGTGAGATTTGATGCTTGGACAAATGTAGTCTTTAGCATTAATGGAGCTTGTCAGATAATGCACGGACCTGGATCTTAGTGGAAAAATATAAAATATGTTGTTTATCTGAAAAAATAAGAATGAATTGAATAAAAATAAACTAAAATGAAAATAAGTATTAGATTATGGAATAGCATAAGTTGTAAAATTTCCATTTGAGGTCGGCCCACAGCACCACTGACCTTGTAACTTCCGGTTTTTAATACTGTAAACTTTTACATTAAGCCTTTCAAATGTATGTGTGTGTTTTTTCCAGGTGATAAATTAGCCAATGATTAATTAAGTTGACTGCGCAGAAAAATGCATTTACCCTGACAATAAGATCAGGTGGTTCACTTTACCTAAATGAAAAACGGCACCAGGGATATGTGGCTAAGCACAATTGTTTTATTAATGCTACTTTTTTTATAAGGTGACCTGACAATATTTGGTGTAACTGATGCTTTTACGGTCAAACTACCCCAGATGCATTGGCTAAAGGTTAGCAAGCCAGAAAAAGTTTGTCATCATATTACCTAATAGTCATGTTGTCCTCCAGGCATAGATGTGAAAACTGCAGTAGGACGATGCGTCAGCAGAAAATGTTTTCCTCGGTTTCTGACATTTGGCGGCATTCTCTTCTCATGTGTGCCTTTTGTCTTTTCTCAAATGTTGCGCTCTCCCTTTGTTTCTTCTCCATTTTTGAACTTCTGATTCCTCTTCTCCTTCTTCTCTGGTGTTTATTGGTAGTTGGCAAACAACAAATTGATGCACTAGTGCCATCAACTGGCATAGAGTTGAATAATTTGTTTATTTATTTATTTTATTTTATTTTTTTGGCCGCACCAGCCCACTGGGAACAATCCCGATACTCCTGGTGGCCAGTCCGTCCTTGCTGGATACTAATAATCATTTTATTGGTTTGACTTTCTTCACCAAATGTACCAGAGGGACTTGTACTCGTTAAGTTATATGCCGCTCACTTGGTATTTGGTCATCATGCCCCATGAGAAGGACTCCAAGCTAAAGAGAGATAAAAGGTGCCAACATTAACATTGTTGGTACCTCAGCAATCCAAGAAATCTATGACTTCATAATCTACTGTAATCAACTTACAGCAGACTTGAAAATGTTGTCATTTTGATAAGCTAACCTTTTTGAACAAACCTAAAACATTGAAATGAAATGAAATGAAATGAAATGAAATGAAATGAAATGAGTACATTGCTATTATTCTAATACAATTTCTCTGTAAAATGAAATGTTTTAGCTTTCGCCTGTTTGATGAGAAGAAGGATGTTCTGATCCTGGTGTTTTTAGAAAACATTCCTGCTCGTCATCTGTCTCCATATCACCGCATGAGGAAGCTGGTGAAGAAGGGCACCGACCTGAGCTGGCCCCAGGCTGCACAACATCCGGGCTCTGCAGGCAGGGGGCGCTCTCACTGAAAACACCGACCTGCTGATTGGTCCAACAGGACAGTAAAAACTTTAACAGCTTTAAACTCACTGAGCTGAATCATCTTCCAATTTAATATTACAGATTTATATAATCAATAAATTAAGATGAGATTTGTTTGAAAACAACATTTGAGCAGGCAAACATTTTTTGTTAAACCCACATTTCTCCTTTAATGACTGATGTAATATTCTAATCGTTAATATCTTGTTTTCATGAGTTGCATGTTAAAAAAATATATAATTACCAGAAATAAAGGTTTGAAAACAATGTCTGTAATTACAATATAGAAAAATAATTCTAGTTTATTAAATATGAGTACATATTTAAAACTAATTAACTACTTATTTTAGTTATTAACATGTTATCTGTTTATTTAACCTTTTGTTCTTTATATATTTCAGTTTTCTTAAAAGTTTTATCATTTGTGTATTTTGTTTTACTGTCTATACTGTGTTGCCCTTCAGGATGTTTATCAAGTCATTTTAATTTGAATTGACCTTTACAGGGTATTCAATAAACGTTTCTAATGAATCATAAAACAACTTAGTTCATTTATATGAAACTGTTTTAATAACCTGCTAGAAAATTATTACATCCTTTGGATATGAGATTGTTAGTTACATTATGGTTTAACACCAACAGTAACAGGATGACCTTTTGTTGACTCTGAAGGTTGAGATCTCAGAGTTTTGATGATTTGTTCCTTTTCTGTTTCTGCCATGATAGACCAAAAGCGCCATCTAGTGCTCGCCCTTCATATTTTGTTTTGCAGGATTTTGTTGTGGACTGTATCCTACAGTAAGCAAATTATTACACAAATAGTCTCTGCTCCAGAAATATCTGGGAGGTTTTTTTGTTGTTGCTGTTGTACATCACGATAAAAAATGTCCAAGGGTGCATATTTATGAGAAAATATCTTCTGTTTTTATTTTCTTGTTTACAAAAAGTAACATTCTGCAAATTATTTAAATTCTTCTTACTCACATTTAATAAAACTTTTTTGACATTACAATAATCAAATCCTTCCTATAATTTTTGACAAAGTTTTTATATGTTTACACTTTTACTGTTATGATTTAATGACTGCCTTCAGGAAAGGTCGAGAAGCTTCCTAGCTATAAGCCTAACCTTTGACTTTGGTACAGACATTATTTATTGTTATCCATCACACAGCTTTTACCAGGGGAAAGTTAAACATGTATATGAAGGTTGGCACACCATGTCCTGGTTGGAGCATTGCATCACTACAGCTGATGCTCATGCTGTTATGTTACACATTAATATTTTATACGATGTGTCCATCACATCCCCTTCGAGGTGTCAATTAGATTTGATCGTATACCTACAACTGTAAATGTAGTTTCCAATCCTGATCAGAAACACCGAGACTGGTCTTCTCTAGCCTAGCTAGCTAGCCTATCATTATGGCTGGTGATCAATTGTTACGCAACAATCCAGTCCTTGTTTCTTTCCCTGTTATGAACCCATAACAGGGTTATGAACCCTGTTATGAACCCACAATAATGTGGGAAGGTCACATTATTGTAGCTGACACAAAAATTAAGTGACCAATCTTGGTTTGAAGAGAGCATCGATAAAAATAGTTTGATGTAACTTCTGCACACTATTTAACAGTCGAGTAGCAATAATGAAAATAACAGGTGTATAAATGAGGCTGATTTTTGTTGTCATTGCAATACAAATATCAAATACTGTGATGATATTTAGGATCTAATGTAGGTCACCTTTAAACTCCTGGCATGGATGGATTTCATCAAAGGTGGAAACACATGGGGGCTTTGATAGCACACAGCCTTTTTGACTGAACAACATGACTTTGATGTTTAGCGCTAGATGCCATTTAGTCTAAATTAAGATACAATCTTTCAACAATTATATTTAGGGAGAGGCCAGTGGAGTATAGAAATGTATAATTAGTGTAAAGATAAATGGAGAAACTATAGAAACTAGAATTTAGTTTGTTATGTAGATGGAAGTTGGAGTGGGACCTGAACTCTGTGGAATGCCTTTATATGTTTTAATGCTTTTTTAATTTTTCTTTTTTTTTTTTACATTTCACGTCTGTAGCTGTAGCCCCCAGTAAAAGAATGTCAGATTTGCATGCGAGATTATTATTTTACATAAAATATTTTTCTGGTTTGCTGCAGTATGTAGTGTGAAATCTCAAATTAAACTTTAAAAATATAACTAAAAATGTTCTTAACTGTTCCACAGTGAGGAAATTCAGATGCAACAGCAGCAAACTGACATGCAACTTATTTTGTTTCTCGTGCTTCACAGTCTTTTCAAGTCAGCCATCTTTTGAAAGGTGACAAGAGTATTTTAAAGCTTGTTAAAACCACACTGAACTTTGCATAAAGAGGAAACTATAAGATAAGATGGGGGGTGCTTTTTTTAGGCACATGTGACTTCTGTTCAAATTTCAAATCATATTCAAAGTTGTATTCAGAATAAAATAACTCATGTTTTACTATTTTAGCAAAGCTGCTTTATTGTAAAGACTGCATTTAATTTTAACAGAAGGTGCGATTTTCTAAAGACTTTGTCTTGACAGACACTCTTTTTATGTTTTTAGTAGTTTGAATTGGTCAGAACCATTAAATATCTAAAGTCCTGCATTTGTTGTGTCCACAGGTAAACCCATCATAGAGAACATCATCGATGCCATTTACGGCAGCAGGAAGACCATCTGTGTGATCAGCCGCAGCTACCTGCAGAGCGAATGGTGCTCCTGAGAGATCCAGATGGCCAGGTGGGGGCGCTGTTTTTAATAAATTCTTTTTAAAAATGTCAAACAGAGTATAGTTTTCTTTGTACTCTCATCATCAGATTTGAGAATTAAAATGAAAATATTTTAGTCTTTTTGGATTTGCTGCTGTTGTTCTATTCTGTGGGTGTGCATCTCAATAAATTAAGATATTATTGAAAAGTGATAACTAGACACAAAGTGTGATTATAACAGTTCCTGTCACATTGTTTTTTCTTCCACTTAACCTTCTTGATACAGCATCACCTAGTTTAGACATAAACCTAAAACCTCCTTGAAGATTGTACCAATGACGGCTGGACAACCAAATAAAACCACTTGAGTTGCAAAATATTTAACAACCTGAATGAAGATGCCTGCGTTTTGAATACTAAGAGGGTCAGGGTTTTGTAAGTAAGCTTATTTAAAATGCATTTGGCATTTAGTTTTTAAATTATGAAATAATTACATTTTTTATATCCTTTCTACATCATCTTAATTATAGTTTAATCGACTTACATCATGTTTTATTGTAAAGTACTGACTGGAGGAAACTAAATAAAGATCAATAACTATATAGATAAAGTAACTATAATATAAACCTGAACTTTTAGCTCAACATAGTATAGCAATAAAATACTTTTGTATCAAAAATTATCTTATGATTTATGATGTGAGACAACGCTGTGGGTATTTGTTTGCTCCAATCAAAGCAATAACAGTTTCCATGGTAACATGAGTAATTAAAATGCTCCTGTACATGAGAATAAATGTATTTTCAGTGTTATTAGAGAGTATGTGGCAGCAAATCATAGCAGCTATAATGTTGTTACTGCAAACACAAAAAAAAACTATAGATTGAAACTACTTGCCATGATTAAACCATTTAAATAAAGTGTGAATTATTATTTAATTTTTACTTCTTTTTTTACATTTTGCAGCTTTCGCCTGTTTGATGAGCAGAAGGATGTTCTGATTCTGCTGTTTTTGGACGAGATTCCTGCTCGTCACCTGTCTCCATATTACCGCATGAGGAAGCTGGTGAAGAAGCGCACCTACCTGAGCTGGCCTCAGGCTGCACAACATCCGGGCGTTTTCTGGCAGAACGTCCAGAGAGCTCTGCAGGCAGGGGGCGCTGTCGCTGAAAACACGGACCTGCTGCTGGACGGACCTGCAGGATGTTGAAAATAGTAACTCAGATGAAAAAGATCCAAATGGCGAGCAATGTATAACTATAAAAAGTCAAGTAACTTTTTTTGTCTTTTATTACTTAAATGTTTACTGAAATTTTTAAAGAACATTAAAAACATAAAATACAAATATCACATAAACAAAGCAGTATATATTAATAATACATTCACAACAAAATGTAAATAATTGTATACTGAAAGTAACTTGTAAAAAAAATTTAACTGTAAATTTTTAGCAGCTTACAGTGCTAAGAAAAAAATTAGTTCAGAAAAAGTGTTGATTAATCTTAACGTTGAGCCACAATACATAATCTTGAGAAATTAAATAAATGCTCTTGCAAAACATGTATGTTTATGTTTTATAAATGCAAAACATAAACCAAAAATGGTGCCTCATTTATGCAAAACAGGTTGCTGAATGCAAAGGTCGAGAACTGAATGTCTTTAAGATTATAACTATGTTATGAATACAATAAAAACAGTGATAACTGTTATTATTATTACTCTCTCATTAAGTAGCTATTTTCTGTCCTCCAAATATGCATAAATGGGAAAACACCCTTTATTCCCCTTGTGAATGATGCATTGCTTGTTGCTGTTTTAGGAACAGGCCTTATTGTTCCTCTTGTTTCTTCCTGTCACAGCAGAGTGGAGCAGAGAAAGCAGAACCAAACATGAAGTTCATATCTGTCACTTTTTACTCATTTTACAGGTTTGTTTCACTTTAAACAGTTTGCACTAAACAGATTTACCAGTTGCCATTTTATTAGCTTAATTTTAAGGCAAATAATTAAGCTCAATAAGTAATTATTAATTACACATTATAATAAGGTAAGTAACACCACTTTTAAATCATGGTTGGTAATACAAGTGAGTTTTAGCATCAGTTTTATACATGTTTGGAAACAGTAAAAACAGCAGCCAAATGCTCTGGTTTCTGTTTACTGGTTTGGAACAGAAAAGTAAAAACAAATAAATTGAATCTGCTGCTGAAAAGGAAACTAAAAATACTGAAAATGAAATATTGCCCTGCAGACCATAGCCCAAGAAAAATATTAAATTATCAAGCTACGTTTACTTCATTTATTGTGAGAAGATAAAATAAACTAAAATAGTAAACAACACGTAATAACGTTTTAAATATGTTTGTTGTTTTTCTCTTTTTATTTTGCTCTTTTGGTTCTTTAGGTATTAATTTAGTCACTTATTTTTACATGCATTGATTCTTTACTTTTTATCAGTTGCTTTGATGAAGAGGCTTTAACTTACCATAAAGTTTTATTACTAATTATTTGTGTTATGGTCTATGACTTTAGTTGACTGTATCTTGCCTTTTTTCTTTTTTAAAGATTTGGTTTCGCTTCACTGGTGTTCCTGAAATGCTCATGCTTTATGCTCCGTTAGTCACGGTCTCATTCCTTCTCTTTTTCCTGTATTTCTCTAGTGCTCACTGAGTTCTGTAACTGAGAACCGGAACCAGATCTTTATTTTGGTGGTTAGATACATTCCATCATCATGTTGCACCATCCAGTTCCCCTTTAGGTTTTATTTATTTATCGGACATGTTCCTCAACAACCTTTTGATAAACATGGTGGATTCTAAGATGGTGAGCTGGCCAGGTCCTGCAGCAGCAAAGATTATCCCCAAAATAAAAACCAATACCGTCGCCTTCATGTTTCAAAGTTTGCATGAGGTTTTTTCCCCCCAAGAATACAATTTGATCCATGCCAAACAAGTCCAGGAGAAATGATGGGACGGGAAGCAGCGTGTTCTGGTTTGATGAAGCTCCGCTCCGCTTTAGAGTTTTTAATTTCAAATTTGTATTCAAAATTAATTTCAATTCACATTTGTTATAAATAAAATGTTTATATGTTTACAATAAATTTCTATTCTCCTTATAATTATCTTTTTAAAAAATAATCCATTTCTATATGCCTGTTCATATGCCTCTTTATCTTTAAACATATAACCTGAAAATAGTGCTTTCATTTGGATATAGGATTTGGATATTTTTTGTTACTTATATTAATTATTGTGATTTACGTCTTTAAAATACAAAAAATTCCCCTTAACTTTATATTTTTGCTCCAATGTATAGAGTATGTAATTTTTAAATATTAAATGATTGACAATTTGATCAGATACTCAGTTCTTCAGTAGACTTTTTACCAAATATTTCTTTACTTTTACTCGCAAATGTTTTTTGGATGGCTACTTTTTACTTTTACTTGAGTAAAAAAGAAACACCTCCCCACACTGAAAAAACGTTAAAAGAAAGTTAATGTAATTGAATTAAGTGTGTCTAACTTACTTTATTTACATTTATTTAACATACCAACTTAATAAATTGACTTGGATTTATTATTTAATTTAATGTGTGAATAATTAAATCCATGCAATTAAAAACACAGAAATTGTGTTTTAATGATTAAAAGCTTCCAACATATCTTTTGTCCAATTTTTGTGCTTGGTGAAGTGACTTCCTCACAGAAGTACCACACGTTTACCTCCTCTGGCCACACTTTGTACTCTATTTATTCTGTTTTATTGCCCCCCTCCCCTTTCACTTCAGTAAACTTCCTTGTGAAAGGACAGCAGTGCATCTGAAACAAGGAACTAAAGCGACACACAATAAGGAAAAGGTCAAAATCCAGATGGGGATTGTTTTGTCGGTGCATGTTACCACTAAAGGAAATTAACAATCTCACCTCAACTTATCCTGAAGACATTTTAAATATCTGTAGTTTGACCTCTAATAACGTACAGCATGATAAATCCTTCCAGATATAATTTTCAAAGAAATCTGCAGTATTTGTAAAATCATCTATATTTAAATCTGTACTTAATTCATGATGACAAATCATTTAAATTAATTATAACAACATGGCTTGATGCTATTTGGACACCTTCAGCGTTTTAAACATTTTAATGAAGCCAAAATGCATCACATGCCTTCCGTTTTCTTTTTTAATTTAAGGAAGTCTCAAAAGAGATAGCTGACCACCCCTTTCAGTCCTCATTTCTCTATTTTAGCTCCAGAAATTGAACATGAAGATGTGACGACAATCAGTGAGTATCAATTACATTTATTAATCGCTGAACAACTGACAAATATGAAAAAAAAGTTTCATTAACTTTCCATTTTTTCAAGAAAAGGAAACATTTACCTTTAAATTAAATTAAAGTTTGCTGTTTAGATATAAATGAAACACTGTCAATGTGAACTCGTGAAGTCAAATAGACTGAATGTGGTGTGCAGGATCAATGTATCATTATGAACTCTGAACAATGAAAGATATTTACCGTTAGTAGGAAACAAAGATCAGATGTCTATTTTGGACACGTGTCATGAAATCTTTAAACATGGTGAGAAGCCAGCCTCTTAAACTCATAAAATTACCCATAAAATTAAAACATTTTTAACCTTATGGCTTTGTTAACTTCTGTAAATGACTAGACGAGCTTCACAATGAGAGTGTAGAGACAGGAAAACAGGAGCTCTTATAGAGTCTAACAGAAAAATTGTATTTCTGTTTTATTGTTTTTATTCAAATTTCTAAAATTGAAAAAAATTTCTCTAGATTAATTTCAGGATTCACATCAGCCCAGTTCTCTGCCTATAAAGTCTGGTTCTTAGGCAAATTTATTGTGATATATAGTTAGTTTTGACAAATGGTTCTCATGATAAAATCCAATCAATGATGTTTTTTGAAAAAAAAAATGTATATATATATATATATATATATATATATATATATATATATATATATATATATATATAATTTGTATTTCAGAATTAATTTGTTTTGTTTTGTTTATTTGTTTACTATTTTGTCGGCATTAGTAAATAAATATGTTATAAAAATGTGATAAAATGGATTAAAAAAAAGAGAAAGTCTAGTTTGTTAGAATGCACAATCAAACTTTTATGCGGACAACAGAAAAAAAATAAATCTCTGGTCCGCCTAAAAATCTAAGTCTCGGTTCGAAGGCATATGTGGACACAAGCAGGCCGGAGACCGCTCCAGAAGCAGGAAGCAGGCTGTAGCGCAGGGCATTCTGGGTAAATACATCCAAAACAAACATGTTAGATGGAGAAATGACTGTTAGTCTTTTACTAAAGATAAAAAATAAATCCTACAACCGCTAAAACCTCCATTTTTGTTTACATTTTGTAAAGGAGGAAGATGCGTTCAGTGTTGTCTCCAGAGGATTGCATGTTGTTTCCTTCAGCGGCTTGTGGTGCAGCGCCACCACAGGCGAGGAGGGAAACAGTTTTTTCAATTAGTTTGGTTCGTTTGCACTGTGAAAGAGAACCGCACCAGCTGAAAATGTTGCAATTGCTGCAATTATTAATGACAAATGTATTGCTTATTGTGCTCCACAGATGATCTACGTAACAAACTGAACAAGCATGGCTTTGCTTTTAAATTTCACCCTGAGACTTTTCTGTCTCCTCTTTCATATTAACCCCTCTCTGACCTATTCACTGAAAAACTGTTCAATACTTTATGAGGACAACCCGTCCGCTGGTGTTTCTGTGGACTGTGCGAACAGGGACCTTGTTTCCGTCCCTGACGACATTCCCAAAGAAGCCGTTTCAATTGAGCTCAGGGGCAACAGCATTCAGAAAATTAAAGAAGATTTCCGGGGCATGTCTAGGCTCAGATATCTGGGTCTGAGAAAAAGTGGCATCACTTCTGTGGATGATGGATGTTTCAGTGATTTGGTTTCATTGGAAACACTTGTGATGAGAAACAACGACCTCTCCGCCCTGACTGCAAACATGTTCCAGGGTCTGTCGAATCTCACCATGCTTGATTTAAGCTCTAGTGGTATTTATTTCATCCATAGATCTGCCTTTAGGTTCCTGACAAGCTTAAAAGTTTTGAACTTGGATTATAATGCGCTAAAAACCACTGCCGACATTCAGCCCATCTTTCAGCTACCACAGATACAGACGCTCAGCCTCAGATGTAACGAACTGTCGACCTTTGAGAGCAAAAACTTCCTGCTGAACAAATCCTCAAGTTTACAGCAGCTGTTTATTTCTGGTGGCTCCCTGAGAAAGTTCAGCATCACAACACCCATCTTCCCTCACCTTCAGGTGATAGAACTGTCAACATGTTCAACACCAACCAAACTAAAATGGGACATATCTGACAAAACGTTACTAGAGAACATAACGCAGTTTTATGTTGAAGAGAACGCACTTTCCTTTAAAGGAGTGCAAAACGTCATGCAGAATCTCATCTCATTGAGACATTTCAAAATAAATATGGTGGTCAGGTGGATAAAGAGAGGGCTGCTATCTGCTGTCTGCAAAATTCAATCACTGAGGCGGCTGGATTTGTTCTACAACAACATGAACAACATGACTTTGAAACTTGCTCCTTGCTCTCAGCTCACAGAGCTTTACCTGCAGGAAACCAATTTAGATGAACTGACGAATGGCTCAATACAATTGATGAAGATGCTGCAGGTCCTAAATATGAGTGACAACCAGCTCACTAGAGTTTCACACGACATTAGGAGCCTCGCCTTCCTTAAGGTCCTGCACTTGGATAACAATTATATCTCAAAGTTGAGCTGTGAGGATTTTGAGAACACAACCCGTCTCGTGGAGCTTAATCTGAACACAAACCGGATTCCAAGTCTGGAGAGATGCGTTTTAGAGCATCTTACTGAGCTAAAGCATTTAGATCTGGGTTACAATAAGCTGAGAGCATTTGGAGACACATTTAAAGTCGCCCTGCATAAGCTCGAGTTCTTGGACATGAGTGAAAACGATATAGATGAATTATTTCCAAATACTTTTGAGGGTTTACAGTCCCTAAGACATTTAAAGATGGCAAGTGACGATTTAACATTGATGAAAATTAAAACATTTCCTGAATTGAGGAACCTGGTGGACCTGAATGTCTCATTCCCATTTGGGTATAAACCTAAACTTCAAGGATTGCAGCGCTTGGAAAATCTTACAGTTTACTTTGGAAAAGGATTTACTTTTAAAAATCCTTATCCAAACAAACATGGTGGCTTAAGTGATTTGAAGTTGTTAAAATCTCTCACAGTGATTGGCTGCACAGACCTCCCCTTTCGTCTGCAGAACCTAAAGGAAATGCTTGAAGCTATGGGACATCTGGAAGCTTTCGAAGCTGTGGGTGTATTTGAGGAAGCTCCAGATGTAGATACATTCCAGTTCAACCCCCATCTCAGCAGCCTGACATTAACAAACACTGACATGTCCGATCTGAAACCTGAACTGTTTCGACCAATCCCAAACCTGCAAAGACTCGATCTCACCAACTCGATGCTGAGATCTATGGGCTTTTTGCTGCAGGCCAACCTTTCTGCACTCAAATATCTGAAACTGACAGACAATAAAATTATTATGATCAAGGAGTCTGTTTGGGAAGCTCTGCCGTCTCTAACGTACTTGGACCTGAGCTACAACCTGTTCACCTGTGATTGCTCGAACGCAGGTTTCATCCAGTGGGTGAAGACCAACAAGCAGACACAGGTAGTAGACGCTCCTCAATATAAATGTTCCTTTCCTGTCAGCAAAGAAGGAACCTTGCTACTAGATTTCCATACACAGTCCTGCTTTAACGGCAGCTTCCTCTGCTTCATTTCCACCACTTGTTTAGTCGTTCTGACTCTCCTCACATCCTTGGTTTACCACTTCCTAAGGCAGCATCTAGTCTATGCATTCCACCTCTTCCTGGCCTTTCTCTACGACAGCAAACGGAAGAAGAAAAACGATGGTCATCAGTTCGATGCCTTTGTGTCCTATAACGTCCGCGATGAGGGCTGGGTTTACAGAGAGATGCTTCCAGTGTTGGAGGGAGAGCAGGGATGGAGACTCTGCCTGCACCACAGAGACTTCCAACCAGGTAACATATCAGTCCTGCACCACAGAGACTTCCAACCAGGTAACATATCAGTCCTGCACCACAGAGACTTCCAACCAGGTAACATATCAGTCCTGCACCACAGAGACTTCCAACCAGGTAACATATCAGTCCTGCACCACAGAGACTTCCAACCAGGTAACATATCATCAGTACTTCTTCAGTTTGTGTTACAAACCTCTGAGACGTAATGCAGAAGATTTAAACCTGGAGTATGTACGACAGTATGAGATAGATAATCAGAAAAAAAAAAATCTGTGCTAGCTACTGAAATTCAAAGTTTGGTCAGAAATCACCCTTGTGTATGCATTGCTAACATAAAATAAGTTCAGACAAGATAATACTTTATTGATCCTCAAAAGAGGGAAATGTGTTTGCCCCAGCATAACACACAACAATAAAAAAATGAAAATAATAATAAAAATATATAGGTAGAATCGTATGATGTATGCAGCTAATTTGCTGTCAGAAAATTAAGTACGAGTTAATCCCATGTAAAGAGAGCTCTGTACTCCACTACACAAAAACAAAAAACATTTGTTATCTATTTCATATTATACAATCACGACATTTAACAAATAAGTAAATTTTCATTTAAAATAAAATGCTTTAAATAAAAATAAAACTGACATTTTTCTTAGAGTTGCATAGCTTGAAAAAATACTGAAAACATTTTAAATTAATATTTAAACAAACAGCCCTTTTTTAGGTGAGTGTCTCTTCAAAAGACAGCTGGTTTACTGAAGTTGTTGTGTCCACAGGTAAACCCATCATAGAGAACATCACTGACGCCATTTACGGCAGCAGGAAGACCATCTGTGTGATCAGCCGCAGCTACCTGCAGAGCGAATGGTGCTCCAACGAGTTTCAAATGGCCAGGTGGGGATAAGTGTTCATATAATATTCAGACAGGTTGAGAAAAAAAACATAAGCATTGCATGTTGTTTCTGAAACGGTTGCCATGTTACGACTAATGAGCAAAGTTTTTATTTACTAAGAGAACGAGGCAAGAAGATGTAATCTGATTACACTTCAACCGAGAATTATTTAATCTCCACTGTAAATATCTTCAAACTTTTCTCAAACTAAACTGTGCAATACACATTAAAGACATTTATAGGGACATCAGATAAAATGAAAATGAATGGTGGCAAACCGTAAGATAATATTTACTGCAAAAAGCAATAAATAAATATACATATAATATGCTTTACCAAAAAACCTGAAGCAATACATGAAGTAATTTATTTTTCTAGCCATTTTTTTTGTTTGATTTTTGGGTCATTTTCTCAGGTGATCTCGTTTTCACAACTGCTGAAAAGCTCTATATTTTATAGTAATAACTTGGTTAAATATGGCATTTTAAAGTACCTGTAGCATGTATTTTGTTTGCAGGTCTTGCATTATAAAAAAGCATAAAAGCTGAATAACGTTCTCTGTTGAGTGAGTAACTTAATTGTCTCCAGTTTTTGTCTGATTTCTTGCAGCTTTCGCCTGTTTGATGAGAAGAAGGATGTTCTGATTCTGCTGTTTCTGGAGGAGATTCCTGCTCATCATCTGTCTCCACATTACCGCATGAGGAAGCTGGTGAAGAAACGCACCTACCTGAGCTGGCCCCAGGCTGCAGAACATCCAGGAGTTTTCTGGCAGAACGTCCAGAGAGCTCTGCAGGCAGGGGGCGCTGTCGCTGAACTGGTACCGGATGGACGCTGAAAGAAGCAGCAAAATGGAAGCTTATTGTAAAAGTTTGCAGCACAAAATCAAGAAAGAGGAAAAGAGTAAAGTCACTTTGCTTGGGGAGGCTTTGCATGAAAAAGCCACATGCTAAAATTAATATTCAAGTAAAAAACTTTCTGATTTAATCTAAACTCCTACTGGGAAATGGCAAAAGTTTACTTTGTCTTTCTGATAAAGGATCTTCAGACAATCATTAATTCAATGCAGAATACTTAGTTTAATGTCACTGTACTCTGGTAAAATATTAAATATGTAGTTATTCAAAACTATTTTCACCCGGATATCAGTTAATTATAATAATATTTTTTGCTTTATCACAATATCACTTAGTTAAGAATTTTGTCAGTATGTTAATATTTTACTTACATCAAGTTTCAGAAATTATGTGTTTTTCAATAATTTTGATTGTCTAAGGTAGAAAATTATTATTATTGTTGTCTTCCTTTAGATAAACAGTCTTTAGTACATTTTAATAAATGATTTAGGTCATGGATATTTATCAAGTAATTCACAGAAACCACAGCCAACAATGTACACTTCTGTAAAAAGTCATTTTCATGAAACAAAATTCATTTTGAAAGGAATGCTGTTAAATTTAAATAAAATTACAATGCATAGAAAATATTGTCTTGTACTTGCTCCTGAAGGTTCAACAGCGCCCTCTAGTGTCAGGTTTATTTACTGCAATGTAAATATGGGAACAGTTCGCTCCACATTTACAAGAAAATTAAAGAGAAACAGAGAATGTGAACAATTTCTACTGTCTTTTGTAGCTTATAGTTTTTTTATATTATTTAATGTGGGATTTCAAAATGGGAAGGTTTGACCCTGGTGACAGACAACTTAACACCAACTTCTATAAATTGACACTTATTGTTGTAATTTAGTCAAAGCCGCAATGAACTTAAATCAAATCTTAGTTCATCTAAAAATTTAAAATGGTATTAATCCCCAAAACGTTGTTAGACAACAAATCACCCATTTTCAATGCAGCAGATGTCTACTTTAGGGTAAAGTTCATTTTGGAATAAGATGGGTAAATATGTGCATTTCATCTTTTTTTCTTTTTATACAAACTGATAGGTAGGAAGTTTGAGTTTTTACCTCATTCATGTGAAGAGGAACTAATACAATAAACAGAAAACCGCAGGGAGAACAATGATGCTCCCAGAATTTGCATCTTAATGTTTTAAATTCAAGACACGTTTCTGTCAGTCCTGACAGATTTCTAAGAGAAATCCTGATCGTTGAAAAAAGAAGAGAAAATTAACTCTAAATGAGTTTGTGAAACAATATGTGTAAAACAAAATGTGGCCCTTCTGCTTTATTTACAGTGTAAGCAGTAAAACATTTTCCAAATTTTAGAAATTTAGAGTCATGCACGAGTCCCAGACCGTCACAAATAATAAAAAATTGTTGCTTAAATTTAGAAATATCTACACTTATGGTATGAAGTACTGCCACCTGCAGGCAGGAGTTAGCGTCACTCAAACCCAACGTTTTCCAATTTTTTTGTAGAAAATGTGCGATGAACCAACATTAATGCATCAGTGTGAAAAAATGCGAGTATCTGTGGATTTGTGTAAATTTTCATGGTTGTGGAATCACAAAAACTAAAGGAATGATTTGGCAGTAAGAAGATAAAAACTTCTCTAATATTAAGACACACAACTGTCAGGGCCACATAAGATGCTGTGGTGGGCCAGATTTGGCCCCCGGGCCTCGGGTTTGACACCCAGGATGGGTACTGAACAGAATCTGGATTCACGCTTAAAACGGATGCGTTAATATCAACACAAAATGTGTCAAAAACAACATCAATGTGTATACATAACACATTTTCTTTGCTAATAATTCAAGATTTATTGTGTTAAAAAATTATTTAATTAAATTATTTTACACAGTCATTAAATAATTTTAATACGTCAGTTGTGTTAAAATATTAGCAACGTAAATGTGTCGAATTTAACACAAACTGTGGTAATTTAATTGAAAAAATTTTACCAAATAAAACATTTACTGTGTTACTCTGATGTCATAAATTTGATGCAAAGCATCTTTTACAAATATTTAACAGATACTGAATTTTTTTTCTTTGTGCTAAAATATTGGTAAAACTCCCATCTGAAGCTCTGACATGTTGCTTCTCCTTCTGATATGATGAAATAAATGTCAGCCAAATGCCGACAGGACAGAAAAAACAATGAATCTTTAATCTTCAAAGAAGTTCCTGATTTTACCAGTCAGATGAACCCACTGATCACAGCTCTTCCCTCACTGAGGTTCCAGATACACTGCAGTGCTTTGTTTGGGTTAATTGGCGGGTATTAAAAAGGTGAAGCAGTTTTAATCAAATGCGATGGTCATTGTCTCTTTCAGGTATAAAACAGGGAACTTATCCAAGGTCAACCTG
Source organism: Poecilia mexicana (assembly GCF_051168715.1). Taxonomy (NCBI): domain Eukaryota; kingdom Metazoa; phylum Chordata; class Actinopteri; order Cyprinodontiformes; family Poeciliidae; genus Poecilia; species Poecilia mexicana. The sequence goes on along the minus strand of NW_028263380.1, from coordinate 21,633,978 downwards.
GCATGAAAGACAAACGTCGGGTGTCAAACTGTGAGTATCAGAACCATTTATGCATCTTTTATTTAATACAACATTCAGTTTTTGAATGAAAGCGTTAATTTTAGTGTAACTCTTCATCAAATATTTGATTCAGATACAAGAAAAATTCTGCAAGAGAGAGTTTGGCATGAAATCTCACTTATTCTGATTTAATTTTAAAAAATAGGCAGCAATCATGTTGATGCCATGTATAAATAAAATAATGACAAGTGTGCATTTATTATTTTATCAACAGATTAAAATATTTATCAACCTTAAGACTAAAACTCATCATTTTTAGTCAGTGAAAAGAAGCCAGACATGATCAATAAAATTTATCATTTTGATAAAACTGAAGTCATTTTTTTCTAAATGACTGATGTTTTTATATGCAGAGTACTAGGGACATATTAATAAAAAATAAAATAAAAAATGAAATGAGAATAAAGTCATAATATTTTGAGAATCAAGTTACAGTATTGCAACTTTATTTGTATAAAGTGACTTCATTACACAAATAAAGTCATAATATTATGAGAATAAAGTTGTACAAGAATAAAGTTGAAATAACGAGAATAAAGACATAGTATTACAAAAATGAAGTCACAGTAATACAAGAATAAAGTCATAATAATACAGGAATAACATCATAATATTTTGAGAATTTAATCATATTACTAGAATAAAATGAGAATGTTTTGACTTTATTCTTGTAATCCCATCAATTTATTCTTGTAATATTAATTTTTTACTTTTTCTTTTTTCTTAGCGTGGCTCTAACACTGTCATATTTTCAAGACACTATTTCTGTTAATTATAATAATTTCCTGCTATTGCAAATGAAATCATGATCACATTTTGCAGACATGATGATATTTTGTTTCTTATTGCAGGCCTGAAGAACAAGCTCCTTGTAATTCCCAAGGATGGCCACTAGGGGACACTTGTTATTATTTTTCATTTTGGAACCGTTTTGTCTTCTTCACATTACTCCATCACTGGCTTACTCACTGAAAAACTGCACCATACTTTATCAGGAGACTCGCTCTGCTGACGTTTCTCTGGACTGCGCAAACAGGAACCTCGAGACGATCCCTGACGACTTTCCTAAAAATGCTGCTTCGGTTCAACTTAACAACAACAGGCTGAAGAAAATCACCAGAAAGGACTTTTCCAAAATGTCACAGCTGAGAAGACTCCATCTTGGATTCAATCAAATTGACAGTATCTACGATCGGTCTTTCAGTGATTTGGTCTTCCTTAAAACACTTTCCATGGAACATAACAACCTCAACCACCTGACCAGAGACGTGTTTTATGGCCTGTCCAACCTCACACTCCTCAACCTCAGCAGCAATTTCATTCAGTTCATTCACTGCTCTGCTTTTCGCCACATGTACCGTTTACAAACTCTAGATTTAGGCAACAATGACCTCCAACAAATTGTTGAGATCCAGCCCGTTTTACAGCTACCACAAATACAGACCCTCAAACTAAGATGCAACCAGTTTTCATCATTCGAGACCAAAGAGCTTTCTCTGAACTTCTCCAGTCTGAGAGAGATTGACATTTCTGGTCGAAACCTGGAAAGATTCAGCATCACAACTCCAATCTTCCCTTTCCTCCAAATGATAAGTCTGTCTGGATGTGAAGGAAATTCAACCCTTAAATGGGACATAACAGACAAAACGTTACTGAAACGTGTGGTGAAGCTGTACATTGCAGACGCTGTGTTGTCATTTACAGAAACGGAAAAAGTCCTGAAGAGTCTCTACTCATTGAGCCATCTCAAATTACAACATTTAGATGAGTGGATTAGGAAAGGATTATTGACTACTGTCTGCAAACTACCAGCTCTAAAAACACTGGATTTGTCTAACCGTCTGACCAATTTCATTCTTAAATTTCAGCCTTGCTCTGAACTTACTCAGCTTTACCTGAGAGAAAGTTACATTAGTAAACTACCAAAAGGCTCACTCCAATCATTAGAACAGCTGCAGTTCTTGAATCTGAGCACCAACCGGCTCACCAACGTACCGTTTGACATAAGACACCTATCTTCTCTGGAGATCTTGCTTGTTGGCAACAATCTAATTTCAGAACTGAACTGTGAGGATTTTCTGAACACAACCCGTCTGATGGAGCTTTACCTGAATAACAATCGCATTACCAAATTGAAGCGATGCGTCTTGCAGAGTCTCACTGATCTGAAGGTTTTAGGTTTGAGTAACAATCTGATCTTGACAGTTGGAGACACCTTTAAAAAGACTCTGTTCAAGCTGGAGGTCTTAGATATGAGCCATAACTCTATCATATCTCTAGAATCAGGTGACTTTCAAGGTTTACAGAAACTAAAATATTTGAATGTGACAAGAAACTCAATTGGAAAAGTAAATCCTGAAGTGTTTCAGGAGTTAATCAACCTGGAATCTCTTACAGTATGTCTCCCATATGATTATGAACCTAATTTCACGGGACTACAACTTTTAGAGCATATTACATTGTATTTGTACAATGATGGCATTTTAAAAACCCATCATTCAAACATTAATGAAAGCTTTTTTACCTTAAAATCTATGAAAACGCTCACTATGATCTCCAAAGACTATCACTATGGCTTTCCGCTCGACATGCCAACTGAGCTCCTCCAGTCTATGAAGCATTTGGAAAGTTTCCGCGCCCTGAATATCTACATAAACGCCCCACCTGCAGAAACATTTCATTTTAATCCCCAGCTCAAAAGTCTGACACTTGCAGAAACAGATTTGTCAAACTTGAAACCTGGTATGTTTCTACCAATCCCAAACCTGCAGACTCTTGATCTTGCAAAATGCAAAATCAAGTCTTTGGATTTCTTGACGCAGGCCAATCTTTCTGCTCTCAGATATCTGAAACTCTCCAACAACGAGATCAGTCAGATCAACGAATCAGTCTACCAGGCTCTCCCGTCTTTAACGTACTTGGACCTGAGCAACAACCCATTCACCTGCGAGTGCTTAAATGCAGATTTTATCACATGGGTAAAGAGCAACAAGGAAACACAGGTTATAAACGCTCATCAGTACGTTTGTTCCTTCCCGGTACAAAAACAAGGAACCTTGTTGCTAGACTTTGATATCCAGTCCTGTTGGGACCAAGGCAACTTTTTCTTCTTCGTTTCCAGCTCTAGTTTGGTTGTTCTCACTCTCCTCACATCCTTCGTCTACCACTTCCTGAAGTGGCATCTCATCTACATGTTCCACCTCTTTCTGGCATTTCTCTATGACAGCAGGAAAGGGAAGAAGGCAGACTCCTACCAGTTTGACGCCTTTGTGTCCTATAACTCCCAAGATGAGGATTGGGTTTACCATGAAATGCTTCCTGTGCTGGAGGAAGAACAAGGATGGAGACTCTGTCTGGATCACAGAGACTTCCAACCAGGTAAAGGATGGATTTTACTATGTTTCTCTTTGTTTTTTCAAAGAAAATGTCATTTTTTAGCGTTCCTTGTATTGTCTGTCTATACTTCAACATATTTTTACTCAAGTTAAAGTAAAAAGTTGCCATCCAAGAAATTACTTAAGTAAGAGTAAAAAGGTATTTGGTAAAATATCTACTCAAGTACTGAGTAACTGATCAAATTATCAATCATTTAAAATTTCTGGATTTTATACCCACTGAATCAAAAACATGTTTTAGCCAAAAATTCAGCAGACACAGACCTACAGTTTTTGTTAAAGTTTCATATTTTTTATTGAAAGAAACTTTACTTTGCCTGATTTGGCTTTTTTTTTTTTGCTAACTATATGAATTATTGTCATTTTGGTCTTTAAAATATCAAATTTTCCACATAACTTTATACTTTTGTCCAACTGATGGTGTCATTTTAAAATATTAAATGATTGATAATATGATCAAATTACTTGGAAGGCTACTCTTTACTTTTATTTGAGCAATAATATGTTGAAGTAGTGCTACTCTTACTTGAGTACAATCTTTGGGTACTCTGCCCACCTCTGCTCATAGTGTAATATTAAAGCAGAAAGTTTTGCTGCTCTTTTAATGTCATTGCCTGGTGAAGTTTCTTAAAGACACTCTGATGCACCATATACGTTGTATCCACAGGTAAACCCATCATAGAGAACATCACCGATGCCATTTATGGCAGCAGGAAAACCATCTGTGTGATCAGCCGCAGCTACCTGCAGAGCGAATGGTGCTCCAGAGAGATCCAGATGGCCAGGTATCTCTATTCAATGAGAAAATAAGAATATGGATGCTTCATAAAACAATATAAACCTTTCCAACTATCAATTACAGAATCAGGAACTCCCAGTGGTACTAATGACACAAAACCTTATTTGATCTCACTGATTGAAAAATGAGAACATTAGTTCAAGATTTACATTTCTTGTTATGACAGACAACAAACGAGGATTTTGAGTTGAGTATGAATTTCTGCATAGATTTAATTCCCATTTCATCTGACCTCTTGCAGTTTCCGCCTGTTTGACGAGAAGAAAGACGTGCTGATTCTGTTGTTTTTGGAGGACATCCCTCCTCAGCATCTGTCTCCTTACCACCGCATGAGAAAGCTGCTGAAGAAATGCACCTACTTAAGCTGGTCTAAGGCTCAAAAACATCCAGGAGTTTTCTGGCAAAACGTCCGGAAAGCTCTGCAGACAAAGGACGATCCCCCTAAAAACCCAGCTCTCCTAACTGGACCAACACAATGCTGAGAGAAGTCAGATAGTGTAGTCCCATTCAGAAGCTTTCAATAAAGATTTCTAAAAAGGGAAATCTTAAAACTGCATAGCTACTGTATATTGACTCTTTGCAACTACGTCACGCAATCAGGCGCCATGATGGATGTCGCAAGTGAGCGACGGGAGTATTGAGCAAAGAGACTGAAATTGTTTTCATAAGTTGTTTTTGCCTGTTTATTCGTGGCTTCTTCTTGTTCAATCAAACTAAATTGTCTTTGAACGTAACACACCTGGTTGGGGCTCATAGACGGCACATTTACAAAAGATGAAAACAGCTAGCTTAGAAACCGACCCATACCTTCTCAATCCTGATGTGTTGATCAAATTACCGACTGTGCCTGAATTCACACCGCATGATTTACATCACTAAGTCACAAACAGCGTTTCTCCTCACACCGGAGGAGCCTATAAAACGTACAGAAGACGAGATGCTAACCAGTTTTTTTCATACATGCTAGGCTACATGACAGTGCGGCACCGTCTCCATGGTTACCAACGGTTAGCCGCGTACTTTCTCCATAATGCGATATTTTATATCTTTCTAATTACACTTACTTTTAACGTAATCTTCTTACCTTGTGAAAAGCGTTCGCTGCAAATCCGCGGTTACACCGAGGGCTGATTATAACTAACGGCTGCTATCCACCGCCGCCATCTTTCCTCATTAAAAGTTATACAATAAAATGACAAGTTTGGTTTCTATCCTTGTCTATTTGTGCAGTCGACCGCGCAGCATCCTGTGACCATTTTTAAAGTGAAATCAACTAAATAAAAGCGTTTTTTGGTTACCGGCTGCCTGTTTACAGGCATTAAATTAACGCATCGGTTGTTTTGACGTCTGTCATGGCGGAGTGGGCGGAGTTCTGAAGAGCGTGACGTCATGTGGAAAGGGTCAATAACAAACTCACAATCTGTAAGCAAGGAACTGTTTATGTTATAATACTGCATGAGTCAAGCTTTATGTTCAGTGCTCAGTCCAACATCTGGAATTATGAAGATAAATGCAAATAGTATAAAAAGTATATAAAAAATATCTGTTTATCCAAAGTACAATAGGATATTATTAAGTTTGTATGAATAGCTGAAGGAGGTTTGAATTGTCATCCATGAGTAGTGGTCACATTCAGGCAAAAGGGGAACAAATAACACAAAGAACCACTGGCATTTTGTGGAAAAACTCCATCTATTGAATTTACATCTCATTTTATGCTTCTTTTTTTCTTTTTAGTTTATTTCACTTTTTAGTTTATTGAAATTTTTGTTACTATTCTTCACAAGTGTATATCTTACGTGTGTAAAAAACAAATAAAGAACCTCATTGGTGCTTTACCCTGATGTATGTAAAGGTTGTGTCTGTGCAGCAATTAAACACTTCTTTCTGAATGCGTTTAAAAGAATCTCAGTGAAGACAACACAACAGTGGAGGGTCATGAGGGTTGTATCTTCCTATTTTCCATATTTAGTAACTGAAGTCGCTCACATCACAAGTGGTAGTGAGTCTGTAGGTGTCGGTGTGACTTTCAGAGAAATAAGGAGGAAGTCTAACAACGCAAACATTTTACGCTTCGCTTGACACAAGTGACTTCCTGTGAGTATCAGAAACTTTATCGATTCAATCAGTGATTGGAAATTCCTACATTTAAGGAATATTTTGTTGGTTAAACGTTGCACCTATTCTGTGAGAAAGAACACTTTATGTGTAATTGTTTCTAAGCTAATGCAGGAAAAAATTGTGATTACATAATATGTTGCAAGCTAAATAATGCCCATTCCTGACAAACTAAAAATTTAAAATAAAACTCTATTGTGAGATGATACTTAGATTAAAAAGTCAGTGAAGTATTCCAGTATAGTTTTTGCAAAAAATAACATCCTTGGGTAAATCTTTGACTTGGTTATTTACGTTTTTGTGCTCGTTGTTTTGTCCAGCTGTAGCTGTTTTATCCTATTTTCATGAAATATGTCTTAAAGTTTTGTTCAAAGTTTCTGTCACTTTTGCCAAAATCATCATGTTTGTGATTGGAGCACATAAAATGATAAATAAATATACTGTACTCCTCATGCAACAAGAGTCAGGCTGTCAGTGGAGGTTTTTGTAAAAAAAAAAAAAAAAAACAGTGGAAGAGGTCAACAGTGGTTGATGTCTTACAGGTCCAGTCGTGCACACACACTGAGAGATTCTGGTCAGTTTGTGCCATAAGAGTGTTAGTTTGCTACCTCTTTTCCACGTTTAAACAAGTTTTTTGCAAAACTTGTTTAAAAGCAAAACAACTTGAATTGAATTTTCAAGGCAGCAGGTGGATTTTCATTTTCATGTTAAACCACCTACACCACAGGTGTCAAACTCCAGTCCTCAAGGGCCGGTGTCCTGCAACTTTTAGATGTGCCTCTGCTGCACCACACCTGAATAGAATAATTAGGTCATTAGCAGGACTCTGGTGAACTTACCTACACAAGGAGGAGTTAATTAAGCCATTTCATTCCAGCGTTTTATACCTGTGGTACATCTAAAAACTGCAGGACACCGGCCCTCGAGGACTGGAGTTTGACACCCCTGACCTACACCAAGTTTTACAGTGTTGTTGAATGAGCTTGTCTTCTTTACTCTGTCCACCAGGTGTCACTGTCGTACAGCTTTTAATGGACTCCACATTTCTGGAGTTCAGGTAGTTATTGTGGGTTTATCAAACAAAAACATTATTACTCCTATTTAGTATAATAAGTGCTCATCATCAACCTGCTTTAATGTCAGAATACAACATCTCTACTTCTTATTAACTAAATTTACCAAATATTTGATGCATTAAAACTAAAGTACTAAAATGCTGTTAGAGGAAGACACTGAACAGTACATGTAGGGAGAGCGTAGCTTCCTTTTTGTTGGTGTTAAGACGTGAAGCAACTCGTTGGTTCAGACATTTACAGCTTTGGGCATCAAACTGTGAGTACTAAAATTTGTTCTTAGCCTATCTTTATGCAAGATTAAAGCATCTAATTTTGGTTTTCATTTGGTATACCAAAAGCTGTTTGGGTATATGTATGGCAGGCTAGGCTTTTAGGGACCGATGGCTTTATTTCAGCAGTTTCCACAACAATAAACCAGTCAACTGGAAAAAACAGTCAACACCCATGACACATTGACTGAACCTCTCAGATGAAATGTGAAAGGTCACTTAACTGAACCCGTTTAGTCCCAGTTTATTTCCTGCAAAATAAGTGAATGCATGTCAATCCCTGGACCTCCTTAATGCATAATATTTATGCGTTATTACATTAATAATGCATAAATTACATTACATTTGATGCTGGTTATGTGATAATTGTTGCTATGCTTACATTTACTCTTTTTTGATACATGCAGGGATGAAATTCTCATTATGCATCAGTAGAAGACTCTTTAAAGAATAAATATACAAGATATTTTAGTTTTATTTGTTTATTAAAGTGTTTTACTGACTTCCTCTTAAGCAGACATTCACTCCCGGTGTAAAGGTACGAAGTGAAAAGGTTATGTGACTATTAACACTACCTACATTAAATTGATATTGCTTAGAGTATACAACCTATTATTTTGTTTTATAACTTCAATCATCAGCCAAAAGCCAAAAAAAAAAAAAAAACACTTTTAGACCTTCAAGAAGTTAGAAAAATATCTGACACCAATTGTTGCTTATGGGATTAAATGGGTGATCCTAACCAAAGTGTTATTCTTCCACTGCATTTTTCTTTTGCAGGTGATGATCTTCAGATAAACATGGCCTCTATAAATACTTTATCTTTATACTTTATTCTTAATCTTTTCTTTCTGCTGCTTCCTGTTAACCCTTTGCTGGCGTTTTCATTAAAAAACTGTACTATACTTTACAAGGAGAACATCTCTGCTGATGTTTCTGTGGACTGTAGAAGCATGAACTTTGTGACTGTCCCTGATTACATCCCTAAAAATACTTCGTCAATACAACTTGGAGACAATCAGCTCCTAAGTATTAACAGAAAAGACTTTCACGGCATGTCAAAGCTGGTAAATCTGAATTTAGCAGTGAATAAAATTGCTTACGTTGAACAAGGGTCATTTATCGACTTGGTTTTATTGGAGACACTTGATATGGGAAATAACAAACTTACCAGTCTGACAGCCAACTTGTTTGAAGGCCTGTCCAACCTCACAGTTCTGGTCCTCAGCAGAAACAAGATCCAGCATATTCATGAATCTGCCTTCCAGTGTTTGACCAGCTTAGAAACTCTTGATATCGCCTTTATTCCACTTAAGAAAGTTGCAGAAATTCTACCAGTCTTCCATCTCCCGCAATTACTTACACTTAACTTAAAATACATCAGCTTTACTACTTTTGACACCAAAGATCTCCCTTTGAATCTCTCCTTGAGTCTTAAAGTGTTGGAAATTTCTAATTCTAATTTGAAAATCTTGAGCATCATAGGGCCAATTTCCCCTTACCTCCAGACAGTAGATGTTTTACTCACAGATAGTGTAAAATGGGTGTTATTTGACAAAAGCTTACTGAAGAACATAACAAGCTTGGATGTTGCCATAGCATCAGATTCTTTTGACGTAATCCATAAAGTTCTGGAAAGTCTTGAAAGACTGAGAGATATAAAGTTTGAATGTGTGGATAACTGGATTGAAAAGGGTCTGCTACCTGCAGTCTGCAAAATACAAACACTCAGGAAGCTTACTATTTCCCAAAGCCATTTTCACAATTTTACTACTGACCTTGCATCATGCGCCCAGCTCAGAGAACTTAACCTGGAAGATACTTTCATGGATAAACTGTCAAAGGGTTCAATGCAATCAATGACGCAGCTGCGATTCTTAAACCTGGGTTACAACTTCCTCACCGAAGTTCCAGGTGACATAAGGAGCCTCTCGACTCTTGAGATCTTGATTATGAGTGCAAATGACATGTATGGGTTGAAATGCGATGATTTTTCCAACACCACGGGTCTGAAAGAACTTTACTTGAACATGAACCACATAACCAAACTGGAGAGGTGTATTACTGAAAACCTCGTCAATCTAAAGGTTTTGGATATGAGTAACAATGAGTTGAAAGAATTCGGAGATTCTTTCAAAATCTCCCTGCAGAAACTTGAGGCCTTAGATATCAGCCACAACCCCATAAGGTATCTGGAGACAGATGTTTTTCAATATTTAAAGTCTCTCAAAGAACTGAAGGTGGAAACCTATCATTTTGTAGACGTACCTTATTTCAGTGGCTTAGAGAACATTCAAAATGTAACAATCTACTTACATACAGACAGGACTTTCCAAAGTCTTCAGTCAAACAATGATAAACCCTTTAGTGATGTTAACACAATGAAGCAGCTAACTCTAATCGGAAGCAGCAATACCCAATGGGTGCCCTTTAATACAATTAGGGAAATGCTCAGAGCTTATGGAGATTTGGGAACCGTTACGGTTTTGAATATCTATATAAATTACTATGAAGTGGAAACATTTGAGCTGAACCTCCAGCTAAAAAGTCTGACGTTATCATCGACGGATTTGTCATACTTAAGCTCTAAATTCTTCCTACCACTGCCAAACCTGCAGCACCTGGATCTCTCCATGTCTAAACTCAGGTCTTTGGATTTTCTGGTCCAGGCCAACCTTTCTGCTCTCAGATATCTGAACCTAACTGACAATGAGATCAGCGTTATTAACGAGACAGTCTTCCAGTCTCTACCCTCTCTGAGGTTCTTGGCTCTAGACAACAACCCGTTCTCATGCGAGTGCTCAAACGCAGGCTTCATCCATTGGGTAGTGACCAACCCCCAAACCCAGGTGGTAAACGCTCATCAGTATAAATGTTTCTTTCCTGTGGACAAACAAGAAGCCTTGTTACTAGAATTTGATGTTCAGTCATGTCGAGACGATGGCAGCTTTCTTTACTTCATTTCCAGCTCTTGTCTGGTTGCTCTGACTCTCCTCTCATCCTTCGTTTACCACTTCCTGAGGTGGCATCTCACCTACACCTTCCACCTCTTCTGGGCCTTTCTCTACGACAGCAGGAAGGGGAGAAAGAAAGACCCTCATCAGTTTGATGCCTTTGTGTCCTATAACGTCCGCGATGAGGGCTGGGTTTACAGAGAGATGCTTCCAGTATTAGAAGGAGAGCAGGGATGGAGACTCTGCCTGCACCACAGAGACTTCCAACCAGGTAACATATCAGTCCTGCACCACAGAGACTTCCAACCAGGTAACATATCAGTCCTGCACCACAGAGACTTCCAACCAGGTAACATATCAGTCCTGCACCACAGAGACTTCCAACCAGGTAAACTCTGGATTGACCCTTTGCACGTGACGTCACGCTCTCCATAACTCCGCCCCTCCACCATGACAGACGTCAAAACAACGCTGTCCTTTAAAGCTGGTCTAAAGACAGACATCTGTAACCTAATATCGCTTCTATTTAGTTGATTTCATATTAAAAATGGTCACAGGATGCTGCACCATCAGCTGGTAGGGATAGAAACCAAACTTGTCATTTTATTGTTTAACCATTAATGAGGAAAGAAGCGGCAACGATGGAAAGTAGCCGTTAACAGTGACTGTCAGCCCTCCGTGTTACTGCGGATTTGCAGAGAACACTTTTTACAAGGTAAGAAGATTAACGTTCATCTACTTTACGTGTAGATGAAAGATATCAAATACCACATTATGGAGAATGTACGTGTCGAACCGTTGGTAACCATGGAGATAACGCCGCACCGTCATGTAGCCTAGCATGTCTAGAAAAACTGGTTAGCATCTCGTCTTTTGTCCGTTTTAAAGGCTCCTCTGGTGTGAGGAGAAACGCTCTTTATGACATAGTGATATAAATAATGTGGTGTGAATTCAGGCAAAGTCGGTAATTTGATCAACACATCAGGAAGGAGGAGGTATGGGCTCTAAGCTAATTATTTCCAACTGTTGTCAGTATCGCCATCTTTGAGCTCCAACCAGGAGCGTTACATTCACAGACAAATTAATTTGACTGGAACAAGTAGAAGCCATGAAAAAAACTGGCAAAAACAACTTATGAAAACAATTTCAGTCGCTCTGTTCAATTCTTCCATCCCTCACTTCAGACATCCATCATGGCGCCTCCAGAGGCCCCCTGTGGCGTTTTTCGAGTATCACTGACTTTCAGGTCTGTTGAATACAACCTGATTGTACAGACTCCGATCACAAGTGAAAAGATCAGATACATATCGGATATCAGGCCTGGGTCGCATATAAAATCCGATCTGTTCAGACTGTCATGAAAAGATCAGATACAGGTCGCCTTAAGGCAAAACAGTCAGAACTGGGTCACTTCAGGCTGCAGTGTGAACGCAGCATTAAGTGACAGATATCTTTTATAAAAGTTTCATACTGCAGCTCTAAACACAACCATTTTCTCATTTACGTTTTGGTATTCTTTTCATTTCCTACCATGAAAAACTCCAATCAAATAACAACTAATGCGTCTGTAAACAGGTAAACCCATCATAGAGAACATCACTGATGCCATCTACGGCAGCAGGAAAACCATCTGTGTGATCAGCCGCAGCTACCTGCAGAGCGAATGGTGCTCCAGAGAGATCCAGATGGCCAGGTGGGGGCGCTGTCTTTCTGAATAATGAAAGTATAACAATTCTGTCTTCAAGAAAAGATTATAGAATTTTTGAGAGAGCAACATGAGAGAAAAATGTGCAAAAAAATTGTTACGTTTTATGCAGTTATTTATGGATTATGCCAAATTGTAAATGTCTGCAACGGACAGGTACAAACAAAAATATGCGGTGCACCATTTCATGATTTTGCGTGATCTCATTTCTACAGCTGCGGTTCACTGGTGACACCTACAGGATGTAATGGAAAACCTGAGATGTGTTTTTTGGGAGAACTTTCAGCCAAATTATCATTATTTTAGCTTGAATTTAAATTCATCTTTCTGTTTCCACTACTGCCACCTGCTGACACAACATAGGTATTACAGTACTATTTATTGTTATTGGGCCAGATGAAATAATAGTCTGAGCAAAGTAGCAGTGTTCCTAGTCAGACAAGATGAATAAAATGTAATACTATTCGAATCAAATCTAATTTTATTTTTATAGCACAGTTCAGCAACAGTTCAAAGTTCTTTACATCATAAAAACACAACAATCAACAATTTTGTTGATTACATTTTTACAGTACATTTTCCCAAATACTGTCCAACATCAAAATGTTGGTTAGTGTTTCATTCATAATGTTTCAAAATCAAGTCTACAGTCGGCTTTTTAGTCTAGACTTAAAGGCACTCAGTGTTTCGGCTGTTTTACCATTTTATGGAAGTTTGTCCAAGAAGAGCTGGGAAGTCTGGAAGGTTGATTATTATGTTTTTCTTTTTTGTTTTGCAGCTTTCGCCTGTTTGATGAGAAGAAAGATGTTCTGATTCTGCTGTTTCTGGAGGAGATCCCCTCCTACCATCTGGCTCCACATTACCGCATGAGGAAGCTGGTGAAGAAGCGCACCTACCTGAGCTGGCCCCAGGCTGCACAACATCCGGGAGTTTTCTGGCAGAACGTCCAGAGAGCTCTGCAGACAGGGGGCGCTGTCACTGAAAACACGGACCCGCTGACCGGACCAGCTGGAATTTGAGAAATGTACAATGGCTGTTAATGTAACTTAAATATTAAGAATAAAAGTACAAATCAAATTATACAATCACAATGCACATCATATCATCATAACATTTAAAAGCAAAAATGGAGAACAGCTGACATTATTTCTTCTTCGTACCACAAATAAGTCAGATCAGAGCATGAATTAATGTACAGATTGGCTGTAAACAGTGGGTCGAGCATTTTTTTTTTATGTTTATGGCATCAGTTTTTCCTTTTTCTAGGGTGGATCAGTCATTTTTTGTTATTGTTAACCTAATTTTTTACATCAGGTTTGTGGTGTATCTTCATTTCTTCTAATATATTGTAACCATTGCTCCTCGCAGGGAAAGAATGAATGGCTTACGTCACGTGTGCCAAACTCGAGGCCCAGGGGCCAAATCCGGCTTGCCATAGCTTTTTGTGCAGCCCTTTAGACTCTTAATCGACACATAATTGGAACCATCAAGATAACAGTGTGCTTAAATATGATTTTATCAATTAATATAACAGTTTTTCTTTGTTTACTGCCAAATTGCAACAATTAGTTCCTCCAATTTCTTGTGAGTTATCGTGAAAATCAACGTAAAATAAACAAATTCCTGCATTTTTTCACGTTAATGCAGAATTGTGAGTTTATTGCAAATTTTCCGGAAAGTTAGTGAAAAACATTGGATCTAAGTGACGGCTTACTCCCACCTAGAGGTGGCACTGTTTCTTACTTCCATTGAAGAGCTGCCTCACCTGATGCTACGATGCATAATTATACGGCAAGTAATGTTATCATCATACATAGAAGCGCAAATATTTCTAAACTATTACTACAAACACTTTTCTACTGCAAAATAAATCACAAAACTCACGAAATCCTTGAGGGATTGAAAAGATGTTCAATATTATTTAATTTTAAGAATGTTTTTATATTTTAACAGTTTAATGGGTTTCATCAATGCATTCTGCCACAACCGGCCCTTTAAGAGCATTCATGATCTGTCTTGAAAATTAGTTTGACTCCCCTGGTTCACATAATTATTACTTTAAGCTTCTGTTGACAGTTTTAATGTTTTTGCATTAACTATTTTTATATTTTTGGCTTGCATTTAGTACAATTTTCCATTAATTTTCTAATAGTAAACAGAGCAATAAATAAAAAAAAGCAATGAAAAGATTAGTGGTCTTTGCAATGTAAAGTTTTTCAAGAAGTTGTTGCTAAAAACGATGCTGCAGGCAGAACTTAAATTTGTACTTTTGTTTTACTCAGTTCCTTAAATAAAAGGAGGAAGAATGAATCTGTAAATAAAACTGGTGTGTGTGGTTTCCTGTTTTTTTATTTAAAGAACCGAGACATGACACAAAACTCAAAAAGAAAAACCTGCCGTGCCACTTCAGAATAATGCAACGCAGACATCAAATGTGAGTACCAGAAACAGATACTCTTCTTTTCATCATCAACAATAACAATCGCCATTTAGACGAAATTTAAATTCAAATTAAAGTTCTTTTAGATGAGATTGATCTTCTTGAGATTATACCTAAGCTGGAAACGACCTTAAATAAAAACAAACAACAAAAAAAACTAAATAGTTACATTTTGAACAATTTTCAGCAACAGAAATAGTGAAAAAGATCAATTTGAGAGTTGAAAGAGGTTTTTGTGGATGCCAGCCAACCAACCATTTATCTTTTGATCATTTTTGTTCACCATGTTGTTCAAAGTAAACATGACGAGTCTGACTTTTCCTTTAGTACTCAGCATTTCTCTGCACTACTTTGTATATTCTGTAAGTTTATATTGGCTAACACTATTTCCATAAATAGAGACATTCTGGTGCTCTTGATGTCTTCTGATTTGTTCATGTAACTGTGGTGACTTTTATAGTTTGCATGATTTTTATGATGCTAATAATGCATCTAACTTCTCTGAACACTGTGCTGGATCACAAAACTGATCAAATTATGTGTTAATATTTTTGGATTTTTCAGTAGTTCTGTTTTTGAAATTATGTGCAGATTTTTAACAATTTAATATTTTTGGATGGAGTATCCATCAGGATGTGGTAGTTTCCCATCTCTGCTTAATTTCTGTTTTATGAGTTTTATTCACTTTTTAAAAAGAAATTTGATGTTTTGTGCTAATAATGAGCCATGTAAATCTGGACTGACTAGTTTAAAACTTCTACATCCTGTTTTGTAATATAATAGTTGCTGGTTACATCAGATTAAGTTACACCGAAAAACTAGGCACATTTATTTGGACAAATTTTATTTGGGGAAAAAATACTTTTAGGAGTATTTTTACTACACTATACTTCTTATTTTCACTTGAGCAACTTTATTATAAAGCATTGATTCTGTTACTTGAGTAAAATTTCTGGATTCTCTATCCACTTGTTTTAACCAAACAAGTAAATTTAACGGGCTGCACAGTGGTGCAGTTGGTAGAACTGTTGCCTTGCAGCAAGAATGTTCTGGGTTCAATTCCCGGTCCCAGTCTTTCTGCATGGAGTTTGCATGTTCTCCCTGTGCATGGTGGGCTTACTCCGGTTTCCTCCCACAGTCCAAAAACATGACTATCAGGTTAACTGGCCTCTCCAAATTGCCCCTAGATGTGAGTGTGTGTATGGTTGTGTGTCTCTGTGTTGCCCTGGAACAGACTGGCGACCTGTCCAGGGTGAACCCGCCTCTCACCCAGAACATTGGCTGGAGAGGCACCAGCAACCCTCCCGACCCCACTAAGGGACAAGGGTGTAGAAGAAACACACCTGCAGATTTTATTAAAGCTTTTATCAACAAAAACTGATTTAGAATTGGGGTTTTTTTGCCTGATATTGTTATTTTTTGTTACCGATATGAATTATTGTCTTTTTCATCTTGAAAGACAATTTTTGAAATAAATCTTGAAATACCAAAATTATTTTGGTCCGGATGATGGGGTAATGATTGATATTTTTTACTTAGACATATTTAATATGTTGAAGTAGTGCTACTCTACCCATCTCTGATCTTAGATTTGTGTGACTTTTGCATGCAGGTAATTATTCTTGAATGACATTGTCAGCCACCTCAAACTGAAGAAATGGCCGCTGCTAGACCTCCGTCTTCATGCTTCGTTCTGCAGATTCTCCTTCTTGTTGTTAATTTCAATCTTTCACTTCCTTACGTACTGAAAAAATGCAATGTACGTTACGAGGAGAATCCCTCCGCTGATATGGCTTTGGACTGTGCGAACAGGAAAATTGAAAATGTCCCCAAAGACATCCCCAAAGATGCCGTTTCACTGAACCTGAACAACAACTGGATGCAGAAAATTAATGGAGGAGATTTTTCTGGCATGTCAAAGTTGAGAATTCTGGATTTAACGTCAAATCAAATTGCTCAAGTGGATGAAGGGTCTTTTATCGATCTGATGTTTCTACAAACTCTCTGCATGGGAAATAACAAACTTAATGTCCTGATGAGCAACATGTTTCAGGGTCTGTCTAACCTTACTGTGCTTTTTCTCAACAACAATGGTATTCAGGTCATTCATGCAACAGCTTTCCAGTTCCTCACTAGCTTACAAACTCTAGATTTAGGAAACAACAGGCTTCGACAGATCACCGACATTCAGCCCATCCTACAGTTACCTCAAATCACGATGCTTGGACTTAAATGCAACAGCTTTACTTCCTTTGAGACCAAAGACCTGCTGCTGAATCAGTCGTCAAATCTCAAAGAGTTGGATATTTCTGGTGATTCCCTGACAATTTTCAGCATCTCTACACCTGTCTTTCCTTACCTCCAGAAAATAGAGATATCTATGTGTTTTTGTTACAAAGACCTGCAATGGGAAATTCCAGACAAACAGTTTCTGAGGAACATATCGTATTTATATCTTGGGAGGTCTATTTTTTCTTTCGAAGGGATCACAAAAGTCCTGGAGAGTCTTGACTCTTTACACCATCTAAGACTAGAAGCCCTGAAGATGCATGTTTACGAAGGACTGCTATCTACAATTTGCAAAATACCAACACTGAGGAAGCTGGATTTGTTTAACAGTCATATCAAGAATTTGCCTGTTAAACTTGCACTCTGTTCTCAACTCACAGCGCTTGACATGAGAAAAAGTGATGTAGACGAACTGCCTCAAGGGTCACTGGGGTCAATGAAGCATCTCCGATCGCTAAACGTTTGTGACAATCAGCTAAAGCAAGTTCCACATGATGCGAGAAGTCTCCGCTCCCTCGAGATCTTAAATCTGAATTACAATTACATATTAGAGTTGACCTGTGAGGACTTTGAGAACACAACACAACTGAGAGAGCTTTACCTGAAGAGAAATCGCATTAGCCAAGTGGATTACTGTGTTTTTCTAAATCTTGAAAGCCTAAAGCTTTTGGATCTGAGTTTTAATCAACTGATGACATTTGAAAACAAAATTTATTTGCCAAAGCTTGAAATTTTAAACATAAATCACAATGAAATAGCTTTCCTAGAAATACTTGATTTTCTTGGTTTCCAATCCCTGAAACAGTTGGATCTAGGAACAACTTTCTTTGATGGGATGACACAAAGATCATTTCATAAAGTCAATAAACAGGAGAATAATATTTCATCTCGTGACAGAATATGGGAATTAAAGCTCTTGGAAAATTTAACAATAGAACTGAACCCTCGAAACCTTTTCAGCAGTCTTCAAACAAACTATTCTCGAGATATTGTGGTCTTTAAATCAATGAAAAGATACACAGCAATCTGCAACATTTTTTGCTTTCCACATCAATTAGCAGATATACACAGGGCTATGACATATTTGGAGAATTTTACAGCTGTCAACGTCTTTATTGAAGCTCCTTCTATAGACATGTTTTGGTTCAATCCCGATCTCAAGAGTGTGACATTCATAGAGACTGATTTTTCAGACGCGGGTCCAGAACTCTTCCTTCCAATCCCAAACCTGCACAGTCTTGAGCTTTCCAAATGCAACATCAGCTCTTTGGATTTTCTGGTGAAGGCCAACCTTACAGCACTCAGATTCCTGAAACTGACTGACAATGAACTTTCTGTGATTAATGACACTGTGTTCAAGTCTTTCCCATCTCTAACGTACTTGGATCTGGACAACAACCCGTTCACCTGTAACTGCTCAAACGCACGCTTTATCCAATGGGTGAAGAACAATAAGCAGACACAGGTGGTAAACGCTCATCAATATAAATGTTCCTCATCTGTGGATAAAGGAGAAAGTTTGTTACTAGAATTTGACGTTCATTTGTGCTGGGACGATGGCAGATTTTTCTACTTCATTTCCAGCACTTGTCTGGTTGTTCTGACTCTTCTCACATCGTTCATCTATAACTTCCTATGGTGGCATCTCACCTACACCTTCCACCTCTTCCTGGCCTATTTCTATGACAGTCAGAGAAGGAAAAAGGAAGTTCTTCATCGGTTTGACGCCTTTGTGTCCTATAACGTCCATGATGAGGGCTGGGTTTACAGAGAAATGCTCCCAGTGTTGGAGGGACAGCAGGGCTGGAGACTCTGCCTGCACCACAGAGACTTCCAACCAGGTAAATAAAGGCTTTTAACTTATTGCCAAGACGATACTGTTGAATAACTGACGTGGTGGATTGAGAAATTTCGGTGAAATTTTTTTTACATAATTTTCTTTAATCTGGAAATTTTATGAAAAATTCACATTTTTCTACTCCCATTTGGGTCTCTACTGCTTTTAAAAACCTCCCAGCTTGGTTTCAGCTGTAAGTTATTGTTTTTTAGTGTGTGGGAAAATTACCCGTTTCACCTAGTGACCCCAGAGAAGTCCACCCCCGTTACCTAGCAACCCCAGGGAAGGCCCAGCCCGTCTCCTAGCAACGCAATCTGAGTTCCGACTAGGCACTGTACCATATCTCCCATAAAAGACAAGTGAAATGTTTTGTCTTCCTGACTCACCATTCAGAAAGCATTTGATGTATTCTTGTTTTTTTGTGCAGAAGACTTTCAAAGATGTACTGTTGTATAACTACACATATGTTTGCAGCCATTTTCAAATTATGGCTTTAAGATCCAAAGCTGCTACCAGGTGGTCACACCTTTACTAGTAAACTTCAGCCAACAAATGACGGAAAGTTTTGCGTTAGAACATTTTTTGTTTCAATTTAATAGCGCCCTTTAGGAAATAAAATTATTTTTTTCTTTTTCATCTAAGTTAAAGTTTTTGGTGGTTGTTCTTTTATTTTCCTTGCAAAGCACAAATAATTTAAAAAAACAAACAATATTAAGTATAAATATTTCAACAGGAAATTATCTTATATGCCAGTAAAGTCATAAATTCATTACATTATCAGAGGAAGGTCTTAATGACAATAACATCAGAAAGCAATCGATTTATTGTTTTACCTGTCGATTTGTGTGTTGTTTTATAGTTTGTTTTGTTGAATTAGAAAATAAGTTTAACAATTCTCTTTTGTTTGCTAATATTCTGTTTCTTTTTTTTAATCAGAAATGACAAAACATACACTTAATGCACTACATGTGTGTCCTCAGGTAAACCCATCATAGAGAACATCACTGATGCCATTTACGGCAGCAGGAAGACTATCTGTGTGATCAGCCGCAGCTACCTGCAGAGCGAATGGTGCTCCAGAGAGATCCAGATGGCCAGGTGGGGGCGCTGTCTCTTTTTATAAACAACGAGAATATAACTCTATGGCAGTGTTTTTCAACCACTGTTCCGAGGCACACTAGTGTGCCGTGAGTGATCGTCAGGTGTGCCGTGGAAATTATCCAATTTCACCTATGGTACCGTATTTTCCGGACTATAAGCTGCTACTTTTTTCCTAAACTTTGAACCATGCGGATTGTAGCATTTAAAAATGAAAAAATTTGTTTGTGATTTTCCCTCTTTAGTTTCACCTGCTCAATAATAAGCAACATTTTAATAAAATATATAAATCCTTAAAGATCCAAAACATTAAAACGGCTTCGGACTGCTGCCTTTATTAAAAGAAAAACACAACACAAGTCCTCAGTTGATTTCAGGTTTGTTGGCCAAATTTTTACAGTTCTCAGGGGGCTGATCAAAACCATTTCAAGGGCCACAAATGGCCCCTAGACCACACTTTGGAAACCCCTGCTATAAATGGTTTCATCTCTTAATTGTGGCAATTAGGGTTTACAGCTCATGAAAATCGAACATATATATACATAGATATTGAGATTTATGGAAGTGCAGTCTCTGATCAACGACTGGAGTGGAATAAATCCTTTGTAATTTTTATTTTTTCTTATAGCCTCTTTTTTTTTTTTTTTTGCAAAACTCTGTCTTAACAAAAACTTATCAAATTTGTAATAATTTTTGCACTAGTTTTTCATCAAATTAGCAATAATTCATAACCAGACATTGTCACTTAATCCCCAAACCACTCTTGTTCACATTTAGGCAATAATATTGCCCTTCAAGATTAAAAGTGCACTAATTACACTGAATGGATTAAAGCTATAACTAATCACTATTCACAAATATTGACAAATGATATCTCTCTTTCACCTGACTTCTTTTAGCTTTCGCCTGTTTGATGAGAAGAAGGATGTTTTGGTCCTGCTGTTTTTAGAAAACATTCCTGCTCGTCATCTGTCTCCATATTACCGCATGAGGAAGCTGGTGAAGAAGCGCACCTACCTGAGCTGGCCCCAGGCTGCACAACATCCAGAGGTTTTCTGGCAGAACGTCCAGAGGGCTCTGCAGACAGCGGGCGCTCTCACTGAAAACACGGACCGCTGACTGGTCCAGCAGGATGCTGAGAAAATGTAAAGAGCTGTAAAATCACGGTTAAGATTAACCATAGATTAACTTTATTCCAGGGTGTTAAAGGGTTAGTTCAATGTAAGATAATTTTTTTGTGCTTCACATCATTTTATGTTTTCAAAAACATACTTGGAGTTTTGTCTCCAGGTATGCATGCATAAGAAATCCTTTAATCTCCATGGCAACCATTCAGCTCTGCAAAATGCCTGGGTGGACCTAGCTCCGCCCTCAAGGCGCAGCTTCTCCTTGGAGCTTCTCGAGACTCTCCAACTCAGCTCCTTCAGACTTCTTTTTTTTATTCACCAATTATTGCACACAGAACAAACATTGGTGTGTGCAAAATAACCGGATAAGAGAACGAATAATAGCAACAAAAATAAACGAAACAAAAAGGAAATGCGTCCTTTTTGTTTCGTTTATTTTTGTATCCATCTTAATGCATACGCATTAAGATGGATACAGCTCCTTCAGACCAGTCAGCAGCTTTCTGACTGGTCTGATGGAGAAACAGCATGGCTGATGGTTTGGCATAAATGTAAATAAATATCCAACCTACCACACTGTCCTTCAAACATTTGTACAACTGCCATAGCATTACATAGCTAAGAAAGAGCTTGTGAGACAAAGGTGTTAGATATGTAAATCAATGTAAGTATACACAATCTTTGTTTTTCTTCATGTGTGATTATGAAGCATAACTTTGCACTGCCATCATGAAAAACCTCCAGGCGCTGTCTTCCAATGTGCAACAAGTTAGCCTTTGCTCATTAAGCAGCATAGTTCACGGTTTTTTTCAGATCTTTTGCAAAGAATAGCTGAGTGTTTCCGTCAAAGGAACTGAAAGCTGTTACTTGCCCCCTCTTTTTTGACTGAGTTTCTTGCAGACATAATTAGACTGCGATGCATTTCTGTGCAAACTGGAAGTCACACATCATCAGCTTTCTGCAATGTTCCTCTTTCTGATTGTGAGGAGGATTTCTACTGAAGTTAAACGCATTAAATTTAAGAGAGAAAAGGAGCTCGGACTCAACCTGACAGCAGACCTGGAAAGAAATGGCAGTTTTTTCTCATGCAAACACTGTAGATCTTTGAAACTTTAGAGTACTATTATGTTGACATGTGGAATAACAACATACAAGCAAAATTTACAACAGTTTTTTTTTATTTTCTGTGCCATCTGTTCAGCTCTGTCTAGTGTTTTTTTTTTATTTCAATGTCTTGTTCTCATTATGTAATTTTAGCTTTTGTCTTATTGTAGTACTTTATTCTTTTGTTTAAATTAAAATCTTAAATTTTCTGTTTTCAACCTGCAGGAATTTGTTCCTGAAGCTTGTTCTCTTTCTGTAGAAAAATGTGAAAATGACCAACAAATGGTTTATTATACAAATAACATCATGTTGTAGTCATGTTATACCTACAAGACTGCTGAGTTCTTATTGGTAAACTACACAAGTTGGTTGGTTGGTGACAAAGTGCTGTATTCAAGAATATTATTGGAAAGTTTGGTGCAGGGACAAAGTATGGTAAAGACGATTATTAACCTTGTGTTATGAGTGCACACTGTTCAGTGCATAGACAGTTTCAATAGTACTTTTTTTTAAGGAAAAAAAAATTGGTTCCCCTTTTGGAGCGCTTATAAAAGAGACACATCCAACATCTGATACAATCACACCAACACAGCTCACACATCGTCTCTTAAAGTGACTGAAGGTAAGAAGAGCTTCACTTCGGTCACAAACTGCTGAGGATCAAATGTGAGTATTGCAAACATTGACCCTACTGTATATTACTATACTATTATTATAAACAAAACTAATTCTAACTATGATAAATTCAATTTACTTAACAGTTGGATTGTTTTTTTATCTAAAATAAAAACATATTTTGATTTTTGAGCATGATATGTTAACTGAAACAAAAAAATCTGTATTTTCTCTTCTTTCTTATGCACTTCTTGTTACTGTGCACTATTTTATTTTTATATTTGTATCATGTTCGAATTTCATTTCATTTCATTTATTTAGATGCCTTTTTGGATCCTAAGGGAAAATTTGGAAGAATTTAGGATTTTTGTGGATCAGATACCAGGGCAAGTTAGGGAGAAACTCCCAAGCCCTGTTTACTTTCAAGGTTGGCTTCTGGTTTTGGTTTTATTTTTTAGCTTTGTCTCTCTCGACCGGAGGCGTCATCAGCTTTTGACACAGTTACTGCCCGCCCATGGAGACAGGCAGTAACTGGATGTTCAGCAGTTCTTTTTGTTACTGCTCATAATTATAAGTAATTCCAAGGAATGATTTTGAATATTTTAGTCAACTCTGCGTTAAACTGAATAGGTTAAGTAGTAAAACACAAAACAATGCTATCTACCACTGTTTTTGTTGCTAACTGCCCATGCAATTATAGAAAAAATGCTGCACCTGTGCGTTCTTCACACCTGCAGAATACGTCACACCTCCGCAGGACGTGTTGCTGAAAAGTTGCTGAAACTAAAAGAAAATCACATAATGAAAATGTCAAAATATAAATGTACAACCTTAACCCATTTAGGCGGTTGATTTGGGGGTTAGTTACACAGTTCAACGTTCAAAGTACAACTTTACAGCTACAAAGAAATTATGAATTTGTGTAAATGTCTTTGCAGGTGATCACCATTGAATGATAAACCTGCAGTTATGGCCACCAAAGGAAGTTTGTCTTCACTCTTGATTCTAAGACTTCTTTTGCTTCTGCTTCATTTGAACCCTTCTCTGCTTTATTCTCTGAAGAACTGCTCTATCCTTTATCAGGAGAATCCATCTGATCATGTTTATGTGGATTGCTCACAGAGGAACCTTTTAGCTATTCCTGATGACATCCCTAAAGATGCAGTTTCATTACTGTTTTGCAGAAATCATGTTCTAAAACTTAAACAAGATGATTTTCGTGGTTTGTTCAAACTGAGGATTCTTGAACTAGAGTTAAATAAAATTTATCATGTGGAAAATGAATCATTTCTTGATTTGGCTTTTTTAAAGACTCTCAACATGAGATTGAACGAACTTACCAGTATAACAGCCAATATGTTTCAAGGACTATCTAATCTTACCCAGCTTGACCTCAGTTTTAACAGCATCCAGTGTATTCATAAAACTGCATTCAATTTCCTTGTCAGCTTGCAAACTGTAGAGATAAGTGGAAATAAATTCCAACAAATCACTGAAATCCAACCCATTTTCCAGCTACCACAGATACAGAAACTTAAACTGTTAGACAATTCATTTCCTTCCTTTGAGACAAAAGACCTGCAGCTTAATTTCTCATCAAGTCTTAAAGAGTTGCATGTTTCTGGGCGTAACATGCAAATGTTTAGCATCACAACTCCAATTTTTCCTCACCTCCAACTTATAGAACTTTTACGCCCATTGCAGTTGTCTAAAATGATATGGTACATATCGGACAAACATTTTCTGAGAAACATAACACATTTGTATCTTGGTTGGAGAGTACTTCTCTTTAAAAATATCAAGACAGTAATGAAGAGTCTCAACTCTCTATCATATCTGAGCTTAGACGCAACAAGCAGGTGGATAGAGAGAGGGCTATTGTCTACAGTTTGTAACATACCAACATTGAGGAGTCTGAATTTGATGTGCAGTGATCTTCAGAATTTAACTTTTGAACTTGCATCATGCTCTCAGCTCATAGAGCTTGATTTGTCCTTCGGTCAAATGGCTGAACTGCGAAAAGGTTCAATACAATCAATCAACCGACTACAGACACTGAATGTGACTAACAACCGACTCACTATAGTTCCATATGATATAAGAAACCTTACCTTCCTCGAGGTCTTAAATATGCAAAACAACACAATCCTCACGTTGAGCTGTGAGGATTTTGTGAACACAACAAGTCTTAGAGAGCTATACCTCACTGGAAATCGTATAACTGACATCAAAAGTTGTGTGATTGAAAAACTTCCTAATCTCACAGTTTTGGATTTGAGCTATAATCTACTAATGACATTTGGAGACTCCTTTGAGATTCCCCTACATAAGCTTGAGATCTTGGATGTAATCCAGAACCCCATAAAAACGCTAGACGTAAAGAAATTTCAACAACTACAGTCACTAAAAGTGTTAAATGTGGAAACACAGCTTTTAAATAATTTATATGTCTGCAATGACTTACAGCTCTTGGACCATCTAACAATATATTTACGCCCTCGAGAAAACTTTAAAACCTCTGTTTCAAACTATTCTGAAATACACGTTAACTCACACTCACTGAAAAGTCTCACATTGATTGCCAAAGACCAACCCACTGACTTTGATTCAGTAAAAAAGTTTCTTATGACTGTTAAACCTGCTGAAAAGTTTACAGCTATAAACATCTATGGAGACCCTCCTGATGGAAGAACATTTAAGCTTACTCCTGAGCTCAAGAGTCTAACTTTAACAAAAACTGATCTTTTGATTGTAAAACATAAAATGTTCCTACCAATCCCACACCTGCAGTCTCTGGATCTTTCTGAGTCTGAGATCAAGTCATTGGATTTTCTGATGCTGGCCAATCTTTCTGCTCTCCGATATCTGAAATTGACAGACAGTGACCTTTCTGTGGTCAATGAGACTGTCTTCCAGTATCTCCCATCTCTAACATATTTGGATCTGAGTAATAACCCGTTTACCTGTGAGTGCTTAAACGCAGGTTTTATCCAGTGGGTGAAGAGCAACAAGCAAACACAGGTATTCAATGGTCATCAGTATGAATGTTCCTTTCCAGTGTCTAAACGGGGTACCTTATTACTAGACTTTGATGTTAAGACCTGTTGGGAAGATGGCAGCTTTCTTTACTTCATTTCTAGCACTTGTCTGGTTGTTCTAACTCTTCTTACATCATTCGTCTATAACTTCCTGAGATGGCATCTCAAATACACCTTCCACCTCTTCCAAGCATTTCTCTACGACAGCAGGAAGAGAAAGACCATGAACCCTCATCAGTTTGATGCCTTCGTGTCCTATAACGTCCACGATGAGGGCTGGGTTTACAGGGAAATGCTCCCAGTGTTGGAGGGACAGCAGGGCTGGAGACTGTGTCTGCACCACAGAGACTTCCAACCAGGTAAATAAAGTATTTTAACTCTTTATTTTTACGATGATACTGTTGAATGACTGAGGTGTAGAGGATTGAGAAATGTTGGTGACTTTGTAAACTTTCAAAAACATTAATGTTCTATTATGGGGACATATTACGAAAAATTCATTTTTCTTCTTCCATTTGGATCTCTACTGCTTTTAAAAACCTCCTAGCTCAGTTTCAGCTGTAAGTCAATGTTTTTTAGTGTGTGGAAAATTACCCATTTCAAAACTCTTCGGAATGCAACATCAGAAATCAGCAGGCTCTGGCCTTCACCTAGTGACCCCAGAGAAGTCCAACCCGTTACCTAGCAACCCCAGGGAAAGCCCAGCCCGTCTCCTAGCAACGCAATCTGAGTTCCGATCATGTGCTGTACATTGTACGCTGGAAAAGACAAGTGAAATGTTGTTTGGTTTTGTTTTTCTAACTATTCAGAAAGCATTTCATGGATTCTTGTTGGTTGTGTGCTTAACTCTTCTGCTTTTCAAATATATACGGTAGTAAATATTTGGCCAGCAGCAGCTTATTTGGATTTAAAATGTCAAGAGGCCCTGAAACAGATAAAAGAAGCTCAAAATAGGCAGAACTGATCAGACTAAATTCTCATTATTTAGGAATGATTCTGTGCAAAAAATGTAATGAACATGTTTTGTACAGTCCATAGTCTTATCCTAGCCTGTTGAAGGAAGAATAGTAGGTCACATTTATTAAAACTCCTTAAAATAATTACTGAAATGTCAAAATGTATCTGAGAATGAAGAATAATCCATTATTATATGCTAATTTATTTGCTTTATTTCAAATATCAACCATTGGACAGGTCATACTTTGCAGTGTTTTTTTTTCTTTGGGAAATCACCCAGGGTGATTCTGACAATAAATTTGATGAAGCTACATTTTTAGACAGAAGTTGAACTGGAGGCTTTACTATAACGTAGGCAAGGTCTTTTTGAGATACGGCTGAAAATACATCTGTTATATCCACAGGTAAACCCATCATAGAGAACATCACTGATGCCATCTATGGCAGCAGGAAAACCATCTGTGTGATCAGCCGCAGCTACCTGCAGAGCGAATGGTGCTCCAGAGAGATCCAGATGGCCAGGTGGGGGCGCTATTCTTGAACTTGATGCTTTTTAAATGGAGAAATGAAATGTATGTAAATGTATGCTTCGTGAAGGTTTATGTTTACAACATCTATGCATCGTTTGAGGTGTGAGGGTGGAAAGTGTGCTTCTTGTTTGACTAGTGCTAAACTAATCTCTGTACTTTTTGGTGTTAGCTTTGTAGTTTTAATAGATTCTCAACTATTTGGATGTTTATATTTAGCGTTCTCCTTCTCATGCAAGTTCGTTCATCATACAATGCAACAAGCACCACTAATGATTGTTTCCAATGTAATTTCACCAAAAAGAAGTGCATTTTTAACCTAAATTAATATAACAGTGATTATTTGCAACAGATCTGACAAAATCAGGTCTGTTCAGTTTCACTTTCTGTTACACATTTATGAACAGCGTCAGGAAAATATCTGATAAGTTTTCTTTGACATCTTGCAGCTTTCGTCTATTTGACGAACAGAAAGATGTTCTGATTCTTCTGTTTTTGGAGGAGATTCCTGCTCGTCATCTGTCTCCATATTACCGCATGAGGAAGCTGGTGAAGAAACGCACCTACCTGAGCTGGCCCCAGGCTGCAGAACATCCAGGAGTTTTCTGGCAGAACGTCCAGAGAGCTCTGCAGGCAGGGGACTCAGAAAACACGGACCTGCTGATCGGACCAGCAGGATGGTGAGAGAGAGCTGCAAGGTACAACTTCTCCCTGTCAGTAGAGCCTATTGTGAATCCTAAGGCGAATGAACATATTATTTGTAACGGAGAGTTGTTTCTCTGGTATTATGCATACCAGAGAAGTTCACAAGGTTGATTGGCAGCGCTAAGACACTCCTCCTGGCTCTGATTGGTTGTTTTTGACCAGGAGTCGTTCATTTTTTCAGACAAATCAGGGAAAAGGTGGAGGAGCGCAATGTTTTCACTAATTATCTGTCTCATAAACTGTCATGGTGACCATTCTAACAAATATGCAAAAGAAAACATATTTATTTATAACATTTGTGTGCTACAGGTTTAATGTATTTTAAGATATGGACCTTTCATTGAAAATGTATCTGGTCCAAATCTATGGCTTCAAAAATGTTCCTTGAATTAAAAGATTTAAAAACTACAAAAAATAAAAAAATCAACATCTATTAATTCATCCTCTCTTTTTTGCTCCTTTGACTTCAGGCTTCAAGCTGCTCCTCCAATCCAGTCATGAAAACTACAAGGTATCAGACGCTAGAAGAAATATAAAACCCTTCCAGAAAGTTCTTGATCTCTTCACAGAGGAATATTCCTTGAACATCACTCAATGAAGACTCTACAAATCCCCACCTTTAACCTCCTGAAGATGCACCAATAAGAGCTTTTTGCTAAACAGTATTATAACCTTTGACATGTTATTACCTTCTTGCCAGTTTTTTCTTAAAGGAGAAGATGGTATTATGTAAAAATGGCTTTTTGAGCTTTATATCGTCCAATAATCTATTTCCTTTTTAAAAACATGCCAGGAGTGTTGTTTTGACTATTTCATACATGCTTGACAAATCCTTTAAACTCCAGTAGCCTCTATTTAGGTGCTTGGTCTCACAAAGCTCAGCCTTTTTAATCCAAACTCCACGCATTTCCAAAAAGGTCCTGCTTTCTCCCTCTCAGTTCCTCCAGACTAGCGGCAGCAGCAATTAGCAACGATTGTAAACGGCATAATGAAGTACCATTGTTGTAAAGAAGATGATGACATGCTGGAAAGAGCAGAAGCTTCTTAAAGAGAGAGAAGCCAATTTCAATACATAAAATTGCAAAGTCAAATTTCTGTTAAGTCATGTTTGATATATATAGCATATTTATACCAACTGAAGGTAACATAGTTACTTTATTGTGCTGTAAAAATTGCCCCATATGCCATTATGAGATTTTTTTTTTTAATCTGGGCAAAGATGAGTCCATTAATGCTATGCTTTCATGTTATTCTGAGAGGAACTGAAAACAATCGGTGTTGCTGATCTTGTGACTCAGTTTCTCAGAGACGATTAGGAACGCTAACGATATGCAGCCACAGGAAATGGCTGCATATCAGGAGGCAAAAGTCAGATTTTAGACTGGTAGGACAAAAGCCATACCAGTTTGTCACATAAATATCGTCACACCTACCTCATCAACCTCATGTTCCCTTTTTCAATGCAAAATGGATTCCTATTTAGGGCTTAGGTGTTGCGAGTTCTGCTTCTGTTTTTAGATGTTTGCACTACTGTGAAACTTTAGACATAAAGAGCTCGTCTGTAAACCAATAAAAGTTGCTTACTCTAAAGGCAATAACCTTTTTTCTTATACATTATCCTATCACATCTTGTGGTTTTTAAAAAATTGTTCTGTAAATATTTATTTCTTTTTAGTTTTATTGGAACTCATGGGAGAGCAGAGCTGACCAAGGCCTTATTGTTGAACTTTAACTTTCCTAAGAAATGGTTGGGCAGGCAACAGACGTAGGAGGACTGTTGAGCAACTCGGGGTCATTAGAACAGACATCAGGTCATAATGTCTCCAAGACAGTGATAGATAGGAGCTCATCGGTCCAAGCAGTCAGCCAATGAGACAGGCACAGCAACAAAGCTAGCCAATGCAAATGCACCAAAAGCTGAAGGAATCTTTGGTTGGATCCTTCAGGCAGCATCAAGCCAAGATCAAGATGGACAAAGAACTCTGCAGCTGAAGAAGAGCTGGGGCCACAGAGCCGAAGACTGTTCTGCACATGGGGACCAACCCGTTAGCCCCGCAACATGTGGCTTCAAATTGTACTTCTCTCATCAGCTGGGTTCGGACCCTAAAGACATAGACCAGGGCAAAGGCAAAGAGAAAGATCTGGTGCGTTCCTTCCCTGAGACCAGCTCGTCTACATCTTAACGGACCAGAAAGATCGTGACACGAGGAGGAGGGAGCTACAGAGCCGGAAGACAAGAAGCTGAGGACCGCTACGCACAAGAGGAAGTTACCCTGAGGCCCGAGACCTGCCGCTCTAAGTCAGTACTCTTCCTGCCAGCACCGAAGTCCTGTGTGACCTCACCATCGAAGCAGAGATGGAAGCTCATCAGACCTGTAGGGACGTCTGCCCTCATCTATCAGCGCTGTGAGCCTCCTGCTGCTGCAACACCTTCTTCATCATCAGGCCAAATCTGGGGTTCAAGATGTCAAACTCCGGCCGTCTCTCTCAAAGTTCCCCTTTTTTAGTTCACAGTGTCAGCATTAGGGAAAGAGGCTAGATTACTGATTTTATTTATTTGATTATTTCTGCAACTGAATTAAGCTGTACTGACCCTTGAAAAATTGCCTTACTAATAAATAATATAAATAATTAGCATTAAGAAAATCTAAAAGATGTTGTGGACATTCAATTAATGAGTCACCTTAAAGTTCTTTGATGGTTGTAAAATAGCTATGAAGTTTGATTCAGGGAGGAAAAAATGGAAAATGTTTTATAGGTTGCTTTCAGCCCAAAACTGAAACAACACCCTTGGGACTCGCCCGAGTCACTAAAACCAACCTGGTTCAGTAACAAGTGCAAGTTGTGATAAAGAGAAAGAGCGATCATTAACAGGTGTGCTCTGTGAAACTAGCTGGAACTAGTGAATTAGCTCAATCTGGCTAATTCACAGGGTGAAAAAGGGTGGGACATCTGGATGGAGGTCATCAGGAACCAGGCTAGTCTTTCTCGACGCCAGCTTAATCAGAGTTTACTTCACTTCTGGACAGGGTAAATCTTGGCAGATTTAGGAAACTCAATTCACCCGTCAGACGGAGAGCTGGTAGCACATCTCCCTCCTCTGACAAGGGGAAGTAGAGGGAGAGGGGGGGAGGGTTGCGCAACAACTTCTGTGTGAAACAAAAGATAAATGATTTGATTTATACCAGATGAAACACAGAGAAGCATATTCTGCCAGTAGCCCATGAAAATCACATAATATACAGTAATTAAGTGCAAAATGAAAAAAGAAAACCAGCTTTTAAAAATGAAAAAAGTTACTTTGTAGACTCATCAAAAAGTCTTGGTTAAGTTAGCTAAGTAAATGCTTTTTTCAAAGCTTTGTTTTAGATTTAACTATTTTTTCTGCCTATAGATCTACTATAAAATAAATAAATAAAATGTGATTATTCCAGCAGGTTCCACAGGATTTGCTTTGGTCTCTGCTTATACCAGGATGTTCTCATTATGTAAATTTAATCAAGATGAAAATTAGACATAATTACATTAAACTGATGTCATGATCCATGGATTGAGAGTTTGGATGAACACAAACATGACCAGCAGAGGGCGCTGGAGTTCACAGAAACACAGAGCGGTACTGACATAATATTTCACAATGTTTGAAATATTCAGCAAAGGCTTTTTGAATTTAAAAAACAGAAAGAGAGGGCTGAATCTGTCAATGTTGTTTTGGTTACATACTTATCAAGAAACAACTTAAATAAAAAATATTGAATTAAATAATGATTTCAGGCTTATCTTACATTTCTTAAAACTCTTAATGCTCAAAGTTCAGCACTTAAACATTTAATTCACACTCAAGTACTGAGTAACTGATCATATATTCTGATTTAATATCCTAAATCAGAATATTTAATATTTTAAAATGAAACAGAATTAATTCAAATTTAATTATAATTTATCTTATTTTAGGGTTTCTTTTATTCTCTGTTTTGTTGGGGGAAAGTTATATAGGTTTAAATATTTTTAAGCTATGAGATAACTTTATGGCATATAAAGTTAATATATCATAGCATTAAATGCTCAAACATAAAGTTATGAGCAAATTCTGGTATTTTGAAGACTAAGACCAAAAATATATATTTATATACATAAATAAAACAAATTCAAGCAGATGAAACACTTTTTAAAAACTTTTTTTTCTACTATGAGACTTGTGAATCTAATACATAAAACGGGTATTAGTTTTAACAGAATAAAGTGCTTCCATTGACAATTTGAGGTATTTAAATATTCACTTGATCTCCAAATGGCACAAAAGACAGAAATGAACATTAGAACAACAAACCATGTGCACAAACAATAAGTTTCACTTAATGTAAATGTATGTTTTACATTGAGTGGGACCTAATGTAAGGCATACATTAGATTTTTACATTTAGTAAGATACTTAATGTGCATTTATGTTTAAAATATATGTGTTTTCATTCAGCATAGTTAC
Source organism: Poecilia mexicana (assembly GCF_051168715.1). Lineage (NCBI taxonomy): Eukaryota > Metazoa > Chordata > Actinopteri > Cyprinodontiformes > Poeciliidae > Poecilia > Poecilia mexicana. Next base: position 21,601,382 of record NW_028263380.1, on the reverse strand, counting down.
TTCCAATAGGTATCCAGAATTTTACTCAAGAGAAGTGATTCATTTTAGGTAAAAGTAAAAATTACGATGAAGTAAAACTACATCTAGAAGTACACTTTCCCTTAAACATTAGTAAAATAAATGCATTAAAGCCTGAAAGCTAAGGGTATTTAGCATGGCGTATAAATCGTTTCCCCGTAACGGTGAGTTTCTTCTTGGCTATTAATACTTTTAGCAGCGTACATGAGATTGATTGACAGCGCTAAGACCCTCCCCTGACTCTGACTGGTTGTTTTTGACCAGGCATTTCTTCAGACAGCAATAGCAACACAGACTATCTGCATCTATTTTTTTAAAATAAAAGTTTCATGCTGAACCTTTAAAACTATCTGTAGTGACCAAACTATAAATGGTGCATGTCGCTCATATGTGATCCTTACTTCTTAATGTTTCTATTTATCCTTCGCTGAGGAGGTTCGGCATCTGAGATGTTTATCTGAAACCTTTGTTGTTCGACACCAGTTGGTGAAAAGGGTTTCTTTTACTCTCCGTGTTGCGTCGGGGCAAAAGAGGCATGCTATTTGCCGTATGGCGAACAGGAGGGGAATCAGGTCTGGGGTTGGCAGGATGCAGGCCTTTGGGAAGAAGCATGCAGGGATGGAAACAAGGCAGGTGGGAGAACAGTGAGCTACTTTAGGCTCATGAACTACAGAGGCTTTGATTCCCTTTAATGCCTGGAAAATGCAGGACATTATTCATTTTAACAGCTTGGCGGACCTTGAGGACACCCAGATAGATAATAAAGACTTTGTGAAGAAATTGAACCGGCAATGCCTCCCAGGCCTTTAAATAAATGTATTGTTTATAAGATCCACACAACGTTCAGGAAGTGTTTACGTTTGGTTTAAAGCTCTTTACGGCACAGAACCAGCATGCTTAAAAGAGTGAGAGCTTTTATTGGCTGAAAACTGAACTACTCTTCTACATTTAGACCCAGCTGCCTCTGGCACAGTGGACCACAGCATACTGCTGTCTTATTTGGAGCAACGCACCAGAAAAAAAACCTTGTTTCACTGATTTTAAGTTTTATATTTGAAACTAGACCAAACATTAGAAGCTAGTCCAAAACTACGTGGTAAGATTTAGTTTTTGCAATGTAGTTATAAACCAAAATAAAATGTTAAATGTTGCACCACATTCAACAAAAGCCCTTGGTTAAGTCTTTGTCCTCCATTGTTCAAACACAAAGGACGTCTATCGTCAGTCAATTTCTGCTTCTTTAAATTCAGAGTATTTTATTAAAAAAAAAAAATTATTAACCCTCTAACCTAAGATATGACAGTATGAAAGTCAAAGCTCTCCTAAGACTTCAGCTTTAGCAGCTGCAGCAAATTGGTTTTTTGGAACTTTTGATCTAACATAATATAAGACAAACTACTTTTTTTATCTCAATTGTTTCCTTCATTCTGCAGAAGGTTTGTTCCTAGCAGCAAAACAACTCAGCGAGCTCGAAAGCAGCCGCGTTTTTCTCCCCCTCTGAGCGTCGAACCTCTGGCAGTGAAAAATCACATGATTTGGTGCTTCTCGTTCTCATTGTAGAGGTACACTGAAGGTAACATTAGTCTTGTCAGATGTGCATTTTTCCTTCTGGATGAGTTGAATTTGCAGTGAAATGTCACCATCTTAGCAGCTTCTGTCAGCCGGAGCGACGATGTCAAGCTGTGATTAGTGCATTACAGAAAGGCCACAAGTAGTAACATCTATTCTAATTCACGCTTTGAATTTTTTGTCTTTACCAGGTTATAACAAGGTTTTATTTTAACAATATTAGAGATGTGAAGTTTGTCAGAATGTGTTTATTTATTCTTTGAATTTGTTTTGTTTAGTCAATAAGTTGTTTCTTCAGACATTTGTTGGTGTTTTAAGTTCTGTTATGCTGATGTTGGCGGTTGGTAGTTACCATAGCAACCGGAAACCGGAAACTCCGCCCCTTTTTTTCAGACGCTGTTTCCAACTGAAAAAAGTTGCAAACAGCATCAGTTCTGTATGTGTTAGAATCACTTCTGTGTTTTCTTTACATTATATTTTAACATATATTTTCTGTCTCACTAAAGTCCTCAAAGGGCTGGTTGGAGCAGAACGGATTAATAAAACGCATTAAATGTAGTTAAAATGTTAAAATATTTCATGAGTATGTCTTAAAATGATAAAATATTGAACATCTTTTTTGACATTAATGTAATTTGTCAGCATACAGTTACAAACTGTCTTAATTTGAATGACAAAAACATATTTAAAGGAGCATTATGTCTTTCCTATGCACATTTATAGTACAATCAAGTAACTATATTGACGTTAGTTGTTAGAAAAATGCATTTTTATACACATTTTTATAACAACTGACTCAAAGATGACTTAAAAGAAATTTTACATTGTAATTTATCACCTTAAAATTGGTCATCTGTCTTTAAAAACTCCTGCTCTTTCTGAAACTTGATTTTACATAATACTGCCCCTTTAAGCACACAACTGTTTCCTTAAAGGATATTTATATGTGGCCCGAATAAAACCATATGGCGGGCTGGATTTTGCCCCCAGGCCTTACTTTTAACACATGTGGTGTAGACTAAGAGCTTATTATGACCAGATCGAATAGTTGGTTAATTTCAGATATTCTGACCACAGTCAAGTCCTTCTACATGAACACATGCTAAAATAAAGCACCTAGACTAGCCTTCCACTGGTAATGATAAACTCAAGCATCTTCTATAAGAGGCCAGCCTTATTTTGAATCAGCAAAATCAAGACTGCTCCTTTTTCTGTCTTTATACCTGAAATACACAGACAGAGGTGATAATTAGCGCCCATGCGGCGTCTGAGCTGTGATCTTTTTTCCCTGCGTGGTGTTGTTTTTCCCAGATGCTGTTGTGACGCCTCCATCAAACGTTTGAAATTACCGGCCTGTAATGACACAGCTGTCTGTCAGTGCAGCTGCAGCTTCAAGTGAGCATGTTTGGGATAATTTTAGGTTTGCACTGATTGCAGTCACATGTCGCCTCTTTGCTTTTAGACAAACACGATCTGAACACAAATAGTGTGTTCATACACTCGCTCAGAGATGATACACTGATAATGAACAGTCATATATAATCAGATTTAACATTATGAGTGTGTTTTTATTTGAAAATGCATTCAATACAGAGTACTTCCACTAGAGGGAGCTCACAAGTTCATGTTTAAACTGTAAAACAGTTAATAATTTTATGGCTTTTACTTAAATAAGGATTTTCCACCAGTGAAAAAACACACAATGTTAGCAAGCATTTTTGGCCTAGTTTCTGGTCTAAGTATCTTCGTATACTTGAAACAAGACAAAACTAACTTACACTAACTGTAAAACAAGATATTGTGACTTCTTAATATTGATTTTAAATAGTTCTAGTTTCGCAAACAGATTATTTCTCTTATAGCGAGGCATTTTTCCTGTGTTATAAGTGAAATAAATTGCCAGCAGAACCAATACATTCAATCAATATTAAGAATTTAAAACCAGCTCCGACATAACTTACATTTTGGTTTCAGCTCAAACTGGCGCGGTTCGTCGTGGGTCCCCACGCGATGTTCCTGCCTCAGTTGTCGTGTTTGTCCTCGCTTGTTGTGTCAAATGTCAAGCATTTCTTCTTCTTGAGTTTTATTGGGGATTGGCAAAAAAATATTAGGTCGACATTTTTGTCATTTTCCCAAATGTACTTCAGGCCAAGCTGTTTCCGGACCGTAATGCGCGCAATAGTGACGTCATCATTACGTATCTTGGTTCTTTTTTCAGTATTATGATTTTTTAAAATTTATTTTGTATACTTTGACAATAGTTTACTTGAGTTAGACGTAAATGTTTGTTGTTTTTTGTTTGTTTGTTTTTCTTCTTCTTGTGGACGGACCCTGTGACGCTGAAGGAAGGCGCCACGGGGTCACCTTCTCCCCGAGTAGGTGGCGGTAGAACTACTTTACGTTTTTTTTCCAACCGCCAATAAAAACCAACAAGAGGAAGCGTTTCAACTCTTGTTGCCAACCGCCATAAAAAAGGAAAAGTTTCAACTCTCAGCCGGTGGCACTGAATGTGATGGACTTCTGAGCTGCTATGGAGGTAATGCTGCATTTTTGTTGTTTGTTTTTTTAACCTGCCTAAACGTCCATTGTAAATATGCTACACGGCTTCTCCAACTTTTTTTTTTACCTGAAGATGAGCATAATAAACAGTGTAAAAGTGAACTACGGCATTAGCTGACAAGTTTTGTCCAAGTCGTATTTTGCAGTGTGAGGATTTTTTTTATTATTATTATCCTGAAGGATAAAATCTAAAATTAATTGCTATCTGTGGTAATTCTATAATTCCTTCAACTATTTTTCTGTGATTTGGGGAAATTTCTAGCTAACTATTATTTTATACAAGTTCCTTTTAAAAATTACTAGGGAAAACGCTGAAAATAATAGATGATTTTACCATGAAAGTCGAGCAATCTCTTGTTGTCGTTTGTTATTGAGTGACACATCTTTGCTTTTTGCCACTGATGGTCTTGTTAGCGTCTTAATTCTTTTTATTTTTTTTATTTTTTTTATCAATCAGTTAGCAATATAAAATAAACACTGCAGATCAAAAAAAGGCATAGATCTACAAAATGACCATATAAGAGAATGAATAATAGCAACAAAATAAAACAAAAAATCAACAAAAACAAAAAAATACATTAAAAAGATTTTAACATATGTGGGTTAGGATATACTCTTTCCCCTTTAATATTAGCAGTTATTTTCTGATTTGCATTATTATTTTTCCTTGTTTCAGACATTTCGTGATTAATATAGGGTCACAGATATTTTGGGTAGAAGTGGAAAAGGGAGGGATATAAATAAATAAATGCATAGATATAAAATCTTAAGGCTATTACCTCCAGAGTGCATTGGATTTGTTCACAGCCGACTGCGAAGTAACTTTGATAAGAATCAGCCCGTCTAACTCAGAAACCAGAGATTTGAACCAGAGAAGCGGAGGAGTTCAAGTATCTCTGTCTTGTTAAGTGATGGCAGGAGTCAGGCAGAGCAGGAGATAAATAGGAAAATCAGAGTCATCAGTCATAATGATGTTGTTGCTGCGGTCTGCTATGGTGAAAAAGATAAGCTTGATATAACCCGCTCCAGCAGAACTGTTCAAGCTGACAATGTGGAGGGTCACAAAAATCTGATATTTCTTTAATTAAAAATTCAAAAGAAAACTTGTTGTGATTTTTTTGTTGTTATTGTTATTTTCCCTGAAATAAACTAAACCTGCATTATTTTATAGACATTAACAAAGAAACCTGATTGTTGATTAAATGGGATTTCTAAATCATATCGATTTGAAAATGTACAAGTTTGAACTAATTTTGTGCAATCTGACATCCATCTCTGTCGTTGTGTAAATTTGTAATAACTGTGCTGTACTTTCTGCTTTATTTTTATACCTGATGCTGCTGTCACACCTGAATTGACAATAAAGGCTGTTTTTATTCTATTATTTTCTAAAAATAAAATAAAATAATAATTGATGTTGTACAGAAAGAAGAAAATTAACAGCCCATCAGATGGCTGACTAAACAGTTTAACAAAGAGAAAAGTGACTAAATGTGCATTTAATTTTCTTATTCTACAAAGTTTTATAAGGATCTGACACTAACAACTCAAAACAGAATTAAACTAAATATTCAAAAAATATTTTTCTCTCTTCCCCCTCTTTCTCAAAATCTTACAACCTATAAACTTCCCAATAATCATTCCCAGTCTGCCTCCATCCCTCTATGGGCCTCCCAGCTTCTCCATCATCACCTCCTTCTCCCAATGAGCTCAGGTCCATCGCTATAGCAACTGGTTGCCACGGGTGACGAGACACAGCCAGCGCCAGCGAGCATCTTCCCCTCAGTTGTTGTCGAAAGGCAGGCGGAGAAGAGAGAAAGGCGAGGCGCCAGCAGAGCGGCGGAGAGAGATCTGAAGAGCTTTCTGCCTTGTCAAAGTAAAACCCGCCAAATGTTCAGGAAGATGTAAAAACAACAAGCGGCTCAAGTCACCCGGATTGCTCTATCTCTGCTTCCGTCTCCGGAGAGGCTGCGAGAAGATGGTAACAACTTGTTCACACAGGAAAGTGTCGCTTCAGCTCTCGGCATCGTCGGAGTTCAGGTGGTGACCCCGACGCCAAAAAACACAAAAAACAACCAGCGGCACCGGCACCCGACGCCGCCGCCGCCTCTGCACGGTGAGTCCCAACTTACCTTTGTGTCACTTTGTGGGGGTTTATTTCATTTTATTTTGACGTGGTTTGTGTTGGCCAGCATGTGGGTCCAGAATGTGAGGGTTCGGTGTGGTGCAGGGAGGTGAGCCGTGTCATGGACCCTTTCTGTGCCAGTCTGGTGTGATGGCGTCTCCCAGCCGGTAAACACCCAGAAAACTGTGGCCAAAAAATGCCTCTGTCACTGCAAGATGTTTGGCAAAATCACGCCCAACATTTGCATAGATATGTTTTTTTTTGTTCAGACGATTTTTTTATTTTTCCTCAGCAAAGGAAATAAATGCAAAAACTGAGTTTGATTAAATAAACATTAATTATACATTTACAGGGTTGTGAAGTAGCTTAAATGATTAATTTTAATTAGTTCTCACCTTAACTATTCATCATCAAGTTATTGTTAATTAGTAACATAGTCAGAAAAATCACACCCATGTCACTTTTCCCTCAAATATCGCAGTTATTCATTAGTGTATAAAATTGAAGTGTTATTGAAAAAATACGTTCACCCAGACAGAGATGCTTGTCGTGAAGCAATTTGTTGGGAGAAATAAGAGATGAAATGTGTGTGAGCTCAGTAATGAGCTGCCGTGTCATCCACAGGTTGTTGCTGCTCTTTGTGAAACGTTTTCATTTTCATTTATCTGAATTTGTTCCTGTTTTGTTTTTCTCTCGGTTTGTCAGAGTAATTGAACATCCTATTTTACGATGTACGTTTCCAGCATGTGTTTATTCCTTAATTACTGTGGTAAGCTGAAAGCTAAGATCTGGTAGAGACCTGTTTACAGTTCTGGTTGAGAAACTCAGTTTCAAAAATTATAATTTTTCTGGGTGAAATGATTAGACAACTACAAAAAAAAATTAGTTGAGAAAAACTTTATTTTATTTTTCAAAAGTATTTATGTTTGTTGACTTAACGAAAGAAACACTCAGGTTTGCTGTATTTATTCTAACAAAATAGGAAATGAAGTTGGTGGTCAACATCAGGCCCCACAGTTACCGACGGCAACTGAGAAAGGGGGAGGAGCCGTCAGTTACTGGTTACTACGGTAACCACCAACTGTCAAGAGCAGTGTAACAGAACTTAATACGCCAATAAACGTCCGAAGAAACAACTTCTTGACCAAATAAAGTAAATTAAAAGAATAACTAAACACATTTTGACATGTCACATTTATAATATTGTCAAAATAAAAACCCTGTTATGAAATGATTGTACCAGAATTAGTGAACCCAACCTATAAACTGCATTAGTTTAATACCAACATGGTACTGTACAAAGTAGTTGCCTCCTCATTTTACTTCTGTTCTTACTTTTTGTCAACCTTGAAGGTTTCAGATTTCTATCAGACAATGCTAATTTGAGTAAATGCAAATTGCACTTTTTAGATGATTATTTGATTTAGGAACAGAAAAAAATGGTACAAACCAAATTTAGTCATTCATACTAAAACTTCCTGTTATCAGAAGTGTAGGATCAAGTAGATAGAGCCTGTTTAACAACATTAAGTACTCAAAACATAAAGGTAGATTTCTCAAAAAAACATCTTCATAAGGATCTTTATACTTTTTGGATGGTGCACATTATGATGCCGCATTTGAATTAAAACAGAAAATGTGGTAGTATCAGTGTGACAATATAAACTCAAACACACTTAGGTTATTTAACAGGACAACACCTCTGAAATACTAACCTCCCACCTCACCCCCCACACACACATAAAAACAAAGGTTTTGGTGTGCTAAAAACCCCACAAATTGATACCGATTTATTTTAGCTTTTTTCGCAATAACACGACCAAGATCTGGCTTGGTCGTGTTAAGAAATTTATGTATTTCTTAATACATAAATTAAGAAATGTATGTATTTTTACCTGCTAAATTAAACTGGTAGTTATACACATTCAAGAAGCTTTATTAGCAATGAAAAATGTTTTTAAGTTTCCATTCAGATGCAAAGTAACTTGGAGGGCAAACTTAATCAAGAGTAGCTGGAGGAAATTATGGTGAAGCTGATTGTAATTTTGCCTCTTTTGTATTTTTTGAAGTTTGCTAATTTTGTAAATGGAGCAACTCAAAAATATAGCGTTTTACCAAGTTGCAATTTCAAATGTAGACCCTTCAGAGCATTGAAATTTCTTCTAGCATGTTCTTTTTAGAATGTAAAAAAGAGCTGCAATTGATTTGTGGAGTTATTGGCTTTCAGCCGCAGTGACCCTCGGCTTTAACAGAGTCTCCTATGCCCAGAATAAAAAGTGCTTCTTCTAAAGAACTCCAACAAAAGAGATGGAGATGCCTCGTCTGTTCATCCACACTTCAGTGCACAACAGTGGACCAGCTTTGTTCAATAACTGGGCTGCAGAAACCTTAAACTTGCTCCTGTGATAACTGTGCAGACTGATTCGGCTTTGGCCCATTTCTCCACAGCTTTCTTTGAGACGTGCATCTGCTTTAATTTGATCTCAGTCAAAATTAAAATGGAATTTATTAGAAATTACAGTAGATGTTTGAAACAAGGCAGCAGAAGCTTTGTATTTTTAACAAGAGTTATCAGAAAATGTAACGTTTTGTGCATTATTGCTTTTTCTGCGTCTCTTTAAAGCTTCAGCTGCATACTGTATTAAATATTTGGGAATTTAAGACAAAAAGAATATCTGAGGGATAAAATTTAGGATCAAGCTGATGGAGGGGAATAAGAATATAAGATAAATCTTTTGTAACCTAGAAAAGGAAAACGTGAGTTGATCACATTTATTTGCAGTAAAAAATAAAAAAAAAATAAAAACACTTCAAAGTGGAACTATTATGTATTCTCCAGGAACATAGTGCCACTTTATAGCACAATCAAGTAACTATGTTAACTTCAGTTGTTATAAAACATCTCCATTAAATATTGACTTTGTAATTTAAGTCCTTGAAATTGGGGTCTCTTTAAAAACTCCTGCTCTTTCTGAAACGCTGCTTTCAGGAAGTCATCACATCGTCCCTCTATAAACGATTTAACAACTTTTTTACTGAGAAGTATTTCCTACAATGAGCTCAGCAGATGTGCAGTTCCACCTGGTGTTTGCTAATTCCTGCTGGCTAGTCTGAAGGAGTTTGGAAACATGGAAACAGCAGCTCTGAGGAGGAGCTATGCCTCGAAGGCGGAGCTAAGTCCACCCAGGCATTTTTACAGCTGAATGGTAGCCATGGAGATAAAAGGATTTCTCAGACATGCATGAAAGAATTAAGGCAACACTCTAGGTATGTTTTTAATGAGAGAATAACATTATAACATGATGTAAAGCTTAAAAATCTAGGTTTTACGTAACACTGCCCCTTTAAGCAGAAAGTTTTTGATCTGTTTTCGTATTTAAAGTCAGTATGAATCTGCATGTTCTGATTTTTCTTTCCTCCTCCTAAATATTTCTAACTCCCGGAGCTGAGTTAGTAACAGGACCGTTTCTGGTGTTCAAGAAGCTTCTTCTGCAACATTTTAAAGCATTTATTTCACACCATCCAAAGTGAAAGCGTTAAAAACACACAGCGTGAAAATGCAGTGACGCCAAAGCTGTTGACATCCAGAGACGGCCCCAGAGTGGACGGTCAATACGAACCCGAATCCCAGACAGAACAGATGATTGAATATGGAGAAGAAAACAGATTAGCTGTCAGATCATTTATATCCAGACTCAACCTCTCGCATCTCGCTTTATATTTAGATTTTTGTTATGTTCATCTTTGTGTTTGTCCTGTCCATATTTGCTGACTCACAGAGGGAGAGCTAGACAGCTGGGAATCAAGAGGAAGACAGAAATAGCTTCTCTAAGCGAGAAACACAAAGGTTTAAATTTAATTAGAGAACGACAGACCACAAATATAGAGACATTAGTGATCTCAAAGACACAGAAATAGACCTTAAAGAAGGAAAAGATAAAACATACTAAGAAAAGAGACTAGCAAAGATCAGTTTTTGCTAAATTTGCTCCTTACGGTTTTATTGTGGTAGTCTGCGTTGGGTGTTGTCATGAAGAGTGATCTCATATTAAATTAAATTGCTGTAGTGATTATTGAACTACCTTCAATAATGTCGCCTTTTGTTAATCAATCACTTTCACAATCTAACAAAATTAATCTGAAGGATGCAGCCAACCTTTCCACTCTGTTACATAAGATGAATTACTCTGTTTCTGTTAGGATTTTAATTCATTTCGATTCACAAAATATGACTCTTTAAGAAACAATTAGATAATAACCAAAGGCTTTAAGAACTGCACCTTATTAATCATCTCTCTAACATTCTCTACTGACTAGAATAGGCAAATATATGTATGAAAAGAGAAAACACTATGCTTTCTCCAAAAACTGCTCCTATGGTGATGCTTTGTCACCTTAAAAATCTCTAACAATACAGAAAAAATGTCACTGGATTTAGATCACTAAAGTAACTGAGCAGGTCTGACACTGTGCTTCATATGTATTTTAAACAGTTGGCCAGTCCTTTCTGGACTGTTTCAATCATATTCTGTGCGTAGCTGGTCCCGGGGGAGGAGTTAGCATGAGGGACTGATTAGCCAATCAGAGAAGGACTTGGGGCTACATAAGAAAGCCAATAAAAATTCACTCAGCATTTTTCAGACCTTAAGACATCTGCTGTACTCATTTAAGGCATGTTCACATTCAAGATTTAACACCATGAACAATCAATAATAGAAACTTCACTTACTTAAAAATAATTTTGTTCAAAGTTTCTAAATGAACAATCAAAGCGAGGTCACATCGTTGTTGCATTTTGGAGTTATTGGAGATCTGCAAGAATGAGAAGTAGTTTTGACTTTGAAACACCATGGACATCATTTCAAAGATCTCTTATTTTGGGTTTCCACTACAAATATAGGCAAAACTTTGACAGTATCCCGCTAATGTAGAAAAAAAACACAATTTTGCAATTGCAATAAGAAACACAATTAAAATAAAATAAATTTGTTCACACAAGTCAATGCAAAGCATAACCAATTCCTGTCAGGTTCTTTGTCGTCTCCACCAGTAGAAACATCCGGTGGTTGGTCACATTACGCCAGATTCAACAAAAATGTTGCAAAATACAACAAAAACTCACCTCATCTTAGAGCAAAATTTCAAAATTAGCATGCTTCCATAAAGCAAATTTATTTTCATAATTCCAATTTGCACCGTTATAAAGTCAGTGGAAAAGCAGCTTTTATGCCAAAACATTAATTAAACTTTTAGTGATATCTTTGATCTGGTTGAATCAGCAGTGAAAGGTTGGTTAAAAACAAAGAGATGGTAGAACATGTTCTTACTTTGTCCATGATGGTTTCCTCCAGGGAAACATGCTGTCATCGCTGCGTTTTATCAAGAGTTTCACTGGCAAGGACATTGCTGCTAGTAAAACTTCACACAAATCAACCATTAATTAAAACATTGAGATGTGAAAAAAACAGATTCCAGACTACCTCATAAAATGATGCAACTGAAGCGTCAGGTTGCCATCTTTTTACAGATATTCCTTTTTCCAATGATACAGTTCCAGTTTTGTGATAAATAATGCCTTTTCTAGCATCAGGAAACACCGTGTCACAAAATAAAATGTTAGTTTTTTAAAGTTGCTTGCATGAACAACCACAGAAATCTGGATTCTATTTATAATCTAAAAGTTTAAAATGTTTATCATTCTTCAACTCCAAGCAATAAAATGACTTGACAATGTGACAGTGAATTAAATCAGTCTCAGGTGATTTAATTACCCACATAACAACAGAAATATTTCTGTTTGTATGTGAAGTCATTCAAGTTAAAAATCCCTAATTCAAAAAGTAAAGAAATGTTTCTTCCTCACCACACTCTGCAATTATAAATTATGAATTTTCCTGCATAATGCGTCTAATTCCTATAATGTGTTTAAGTGAGAATTGATGAAGGCAAAATGTTCAAAAGGAAACAGAAACCGCTTGCAGGGATAAAGAGTCAGAGGACTGGCATGGTCACGAAACTATTTTAAAAGAGGGAAGAGGCTAAAATATCAAAGTATCTGCAAAATGACCAGAGAAGAAATGTAAACCACAAAATCTAAATTAAGTCAGAGCGCATAGATTTAACAGAAGGAAAGAAAAGGATGATTTAAGTGAAAAAAGCTGTAAAAACCTTCATGAAAGTGTCCATAAATGTAGATGTAAAGCAAATACAGAAACAAAAACATCAGGAATATGAGAAAGACATATGGAGAAGACGACACGATGTTTGCAGCTCAGGACGTTGAAACGGAGCGACGATCGTCCAACTGGAACATCAGGGCGTCTGAGAGCATCGCTCTCTTTCCTCTCTGCGTCTCGCTTCGTTGGTTTTGTCACATTCAACGCTTTTTCTGCAGATTTACTGTTGACTAGACTGAAAGTTGTTTAGTGAGAACGATCGCTGTGTTGGCTGTTTGGTTTTAAACATGGCGTCCCACATGAATGAAAAAATTACTTAAAATGAATTCATTTCTATAATTTTAAGGGTTTCAATTACGATTTTACCTAGATGTTAAACATTCACATTTTTCATATATGGGCTGAGATTTGATTGATAAAAATGTGAGTTCTTTGATACTCCATGGTGTACGGAACACCATTAGGGCCAATAACACAAAATAAATTTACTTTAGTTTCAAAATTCTAACTTTCTTCTGACGTTTGACTTCCTACAAGAAGGAATAAATAGTTATGTGATTAGTTTTTATATATTTATTAGCAACATAGTTGACAGTCATTTTGACAGAGATTGACACAAAATTAGAATTCTCAGACTAAAGTCAGAATTTAGATTTTAAATAGCCACAATTCTGAGAAAAAAGTCACATTTCTGAGAAAAAAGTAATTTTGTGATCTCAGAATGCTGACTTTCTCTTTTTTTTCAATGACTCTAATTGTCCTCCGTATATGTGAGTTGTTGAGGGTTTCTGAATTTCTATCTGAAAAATCTACCAAAACTACATATTATTATTATTTTTTTGTTTTGTTTTTTGCTTTATTTCTGTGGTGCCCACTTGTCCACTTGCATTAAAAAACAGTGTTAAAATCTGGAGAAACTGGGTACAAAAGATGAAATTGGGTAAATATTTCCAATGTGCTAAAGGAAACATACTACAATAGTTGTTTTCCAGTATTTTAGAAATCTTTACAGACCCAAAAACAGAGTGAATTTTGTTTTCTCACTTGTTTAAATTCAAATCAGTTGATAAAGTAACTTTGGGTTTCCTCTTGTTCGTGATCCAGCTTTTTAGTTAAACTTTCTGAGACAGAGAACAGAAAACTTTGCATTTTAATAGTACATGAAGTTTTCTGCTAGCATGCAAAGACCTTATCTGGGGTTTATGAAACTCCGCATCAATATTTGATTTTTGAAAAGACAATCAGATCTGTAGTATCCAGGATTCTAATCAGAAACACTGTAATACCCACTCCCTTCCAGCAGGTGGCAGTAATATGTGCATTAATGATCAGATTTCAAAGGAAAAAGATACTCAACATGGGTAACGTTGTGCTAGCAACTTTCATCTAACAACTGCAGCCTATGTTTAACCTCCAAACAAAGTTACTATTCATTTCTAATATTATTTAGTCATCTGTACCAATATTCTACAGATAACTTGTCCATAAAAACTGAAATTTAAAAATGTTATGCTTCAGAAAGTGTCCAAAAACTTTTGTTTTCCTGAACAACAAAAAAAGTGCTGAAGGTGAGATTTAAAATCCATTTTGATACAGTTGGATTAATCTGGACGGGGCCTTCGTTACGCACAGACTCTTGCTCGTTCAAAGTGTCGATGGTGTGTCGGGTTTGGCAGTCGGGGGTCATTTTTCTTTCTTTTTCTTTTAGTCGAGACATCGGCGATGTGTCCAGGCGCAGCGGGGGAGCCTGCTGACACCACTGATTGGTTATGCCGGAAAATCACAACCAAACCTGAAACAGAGCAAGAGACAAACAGCGTAAAAAAAAAAAACACGGATGGACAGATGGAGGGATGAGGAGAGGCATTGACACCAAAACACTTCCTGCCATCAGATAAATAGATTTTATCAACAGTGAGATGAGACGCAGAGAAAGTAATTACAGCAGCGAAGTAAAGCGAGATGAAGTGTGGAGAGACAGAAAACGAGCCCAAAAGCCTGAGACATTAGAAACTGAGAGCAGAAAACATTCAACACCCTGCTGTCACTTTCACACTCCGAATATCTTCATGAGCAGTGGGAGACAAAGAAGTAGCAAAACAAAAAAAATTAAATCAGAAGCGCTGTCATCAAGCCTTAATGTCGAACACATGTTTCTGACGTAAAAATACGCTGATGGCAATGGATCGTTCTCGTGATTCTCACAATAATAAGAATCATCTGGACAGCGGCCATGTTTGCTCTGACTCCAGCTTTTTTCTGTCCACTATTAGCTCAGCAATCTTCCTCCTGCGTCTGGACGCAGCTGGGCGCCGCTCCCTCTGCGCCTGCCGCTAAATTGAAAAGCGGAGAGCAGAAAAACGTCCTAATGTTCGGCGCGCTGTCTGTCCCCGGTCCCTGCTCCCGCGCTTCCTGTGGGCAGCGTTGGTCTCTTGCTTGTCCCTGTCTGGCTTACCTGCTGGGACGACTTATTGACGAGCTGTCAGGCGTCACTGTGGCAACAATCACTTCCCCTAGTTAGAAACACCTTCAGTGGTCGAGCTGAAGCTCTTCAGACACTAAGGAGCAGCGGAAATCGATGCGGCTGCTGATTAATGTGATGTTTAATTACATTTTATTAAAACGGTGCAACCAGGACACTGGATCCTATGTTACCTTGGAGAAGTATTCAGATACCAAGAACATTTTTACATTTTCTCGCCTTACAAGAACTAAAATCAGCTTATTGGAAATAATTCTACAAAAAACATTTTACTTTCTGTTACTGTGAGTATTAGGGCCAGGCTAAGAAAAAATAATACCAGAAATAAGTCATATTAATATAATAATAAATTTATATAAGTTGTACTTCAATTAAAAACATGCTTTATTGATCCAAATGGGAAATTAAATGTTAAGTGTTCCTATTTTCCATCTCTAATCATTTTTAGACCAAATAACACATTTGCACTTATTTCTGTAGTTCTCAGTTGTTCAGTTGCTTTCAAAAACAATGTTAAAATCTGGAGAAACGGTACAAAAGATGAAATTGGGTAAATATTTCCAATGTGCTAAATGAAACATGCTATAATAGTTGTTCTCCAATATTCTAGAAATCTTCTCAGATTTCTACAATAGGTACATTTTGTTTTCCACTTGTTTAAATTCAAATCAGTTGATAAAGTAACTTTGGGTTTAATCTTGCTAGCGATCCAGCTTTTTAGCTAAACTTTCTGAGGCATAAAACAGAAAACTGTAGAAAACAAAAAACTTTACATTTGAATAAACAGTACATCAACAATTTTTCCACTCAAGTCTCCAAATTTATGCGTTTAACAGTAAAAAAATACCTTCATAGAACATTTTAGCACAAACTAGTCCCACCATCACAGCAGCATTTCATAAAGTCAGTCAGAAAAAAGTGGACAACATATGACAAAATGTCATTTTAAATTGTTCCCATGGGAATCTCTCCTCTTATGGCTACCATCGCATTTTTAAATTAACTTTCAATCAATCAATTAAGTTTATTTTGGACATTAGTCATTTAATCCTGTGGAGGTTCTTCAGGCGATAGAAGGCCGGCTTTGTAGCTGTCTTTATGTGGCTCTGAAGGTTCAGGTCTGAGTCCTGATCGCTGGTTTCTGCTGTAATAACTGGATCTGTGTGCTGACGCCATCATGTGTGTGATATCAATCAGCTACCCAGTGTTACCAGCAACATTCCAGCACCAGCTGCTGGGATTAATGGACCAAATGCTGCAGAAATAGATCGAGGCTTTCTTGGAAGGAAAAAAAATAAATTTCTATTTGGAAGCAGAGGGGAACAAACTTGTGTTTACACCAATTTGAAACATATATGTGTAAAGTAAAAAGCATAAGTTTTCCCCGTTAATGAGAAGAATCCATTTCTTGTCAGTAACACTTTATTTGAAGGGGTTTGTATAAAATGACACTGTCGTAAACATAACCTGTTATGAACATAAAGGAGTTTTCATAAATGTTTACGACTGTTGTCATGAAGCTGTAATGATTCATTGAATATTATTAAAATTCCTCGAGGAAAATTTACCTGTCTTAAAGCATCGTTAAATTATGTTTTATTTTTTACCGCACCGTGTTCCGGCCGGGTCGTTATTTGCTTTGCGCGGAGCTCTTACTTCCCCTCTGAGTTGCTGCCAAGTACTAGCAGCCTAGCATCCAATTTTCAAGTTCAGTCTGGGGGGATTTCATTAATTCATGATGGTGTTCGGGTTTTGTTGTTTTTTTGGGGGACCAATAAACATCCTTAAAATGACGGGCGCGATACCTGGAGTACGGCAGCCTTTTTCTTCCGGGAGCTGCTGCCTGGTGGAGGTGAAGAGCGCGGCGGGTGTATTTACACAGGTGAGCGTATAGCCTGAACACTGCGCTGTAGATGATTAATGTAAGTGTAGCTCTACGGAAGAACCAGACACTAAGTTTCATATCATCCCTGTTGTTGAGGTTGTTGGTCTGGAGCGCATCGTAGCGGTACATGGCTAGTAGATGGTTCTGTGCGTGACAAATGAAGATGTCAAATCCAGCCGCTAACATGAACACAAAAGCTATAAATGTCTGGACAAGGTGAGAGTTCATCTATTAAACTGACTGAATACATAAACTAAAAGCTGGAGTGCAGACATTTTTATGATAATATTTTTTCAGGTTAACTTAGAAAGTGAGCTGTTATTGTTGCAGGTAAATTTTCTAAACTACAGAAAAGTTATTGTAGAGAAGCTAAAACATGAAAATTTGAGTTAATATCCGATAGTAACACTGCTGTTATGATATAATTTACCAATATTTTGTTTTATCAAATTTTGCTTCATTACTCAATTAATCATCAGAATAATTGATACTCGATTACTAAAATAATCGGTTTACAACAGCTCTAAAATTTGCATTAACAGATCAGGACAGTAGTCGTAAACATTTATGAAGACTCCTTCGTGTTTAGTCATATTTATGACCAGTTCAGATACAGTATTACTCCTTTGTGTTTGTGGACATTTTTGTTTTCTAATGTCTGAAAAAACCTGTTGCTCTTTCTCACCAAGAGGGCCGTTTTTGCTTTTGCTGTTTCTTTCTGTCACCATGGTTATAATCTCTGAGAGCCCATTGTGGCGATTGTAAAAAAACACTGAGAGGAGGTTAAATGGCCTGAGAGGCACATTTTTATTTATTTGTCTGTTAATCTAAAACTGCAGCTTTCAGGGCTGCCTGGTTCTCCGGCTCTAAACCGTAAAGACAGAAACATGAAGATTGTGAGTCATGTAGCTAAAGTGGCGTTGTTGTGTTTGACATTTAACTGACATGCAGAGGTACTTTCTGCGCCTTTCCTGGAAACGCTACTTGTCTTTAAATAATCCCCTTCCTGCAGGCTGATAGCCGGGTGGATCTTATTCCCCCCCAAATCTCTGAATATAAATAGTTGAATGTCCCACAAGATGAGTCATTCACACACACACACCTATAAAGATATGCTTGTCAGTAATAAGAAAGTAATGGCAGTCAATAGCAATTGTTATGTAATGGTGATGATGATGGAGCGTCGTTTCATCACAAACACAGTTTGGTCCGCTCTGCATCGATGAGGCGGCGCTGAGCTACAATCTGGTTAACAGATGACACTCCGTGTGTGTGTGTGTGTGTGTGTGTGTGTGTGTGTGTGTGTGTGTGTGTGCGTGCCCTGACTGACTGACCCTTCTACGATTTGGAGTTTGACGTTATATTATGCAGAGTTGGGTAGTTACATCGATTTGAGTAATTTTTCTGAAAAGAAATGTACTTTTAGGAGTAATTTTACTCCTCTGTTCTTCTTACTTTTAATTGAGTAATTTTATTATGAAGTATTTTTACTCTTACTTGAGTAAAATTTCTGGATTTTCTACCCACTAAATGAGAAACAAACATGTTTTAACCAAATATTCACCAGACACACACCGCCGTTTTTGTTTCATAAGTATACTGAAAGAAACTGAAAATTTTTATTTTCCCCAATTTTGCTATTTTTTGTTTCTTATCTGAATTATTGTCATTTTGGTCCTTAAAATACCAAAATTTCCACTTAACTGTATATTTTGGTGCGTCAGAGTATGTGATTCTTAAATATTAAATCAGCACTTGAATAGATTTTTCCCAAATATCTTTTTTACTTTTACTTGAAGTAGTGCTGTTGTTACTTTACTATGATTTTTGCATACTCTGCCCACCTCTGGTATTGTTATACGTTATTATAAAACAGAAGATAAAGTCTCTTTATAAGGAGAGGTAAATGTGTTTTTTCTGACATTTCTAAATACCTGTGCAGTGAAAAAGTATTTCTGGTCTTACAGATTTATTTTGTAACACATGATCAAAATCAGACAAATATACCCTGATTAAATAAAAAATACAGTTTTCAACTGATGATTTTATTCATGAAGAACAAAAAGTGAACTGAAGTATCCGGGATTTATGCTTGAAAAACTTATTAAATTAAATTAGATTGAACTTTCTTAATCCTACAGGAAGCTTCCTCTGGGAAATTTGGAAATTTCCAGCTGCAGAATCAACAGAAACAACTAAGCAATACATATTAGAAAAGATAAAAATATAATAAAAATATAAAAGGAAATGAATTAAGACAATAAAAGAGGTATGGAAAAGTAAATAGCAGCACCTTCACTTATCACTCATTACAATAAATTATTGAACAACTGATATGGATGCTGTTCTGTGTCAATTAGCATATTATTAGAAATTATTCCATATTATTTGCAATCTGCTCCCTGCGGTCTAAATTACATCTGCTTGCTGATCCTCTTCTTTGTGCTGCATTTTAATAAGGGCAATTTTGCAACATGGCTGCTTCCATTAACTGTTTTTTCTTTTTGTTGTCAAAAAATGCTAAATTATTTAAAAATGTTAATTCAACAATCACCTCATTTACAAGTTTTTTAATTGCAAAACACCTTCTGGGCTGAGCTGACGATACGAGCGTCGGGTAACGAAAACAATTTAAATCGCTTTTGTTCTGGACGGACGGATTGTAAAAAAGAAACGTCACAGGACTGCACAGAACTATATGACAGTGCATTATTGTCACTGTAAACAGGAAATTTCTGCCAAAAAGCTCAGAAATTTTGAGGATAATCTCTGAAAATGCATTCTGAGATTTGAGCAAACGGTCACAAATTATTAGATATTCTCGTTTTCCTGGAATTTCTGTTTCATCTGAACAGCTTTAATCTTAATAGTTATATAGACCTTCGTCCTAATTACTTCTTTCTGCAGTTGCAATTTTAATGGAAGTGAACCAAAATATTCAAAATAATGCATTTCTAATACGAACAACTTGATAATTCCATATTAGTTACCATATGTACAAGTGGGTGTCACTGCTCATACTTGCAGTAATCACCGGTGGACGTGCATGCAGAGCAGCGTGTAGCTACTATAACCCGTCTAGCTGCGTTCTTTCGCCTGGTGAAGAATCGCTCTGGTTACAGTAACACTTAGAAAAAACACCTTGCTGGGATTTAGCAGCCATTTGTCAGAAGCAGCTGGCAACAAATCCGACTTTTCCCAACGGAGGGGAACAAAGTTCAAGTGTTGACTCGCACAGAGTCTGCTGACAAATCGCATCCTGGGCTAATCCACAGCACACACACACACACACGCACACACACACACACACACCCCCTTGTCTGTATACACTACTGGGGACTAAAGACAAGACCATGCTTTCTGGGAACCCCCCTTTCTGAAAGTAGCACAGCTCTGCAAAAAATCAAGTAGCATGCTAGAGGGGCAGTGAACAAACATATCACTTAAAATTTGCAATAAGACTAACTAGAGTTCTCAACATGATAAGAACGTGGCTCTTGGGGACTTGTCAGGTTTTTAGTAATGTGTGGGGAAATAAATACACACTAATTCGTTTTTATTACATTCTTAGTACCTGTAGCACAGTTTCAGGTTCAAAATGCTTAGAGAGCCACTGCAATGCACAATGAAATCTACAATTTGGAATCAAGCAAAAAATAAATTGAGTGGGCACTCAAACTATGTTAAAATCTAGTATTGAGCAGCATACTGGAACCGCTTTGTTACATTTATTCTTTTAAAGAAGTTACATAAAAGGATTAAAATGATGCATACATTTCTACAGAATTTTTTTTTTCTTGCAAATTAGATCACAATTTTGTGTTCTTCTGATTGACTGTAAATCTCTTATCCAGGAACAACCTGTGATGATGAGAACTGTGAGGAGATGGGTTACAGGCAGCTGAAGAAGCCTTGTGTAATTGTTTTCAGGCCATCAACAGGAATGCACTCTGAGAACGTCAATCTTACCACGTTCTCAGAGTGCATTCCTCAGAATGGGAAAGACTAAATACATTTTTGCTTAAATAGAACCTCAAGAGAGCACTGAGATACATGCTCCTCCAGAGTCAGTGAGGACAAAAAATTAGTCAAGATTGTCAGAAGCAACTCAAAGTCAAGATTAAAGACTGTAAGAAGGCATAAAGGAGCACACTTGACACCAAGGTCCAGCAGAACAATAAATCAGAAATGAAAGAAATAAATAAATCACAAGCAGGAGGATCGAATAAACGAAAGTCTGGACAGAGCAATGACCTCAAGACATACTTCAAGAGGTTGAGTTCAATACCAGTTTTTAAGAGTAAAAAAAAAATATCATACATTAAATGAGTGGTCAGCAACACAAAGGAAAACCGCATTGGACTTCACTCTTCTGATTGTTTTCCACTCTGTGCAGGGCAAGTCCCACTGCTGTCATTTTCGGGATACTGAGATAGTATGCAGTTGTTTTAAACACTTATCACAGTCTGCTTTCCCTTGAACTCAACAGGTGTTGATGAATTCCATCAAGATTTTTTTGACTGCAAGGACCTCTCTTTCATCTGAAGTTCCCTTCTTGCATGGTTGGCGACCTTTAAAACCAAAATAAATAACACATGTATAACAAATACAGCCCTGAAGTAATACAAGTAATTAAAGACGATGAAATGAAATTACCAAACCAAATCATACTTAGTGTTTAGTAAAATTGCAAAATACAATCATGACTAATTAGACCCATCATGCTAAAAAAAGATAAATACAACACCTAAACCAGTATCATTACAGAATTTTACTCATCATGGAAAGCTATTTTCTCAACAAAGCCAAAAAGAAACTTTTGGAAACATTTAAAGTAATTATTAAAGTTGACAGAGCTAAGTTTCAAAATACATGAAGAATAATTCTTCATGAAAACAAATTGATACACAAAATACAACATTCTTGTTAAGTTCAAAGTTTATAGAGCATTTGAAGAAAATATTACATTTCTTCCAATATAACTGTACTGACAAATCTCTGAGACATCTCAGTTAAGACTAGAAGACCAATGACAAGAAGTTCTGACATAAATACCTTTTCCTTAGAGGACTTGGACTTGGGTGGAACTTGATCCAATGAGCCAACATGGTCAGCACCGACACCCTCAGTCATAATTGGTTCTTTGACAACCTTAGGAAAAGAAGAAAAGTGATTCTTAATACTGTAAAAAGACTGGCTTACATTTGGGCAAATCCAATGACCACCTAAACAACAACATATAAAACCATTGACTAATCAAAAGAAATGCAGCTGTTGATTAGCATGGTACATTGTTGATGAATCTTAGCTGTAATGTTCAACTAAGAAACCATTTCTGGTTCAGTTTATCAGCGATCCTTCATCAAAATGTCTAAAATTTCTGTACCAATTTGACCGGTTCAAATGTTTACCTAAGATGACATCACATAATTGGCCTGTAAACATGTCTGCATTGTATTTTCTGATTTGAAACATACATGTTGTCTTAAGCCAGGTATGAGCAATGCTACTGAGGGCAGACTAGATTTGTAGTTACACAAACAGAGTTAAAATATTTGACCTAAAGAAACCTCAAACGGGGTCCCCACTTGTACTGTATACCAGAAATGTGTGCATGGCCCCAAACAGCCAGTCCATGGAAACAAATACTTCAGCTGCTAAAGACCCCACAATGTAATCAAACCAGACTAGTGTGTGTTACCAGGACTACTCAAAGAAACCTGTTAAATTCAGAGCATTTGAGGAAAATATTGCATTTCTTCCAATATAACTGTACTGACAAATCTTTGAGACATCTCAGTTAAGACTAGAAGACCAATGACAAGAAGTTCTGACATAAATACCTTTTCCTTAGAGGACTTGGACTTGGGTGGAACTTGATCCAATGAGCCAACATGGTCAGCACCGACACCCTCAGTCATAATTGGTTCTTTGACAACCTTAGGAAAAGAAGAAAAGTGATTCTTAATACTGTAAAAAGACTGGCTTACATTTGGGCAAATCCAATGACCACCTAAACAACAACATATAAAACCATTGACTAATCAAAAGAAATGCAGCTGTTGATTAGCATGGTACATTGTTGATGAATCTTAGCTGTAATGTTCAACTAAGAAACCATTTCTGGTTCAGTTTATCAGCGATCCTTCATCAAAATGTCTAAAATTTCTGTACCAATTTGACCGGTTCAAATGTTTACCTAAGATGACATCACATAATTGGCCTGTAAACATGTCTGCATTGTATTTTCTGATTTGAAACATACATGTTGTCTTAAGCCAGGTATGAGCAATGCTACTGAGGGCAGACTAGATTTGTAGTTACACAAACAGAGTTAAAATATTTGACCTAAAGAAACCTCAAACGGGGTCCCCACTTGTACTGTATACCAGAAATGTGTGCATGGCCCCAAACAGCCAGTCCATGGAAACAAATACTTCAGCTGCTAAAGACCCCACAATGTAATCAAACCAGACTAGTGTGTGTTACCAGGACTACTCAAAGAAACCTGTTAAATTCAGAGCATTTGAGGAAAATATTGCATTTCTTCCAATATAACTGTACTGACAAATCTTTGAGACATCTCAGTTAAGACTAGAAGACCAATGACAAGAAGTTCTGACATAAATACCTTTTCCTTAGAGGACTTGGACTTGGGTGGAACTTGATCCAATGAGCCAACATGCTCAGCACCGACACCCTCAGTCATAATTGGTTCTTTGACAACCTTAGGAAAAGAAGAAAAGTGATTCTTAATACTGTAAAAAGACTGGCTTACATTTGGGCAAATCCAATGACCACCTAAACAACAACATATAAAACCATTGACTAATCAAAAGAAATGCAGCTGTTGATTAGCATGGTACATTGTTGATGAATCTTAGCTGTAATGTTCAACTAAGAAACCATTTCTGGTTAAGTTTATCAGCGATCCTTCATCAAAATGTCTAAAATTTCTGTACCAATTTGACCGGTTCAAATGTTTACCTAAGATGACATCACATAATTGGCCTGTAAACATGTCTGCATTGTATTTTCTGATTTGAAACATACATGTTGTCTTAAGCCAGGTATGAGCAATGCTACTGAGGGCAAACAAGATCTGTAGTTACACAAACAGAGTTAAAATATTTGACCTAAAGAAACCTCAAACGGGGTCCCCACTTGTACTGTATACCAGAAATGTGTGCATGGCCCCAAACAGCCATCCCTGGAAACAAATACTTCAGCTGCTAAAGACCCCACAATGTAATCAAACCAGACTAGTGTGTGTTACCAGGACTACTCAAAGAAACCTGTTAAATTCAGAGCATTTGAGGAAAATATTGCATTTCTTCCAATATAACTGTACTGACAAATCTTTGAGACATCTCAGTTAAGACTAGAAGACCAATGACAAGAAGTTCTGACATAAATACCTTTTCCTTAGAGGACTTGGACTTGGGTGGAACTTGATCCAATGAGCCAACATGGTCAGCACCGACACCCTCAGTCATAATTGGTTCTTTGACAACCTTAGGAAAAGAAGAAAAGTGATTCTTAATACTGTAAAAAGACTGGCTTACATTTGGGCAAATCCAATGACCACCTAAACAACAACATATAAAACCATTGACTAATCAAAAGAAATGCAGCTGTTGATTAGCATGGTACATTGTTGATGAATCTTAGCTGTAATGTTCAACTAAGAAACCATTTCTGGTTCAGTTTATCAGCGATCCTTCATCAAAATGTCTAAAATTTCTGTACCAATTTGACCGGTTCAAATGTTTACCTAAGATGACATCACATAATTGGCCTGTAAACATGTCTGCATTGTATTTTCTGATTTGAAACATACATGTTGTCTTAAGCCAGGTATGAGCAATGCTACTGAGGGCAAACAAGATCTGTAGTTACACAAACAGAGTTAAAATATTTGACCTAAAGAAACCTCAAACGGGGTCCCCACTTGTACTGTATACCAGAAATGTGTGCATGGCCCCAAACAGCCATCCCTGGAAACAAATACTTCAGCTGCTAAAGACCCCACAATGTAATCAAACCAGACTAGTGTGTGTTACCAGGACTACTCAAAGAAACCTGTTAAATTCAGAGCATTTGAGGAAAATATTGCATTTCTTCCAATATAACTGTACTGACAAATCTTTGAGACATCTCAGTTAAGACTAGAAGACCAATGACAAGAAGTTCTGACATAAATACCTTTTCCTTAGAGGACTTGGACTTGGGTGGAACTTGATCCAATGAGCCAACATGCTCAGCACCGACACCCTCAGTCATAATTGGTTCTTTGACAACCTTAGGAAAAGAAGAAAAGTGATTCTTAATACTGTAAAAAGACTGGCTTACATTTGGGCAAATCCAATGACCACCTAAACAACAACATATAAAACCATTGACTAATCAAAAGAAATGCAGCTGTTGATTAGCATGGTACATTGTTGATGAATCTTAGCTGTAATGTTCAACTAAGAAACCATTTCTGGTTCAGTTTATCAGCGATCCTTCATCAAAATGTCTAAAATTTCTGTACCAATTTGACCGGTTCAAATGTTTACCTAAGATGACATCACATAATTGGCCTGTAAACATGTCTGCATTGTATTTTCTGATTTGAAACATACATGTTGTCTTAAGCCAGGTATGAGCAATGCTACTGAGGGCAAACAAGATCTGTAGTTACACAAACAGAGTTAAAATATTTGACCTAAAGAAACCTCAAACGGGGTCCCCACTTGTACTGTATACCAGAAATGTGTGCATGGCCCCAAACAGCCATCCCTGGAAACAAATACTTCAGCTGCTAAAGACCCCACAATGTAATCAAACCAGACTAGTGTGTGTTACCAGGACTACTCAAAGAAACCTGTTAAATTCAGAGCATTTGAGGAAAATATTGCATTTCTTCCAATATAACTGTACTGACAAATCTTTGAGACATCTCAGTTAAGACTAGAAGACCAATGACAAGAAGTTCTGACATAAATACCTTTTCCTTAGAGGACTTGGACTTGGGTGGAACTTGATCCAATGAGCCAACATGGTCAGCACCGACACCCTCAGTCATAATTGGTTCTTTGACAACCTTAGGAAAAGAAGAAAAGTGATTCTTAATACTGTAAAAAGACTGGCTTACATTTGGGCAAATCCAATGACCACCTAAACAACAACATATAAAACCATTGACTAATCAAAAGAAATGCAGCTGTTGATTAGCATGGTACATTGTTGATGAATCTTAGCTGTAATGTTCAACTAAGAAACCATTTCTGGTTCAGTTTATCAGCGATCCTTCATCAAAATGTCTAAAATTTCTGTACCAATTTGACCGGTTCAAATGTTTACCTAAGATGACATCACATAATTGGCCTGTAAACATGTCTGCATTGTATTTTCTGATTTGAAACATACATATTGTCTTAAGCCAGGTATGAGCAATGCTACTGAGGGCAAACAAGATCTGTAGTTACACAAACAGAGTTAAAATATTTGACCTAAAGAAACCTCAAACGGGGTCCCCACTTGTACTGTATACCAGAAATGTGTGCATGGCCCCAAACAGCCATCCCTGGAAACAAATACTTCAGCTGCTAAAGACCCCACAATGTAATCAAACCAGACTAGTGTGTGTTACCAGGACTACTCAAAGAAACCTGTTAAATTCAGAGCATTTGAGGAAAATATTGCATTTCTTCCAATATAACTGTACTGACAAATCTTTGAGACATCTCAGTTAAGACTAGAAGACCAATGACAAGAAGTTCTGACATAAATACCTTTTCCTTAGAGGACTTGGACTTGGGTGGAACTTGATCCAATGAGCCAACATGGTCAGCACCGACACCCTCAGTCATAATTGGTTCTTTGACAACCTTAGGAAAAGAAGAAAAGTGATTCTTAATACTGTAAAAAGACTGGCTTACATTTGGGCAAATCCAATGACCACCTAAACAACAACATATAAAACCATTGACTAATCAAAAGAAATGCAGCTGTTGATTAGCATGGTACATTGTTGATGAATCTTAGCTGTAATGTTCAACTAAGAAACCATTTCTGGTTCAGTTTATCAGCGATCCTTCATCAAAATGTCTAAAATTTCTGTACCAATTTGACCGGTTCAAATGTTTACCTAAGATGACATCACATAATTGGCCTGTAAACATGTCTGCATTGTATTTTCTGATTTGAAACATACATGTTGTCTTAAGCCAGGTATGAGCAATGCTACTGAGGGCAGACTAGATCTGTAGTTACACAAACAGAGTTAAAATATTTGACCTAAAGAAACCTCAAACGGGGTCCCCACTTGTACTGTATACCAGAAATGTGTGCATGGCCCCAAACAGCCAGTCCATGGAAACAAATACTTCAGCTGCTAAAGACCCCACAATGTAATCAAACCAGACTAGTGTGTGTTACCAGGACTACTCAAAGAAACCTGTTAAATTCAGAGCATTTGAGGAAAATATTGTATTTCTTCCAATATAACTGTACTGACAAATCTCTGAGACATCTCAGTTAAGACTAGAAGACCAATGACAAGAAGTTCTGACATAAATACCTTTTCCTTAGAGGACTTGGACTTGGGTGGAACTTGATCCAATGAGCCAACATGCTCAGCACCGACACCCTCAGTCATAATTGGTTCTTTGACAACCTTAGGAAAAGAAGAAAAGTGACTCTTAATACTGTAAAAAGACTGGCTTACAATTGGGCAAATCCAATGACCACCTAAACAACAACATATAAAACCATTGACTAATCAAAAGAAATGCAGCTGTTGATTAGCATGGTACATTGTTGATGAATCTTAGCTCTAATGTTCAACTAAGAAACCATTTCTGGTTCAGTTTATTAGCGATCCTTCATCAAAATGTCTAAAATTTCTGTACCAATTTGACCGGTTCAAATGTTTACCTAAGATGACATCACATAATTGGCCTGTAAACATGTCTGCATTGTATTTTCTGATTTGAAACATACATGTTGTCTTAAGCCAGGTATGAGCAATGCTACTGAGGGCAGACAAGATCTGTAGTTACACAAACAGAGTTAAAATATTTGACCTAAAGAAACCTCAAACGGGGTCCCCACTTGTACTGTATATCAGAAATGTGTGCATGGCCCCAAACAGCCAGTCCATGGAAACAAATACTTCAGCTGCTAAAGACCCCACAATGTACCGGGTAATCAAACCAGACTAGTGTGTGTTACAAGGACTACTCAAAGAAACCTGTTAAATTCAGAGCATTTGAAGAAAATATTACAATTCTTCTAATATAACTGTACTGACAAATCTCTGAGACATCTCAGTTAAGACTAGAAGACCAATGACAAGAAGTTCTGACATAAATACCTTTTCCTTAGAGGACTTGGACTTGGGTGTAACTTGATCCATTGAGCCAACATGCTCAGCACCGACACCCTCAGTCATAATTGGTTCTTTGACAACCTTAGGAAAAGAAGAAAAGTAACTCTTAATACTGTAACAAGACTGGCTTACATTTGGGCAAATCCAATGACCACCTAAACAACATTAAACAAGCCATTCACTATTCAAAAGAAATGCAGCTGTCGATTAGCATGGTACATTGTTGATGAATCACAGCTGTAATTTTCGACAAAGAAACCATTTCTGGTTCGGTGTGGCAGTGATCCTTCATCAAAAAGTTTCAAATTTATCTTACTTAAACCTAGAACTCTACGTCGGGACACAAGGAAAACAGCTTGCATGACAGGTAGCTAACGCCATCTTGTTAACATAAACTGAAGTAAATCTTCAATTTACTTCTGTTGTATGCCTTTGTTTCGCCTTACAGATTTTTAAAAAGAAGCTCGGCTAGTCTCACCATCCATTAAATCTTTTAACTAAACCGGTACATTAAAATACATTTAAAATAAGAGTAATTACTTACCCTTCTGGGTGGTGAGCTGCTTTGCCCAGGGCTCTTTGTGAGTTCATTTAAAAGTGCGCTTCTTTTGTCACTCAGCGCGGCCCGGGTGGAGACAAGTAAAACACAAACTACGAGCTTCCACCCGTCCGGTATGTCTTGGTCTTTAAATCCAAATGATTCAATTATAAAGTAATTTAAAAGGACTGAGCGTTTGACTTGATGGATTGGACAATAATTAACTATTTACGGTTTTAAAAGTAATTTGTTTTAAAAGCAGTTGGAATGCAAAGAATTGTAAATTTGTAATTGGTAAGTGAGGATTTTTTTCCTCCTGTCTTGTTTCGGCCTCCTTAAGTTTCTGTTATGTGTTTACATGTAATAGGTACAATCTGTTTCAAAGTTATTAGTTATTAGTTTTCACAAAGCACATATTTTTTTCCCAATTTCTTTGTTTGATTTTAAATAAATTATATCAATTGGTACATTGCTGCAAATGACTATATCTGAAGAAGTGTGGTGGATTAAACTCGGCTTACTTAAGTGCTTGTACCCCTGCTCTCAACATTGATGAAGCATGTTGTACCAAACATGTGTTAGCCATAGCATACATTTACATGGTATATTAAATTAAATTTTATTCAGTTTAAAATACTTTAATTAAATATAAATGAATTAACTATTTTTTAAATACAATTAAGTTTTTTATGTGCCACTTGCACCTATGTATGAATCATTGAAACATTGTCCATTATTAATTTACTAACTACTGAATGACATCAAACTAGGAATTATAGAGCCCGCTCATTCTTCCCCAGATGTCCACATTGTTGGTTACTATATTTATTGCTGAAAGATTAAATTTCTTTTCTCCCAAACCAATAGTCTCATTCAGATCAAGAGGAAGGGTTGATCTTTCCAACTGCTATTTTCTCTTTCTGGTACACTTGTGGCTTTCTGTAGAGTTGGTTTTATGTTCATCTTTTGGTATCGATTCTGCCTTCGAGCAAATGGTTTTCTGAGTGTAAATGTCTGGTTACCTGATTCTTTAGATATTTTGTATTTCTTAACTATTTCATCAGTCCATCAATCAAGTTTATTTGTATAGCACATTTCAGCAACAAGGCAGTTCAAAGTGGTTTATGTAATTAAAACACAAAATACAAATTCATAGAACACACAGTCTACAATGAAAACTTTTTAACTATTTTTAAGATTCTGAGGATTCAGGTCAGAGTCCTTCACTACTCTCAGATTTAGGACTTGATCTCTAGTTTCTACCTGTAATAACTGAAGCTGTGTGCTGACTCTAGGTCATTCCTTTTTATGTCCAAGGATAACTTCAGTTTTGTTTCTGTTCAGCTGGATAAAGTTTTGACACATCCAGCCATTTTTTCTAAGCATCTTTTCAGTGCTTGAATGGGTTCTGAGTCACCTAATGACATTGTAATGTAGAGCTGTCTATCATCTGGCATAGGTTTATAATCTCTTCTAAGCTTTTGTAGTTTAGTGTATGCATCCTAGTAATGCCAGGATGCATACTAGGATGCATACCTAGGATGCATACCTAGTAGTAGATCTTAGATCTTGCCAAGATCTAAGATCTTGGCAAGATCTTAGATCTTGCCAAGATCTAAGATCAGGACCACCCTCTACTGTCAGATCCACCAATGTTATCTGAGGTGAAAAATTGTTATTCTGACAAAATATGTTCCTCAGAATGCCCCATGTCTTAATAGTATTAGTAATTAGAAAGTTATCTTTGACAATGAGTGGGAATTCTCGGTTTTGTTTAACATATTTATAGGGTGACAAGGTTTACAAACACTTTCCTCGATCTCAAGCCATTACAGTGTTTTTGGGTAGCCCACACTGAAATAATTCTTACATGTAAAGACAGTACATAGTTTTCAACCCTGGGCAGGCCCTATCAACTCAAGGTTTAGGGAAGTTGTAAGACTTTAGTTTTAATTTTAAATTTTCTACCTGAACAAATAAATTCTGATATTGCTTTATTGATTCCAGCTAAATCTTTAGAGTCAATAAACAAAAACAACATAGACATTGGATAAATTAAATTAGGGTGAATTATCACCTTAATAAGGCTAACTCCCCCCAGAAAGGATAAGGGGAGCTTCTTCCATCTCACCAACTTATCCTTAATATGAATAATTGTAGGACTGATGTTTTCGGAGTACAGCTGACTAATTCTAGATCCAATTCGTTTTCCTAGATATTTTAATCTTGTAGGAGCCCATCAAAATGGCTTGATGAATACTGATTTTCCCTGGTCACAAGCATTTAAAGGCATTATTTCTGATTACTATAATTTACCTTATACCCAGATATTTTACCAAATTTTGTTGACACAATCAATTAGAGCCGAGGTAGATTTCACAGGGTCTGTCAAAGTTTAAATTATATCATCAGCGTATAATAATATTTTATATTTTATACAATTTTGTTCCTATTAATATACCTTTAATATTATTGCTTTGTCTAATTGCAATTGCAAGTGGCACTACATCCAAAGAGAAAAGTAGCAGAGAAAGACAGCTTCCTGCGCCGTCCCCATTTCCAGGCCACAGGGTGTTGACAAGAGGCTATTTGTCAAGATGGATACTGTGGGCTTTTTATAATGAAGTTTTATCCAGTTTATAAAATTTTCTCAAAGTCCAAATCTTCTAAGCAGTTCAAACATATACTCCAGTTTGACACAGTCAAAGGCATTCTCAGCATCCATTGAGACAATGATGCCTGGTATTTCTGTCTGATTTTTGGTCACTATAACTGGGTTTACTTTTAAATGATGAGGTCATAGCTCCATCTCCCTCTCTACCCTGAATGAGCCTTACTCTCACAAATAAACATGCTGCCATTCTGCAGTCTTGTCAGATCTGAAATGGAAAAACCCGCCAAACTAATTTTAGTGTTAAGGATATTAAAATAAATCTTATGAAAATCCTCAGTTTCCTGTCAGCTCTGGAACAAGTTGTTTGATTTAATTTTCCACATCTATGGTCCATAACAAAGTTATTATTTTCAAGTTATCTACCATTATACTGTTGATAGTTGCTCTTAGTCATTTTTTCTGAATAGTATGTAAAATTAGCCCAATGTATTTGTAGTCAGGCAAAAACAGTAAATGTATAGTTTGCTTGAAAATGTACATTTGTGTAGTTATTCAAGTTTTATTTCTTTTGACTTGGTTTTTAGACACTACTACAAAGGAAGGTCTTGTGGCAATAAACTACTGACTTTATTTAAACAACATGGGCAGAAATATTCAACTAAAATTACACAAAATTAAACAAAACATTTTAATGACGACATGAATGAAAAAAATGGGAGAGCTGTACATTTTCCATTCCCTTTGAACTGAATTAGTTCCTGATGTTACCACAAGTCAGAAGCAATCATTTAAAGAATCATTTAATATAATTTAAGACAATAAAGTTTTTACGTATCAGTAATTAATGATGGTCTGAAGAGACAATGGTATTTTGACAAGACTTTTACCCTACAGTTTCTGCATGTATAAAACTAAATTATGCTGGTATATGAAGATTATGGCGGTTTCAGTAATAAGCTACCATGTCCTAAAATACTTTTTTTTTTTTTACAGATTTTTAAGAATATTTACTACATTAATGACATAAATGTCAATGTAACACTAAGCAAGTTAACAACCAATCTGCAATAACGCTAATGATTCCAAATGTGAAGGTTATAAATCAACAAATAGTAAATAAAACTATTTCAAGTCATTTAAAACAATCCGCAAAAGTAGATTTTTATTTGTCCCTTCAATGTCACTAAAGTCAGATTAGTGTGTATAGTGTGTGTAAGTGTGTGTTCCTGCAGTACCACAACCCACCACTAGAGGCCGATACTGAGTGACTATCGTATACACACTTATACACAAACAGTTGGTTTTTGTGAATTCTAAGGACTTGTCTGAAAATTTGACAGAGCATCCTCCTGACCTTCTTTTCATTGAATTCAATGCAAACTTTGTGGGGACCAGGTTTTTGGTCCCCACAAAAAATTTGGTCCCCACACCGTGAGTGTGCTGTCTTGCTTTGGTCCCCTCTATGTAGCAAAAACAAACACACACCCACACACACACACACACAGCACATTTCACACGCCTATTAACCCATGACATTGCTTGGTGACATATTCGGTGCTAAGCAGTCTGATGCTAATGGAAAAAATGAAGTCATTGTTAATCTGTGTGTTTGAAATTTTGCATGCATAAAAATAAATTAGGGAGGTTAATGCACAGAGGTTGTTGTGAAGCAATTTACTCACCTTTTTAGTAATCCAAATAGCCTCACATTCTCTTACTTAGGAGTGATGTTCAAACCAATTAAGGTTGAAGTGTTATCTGTGTATATTTCAGTTGTTTTTTTAATGAATTAAAGGTTAATACGGGCTTAAGGCTCAGGCTGCAGCAGTGCATGTAAATAAAAGCTTATTTGGCTTCAGCGTTAATGTACAAGTGTTCCTCGAAGAGTGAATGCTGTTTGCTTTATGTAACTAGAGTTGTAAATATTCACAACTCAGGAGTGTGAACCGTAGCTCACAGAATATCAGGGATAAAGTTGTGGAGAAGTTTAAAGAGGATCTATTATGCTAAATTCATATTTTGTTTTTTTGTACTTCTGTTTTTGTTTCTACTGCTTCTAAAACCAGCCAGCTGATTTTCGGCAACGAGTTAATGTTTTTGGTGTTCAAAGCCTTCAGAATGTAATGTCACAAATCACCTAGCAACCCCAGCTGAGCCCATCTCGTTGCCTAGCAACCGAAGCTGAGCTCCAGCTTGTTTGGTCAGCTGGTTTTTCTGCTGTATCTCTGTACAATGGCTGCTGGAAAAGGCAACGAGTTTTGTTGTTGACTTACCATCCAGAAAACGCATCCTGCATTCTTGTTGGTTGTACAAGCTAAAACACTACACCAACATAGTATTTAGCGGAAATTAATGCCAACATACTAAAGTGCTAAATTCAATCATTTAGCAGGTATTCAAGATACCTTTAAAGTCAGGTAAATGTTGTATTTTTGTGTTTTTGTGTAAGTGTTGTTTACCTCCTTCATTTGCTTGTTTTAGACTTCCCATCTGATCAATAAAGATTATTTAAATAATAAAATATTTAAACCCGGGCCTGGTGTCGAGTTTGGAAGAACACAATGACGCATTTCTCTTCACACATCTTCATTGTTATCTGCATTTTTATTGGCCATTTACGATGGCAAATTTGCTCAACGGAAACCCAAATATACATTAAAAAAACTATTTTCAAATCAACAACCGGATGTTACTACTGGTGGAAAAGACAAAGAAGACGAAAACAGGAAGTAGTTGGAAGTACATGTTTCTTTAATGACTTAATGCATGAAGAAACTTTTTCATGTGTGATTTTAGCCTTTCTTGTTACCGCAAATGTGAAAATGTGTGGGAATATAGGCAAAGTTTTGCGTACATTTGTAACGGAAAAGCAGCTGATGAGAACCAATTTTGGTTCTTAGTTTCTGTACAGACATTGTGTCGATGCCCTTATGTACTGCATGTTACCTAATAACTGTTCACTGGTTGCCGTCCGGCTCTGTTTCTGTATTTCTGATTCCGCAGGCTGGAGACTTCAACTGTGTCCTGATTTACATGATTGCGTCTTTGACTTTCAGAAAGTGTCTCTTGTCCAGGCGCTGCTGACAGGCAGACAGCTGCTTCTTATCCGGGAAGACAGAGACGTCTGTGTGCGTTTCATAGCTGCTCGCTCCTCGCGTCGGGCTTTAACGGTGCAGTCAGAGGGAATATGTGTAGGTTCTCTGATGCAGCAGGAGGTCCACGCAGCGTCCCGCAGCACTTTCTCTCTGTGTGAGAGCTGTGATGTTGCAGTGGTTGTTCAGTTTCTGCCTGCAGGAAAAGTCAGGGGGTTGTTGTCATTCAAGGCTGCAGCAGCATCACATGCTGAGAAGGCTGTACTGCGCCTTTAAATAGCCCAGAGTGTACAGTGAGCTAAAGAGACAAACATAAAAATATACTCAAAGGACAAGAAGAGAAACTCAGCTGGTAAACACAGGTTGTGGAATCAATGTTTATTTTAATATTTCAGTTTTTGAGCAATGTAATATTAATGGTGCCTGGATTAAGTAGGTGTTAAAGTGATGAATGTATTTCCTCCAAATATTAATACTGTATTTAACAGCAGCTGATTTGCATTAAATAGAACAGAGAGATCGTCACAATTACAGTAGAGACAATGCTAACTCTACGGAAGACAATTAGGGACAATAGAAAACAAAGAATTCTGACTTTTTTTTCTCAGAATTATTTTTTTCTCAGAATTTAGTTTTTTTTCAGAATTTTGACTTTTTTTTCCTTAGAATTCCTTTTTCTCAGAATTATTTTTCTTTAAGGAATTTTTCCCTAAGAATTCTGACTTTTCTCTGAATTTTGACTTTTTCCTCAGAAATCTAATAAAAACCTGTCTGGATAGGTTTTTTTTTTTTTTTGGCCATAATCCTCTTCTGTATTAAGTTTTTCCTCAGATTTCTGTCAGATCGGCTAGTAAAAAAAAACTCTGGGGTCACACCTGTGTGTTGTTTAGAAAACACTGACTTCTGGGAGATGTCATACAGTACCGGGTATTTGCACTATAAACACTGACCTTTTGTCATGTTTTCACTATTTCTTGAGCTGTTGTTGAGTAATTGACTTTAGTAAAACAGTTAATTTCATGTCAATTCAAATCATCTTTAAGTCCACTTTAACAACTGTGTGATTTGTCAACCTGAATCTCACTCCAGCTGCAGGGTTTTCCTGTCTGATGAAAAATCAACCAGAGTCAGAATAAAAAACTCTTTATTCTGTTAGATTTGATTTATTTCTGTCCCTGAC
Source organism: Poecilia mexicana (assembly GCF_051168715.1). NCBI lineage: Eukaryota > Metazoa > Chordata > Actinopteri > Cyprinodontiformes > Poeciliidae > Poecilia > Poecilia mexicana. Next base: position 21,565,767 of record NW_028263380.1, on the reverse strand, counting down.
TTTCCTTACTTCTGATTCAATCACTTTATTTGTGATGATGGTGGGGAAGACTGATTGTGAAATTAACACAAATCAGGGACTTTTGATTATAATTTTTAAGAGAAACAAGAAAGAAATGAAAAAAAAGTTTGAATTGTGTAAAGAAAAAGTTTTGAAAAAAACTTGGAAGCTCAGAAAAGACACTACCGGTACGATGCACACACTGTGAAGAAATACACGCCATTTAATGTAGCAGGGAGGGAAAAGTAAAAGAGAAATCAGGCTTACAAATATCTTAAACATTCTCAGAGGAAAATCTTTAGGAAAACAATCAGAAATGTACCATATTTAACATTTATCCTAAATTCACAAAAATTAGAAAAAAAATCCTGCTTCTTACTTCAGTCATATATTTATTTTCCACAAACCTGCATGACAAGATAAAGAAAGTGGAATAAAAATGACCACAATGTCATTAATGGGTTATTATGAAGAAAACTTTGTGTGTTTATTTGCAAAATGTGATACATTTTCAGTGCTTTATATTCTAAAATTCAGTTTTGTTCTCTACAAAATTCTACAAATTTAATTCCTGCATATAGATAATTAGTAAAAAAAAAAAAAAAAAACATCAAAAATGCTGTTTTGGCATCACAAATAGTCTCTATACTGGAGAACGTCGCACTTTGGTGTGTGTGTGTACAGAACAAACGTCTGCGTGTGTGTGTGTGCGTGTGTGTGTGTGTGTGTGTGTGCAGAACAGACGTCTGAATGTGTGTGTGTGTGTGTGTGCAGAACAAACGTCTGCGTGTGTGTGTGTGTGTGTGTGCAGAACAGACGTCGTGTGTGCGTGTGTGTGTGTGTGTGCAGAACAGACATCTGAATGTGTGTGTGTGTGTGTGTGCAGAACAGACGTCGTGTGTGTGGTGTGTGTGTGTGTGTGTGTGTATGTGTGTGTGCAGAACAGACGTCGTGTGTGTGTGTGTGTGGACAGAACAGACGTCTGAATGCGTGTGTGTGTGTGTGCAGAACAAACGTCTGCGTGTGTGTGTGTGTGCAGAACAGACGTCGTGTGTGTGGGGGTGTGTGTGTGTGTGCAGAACAGACGTCGTGTGTGCGTGTGTGTGTGTGTGCACAGAACAGACGTCTGAATGTGTGTGAGGGTAAGAAATGAATTGTTAATTGCATGAATAAAACTCCATCATCTCTGTGCCGTCAAATCCAAACTGGAGGCTCAGTGAAACTACATCATCTTCTAATTGAATTCTGTCTTGCATGAAAGCCGGACAAACACACACACACAGACGCATGCGCACCTACACACACTCACACACTGTAGAAACAGCAGAGCAGTAAATTGATCGAATGAATAATCCAAAGTTTTATTCATTGTTCTTCCTCTTGTCTGAGCTTCCTGAAATGAAAATTTTAACTTCTGCAAATTGATTCATTAAATTTGCAGCATCTGAAACTAGTGACAGCTGGTTTGTCAAAAAAAAAATTCAATATTAACTAGACGGTTCCAACCGTTGCAGGTTTACAGATTTATCAAACACAGAGATTGCAAAGATTACCACATCACACTACAGCCCAGTTCTCTTTTTTACTAAACACTCTTGAGCTCCAGCGCTCTAGGTCTCTTTAAGAGATTAAAGAAAACGTGTTGGTGTTCCTCAGTTCTGCAGACAAATGACCCAAATGGTCGGTCCAGTTGATGGCGCACAGACGAGATGGCTTCATCACAAGCTGATTTCATAGAAAGCTTTGTTCTAGCTAAGCGTTGTGCTCTCAGATTAACACCTCAGATTTAGTTTAAATCATTCAGCAGATTAAGAGCTAGCAGGCAGGTGTGGTCCTAACCTGTTTGGTGCCTTGGGCCAACAACGCCTCCCATTGCAAACTCATTCAGTATTTATTTTAATATTTCATTTAAAAACATGGAAGAAGTAGAACACTGCTAAAAACACATATAACATGATGCAAACACTTCTTAAAGTTAAAGATATACATATAAAAATAAATAAATACACTGCAGAAACAGAGTATTTTTGGTCTGGTTTCTAGTGCAAATGTCTGTAACTTACAAGTAACTTTTATCAAGATATAAAGGCTTTTTTTTAAGTAAATAATTCCTTAATATTGATGAAAAAGTTCTTGTTCCACTGGCAAAGGGCACTGCGCCGTTACCTAGCAACCCCAGCCAAGCCAGCGCGTTACCTAGCAACCCCAGCCAAGCCAGCGCGTTACCTAGCAACCCAGTTCTAGTTCCACTGGCAGATTTTTGAGGTTACGTTCTTGAGGTTTTTGAAACGGTTCATTTTACAGACACCAAGAAAACATTAACTTTAGTTTTTTAAGTAAAGTTAATGTTTGGTTGCTTTTAGAAGCAGTTTAGACCCAAATGGAAGAACAAAAACTGTGTAACTGTGATCTTCAAATACTGTGTTAAACTTTAATGTCATGTTTATTCTTCTATAGGTAGTTGTTTTATATGACTGTGAGAAAATAATTTATTTTCTGGGACTTATAGCACATCTGTTTGTCTAATGCAAACTGTGACAGTGAAGAAACAAACAAGAGTCTAGCACAGAGCAATGTCTCGTATAGCCGACAGTATTTTATTTTCAACTCTGAATTTTGTGCCTTCCACTATATATTCTTCTCTCATCTTGTGCTTTAAGTTTCTTCTCTCTCTGACAGTAAACTCAAGCTGATTGTTTTTCTATATCTGTTTATAAGACTGCATTACGTGAAGCTTAGGCATCTTTCTTTTCTCAGACCCAGTGAACAGAAGTTTGTTTCCTGCTTTATTTACAGTATTTGTGTGGAAGTGATGAGTGTGAGTCGAGCCCGAATGGGATAATTTGAGTTTTATGTGAATATACATTGCTCTGCAACCCCGTTTCAAAAAGAAAAGTTAAGATGCAGTTTAAGAATGTGGAAAAGCATGGGTTTTTTGTTGTATTTAAATCACTAATCTTCTCCTGTTACACATCGTTTTTCAGTTTATTGATGAATCAATCCTGAACACTTTGAAATACCTTCAAATTAAAATCATACCTGGAGTGGTGAATGTAATTAAAATAAGAAAGAAGGAGCTTGTTCAGGTTAAGTGTCTGCTGCAGAAGCCGGTTCCCACGCAGACTGCCGTCCTCTTCGTCTCCCACTCCTCTGCTCCCACTGCACTCCCACTCAGTTTTTACAGTGAAAAGCTCCAGGAGGCCTGAGCTGCCTTGACATGCACTGAATATCTTCAACCAATGACATTATAAACTGTAGAAACAAATATGAAGCTCTTATTATCGGTCAGAAACGGCTCACTGATTTCTCTTTGAGGCATTTTGCTTACAAGTGGATTATAACTCCAATCAGATTCTGTGGTCTAAAGAATCAGTTATTGACTCCTAATTCATGACATTATTTAGTAAATTATTATATTATTAAAATAATATTTTTATTTTCTGCTCTGCATTGTGAACAGACCGTTTGAAAACACACCAATTGTTGTCCTAGTCTTACACTAATTTTTCCAAATTCCTCAATTAAATTTTTTTAAGTAGACATATTGACACTGAACTGTGACATAACTGCATCATTTTGTTATTTACAGGCCATTTCACAGTTTTAGTTTTAGTTATGCTTTTTAAGTCCCTCAACATCTTATTTACTAGATTAATTAGTTTATTGACTGAAGTATTTTAACTGGATGTTGAGGTATTTTTGTATAGAAGCTGCTTGTTTTTATTCTGTGTATATGTGTAAATAATTAAAACTAGCAGGTTTTATCTAGTGCAACCATGAATCCTTGATAGATTAAGATCTAAATATTTTAAACAACCTGCTCATAGTTACTATATTTTTGACCTCATGCTGAAAGTTTTGCACCTTTCACTTTAAAGCTGCAGTATGTAACTTTAAAATATATTTTTTTACATTTGTTGAAACCATCTCCATGTCTTAACAGTTTGGTATGAGACAGATAATCTGTGAAAATATTGAGCTTCTCCAAGTGCTAATTAGAAACAACAAATCAGAGCCAAGAGGCGGTTCTTAGCGCTGTCAATCATGCTCGCCTCTACACCCCCTTTTCTCTCTACTACGCTGCAGCTAGCAGAAGCTGTCGTGAATGCTAATGCTAATTAGCATAGCCACTGCTCATGATAAATGGTTTTCCTGTAACGGTAAATTGTTTTGAGCGAGTACACAAGGTTTATTGACGGCGCTAAGACCCTCTTCCTGGCTCTGATTGGCTGTTTTTGGTCGGGAGCGGTTCTTTTCTTCAGATGGCAATCGTAGCTCAAGGAGGAGACCGAGAAGACTGATCTTTTCACAGACTAATTGTCTCATAACAAACTGTCACTACATGGTGACATTTTTCAGAAATCTATTTTTCTTAAAAGGAAATGTAAGTTTTGTTAAGTCAGCCGTATCCAGAAACCAAGTAAGATCAGGCAAGCTGAGCAAACTGACCTTGACGTATAAAATCAGCGGATTGACCCTTTAACTCTCCCATTAGCACAACTTGCCCGTCGTGTCACGGCAGAACCGCAGAGAACCGCAGCCTCAGGATCACTTTGACACAGATTGAAGAAGAACAGCAAGCTCAGCCCGGTTCTGAACTTCTCCCAGAACTTTTCTACATTTCTTTGATTTTACGCAGATGGTTCTTCAAAGGCTCCGGGCTTCGCTTGGCTGCGATGAGTCTTTACGGTTAGAGTGACACTTCTGAGGTCAGCATGATTTGTTCCATCAAATCTAATTACTTTTTTTTTTTTTTTAGCTTTCACGCATTTTCTGAGGCAGCAGCTGCAGCCTGGAGGGACTCTGGTACTTTATATCCTCCTGTGTGTGTGTGTGTGTGTGTGTGTGTGTGTGTGTGTGTGTGTGTGTGTGTGTGTGTGTGTGTGTGGGGGTGTGTTTAACCTCCGCTATGATGAATCAGCAGAAAACAGCACAGAGTGTAAATAACCACATGATGTGATAAACATCAGTTTTAAGGGATTAACTCCACTCTGACGCACCGGAGCCGTCTTTCAGGGGTTTCTCCTTTGTTTTGTTCTTGAACAAGTTGGGAAACTTGAAGGTGAACGGAATGAAAATGAGGAACGAGAGAAAGACCGGCAGTGAAATATTAACGAGGATGGCAGGAGGGAGTTTGAATACACAGACTCAGCAAATCCTTCACAGACGTTCTGCGCATGTCTTGTTCAAACTAATCAAGTTTAGCGTTACGTGACGCATGTAAAGTGATATTTCATGACATTTTATATTAAAACCTACGTGGTAATTTTTGCAGAGGTTTAAGTTCACCTTGCAGGACATGTTGGACAGTGAGTCCCAATAGAAAACTCTAGGAAATGCTTTTATTCCTTTTACTTACCAGACACAAACTTGAGTTTCAAGAGGACAAAATCCCCTCTAATCCATCTGTTTGTGCATATAAACAGCTTAATGTTCATTTAATTTCTCACCTTCTGATTTTGGAGCTCCAAACCGAGCCTGAAAAAGAGAGGACAAAATTTAAAGCCAATTGAGTTTGGCTTTAATCTCCATGTGGGAAGGAAATAAAAAGCTTCTTGCCAAAACGATGCGTTTAAAACTAACGACACCCACAATCCCACCCACGGACTGCTGGGAAGAGAACAACAGTGTGAGGGGAAAAATGAAGTTTGAAAGACAAGACTTAAAGAAACAGCTTGGCTTTCTGAGAACACTGAAAGCACTCCATGCTGCTGCAGAAAATAACCATTATGCTCCAAAAGGACAAAGGTTGGCTCCATTTAACAGAACCTACTGGAGCAGGTGGGTGCAAATCTGCACAACAAACCAATTTATTTAGAAAAAATCACAATAAACCCAACAATCCACCACCCATTTACATTAAACTGGGACCAGAGCTACCAAAGCACCAAAAACCAGTTCATGGGTCGTAAGATTTTAGTCTGAGGAAACGAAGAAACAACCATATTTATCAGGAGCGTCAGAATGAGATACTTAAGATCAGGAACTTAGAAAATAAAGAACTGAAACTTCAGTTTATTAAAAAAATTAATCTTTAAAGCTGCAGTAACTTTTATTAAAAGAATAAATGTTTTTTACAGATTTGATAAAACTGTCACTCTGTTATGGCAGTACGGTACGAGACGGATAATCTGTGAAAATATCAATTGGAGCCTGTAGGAGAGCCTTAGCGCTGTAAATCATGTTTGTGTAGGTGCTGCTTACACCCTCCCTCTTGCTCAAAGCTTATCCCTGATAGGCAGGAATGCTCAGGCTAGTTAGCATGGCCACTGGTGACGGCAGATGGACAGTTGTCCTGGAACAGTTAGATACTTACTGAATGGAAAAGCGCTTCAGCTTCGAAACGCTCTTTATTTATGAACTAGAAACAGCCAATCAGAGCCAGGAGGAGGGTCTTAGCGCTGTCAATCATGCGTGCCTTTACACCCTAAACAAATGAACAAAAGGGTGAAAAAAAGAAATCTACCAATCAGATTCCTGACAGAAAGTGAGTCAGCAGGTAATTATAATGCCTCAGTTGCTTCTTCAGTAGTATTTGAAGAGGTTTTTGAGAAGACAAGCCGCCATGTTGCCAATCAAAACAAAGTTCTGAGCAGGGCGGAGCCACTGAGAGTGAGAGCTGAGCACAGAAAGGGAAAAAAACGGGGAGGCGACTCTTTTGATTCACTTTTGAGCATGACCACATTAAACTGCGCGTACACAGGCATGATTGACAGCGCTAAGGCACTCCTACCGACTCTGGTTGTTTTTGACCGCGATCAGTCAAAATTGGGTGTTGTAGCATGAGAGGCAGTGGAGATTTATTTTTTACACACTGACAAGCGATAGTGACAGTTTTAACTTTTCCTTTTTATAAAAGTTACAGGCTGCAGCTTTAATATGTTCAGTGAGAATGATTTTCTGAAGTCAAACTGTGAAAATGAAAGCAAAAAGAAAAAAATAGTTGTTTTTTTGAGACACAGAAATATTAGCATAAATTATTCAGAGGCCTTCTAAAGCCAGCCTCAGTGGTCTGGGGAATTCTGCTGTTTTTCTTCATGTCTGCCAGAAAGAAGAGTTTGGGTTTTCTTTTTGCTCTGATCAGTTCCTGGCTCCTGATTTCAGAGTCTTTATCTGAATTTCATTTCTTCTCCCATGTGGTGGCATATTCCCTCTGCCTCAGATCGTCTACCTGCACCGTTCCTCATAAACTCACCTGTTGTCGCTCCTTCATCCTCCAGGTTCCTCGTTCAGCGGTTTTTCAGATCCTCAGCTTTCTGGCTGCACAGCCTTGTTTTCCTGCAGGCGTCTAACTTCATGTTGCATGTTTTCTGTCGGCCGACTCGCTGCTTTGGCAGCGCCTCAGGTTTTGTTTTTGTGACATGAAGTTCATTAGTATTCTGCCCTGACCTCCTACTTGTTCAGTCCTGCATTTAGTTCCTGCGCTGACTTCTCTGCAACAAGAATAAAAATCAATTTACATGTAAATGGGGTGTATTTTTCTTTCTTATTTTTTAGCGTTTCTCTCTGTGTACTGAGGAAAACCATTTTCTTTGTTGCTTTGAGACATTTTGAGTAATTGTCATTGCAGACATTTGCATTATTATCTCTGTATCAACATCATGTATGACAGATTTACACCTTGTGAAACTGAAAGAAGTTAAATGAAATGTGTTTTATATTAAAAAAACTCAAATATTTCTACATACTTTGTATGGAAAGCAGAATCTGTGATTTATTCTTGTTTAATTTATACATTTAACTCAGTGTTTTTTTTTTCATTGTCATCTCTTAAGGAAATACAAGTTTGTTTTTTTATTGGTTACTTTTATTGCTTTTTTTCAGGCTGGTAGATTTTTTTCCATGTCATAAGTCAATAAATGTTTTTTTTTAAAAAGGAACCATAAATTTAGCAAAACACGACCAACACCAGAAAAAAAAGATGACACTCTGAGACAAAAATGGCAACATTAAAGCTTTCAGCTACACTTTTAGACAGAAATTGTATTTCAGAAAACAAAATTTTTTGAAGTTTTCAAGTTAATTGGATTTTCTGAGCCGGTTCTGATGCACATGAGTCTAAAAATAAATAAATAAAACATTTCAATTACTAAATTGTGTTTTATTAACATGAGTGAATGTGTGACATTTTTTGCACATTTGTGATGGAAACGCTGCCTATGTCAGCAGAATAACTTTGGTTAATATTCTGCGTAGAAACATAGCAGTAGTGAATGGAAGCAGCATAAAGTCTCACTTCCTAAACAATATCAGTTGCAGTACTTTTCCTCACAGTGTGACATTTGACCTGTAAAAATCCACTACAAGTAAATACTACACATAGAGTGGCTGAATCGATTCAAAATACTCACAACTGATCATTCATTTGGCTCAGACACCAAGGGGAAATAAAGGCTTCCATTTTTTAAATTGTAAAATTAAGTAATACACAAGCTTTCTTCTCTTACTCAGGGAACTTTATGCTCACAAATTAACGATATTTAATGGTCTTTTTGTGTCAGAAGAATGTTTGAAAATTATTGATCTGCTATTTAAGATTTTTTTTTCTGTTTAAAACTGAAACTCAAACTCAAATTTGGTCGAATTTACAGTAAAAATAACATATTGTTTTTCTTTGCAGAAATCTCAATCAATTTGACTCCTCTGCTGTAAAGATGGTTTTCAGTGGACAGATGAGGATGTTCCCGAACTGAACCAACCAGAACCATCGTCTGAACATGGCGGACGACCTCTACAGCAGCACCTTCTCAGCCTCTGAATCGGACTTCCCCTCCTCCTCCTCTTCCTCCTCCTCCTTCCTCACGCTCGAACAGAGGGCGGCTTTCGTCTTTGTCCTCATCCTCTTCATTTTCCTCGGCCTACTGATCGTCCGCTGCTTCCGGATCCTTTTGGACCCGTACCGTAGCATGCCGTCGTCTACCTGGACGGACTACATGGAGAAGGACACGTTTGATTACCGGATTTCCTGACAGGCAGCCTGAGAGGCAGCAACCCTGACAACTCAATGCGTAAACTGAGGCACCGATCACATTGACCAATGACGGCACCAACACTGATGCACATTTTCTTACTTCTGTTTGTTCTACAAATCAATCAGAGCGAAATGTGATTAACTATTAGTAAAATAAATCACAATCAGCTGAATTAGCTTTGGGTAAAAAACAATTACTCTGCAAAAACACAAAATCTTACCAAGTAATTTTGGTCTAATATCTTCAAACTTCAAATAAGACAAATCTAACTTGAAAGTAACTTTTTGTTTTAAGTAAATAATATAAGTTAAATAATTTGTCAATTTGACAATAATGACAAAAACGTTCCACTGGCAGATTACTTCACTTGTAACACAAGAAAAATGTATTGTTTTAAAGTGAAAAAATTTGCCAGTGCAACTAGAACTGGTTGCTAGGAGACCGGCGGGGCTTGGCTGGTGTTGCTAGGTAACGGCTTTGGTTCTCTTGGCCAATGAAACTAGAATTTTTTCATCAATATCAAGGAATTATTTACTTAAAACAAGCCTCTGTATCTTGCTAAAAAGTTCCTTGTCAGTTAGTTTTGTCTTATTTCAAGTTTGCCAAGATATTTGTAAAAAGAACTAGAGAAAAAAAATACTTGGTAAGATTTTGTGTTTTTGCATTTCAATCAATCAATCAATCCATTTTATTTGTATAGCACATTTCAGCAACAATGCCGTTCAAAGTGCTTTAAATCATAAAAACACAAAAATACAAAGACATGGAACACGCCAAAATAATTTTAAAAAAATCTCTTAAACTAATTTATAACATTAATTTAAAATCTTTCTTCAAAATACTACTTATTTTGCCTTTTCCAATTTCTCTTACTTAACCATATTTCCTTGCAGTAATTTTACAGTATTACCTATTATCCTTTGCAAAACATTTTCCCATAGCAACACCCCAAATGTGGATAAAATTTGCCAAAAATAGTTACCTGAAAACGCATAGTGCATATAGACATCAATTGTTTTTGCACAACTTTTTACACAGAAACATAACTTTAACTTAAAGGGCAACAGAAATGTCAAATTGTCAAACTTCAGAGGTTTTGATTTGACTCTGAAACCTTTTTTCTGCCAGGACCTTTAAACTAACAAAGAGAAATGTGCATTTTGTGTTGTTGCTGCTTTGTGATCGTTGTCTCACCCAGCAGGCGTCACATCTGAGCAGAAACACACCAACTAACAAATGCAGAGGTGGGCAGAGGATCCAAAAATTACATTGAAGTAAAAGTGTTTGGTAAAAAGTTACTCAAGTAAATGTAACTGAGTAACTACTTACCACCCAACTCTGCCCAAATGCAGTCAGTTTTGTTGAACAAATGTCAAAGAAATCATATTTTCTTGAAGGAAGAAAATCTGTAAAAGAAGCGAGAAAATATTTCTGAAAATGTTGCTTTCAGAAAGATTAGATTTGCATCATGTTTAGCAAAATCTGCAACCCCTCTGATGAGCGCTGCGCGTCTGTAACTCGACGTCCAGTCTGGTTTCTGCTCAGATGTGGTGAAGGTTGCAGAAATCCCCAAGCTCTGCGGCTCTCCAGCATCACTGCAGGAGTCGGCAGCGATGCGGCGAATGGTGGAGAGGTGATTTCATCAACCGCCTGCTGGGCAACATGCTAGGGTTGCTGTCTCTCATGGGAGAAGAACTTGTTTTTGTTGCTTTATGTTTATTTGCAAAACTTATTAAGACTTTAAAGACTTGTTCAAACATTTTGTGAAGTTCACCTGGACGGTGAGGCGTTTATTTTTGTTCTTTTAGCGTGTGGAGGAGGATGCAGAGGAGGCGCAGGAGGAGGCTCAGGAGAGTTGGAGGACAGAGTGAACAAAGCTGTGTTGAATCGGTTTGACTGCAGCGATGAGACGAGCCGGTTTCCAGCGGCTCTCTGCCAGTTGCTTAGTAACTGGTGTTTTCAGCTAAAGTCTACAGTCAAAATGTCCAAATTAAAGAGGACCTGAAGAAGAAACAAGTGACCAACGCAAACACATTCCTCCCAGCGACGCATTTTTTCGCTTTGATGCAGAAAGGGATGTCAGCATGGAGTCTCGCCGCTTTACTGACATCAACAGGTGAGTCTGAGAAACGGCCTCCCAATGTCAAACACTAAGATGAAATGAAATGTAGTTGTTCCTCAAGATGTCACTGAAACTAGGAGAAAATATAAACACATCACCAGCCGGAGCAACAGTACGACTCGCGACGGGAACTGAGGGCCAAACACGGCCCGCCGTAAAGGTTCATGGGGCCCAAAGAGAAACGCAAACAAAACTTTGAGTAATTAAATATCTTATCAAATGAAAGCATCACTCTTCAAGTGAGAACTCTTCAAGTTTTCACTTGGAGTATTAGGGCCACAAAAAAGAAAAAATCTGACATTTTTTCTCAAAATTCTGACTTTTTTTCTTGGAATTTTGACTTTTTTCTCTGCATTTAACCTATAAGATCAGTAAAATTCTGGGGGCGTCAATTCTAAGAAAATAATTCAGAATTCCTGGGAGAAAAGTCAAAATTTTGAAATTTTTCTGAGAATTTTGTTATTTGACCTCAGAAGATTAAAGCCAGAATTTTGTTTTTTCTTCTCCAGGGCCCAAAATATAAGGTTAAGTGGAAATTTGGAGGATTTTATGGATGAAAATGACAATAATTCTTATAAGTAGCAAAAAATAACAAAATCCAAAATCAGTTTCTTTCAATAAAAAAATTATTAAACTTTAATAAAAACTGCAGGTGTGTGTCTGTGTCTGGTGAATTTCTGGTGAAAACATAAAATTTTACCCAATTAAGAGTAGAAGTGCTTCATAATAAAGTTACTCAAGTAAGAGTAAAAAGTACAGAGTAGTAAAAATACTCCTAAAAGTAAATTTTTCAAAAAGTTACTCAAGTAAATGTAATTGAGAAAATTTAACTAGTTGCTACCCAACTCTGTCTACACTCAGCTAACCAGCTACACTGTAAAAACACAAAATCCTACCAAGTGTTTTGGCCCAGTTTCTAGTGCAAATGTCTTACTACACTTGAAATAAACAGTTTTCAGCAAGAAGCTTGTTTTGAGTAAATAATTCCTTAATATTGATGAAAAATTGCTTGTTCTTTTGGCAGATAAATTAATTTATAACATGGGGAAAATGTCTTGTTATAAGTTAAATAAACTGCCAGTAGAACTAGAATTATTTCATCATTATTTATAAGTTATTTACTCAAAACAAGCTTCCATATCTTTCTGAAAAGTTACATGTAAGTTTGTTTGTCTAATGTTTAGTTTCTGGTGCTAATTTGCACCAGAAATTAAACACAACATATTTGGTAAGATTTTGTGTTTTTGCAGTGAATAACTTTCTAAAACACAAAAACCCAACTATTAGCTGAAACTAAATTAACACCAGGAACAGAAAACAGATCGTTAAATGCGATTTTGCATTCCCCAGACCAGCTTTTCCTTGAGTTTCATGCGTCTTTCATGTACATTAGAATTCCAAGACGCATTTGCAGGCGCAGCAGAGCGGCAGTGATGTGTATCTGCTTCTGTCTGCAGCGGGGGCCCCCCTCAGGCGACCTGCACACACTCTGCTGTAATGGGCCTCCTCATGGTTGGAGGTCTCCTGTCAAATCTCGGAGCTGAAAACCCCCCCGGGAGAAGAGCAAGGGTTTGAAGTCGGAATAAAGAATCAGACGGGAAAGAGAAAGCAGCTCTCCTCTGGGCTTTTCCTCGCAACCAGGTGTGAACGCTGGAAGGTGGCACGGTTCGCTTCCTGAGTGGATGAAGGCATCAAAGCGCAAACCTAAACACAATGGACAGATTTCTGTTTTATTCTCAAAGAACTCGGTTTAGACGGTTATTTTAGGCCTCTGGAGGACGGTCCAAAAGGAGAGGTGCTCAACCTCAAACTCACTGGAAAAACACAAAATCTTACAGAATATTTTTGATTAGTTTCTAGTGCAGAAATCTTGAAATAAGACAAACTAACTTATAAGTAACTTTTTAGCAAGATATCTTAAGTAAATAATTCCTTAATATTGGTGAAAAAGTTCCATTGGCAAGGAGAATTAAAGCTGTTACCTAGCAACCCCAGCCAAGCCCAGCTCGTCTCCTAGCAACCAGCTCTAGTTCTACTGGCAGAAGTGAAATAATCTACCAGTGGAACTTTTTCACCAACATTAAGGAATTATTTACTTAAAATAAACCTCTGTGTGTTGCTGAAAAGTTAGTTTTAAGTGAGTTTCTCTTATTTCAAGTGTAATAAGATATTTGTACGACAAACTGGACCAGAAATTCTTGGTAAGATTTTGAGTTTTTGCAGTGCTGAAACCAACTTGTAGCTTTCTCTCCTTGCAGATGGGCAGAAAGCCTGGAGCGATCTTCCTCCCTCCTCTTCCTCCTCAGCAGGACCCAATCTTCTCTTCGCTTGGTAAATCTTTAGGTTTTTGAAGATCTCCAGAGGGGGCTTCGCTGCAAGGAAGGTGACCGAACCTTTACCTGAAAGGAACAAAAAAACCGACATAAAGTTTTACAGGACGGTTTTCATTTTTTTAATTTCCTCTCTGGGGGAGAAGGAGACTTTTCTTCCTGTCCTTATCGGAGCCTCTGCTGATTGAAATCAGCATGATCAGGTGGAATCGAGGATATGAAATCTTATCAACTTGAATTATGCCTGGATTTTATTGTGTTAAAAGTTGCAGGAAGGATTTTTTGTAGTATTATTATTATTATTCTTATTAAGTTCTGGATCGCCTCCCGTCAATCCCAGGCGGAGATCAGAGATGAAGTATGAAACTATTCATTCATTTATTCATTCATTAATCCACCCACCCTCCCATCAGGGCGTCTTCAGATTGAAGCGGTAACCATTGAATGGTTTCTTTTACACATTTTTCCATTTAATTGCAGAAGAAATCACCGTCTCTTCACTCTCATTAACTGTGTCTCTAATTGCTGTTTAATGGCAGTTTGTGATTCATAATATTAGCTTTGCAGCCATGAATCAACTGCTGTGTTTAACAGAGTCTATATTTTATATCTTTATTTATAATTAAGATTTCATCTGTTTTAAATTATCTGCAAAAGTATCAGATAAATTCTGTCTTATTTGCCTCACAGAAAACATCATAGTGGGTATTAGAAATTGATACAGCCATGTTAAAATTCAGTTTTTTGATGCAAACATAACTTTATTTTCTCATCTGGGGGTGAAAAAAAGACCCTTTAAATGGTGACACTGATTTTCTACTAACATGAGTTTTAAGGGAATTATTAATTCTGAGAACAGGATTAAGAGAATTTCAGCATTTTCAGTTGTTTTTTTATTTATTATTCCCCCTTCAAGATTTCAGTGTGTAGCTAAAGTGAGATATATAGGTCGTAAGTCTACAGAGGAGGATTACAGCCACAAAAAAAGAGACTCTAATCTCAAAATTCTGATTTCAATCTCAAAATTCTCAGATATGAAAACTCAATCTGGGATTAAACTCACAATTATCACTTTAAAATAATAAAAATTAACTTTTTTCTTAGAATTATAACCCTAAACTCAGAAATCTGACTTTTTTTCTCAGAGTCAGAGTTATCCATGAGGCAAATCTGGTGTTAACACTGAAATCTACCAGATCAATTTGGCACAGGCTTTCAGTGCAGGTTTACAAATCTTTTATGTGATTATTTCCATTTGCTAACTGAACACACTTTGGTTATTTATTTGAATTTACACAAAATTTGAAGTATGAGTTGAGTTCTTAGATGAAAGTCAAAATTTGGGGTTTAAAGTAAAAAATATATTGATTTTTTTGTAGGTGGCACTAATCCTCTTCCATATAATCACACTAAATATGGATTTTTTTTAAAATGCCAAACAAAACCCTGCCATTTCAACATGAATACAGGTTTTAATACCCACTCTTGTACAGCAGAAACATGTATTTTCCCGGTGTGATGGCACTCATGACCACATATTCACTTCATATGCCTGTCTTGTAAACACACTCACTCATAGAGAGGAAATGCTGCCCTGCACAAACTACTGCTGACTGTCCCAGCGTCTCACTGCCAGACCAAACCCGTTCCTCTCCTCCATCCCTCCGTCCTCACTGCCGATTTATACCTTTACTCACTTTATCTCCTCTCCCTCCACTTTCATTGGATTTTTTTAATCTCCGCTGGCTTTACCACCTTGACAGGTAAATACATTTGAGTTGCTAAAGCTCATAAAGGAGTAAAATGGTGATAAAGGAAGAAAATAATTCTCCAAGACGTCTCACTGTCTTATCTTTTCACTTGCTCTCGCGGCTGTCTCCCCTTGAAAGAGCTAAAACTCTCATTACTTCGCTGTCAGCTGCTGCAGAAAGAAAGAAAAAACCCGTGAGTAGGTTTTTCACTGCAAAAACACAAAACCTTACCAAGTATTTTTGGTCTAGTTTCTTGTGCAAATACCTTAGAAAACTTGAACAAAGGCAAACTAAGTTAAAATTAACTTTTCAGCAAGTTATATAGAAGCTTGTTTTAAGTAAATCATTCCTTATTATTGATGAAAAATATATTTTTTTCTATTAGCAGGTAAATTATCTTATTTTATGGGGAAAATATCTTCCAGTGGAACTGGAACTGGTTGCTAGGAGACGGGCTTGGCTTGGCTGGGGTTGCTAGGTAACGGCTTCAGTTCCCTTTAGCAATGAAACTGGCACTTTTTTTTTTTTTTTTACCAATATTCAAGTGCATTTTTAGCAAGATATAGAAGCTTATTTTCAGTAAACAATTCCTTAATAATGATTTTAATAAAGTAGTTCCCTTTGCAGATTATTTAACTTTTAACAAGAGATTCTTCCCATGTTATAATTTATATGCCAGTAGAATAAGCACTTTTCCATCAATGTTAAGGGATTATTTACTGAAAACAAGCCTCTATATTTTGCTGAAGATTTACTTTAAAGTTAGTTTGTCGAATTTCAGGTGTTGTAAGTAACTTACACTAGAAACAAGACCAGAATTACCTAGTAAGGTTTTGTGTTTTTGCAGTGTTACTGAAGTTGGAGTAAGGTGCTTCAATGGACGGCTGCTTATTGTTGCTCTACCGGGACAAAAACACTCATAAAGCCACACAGTGTGTGTTTTATTTAGTTTTGGTCATCAGAGACTCAAGACAGTCATTTATTTTTAAAACATAATTTAAATTGGTATTTAAACTAAACCTGTAATAAAAGGCGTTGGTATAAAAAAACTAAACTAAATATCAAGTAAAATACAGTAAGATAATAACGGCTGAATTGAAAATGATCTAAAATAACCCCCAGATAAATGAAAATGACGGTGGAGGGAGGGATATGATAAATCAGGATGAGTTATAATTTACTTTATTCATTTAACATTTGCAACACAAGATCATTAATTTGTTTTATGAGCTACTGAGAATAAATTATACCTTCTTAGCCTGTTTTGTCGACATTTCTTTCGAAATTAAAGTGTCCAGAAAAGATGCTTTTTTTACAACATTGACTGTTTTTAGTGGACATTGTCTGATGAACCAAGGCTTGTACATGTATTAATGTGGACCTGGATTTTCTAAACTGCATTCTATTAACAAAAAGAAATGTTTACAGCTCATTGCAAAAACATCGCGCTCAGTCTGACGTATCTACATGCAAATGTCTGCGCTCTGATTTCATAATGGGAGGAAATGGAAAAATTTACCAAAGGCTTCAAATGCATATTAAAAAGACTGAATGAAAAAATATATATCAGTAACATAAATTGGTAAAAACTACAGAAGAGGATTAGAGCCATTGGAAATTATATAATCTTGACCTTAAAGTCACATTTCTGAATCTCAGAAGCCTGGTTTTTTTCCCCCTCAGAATTCTGATTTTAATTTCAGAAACCTGGAACTTTTTTTTTTCTTTTTTACAGAATTTTGACTTTTATCTCAAAATTTTTATTCTCAGATCTTGATTTTAATCTAAAATTTTGTCTTTTCTCCAAATTCTAACGTGTTTAATCAGAATTCTGGCTTTAATTTCAGAAATGTGACCTTTTTTTTGCAGAATTCTGACTTTTTTCTCAAAATTCTTAATCTCTGAATTTTGATTTTTGATCTTAGTAGATTAAAACCAGAATTCTGAGAAAAAAGTAAAAAAATTATTTCTTTTTTTAGTGGCTCTAATCCAAACAGTCGATGTGAAGATAAAATACATTTTCTTCGTGTTTTTTCTGTTCAAGCTGCAGCTCTTTTCTTGCAGAAGTCGAGTCTTTGGTAAAACTTTGTGTCTTTAAACCCTTTAATTCTGCCGTCTGCCTTTCAAACCATCCTCACCTTTCTCTTCCTTCTTCACTATTGTTTCCTCCTCCGCAGCTTCATCCCCTCTCTCCCTTTGCATCCTTCCTCTCCTTATCCTCCTCTTCCTCTTTGCCTTACACTAAGTCTGTTTACATAGGATTAGAAACTCAAGCAGTGCTCTTGCTGATGTTTTTTACCCTTTAAGGGAGTCGGGACAGGAAATCTGTCTCTGCTGAGTGTTTGTTTATAACGTGTGTGTGTTTGTGCTAAACTTCGGGTACGGCCGCGGCTTTCGTAGGTGAATTTCACCCTCAGGCTGTTGGTTTACTCGAGCCGTCTTTACTTTCACGCCGTACTTGAAGGAAAAATCCACCTGGAAACATAAGCAGAATAATTGGGTCCTGTTGAAAAAAGGCTTAAAGGTTGGAAGTGTCAGCAGGTCTGGGGGTTGGAGATGGAAACCAGTTCTACAAAAAGAAAAATAACTGCAAAGTTCATAAAAAAAAACGTAAGGCAGACACATCCAGATTTATCAGAGAAAAATGTACTGTAAAAAGTCTGAATTTGGAAATACAAACTAAGGAAATGTGCTTAAAATATGAAATGTTTCAATATTAAGTATCTTTTCTACAGGTAGTTGGTTTTATCCCCAAATTAAATATTCATAAAAACGTTTCAAGAGACGTCTTTGTGCAGAAGGTTATCTCCACTAAACGCCCATCTTTAAAAACAAATTAATTGTAAGAGAGTAATAATCTCAGGGGGCCCTGCACATAAATTTCGCAATCCTGTTACATTAAGCCAAAACTTTCACCATGCGATTCGTCTGTTAGAGAATAAAACTTTATAATCCAACTTTCAATCAACTTTATGGTCCCATAGGACTGATTGATGAAGAACCCTGGGAAATTATTACTTTTACTTGCCAATATTAAATCAATATATTTGTGGCATGAGCGTTGCTCCTTAGAGATGCTACACTGATAACAGAGGAACTTATACTCATGCTACACTATGCAAACGCTCAGTCTCCACTGATGAAAATACACTTACCTTGGTATGTTGAATGGGACATGCGATGGGAGCCGACCCTATTTTCTATAAATAATAAAAATATTACAGGCATCAGACGAAATGTCGACAGTGCCTCTTTTTATTTTCAGTTTATTTGAAATGGGACTGAAAAGGCCCCATCTTTATCCAACCTGTTGTATTCAGAAGCATCAACACTTTCCTAAAGGCACGAACACCCTAAAAAGCACACACACTTCACATATGTAACAGTAGCTAAATTTATTCTTGTTTGGACTTATGTAAAACACATGTTAGACATTTTTTTAGCATTGGTGACGAGATAGGAAACACCATAGGTGCCTAAATAGTGGCACCTAGTGGAGCAGCTAATTCTGCATTTTACATTCGCCTGTATGGCAGCAATAGGAAACAAAATGACAACAGGTTAATAATTATTTTCCAAAATGGTTGCCCCAGCAGATTAGCACAGATAGGTTACTGCTAGCTTGTAAACCACTACAATTTCAGCTGTCAAATATCTAGTTTACTAAACAAGCATAGCTTGTGGTTTAACATTACAAGCTAATGGCTTACTAGTTTACACCAAGTTGGTGTGTTGTGGTATAAGCTAGTTGTAAACCACTAGCTTAAGCATTGGTAGCTAATGCTGAAGTGAGTTAGCATTAGCTACCAATGCTAATCCGAACACACCAGGAACATATTTTATATAAAAATGATTCAGCTTTTATTTCTGTGCTGATATAGCTAGTAAACTTTTTGTTGTTAAAGAAGGAAATGTGATGCTTGTGTAAAGTTACTGTTTACGTCGTTCAGCCATCACTTCCTGCTGTAATGG
Organism: Poecilia mexicana; assembly: GCF_051168715.1. Classification (NCBI taxonomy): domain Eukaryota; kingdom Metazoa; phylum Chordata; class Actinopteri; order Cyprinodontiformes; family Poeciliidae; genus Poecilia; species Poecilia mexicana. The sequence continues at coordinate 21,546,620 of NW_028263380.1, read as the reverse complement.
CCGCCGCTGTCAGCGTGAAACATAAATGCTGCTTTTAAGCCAGAAGAAAACAGCATTTTGTTTGTCAGAGGTCAGTAAGGTGTATTTTTCCTTCAAGTGCCGTGTGTTGGGAATTAAACTGTGAAGTCTCCTGTTTTAAATGCGCTTTTTGATGACTAAATAATGAACTGTTCACTCTGGTCTTTTCGTGTGTTGTGGCTTTGAAAAGGTGTCACATACAGTACAAGAACAAACTGGTATAAACTTTAGCTCAGTGTTTTCAGGGTTTTTTGTACCAGTTATACGTCCTGCTCTCTGCAGTGTTTCTCTATCTGGTGACAACTGTGAATTTCTCTTTGGAGTCGCAACTAAGAAAATCCAAAAACAAATAATTGGTTAATTTTTTCTTGTCTTTTTTTTTGTTTTTGTTTTTTTCCAAATTCACATTTTTGGTAATAAAAAAGTTACGAGTAGCCGCTTTACGGATACACAAGTTACTTTCTGCAAAACAGGAAATGTAATGTAATGTTTTTAACACTGTTATGTTAAAAACAAGCAAATAAATGTCAGACGCTAAGGATAAAAAAATGCACAACTGTTTTATTTTTTTACATAATTATTTAAAGCTCTAAGTAGCTTTAAACATTGTGATTTAAAGATAGCTTTAAAGATTACCTTTAAGCTTTTTTAAGAAAAACTAAGTTTAAAGGTAATCTTAAACTGTTTAGCAAACATTTTCTATGAGGTTATAAATACATTTTGCATAGTAGCAGTTAAATATGACATAACATAACTAAATATGTTATTTTAATAAATTTTAATGGATTTTCAGAGTAAAACACTCAGTTTTTATGTTACAGTTCTGAGCCTGCAGAAGATGAAAAGCTTATTTTTTTATGTTTTGTTTTTTCAGCGGTTTTGATTTATTTGCTTACATAACTGTGCGATGCGGTAATCTCTCAGCTGTTGCTTTAATCTGGTGTTTTTTACAGTGAAGGTGACGTGCAGACTGTGTGTCAGTGTGTGAACAGAGCTTCAGTGCATCTCCCAGTGGTTGCAAGTCGTCACGTTAAAACCCGAGGAGTAGATTTACCTCCCTGCCTTCTGTTTCTGTATGAGGCTGCACTTCTGTTTTGTAAAGAAATAAAAACTCCTGTTGGGTCTTGATTTGCTCCCGGTGATTTTTGTTCTTCTTAAACACGAGACGTACAAATGTTTGGCCAAATTGTCCACTAAAAAGTATTAGCGGATCAAAAAGGCAACCTAAGATCGAGCAAATAAAGTAGCCAGAAATTTATTGTAATCAAAAACACAAAAGCAATTTTTACAATGGTAAAAAAGAGAAAAAGGATTAAATTTCTGCCAAAAACTCTGAAATTTTGTGATTAATCTCTGAAAAACTGAAATTTTCTAGCAAATTTTGGACAGTTGAAGTTAAGAAATTTCCAAGTTCATTGTGGAAAAATTCTGATAATCTAAAAATGTATTTTTTCTAGCAAATTTCTGAGATTTCTTTGCAGAACTTTACTACTTATTAATACTTTAAGTTTCCATGTTTGCTGTATTGACAGAAAGACATCATGTTTTCAGTTTCTTTTAAATTTTGAAATTTATTTTCAGTCATAAGAGGATTCACTTTATTTTAAAACATTGGCCATTTTTAGCCAAATTTAAGAAAGAATTGGACGCAGCTTTTCAGTAAAAGTCTTGCACTTGGGGGCCACATAAAATCCCCGTCCAAGGACCACAAATGGCCCCTGGGCCGCACTTTGGATAACCCTGTCTAAACCCTCAGTTTGAGGTATTTCTTTTTCAATGTCTGAAATCTCCCTGCAAGTGGCACTTTATTAATAAATTATTTTTAGCTCTTATGCACAGAAATCCAGAGACTTTCTGTTGAAATGTGAAAAGTTGCTTTGATTTGAGTCGTATTTTTAAATTAAGCTGCTTCTCTGTGGATGTTATTAGTCTGTATTTCCATAATCTGCATGTGAGAGTCACACATGAAAGCTGACAGATGGTTGATGGGTGGAGACAAATTACAACATGCTGCTGCTAACGAAAAGGAGGATTTCAGCGTTTTGCAAAGCCGGCATATTGATCTGATTTGGGTTTTTCAACAAGCAATGAATCTTAAAAAAAAAAAAAAAGGCAACAGGAAACCTTCATGAAGTTACATCAAAACTTTTTACCTGCTGGACCAGGCAGGATTAAAAACTCATGTTTAAAAAATAAGCAGATTTAGTACAAACGCATTTTCCCTCTCCTTGCTGGTAGTTAGCAAAAAAGGATTCAAAAAGTGTGGTTCCCATGGCAACCAGTACTTAAAATAGCGACAACTCCCTGCATCAGTGAACTCACGCTTCGGGAAAAGTGATAAAATTTAAATACGCACACCAAATTATCAGGGTGGTTTGCAGATTGTTTCCTGTTTTGCATTGTTAACTTTATGGTTGTCTGGAAGCTTTGTTGTTTTTATTTTTTTTTTAAATTCTTTTCATTGTTTTGTTTTTCTTCCGTTCTTACAAGCGAATGGTTTACTAGTTTACACCAAGTTGGTGTAAGCCTCACTATTTGGTTTGGTTTTTCTTCCTGTGTGGTCATTTTTCTACTTTAGGATTTTTCTTTACTGGGTTTCGGTTGTTACTTGTCAGATCCAAGTTGTTTTTTTGCTTCTCTCCCAGTCAAATCTCTGTCTTCAATCAATCAATCAATCAGCCAAGGTTTTGTATTTCACATTTCAGAAACAAGGCAGTTCAAAGCGCTTTACGTCGTAAAAACTGTCATAACACAGTCAACAGTTGAGAAAACCAGTAAACATTTTACCCGTTGCCATTGTTGCACATCGTGGCCAGGATTTACACCTGCAACAAATTAATGGAACAAAATCCAAAACATGAGGAAATAAAAAGGCAAAAACTGGCAAATATGGCTCACCAGAAACCCGCATGCTGGTTTGAGCCGATTCGTCCTGATTCAGGCGGGCGCGAGTTACTCTTACCTTATCTAACACCTTTAGAAACGCCTGTGAAGCGACAAAGCTGCCCGAGGGCAGAGCATTTTAATGAAGGAGATGAAACTCAGGGAAACCTGAGCAGGTTGCTGATCAGAGCAGAGAGAGCAGGTCAGCCAGTTTGAGCGTCTTCGGTTAGGACAGGATTTAATTCATAAAGGTGGGATCTCTGCTCGACGCGCTTCGTCACGCTTCGCCTGGAGATGAAGCCCTTCTCACTTTCACAACGTGGATCCAAAATACCTGAAGCTTGCAAAAAGAAACCTAAGTGTGACGTCCATTTGTTTACTGAAACATCTTTTTAATATGCTTGGCTGGGTGTAAATGTTCAGAAGAAGCACAACGTCTTTCCAAGAATATTTGGTCTGGTCTGGTGGAAATGTCTGAGTAAACTTGAAATAAGACAAAATTAACTTATAAGTAACTTTTCAGCAAAAAACAGGAGCTTGTTTTAAATCAATAACTCTTTAATATTCATGACAAAGTTCTAGTTCCTCTGATATATTATTTAACTTATAATAAGACATTTTCCCTGTGTTATGAGTAAATTAATTCAGTACTTTTTCATCAATTATAAGGATTTATTGAATCGAAAAGGCTGTAATGTAAAGCTGAAAAGCTACTTGTGAGTTAGTTTTATTTTATGTGTACTAGGATATTTGCACTATAAAGTGGAACAAAAATACTTAGTAAGACTTTGTCTTTGCAGTAAAAATACACACTTTAATGAGGAAGAAAAGTTGTAAAATTCACAAACGTGACATTTTCACAAGATCTTACCAACAATTCCTAATTTCTGATGCAAATATCTTAATACACTTGAAATGAGACAAAACTAACTTACAAAAACGTTTTCAGCAATATCGTCATACATATCGTATCGTGACCAGAATATTGTATATCGTATCGTATTGTGAAATTATTGTATCACTACATCCCTACTTGTAAGTTGGTTTAGTTTGGTTTCAAGTGTACTAAGATATTTGCAGTAGAAACCAGACCATAAATACTTGATACGATTTTGAGTTTTGCAGTGAACAAACTGCTGATTCTATATTAAAGTATATTTCATCTAAAATAACTCAAAAACCTTCGGCCTTGGACATTATTCTAGCATAGACATAAATATCCCAGATCTCTGATTGATCGAGCATTCACTCTCTTTCTGCTTCAATCATTTCATGTTTAATGCTCATGTCTTTCTCTTCTTTTCCACCAACTTCGGCTGACTTTGACCTTTCCTGCTTTTAGTTAAGCCGAACCACCTCCACGCTTAATTATGTAGAAAGTAGTGCCTTTAAATGTCTAAAAGTGAAAAGCCGTCACTTACTGTGTGCAGCCTGTCGTCCTGACACTCGGCTGAGTTCAGATCACACGGCGTGGGAGGATCAGAGAAGAAGAAGTTTGTCTTTTGCACTACGGACGTCCTTATTCAACGATGAGGAGGCTGATCAATACAACACAGAGCTTCGAATCTGCAATACAGTTTTTGGTATGGAGGCGCTTTAGCCTCACAGCTGCTAATTATTTGATTTAATTTCTCTAATAAGACCCTTGGAAGAAACAACCTTCAGTTGTTGAATGCTGCTCTGAAAACAGGGAGGATAAAACTGGTTAAAACTAGTCATTGCAGTAGCTATTTAAGTTATGTAATACAAATGTTGCCCTGTAAACTCTGATTGGTTGGTCTTCAGTTGTCATGACGACAGTAATAATGTGCTAACATTGTTTCCCAGTGAAGCCAAGTCAGGTTTTGACTTGGCTTCACTTGACTTGGATGCCTCAGCACCTAAACTGGACTTTAAACCTTCTGTCAGTACAATTTTATTTTGTTTTGTTTTTTTCTTAAATAGTTTGTGTTACATTGGATGAAACAAACAGCCTGTAAAATCTCTTTTCCAGTCCACGGACTATTTTCCCTGAAGTCTTGAAAACCATCAAGATGTTTCTCTGGGAAAAATTAGATGTTTTTTTTGTTGAACAAATGTTTTATCTTTGAAACATCTAGCTAAAACATGTTTCAAAGCACTGACCTTAACTTATCTGCAGTGGTTTAGATGTAGTTCTTGGTGCCTTTGAACGATTCGTTGTGGTCATTCCTGAGAATGCTCACCATTTTTCCATGTTTTCTCCATTTGTCAGCATTGGATCTTACTGTAGATCACTATCATGCTTCCTTGAACAGGCTAGAATAAGTCTATATAAAATATGTTAGTTACATTTTTTGCACAAAAAGATAATGAGATTTTAGTCTGAGCAGTTCTGCCCATTATGATCTCCTTTCAGGGCCTCCTGTCACTTTAAATCCAAATAGATTCTGCTGGCCACGCCCCCAGATCAACGTTTACACTCTTATGTGAAAATGGCCGCAAACAGACGCGCAGTTCTACATCTTTGAAAAGCAGAAGAGCCTGGTAAGTCAATAACAAAACACTTTGTATTTTCCAGAGCAGGTAACGGTAGAACCAGGCGGCCAAACTTGCTGGAACTCAGCTTGTGTTGCAGCTTGTGTTGCTAGGTAACGGGCTGGCTTCGCAGGGGTTGCTAGGTAACGGGCTGGGCTTCGCTGGGGTTGCTAGGTAACGGGCTGGGCTTCGCTGGGGTTAATATTTACACAGTGCCTGCTGATTTGTGACGCTATAATCTCGAGTTTTTTGAAACGGCTCATCTTCCAAACACCAAAAAACACATTACTCTAACGACAAAAAACATCAGGGAGGTTTTTTAAAGCTGTTTTTAGAAGCAGTAGAAACCAAAATGGAAGTACAAAAACTTCCTCTTTACGGCCATTTAGCCAACTTCGTGTTATCAGAGAGGTTTTTGTTTAGATGATTTCTTGATTCAACAATCCTGATAGTAATAGATAGCTATTTCTTTTATAAGTAAAATAATCACTTGAAAGCAGTTTTTCATATTTACCCAGGTTTTATTTGTCTGATATAGAAATATATTTTCTACTGGATTAAGCCTTTAAAACACTGTCGGCTTATTTAAACGTCTATATTCCAGATCTAAATGCACACTGTGTTTCTCCTGATCATGACAAATGACTGCAGTGTGATTTATCAGGAGAGAGAGTTGGGACCAGATGCAGGATTCACTCAGGTCTGTTTATGTCCTGAACCAGCAAAACTAATAAACAAACCCTAAGCTGCAGTTTTCACCTGCTTAAAGAGCATCTCTTTATGAACCAATATTTCAATGATTCAGACTGAAAAATGCACATAAACAATGAAACATTCATAGTAAAACACTGTATTATTCAATATCTGTTTTTTCATTTGTATTTCTGTCTTGTTGCTGCTCTCTGAATGTCTTTACATTTACAAACAGCTTTGGTTTGCGATTCCTCGGCTTGTAGGAAAGTAAAGTAATGAATGCGCGATCGTAAAAAGCATCAACCAATCACCTCCGGTCTGCCAGCACCGCTTCCAGCTGCGAGAAAAAAATCTAACAGAATATGATGAGGTAATTTAACTCTAATAAAGTCGGTTTTATTCATCATCAACACAGCAGGAAATAAACCCTGGGATAGCTCACTTTTTTCTGTCTCTCATTATTCTCACTGATTATTCTAATAAAAATATAAAATGTGATTGACACTAATCTTCCTGCAACAATGTTCACACTATTTATATTTTTATTTAACTCTTACTGGGAGAAAATTGCTCATTTTCTTTCTGAATGAAGCTTTTATTTCATGATTGTTTCATTATTCTACGTGAGGATTTAAGCCTTTAAAGCTTTCGTAGTAGATTAGTTTAACATTGGGTTTATCTTTTTTTTTTATTTTAAATTGCTGTTTTTCCTGAATATAAATACATACTTATAACCATAATGCTGCCATTGAGCAACATGCAGTAATAAAACTGTTTTCTGCAAGCTAAGACATTTTTTAAAAGTTTTCCAGCGTTAAAAATGCTCTTCAAAATGTTTCCTGGATTCAAATGTTCCCTAATCGTGGGACTTGGAAACTAATTTTTATCAGCAGAATGAAAATATTGAAAACAATAGTTTCTAATCGCAGATCCTCAACAGCCAGTGCCCCGCATATTTCAGATTATCAAACTCTACATGTCATTTTATGTCTTAGAAAAAAATCTAAAGTCTGAGAAATAAAATCCTAATTCTGACTGGAAAAAGTCAGAATTCTGACATTATGTTACAAATTTTGAGAAAAATTCAGTTTCTCAGATTAAAGTCAGAATTCTATGAAAAAAAACCCTACATTTTTAGATTGAATTCAGAATTATGAGTGAAAAACTCTGATTTTATTATTGTTGTTACTTTCTGTTTTTTGCTTTAATCGTCTTCCGTACATTCGGAGTTTCCATACATGAGTTTATTTCTAATAGGAAATGCGACAGATGGTGAAGAGAACATCTTTAATCTGCAGTCTGGTTCTGGTTCTGGTTAATGGAGTCAAACTCTCACTTCTGTCATTTACACCTTAGGAAGGTTTTGTTGTTTCGTCTCTTGTTTAAGTTTCAGGTCGTTGGTTAGTTAAACTCTGACTCCTCCTAGTGTTCATTCGCTGCTACTGCAGCCACAGTAAGGTTTGTTTTCAAGCTTTAGTCTCTGACTGGATAAGCCTGATAGGATTTCTTAGCATTTTTAAGGTGTCATGGAAGAAAAACACTTAAATTATCTTTAAATTAGAACTAGGAAGTGTTTTAAATCTTTGTGTTTGAGTGATTTGTAGATTATATTAATTATTGACTTGCTGAATTGAAGTCTTTATAATCTATCAGTAAAATATTTGAGTCTTGTCTTTTCTATTTATACATAATTTACACCTTAATTAGTTTTCCCTCTTTTTGATTTGTCCTTTTTTAATTTTTTAAAATCTTTTTTTATTAAAATAATAAAATCTCATCTTTCTGATGAACTTATTTCAGATGTTTTGAGCTCCAGAAAGATAACTAACTGTTTGCCCTGTTACTGTGAGTCTTCAGCGAACGTTGAGCTCTTTAAAATGTTTGATTTGAACAAACAGGGGATTTAGTTAACCTATACAGGAAAATGAATCCTGTCACCAACTAGTTTTGGTCTGAAGAATATTAGAACATTGAAAAGGACATTTTGCAATTAATTTCAAACATGGCAACCACATTGTTCATGTTTAGAGATTTAAAGTGGAAGTAGAGGATAAATTTAATAAAATATGATGCCCTTCTAACTCACCAATGGTCCTGGGTCACACTTGGGAATCCCCTGGATATTTATCTCCATTTTACTCCTGGAATCCCTCTGATAAAAGTCGGATTTCTGCGTTAGACCTTTGGCCGTTTTTTTCCAGTTCTGATAAACTTGTTTTCTGAAACTTTGTTTTGACCTTTTGATCCCTGTTGGTTAATAATGTACTCAGAGTGGAGGGATTTTTATCCCTCAGGACAAATAATAAACACTTGCTTCTTGATATTTACTTAAAAGTCAAATCTGTTGGGGTAAATAATGGGATCATTGTTCCAAATATTATAAAAGTTGCAAAATCTTGCTGAATCTTGTCAGTACATTTTGCGTTGTGTCAGTGGACGCAAAGCTCAAATAAATGAAACTATTCACCAAGCTGCTGCAGCTTTATCAGTACAGAAATATTATTTTACATCTAACTACAAATTATTTACACAAATGTAAATATATTTGGCTACACAGTTATATTTTTTCATTTCAAAACTTCCAAATGTCTGAAAAAAGTTGAAAAATCCAGATGCTTCAAAATCAGTAAATTTTGACCCTCTGTAATTTTAAATGTTCTCTGTTGGTTGAATTAATCCCTGGTAAACAATGTTTTTTTTTTCTTTCTTGAAACCAGGTTAAATGTTTCCTTAAAGATTTTTTTCCTCACTTATTATCCCACATCTATATGTAACACCGTCAAAGAGAAGTACTGAATTAAACAATATTGAAAGGTTTTTAAAACAATACTGATCTAATTAAAGAAAGAGACTAAGGAACACAGAATAATCAAACTAGAATGAAATAATCAAAACACAAAACAACCCAAAGATTCTAACAGAACATGATTAAATTTAATCTTCGTTAGCCCATATGATCAACTCTTAACATATTTTCAGGCTCATTCAACAGGTTTATAATAATTAGCCATGTGGCTAATAGCCTCCAAAAGTGGGCGTGGCCTAACCCAAGTGATGAAGAGGATTGTGTCTGTGGCGTTTTACCTCTATGAAGGAACATCTTCGGTTTAGGGACACCAAAGGGATTACGCTCCCTGTTTAGTTTTTGTTTGTTTGTTTAGTATCAGATACATTTCTCAGTACTCTCTGCATACAATCTCTGAAACATAACGTTTTAGTATTTCAAATGTCTTTTCAGAAGACTTTCAATAAAAGTCACTCCTATAAATCAGCAGCTTCTCCTGGTTTTTGTTTAGTTTGCAAGTCTGAACTTTGCAGCCGTCAGAAAAGGGACAGCGGGGATTCCTGGTGGAAATTCTCCAGGAATTTTCTGGCTTAACAAAGTTGCAGATCTGAACTTCACAGAAATCAATGTCTGTGTGGGTTAACCCCACAAAGTCCTTGATTTTAAAAGTCAGTCAAACAAAACAAAACAAAAAAGCAAATGATTGCTACACAAACCAGACTCTATCATTGCAAACTTTCACACACCTGAAACAAACCTTAAAGAGCAAAACCCAATTTAAAAAAATGTTCTTACACAACCGTTGGAAAGTCCACAGAGTTGTTACCTAATCAGATTGTATAAAAGTCAAGCAGCTCACAGGACATGCTGCTGTGTCTCCATCTTCTTGCATCCTTTCTTGGCCTGACTGTCTCTGCGGTGTCATCATGAACCTGTGGCTCGGCTCGCTGCTGTTTGCTTCGCTGCTTCTGATTGGCTCAGCTCTCTCACCTGAAGAATGCCAGCCGCTGGTCGCACCCGTCTCTCTGGCCGACCCGTCTGTGGTAAACGCTTCCTCTCGTTCATACCCCAGCGAGATTAATACTCCGTTATTATCTGGATTTACTCATTTAGCTCCTACTGCAACAGTAATGTGGTGCTTATTGTTGTTTCTGTTTGTTTTTACATCTTCATGGTAGTTTTATGTTGTGATTCCTGTCACTATTTGGATTTTCGTTGCGTAATGTTTCGATAAAAAGTTTTGTTACTAGGACAAGGTAATTTTTCAGCTGTATCAAAATTGGTTTTTTTCACAAAACTGCAATGGAAACACTTTTATCTCATCATACAAGTCACATGATCAACAGTCGGACCAGGAAGAAGAAAACAACAGGAAGTAGAAGGAGGAGGATGGCACGCCATGTTTTTTAAGGATTTATCGCATTAACAAGGAGTGTGATTTTAATTGCATTTCTTGAAAAAGCACAGGGGTGAAATTGTGTTTCTTCATTTATATAGTCGAAGATGAGCATTAGCTCTTTGTGAAACATTTGTCCAAGCAGGATTTTAATAAGAACATCTTTGTCAAAATCTTTCAATGCAAACCTTTACCTGATGTTCTGAAACTAGAAAAAGTGAACTTATTCATATCCAAATTGTACTTTGCATATAAATAACCAAACAATAATTTGGTTTTACAAGCAAACAGTAACCAAACGGTAGTCTCTTGGTTAGCTAGTTAGCTACAAAGCTAACCAGCTATGTAGCTGTAACCAGCTTATTTAGCTAGTTAGCTGCATTTTACCATCTGCAAACAGTAAAAACACAACAAATATTTAACATAAAATCAGTTATTTCTTCATATCTCAAACACGTTCATGTTCTGAAAGTAACCAACTTCCTGTTTGTGTGCAGATCTATGGAAAAGTAAATTTCCTTGCAGGCTACACGGATCATGACTTTCATGGTGACATGCTGAAGTTAACCGAAAGCTCCTGGGTGAACATCACAGAGTCGCCGGCTGGCAACAACGAGTTTGTCATGACTCAAGGGAGCAATATGTGAGTTCACAGTAAATATACACATTTACTACATGTATGAAAGAAAAGCAAAACACAACCATATAATTACTGAGATGAAAATGCATAAAGGAAGGAAAAAGCAAAAAACTGAAAACTGTTTATTCATAATATCTGAAAATGTCGGATAACTGATTCTGGTCAGGTTGTTTTATGTAAACATGCAATAAATACAATTTAGAGAAATTGTTCTATTGGTGGTTATATGGAAGCATTTTTCAGTTTGTGTGTCAAACTGTTGAACTGACCAGACTAAAATCTCACTAAAGAACTATTTTGTGTAAAAATTGTAATGAACATGTTTTGTAGAGACCATAAACTTATCTTAATCTGTTTAAGGAAGGACAATAGTTCAGCTTTAAGGTTGTGAACTCACCTTTTTCCTCAATAGAAATGGAACCTGCCTGAAAAACAGCCAGAGCATGAAGATAGAGGGCAACACCGTAACGTCCTCACGTAAGTTTCCCAATGTGAGCTGACAAAAAGAGTCAGAGTCCTGCAGGAGAGGCCAACCTGCAGCTTCCAATTAAAAAACAAACCATTTCAGGACGGGATTTTACATCCGTTTATTTTTCTTTTTTAAAAAAAATCCAATTATGCTTACAAACACTGCACATTTTCTCAGTTTTATTGGTCATTTTCCAGATTTTTCATCCAAATTTCTATTGATTTTCTTGTTCATATATATTGATAATGTACAAAGAGTTATTGGGGCCACACTAAGAAAATTTTTAAAAATTAAATAAAATTATGAGAAGTGATAATGTTGCGATTTTATTCTTGTAATACTGTGACTTTATTCTCATTATATTATGATTTTATTCTTGAAATATTTTATCTTACTTTATTGTCATGTTATTTTGACTTTTTTCTTATATTATTTAGATTTTATTCTTGTAATACTATGTCTTTATGCTTGTAATTTTATTACTTTATTCTCGTAAAACTACTAATCTAATCTTGCAATGTTTTGAATTTATTCTCATAATATTGTGACTTTATTGTCATCATTTTATTACTTATTTTACTATTTATTTCTGTAAAATAAATATGAAATTGTTTATTTTCCTAAAAATAAATAAATATGAAAATTAAGATCCATTTTTCCACTTTTTTCTGTGTTTATTCCCAGATCTTAACATGACCTCTGAGTCTCATGTGCTGCCGAGCTGCGACGGCTGTTTGGTCTTAGCGATAAACAGCACCACCAAAAACATCAAAATTCTCATTCAGCTATTTAAATTCAGCTTCGCAAACATCCAGGACGAAATCACCGCTCGTTCTCTTTACTTTCTAGGTAAGAAGAAATCAGTCGAATGGATATATTTTCTTGGTTTTCTTCCAAACTGTAAATTAATTAATTTTCATTATTTGTTTTCCAGGCAGAGGATCGGCCATAGCAGAGTCTGACATGGAGCTTTTTAAGAAGCAGGCGAGCTGCTTGGGCTTCTCTGGAGAACCAAACTTCCTCCACAAACCTGAGAAAAGTGCGAACAGCTCTGAGGTTTCTCTGCTGTGATGGTTTAATGTGCTGGGATTTTCATTTTCCTTTGTCTGTTTCTGCAGGTTTTTGCAAAGAAGAGGAGAGCATCAGTTTGCCAAGTTCCTTTTAGTCATTCTGCATCAAATTTGCACAATGACTAAAATGTTTTTTCTTGTGCAACATGTAGTTTTAAAACTGCAAAGAAAATAAAACTGATGAATAAATATTGACTCTTTGTTAACCCACAAAAGATTGGTGATGATTGGTGAAGGCGGACATAAAGAAGAGCCAAAATGCCAACAGCAACAAACGTTAAACGCACAATAATCCAACACAAGACAAAGACGTGACTGTAAATAACAGAGAATTACAACAATATGAAGAGATGAACAAACAAGAGAAAATGGAGAAATAAGAAAAGGTCAGACATGGAAAACAAATGAAGCAGGAGAAAAGAAAGAAAAACAAAGATTTTAATAAATTAAGCATGAATGGAATAATTCAGAGACATAATACATAAAGGAATAATAAACCGACACTGTAAAAGATTTGAAGGTGGTTTAACTTGAAACCAGCTGCCTTGAAAATCCTACTTAAGGTAAGGTAATTTTATTTATATAGCACATTTTCAGCAACAAGGCAATTCAAAGAGCTTTACATGAATTAAAAGGAAATACAAACAAAATAACAAACCATAGGAAAGACAAAAAGAAGAAAGACAGCTAAATCCTTTTCCGGGTTAAAAGTAATATAAACTAAGCAGTGACTGTTCTTGTTAAGTATTTCTGGATTCCAAGTTCATAGTTTTTCTAATTCTGATTCCATTTCTGGGCTGTATAATATTGATCTAAATAGTGCACACTCCACAATTTATGCTATTACTAATAGACTAAAATAATCCTTTTCTGGGTTAAATAGGGAGTACTCCACCGTTTCTAACAAAATGAAACAAAAAACAGGAAAGGACACATTAGGGCAAATGGCAACATTCAGACAAAACAATGGGCAAAACAAAGATATGAGTGAAGGCAGTGACATCACAGGGCCATGAAACCAGGTGGCTGAGCCTCCTGGCAGAAGTCCGATATAGGTGTTGTTTATCCAGGAATGTCCTTGGGAGCGTTCAGCTCCACAGCTGCATGGATACAGGAGGGGGTTAGGTGGGAAGGAGCGTTATGTTTACATATCTTCCAGGAGATTGGAAATATGCAGCCCTTCCAAGGCCACACGGGGAAAGCCAGTTCAGAAACAGAATGTCTTAAGTCAGCAAGACAGTTGATTTAACGAGAGAAAGTTGTCTAAACATCGTTTTAAAGTTCATTAATCTTGAATTATGAGTTTTAACTTAATGTTGCAAATATTTATTTCACAATATGCCTGAAAATAAACTGCCATCACCTAGTTAAAGAGCCACAGTTCCCTATTATTTTTTACTCACAATATCAACTTAAAATAACTTATTTTACTTCAGAATAATTTAAATTCTTGTTTCAAATTGCATGAACAAAAATTTCTGATCTAATAATTAATCTTACTAAACATCCCAATGAATTCAGCTCAGAAACATTTAGTGTGAACACGACATTAAAATAAACATTTGTCTTAATAAAACACAAGAGTCAGATCAATGTAATGCACTTCGATCTCAGGACACAAAAACATGCCTCTAAGCATTCTGGGAAATAGTACCCACGCCTGTCTTTTTCTTCTTTCAGTTTTTTAAGTGCTAACCTAAAAACTAGCTTATTCAACTCCTGGAGGTTTGACTAAATGAGGTTTGATAAACTGTTTCTCTGGTTTAAGGCTTCATGTTAGATGTTTTCTCTGTGCCTTTAGTTTAAAAACTTTTCCATTGATGAATAAAAAGGTTAGAGGATGACTCGGCGATTAGTCTCCCTCTGAACACACATTATCTTTGGACTGTGGGCCCCCGCAGCCACAGCAGCTGAGGCCCAGAGTCATTATAAATCGACCGTCTCAGCGACTGTGTGTCACTGTTGGGTCTGAAAGCAGGATGGCTGCAGCAAAGGTTGCATTGTTGCTGCTGTTAGCAGCAATCGGCTGCAATGCAGCACCGGCTCCAGAGGAGTGCCAGGGTCTGGCCAAACGGCTGCCCACCAAAAATCTGCATGAGGGGAGTCTGGTTCTGGCCGGTCTTAGACCACTGGGATGAGACATTTTCAAATGTTTCACTGCAGAAAAATTCAATCTTACCAAGAATTTTTGTCTAGTTTCTAAGGCAAATGTCTTAGCACACTTGAAGAAGACAAAAGTAACTTAGAAGTAACTTTTTAGTAAGAAATAGGAGTTTGTTTTAAGCTAGTAATTCCTTAATCTTGGTGAAAAACGTTCGAGTTCCACTGGAAGATTATTTCACTTGTGAAAAATGTTTTAATTGAAATAATCTGTCAGTGGAACTAGAATCAAGCTCTTATCCTGCTAAAAAATACTTGTTAGTTTTGTCTTATTTCAAGTGCACTGAGATATTTGAACTAGAAACTAGATCAAGATTACAAGATTTTCTGTTTTTGCAGTGTTTAATCGTGTCAAACAATTTGTAACATTTGTACGTTTTACTCACTGCAAAAACTCAAAATCACAAGTATTTTTAGTCTAGTTTCTAGTTTAAATATCTTAATACACATGAAATAAGATAGCAAACTTAGAAGTAGCTTTTCCAAAAGATATAAAAACTTTAATCCAATAATTCTTTAATGTTGTTGAAAAAGTAGTTGTTAGCTTATAACATAATCGGTACTAGTAAAAACTAGTACTTTTTATCAATATTCTAGAACTACTGACTTAAAATAAACCTATATTTTTCTGAAAAGTTACTTGTAGGTAGTTTTGTCTAATTTTAAGTGTACTAAGATATTTGTTCTAGAAACAAAACCTAAAGTACTTAAGAGTTTGTGTTTTTTGTAGCCCTGATTAAATGTCCAGTGATTTACTCTAGAAGTCATATTACCAGTAACACAGCAGGTCAGTCTGCTTAAAACCATTTTGTTAATAACTGTTAATCAAACATTCCCTCTTTTCTGTGTTTCTGCAGATTTACGGTGAATGGGTTCTGGTCTGGTCCGTCTCTGACTTTCACGCTGGCCAATATTTACTGGGGAACTTAACCAGCTCCCACGTTGAGTTCAGACTCCTTGCTGACAACAAAACAATTGAGTACCTTGAGAAGAACAAATTCTCGTAAGTTTTAACATTAAATAAAACCTTAATCCCGAGAAACTGAAGCTAAATAAAAACTACACTGTAAAAACACAAAATCTTACCTAGTATTTTTGGTCTAGTTTCTTGTGCAAATATCTTAGGACATATGTTTTAAGTGAAGAATTCCTTCATTAAAAAAATATTAGTTTCACTGGCAGATGATTTCATTTATAACTTGAGGAAAATGTCATTTTATAACTGAAAAATCTGCCAGCAGAACTCGAACTGGTTGCTAGGTGATGATCTGGACTTGACTGGGGTTGCTAGGTAACGGCGCAGTGCTGGTTTATTGTGAAATAAATTAAAAAATCTTCCAGTGGAACTTTTTAAAATCATAATTGATTGAATTATTAACTTAAAACAAGCTCCTATATCTTACAAAAAAGTGTACTAAGATATTCGCACTAGAAATTACACAATAAATGCTTGGTAGATTCTGTGTTTTTGCAGTGGAAACAATAGATTAGAGTGTGATGTTAGAATAAAAAGTTGGAAATGAGATGTCTGCAGTTGATTCAATAAATCTTTTTTGAGAGTTTAAAGTTCAGCAGACTGCTGGTGTCGTTTCTAATCTGTTTCATCAACTTCTAGCAATTCCTGCACCTCCTACTTTATCAACTTGACGATTCCCTCTGACGACGGTGAACACCACACATTGCTCGCTCATTCAATCAGTAAGTTGCACACAAACGTAAACCCACAACAGGACAGATATGTTAACTGTGAATATTCTAGTGAGTCAGCTTTTTAATGTATTAGTCTAAAG
Source organism: Poecilia mexicana (assembly GCF_051168715.1). Lineage (NCBI taxonomy): Eukaryota > Metazoa > Chordata > Actinopteri > Cyprinodontiformes > Poeciliidae > Poecilia > Poecilia mexicana. Next base: position 21,530,220 of record NW_028263380.1, on the reverse strand, counting down.
AAAAACAAAGCACCACGATCACCTGATGTCTGTATATTAATGACTGTCAACAACAACAGATACAGAAAACTGGGGCTGTAGCTATTTTAGAAAGCAATTAATTTAATGCTTATTCTGATGATCAATTGGTTAATTGGATTTAAAAATTGCACATTTCATTTGACCACTTTAACCACTAGATATATATTAAAAAATGCAAATAAACAAATAATTAAATTCCCTTTCTAAATGAGAAAATAAAATTATATTGCTTAAAATTCAATAAAGTTAGCGAGCAAAGCTAAAACTATACCAGTTTAGGAGTTTTGGCTAAAATGTATTTACAGACAAAGGTGTTTATATCTTAAACACAAAATGTATGTATGTTTTTGTACAGTTTTGTGTTAATTACGTCTCTGAATATGTTTTTTTTCAGTAAGTAGTCTTTTTTGAGCCTGTGTACTTCAGTTAACAATTGATGACTAAATTAGTTGACGATTATTTCAATAATCAATTAATCACGATTAATCGGATTAATCGTTTCAGGACTAATGGAAATAAATAAAACCGGGTGAAAAATCAAACACAACATAAGTTCTTTAGCGTAAACCCTAATAATCATTTAACTGTCACACAATAATGCCTCATTTATAACATGTGAAAATCCATTAAAAGTGAAATAATCTTCCAGTGGAAGTATTTACTTAAAACAACTCTTGCTTAAAAGTGATCTGTAACTTCTTTTTGTCAAATTTCAAGTGCACAAAGATATTTGCACTATAAATATTCATCATATATATTTGGTATAGTTGGTGTAACCAGCCTTATTTCTGTGCATCAGGAGTGGAGAAGGACGGAGTGGAGGTGGAGTGGAACGACACGGCGAATGTTGAATTCTACGAGAGCTGCGGCGACTGTCTGCTGATGACCTTCAAATCTTCACGGATGAAATTCCTGCTTAGCTACAGTAAAACAGATGCTCACTCACTTTAATAAATTCACTAAGGATAATTTACGTAATGATTTATTATTTGGGAAGTTTTGCTGAAGCGATGTTGTTTTGTTTGTGAATCAGGGAGGGAGGGTTCGCACCGGGATGTGGAGCAACACAAAGCCGCCCACGATGACCATAAGAAACTGGCCGAGTGTCTGGGAGTCCCACATGACAAACCGTACATCTACAACGGAGTGGCAGGTCTGCCACTGTGACAGAAACACCATGACGGCACCAACGACTCCAGATAATTCATCTTTTATTTCCCTTAACAGATTTCTGCCACAAGAAGTCCGCTCCAGAATCAAATGCCGGCCAGTCCTGAGTGGAATGAAGAGGAAGAGTCAACCTCTATGAAGAAAGAGCGATTAAAACACATTAAAAACCTATTAGCATGTTTGCTTTTCTTGTGCTTTTCTAAAATTATTTTTTATTTACTAATTATTTTTTGTCTAGTGATGCAAATATTTTAGTTCAGTTTAAATAAGACAAAACTAACTTGTAAGAATGCTAGCTCCACTTACTTCAAATGAAGTAATCTGCCACTGGCAGATTACTAGCCAGTGGAGCTAACACTTTTTCATCAATATTAAGGGATAATTAACCTAAAAAAAAAGCTCATATATCATATATCAAGCTCATATAACTTGATAAAATTTGTTTTTTGCAGTGTAACTTCGATTTAACATCAGTTTCTCATGGGATTCGTGTTCTGTTTTCATGGGATTCTGTTTTCTGCTCATTCACACTTTTTCTTCATAGACTCATCAACAATCTTTGGTGGATTCTCAGTCATTTTGAGTCACTTTGTAGTTACTTGGATATTTCATTTATGAATGAACAAAAAAAAAAACAGCGTTGAACAAAAACTCATTGAAAAACAAACAGGGATCACAGGGAGCCAGAGCAGAACAAAAAAAGGGAAACCAGGTACAAAAACCAGCAGGGTGAAACAGGAAAGTAACAGGATTAAACTGGAGGAACCAGCAAGGAGATGAATATATGCTGGGAGACTGAATAGACCAGGTTAATTGACTAACTGGTTGCAGGTGTGTGGGAGAGAAAATGCACAGCACACAACAGGAATCTTTTGCAACTAGACACACAGAACAAGTAAACATAATAAACTAGAATCACTGAGAAAGAACTGAACTAAAGTAAAATAGAAACAAGAATCAAGAACTAAGCATCACAATAACAAAACAATCAAAACACCAAACCAATCCCGGGTCCTGACACTTTCAGGGTACAAACAGGAAGCAATAAAATCTGAGATGAGTGAATTTTACCTTTGGCCAGTTCAGGCCCAGAACCAGGATAAACCAAACGGTCGTTTTCCAGTTAGTTTCTCCCCTGACAGAGTACGGTGCGTTTGTGTTTTTATTCGATCTCAGGTCAGGATGACTGTAGCAAAGGTTGCATTGCTGCTGCTGCTGCTGCTGCTGCTGCTAGCCGTGATCGGCTCCACTGCAGCTCCGTCTGCAGAAGAGTGTCAGGTTGTGACCAAACGGCTGCCCAGAGAAGATCTGCACAAGGTGAGTTTGGTTCTGGACCGGGTGGTGTCTCACTTTATCACCAAATGTCTTCATTCAAAAAAAAATCCTGACTATTTTTACATGTTAAGTGTTCCTTCTGAATCAGAGGTGGAGATTTAGATTGTTTGAACTTTTTACAACAGAATTGGATCATTCTTACGAAAACAACAAGCATAATGTCAACTGCTGATGTAAAACAGTGTAAGCAAAGTGCTGTGAACCAGTAGGAACTATAAAATCTAAAGGAAGCCGTTCTTAAATCTGCTGGTTTTTGTTTTAAGACACATTTCAAGGTTCAAATGATTGGAAGTGATCAACACTGTTCTATAATTTTAGTACAGTGGTTCTTAACCTCTTTTGAGGTACCGAACCCACCAGTTTCATATGCGCATTCACTGAACCCTTCTGCAGTGATGAATAAAATATGATTTTTTTTCTCCAAATTCTAGTTGGGTTACCCACCTAGAGTCTAGTTGGGTCACCACAAGATCACCAAGTCTTCTTAAAAGGTAGAGTCTTCAAAATATAGTCAGTGTTTTCAGCAACGTTGAGTTGACTGTCCAGGAACGACCCAAGGTATTTAAAATCTGCCAGTTTCAACAGGCTGGCCATCGAGAGAAACTGGAACCACTTTAAGGTCTTGTTTAGATTATTTAATTAGCTCTACATTCTTAAGAGAATGAAAAATTAATAATAAATAAAGACTGCGGTATTCTGATTTAGTAATGTAATTATATTAGTTGTGTTACCACCTCTACACCACTAGAGGCAGTAGCAACACCAAAAAGATACAACTAAGGAGCAGATTTAGAAGTACACCGTTTTAGTATAAATCAGTTCAACATTTAACACACTATGTCATGATGACATGTCATACTTTTCACATCGAGTTTATATAACAACTGATTAGGCATGACCTTAACCTTTGACCCTCGATGTGTTTATATTTGTCTTTCTGAGTACAGGTATGAACTTGAATTATTGTGATTAATAATGTCACAAAATCCTTTTCAGTATCATTGAGCTTTGAAAAGCATTGACATCGTTTTCCAATTCAAAAATACTTTATTGATCCCAAAGGCAACTTAAATGCTGTTTATATATAGTAAGCTGGGTATTTTTATGAAATCTCATTTTTCAGGAGCAGACCAATCTGTTCAGGTTTCATGGGATATCTGATTGCTTCAGCTTTAAAGGCTGCATCTTTTAATGAAAACTCAGTGATTAGTTTAGTTTTTTATATAAACTTTAACATGAAAAATTATCTTTACATAACTAAAGGTCACTAAAAGGGTACTCAACAAATTTGCTGTTTCAAACAAGAGAAGCCTGGTTTAACATTGTTGCATTTTGTGGGTATCATGATTTTCTGCATCTGTTCTTTTGATTGTTTGGATGTAAAATGTAATTTTTGCAAAAAAAAGTTAAATATTGTGGTCCTTGGCAACTCTGAAGTAAATAGAGTCAAGCTCAAGATTAATTAAATTGCTAGATATATGTTGAAATTCAAGCATTGTTTTGGGGTTGTGAGGCTGCTTAGTTTGTTATAGTGTGGGCCGGCTCTGTCTCTATCAGATGACTTCTTAAATAAGCCATAAAAGGGCTTCTTTTGTCTTCTGACTTTAGGACACTAATTATCCCGCATATTGTTCCCATATTGCTGTTACAACCTTTATTTGTTGAAATGAGAACACACTTCCGTTCTCATAAGATATAAATTTAGTTTCCTTGCTTTTCAGAAGCGATTAAATTTAGTTAATCGCTTCTGTTGCCATTCATATAAGACTGTGAAAACTATTTATTACCTCAAATATTTATGACCAGAAAGTATTTATTTCTAGCACAAATCTAAAAAATAAAACATCAATGTGTAACTCCAAATTAGACATTCGCCTGATTTAAATAGTTTTGCCACCCAGAATTTCTAAAAACGCAACACAAGTGACGTCACCCCGGCACGAGACTCCGATTTCCGAGGCTAATAAAACGCAGCATGAGTTGATAAATGGCCGCTCGTATTCTCTGTAAAAGTTAGAGTCATTGCTGTCCTGAGCACAAACGGATCTCGCTGTAGAATAATCCACCTTAAGCCCATATTTTATAAACAAAAGTTTTGTCCAGGCAGGTTAAACTGAAGCTTCAAGCTGTTACGTGTCAGTTATCATTTGGTGGGCGGGGCTTACCGGAGAGGAATGTAAACAGCTAGCATGCCTGTTCAGCAGCTACCATCAGCGCAGATCACTGAGGCGCAGTCGATGCTGAAAAGGTGAGGCATTTAAAACGTATCTTCTTTTCAGAAGTGACAGCAGGAATCAGCGTCGTATTTCCTTTAGACTTTCCACCATATCAGTTTATGTTCTTGCTGTTTTACTAGGTAAGTTAGCTCAGTTAGCCCAGGCAGCTAGCTGCAGGTTTGCTAACGCAGGGAGTTGTGTCAGAAAGCTGCTTAATGATGATGAGGCATCAGCAGGACGGGCGTTTCATGGCTGAGGCAGGTTCCTTTTGAGGTGAGGCTAGTTTTAAAAACTATGCTAAGCTAATTCTGTCAGGAGTTTGAAACAATTGTTTCAGGTGAAAGTTTTGGCTAATAAAATGTGTTTAATAGAGCGACGCTGTGTTTTCTTATCTGACTAGGAAGCATTGTGGTAAACTTAAGCAATCGCTTTGCTGACTAATGATCGTTGTCAAGGAAGCCATTTGGTTAAAGGGTAAAACCTCACTTCGGTTACCTTTCACTTCCAAACGATAACGTACATCAGACAGTTCCATGCGTTTACTTCCTGTTTCGCCTGATATACATTTCTAAACTATAAACATGTACGAAGCAAGGTGTGGCGAGGTCACCTGGCCACATATAGATCAGCAACATTTTCAAACGAGTCGAGCGTCATAGCAAACAAAAACACTGAAAGAACCTTTAAATAATACCACAATTTTGTGATAATTAAGGCATCTTCAGAGTCTCAAAAGCTGAAATTTTGAAGTAATTTCGTTTTATCTTAAAACCCATGGGACACTGTGACAAATTTTATTTTAAATATTTCAATAAATTCAATACAAAAATACTTTATTAATTCCAGAGAGTAGCTCATATTGTCCAAGATTCTTCAGAGTTGTTGTTGATGCTGTGGGCAGGAAGGCTCTCCTGTAGCAGTCTGTATTACAGCAGATCTGGAGAAGCTTCTAACTGAAGACACTCTGCTGTGAGGTACAGCAGTCTCATGAAGAGGATGCTCAGGGCTGAGCATAGTTTTATTGATTTTTATGAAGAATCCTTTCCACTATCTTCTCCAAAGGTTTAGAACAGAACCAGCCTTTTTTATCGGGATGTTGAGGTTTTTTTAAGTTCCGGTTGCCATTCATATAACTCAACAGATGAGATTATATTCTCAACAACAGACGTGTGGATTATATGCAATATTTTTCAGATCATACAGAATCTTATCCCCAACTCCAACATCTCTCTTCAGCCAGACAGAGAATATAAGAGGAGTGGAAAAAGGAAATCCGGTGGATTAGCAGTGCTTGCTAACAACTTGTGTCATCCAGGACATGTTGCTTTGGAATATCATCTCTGCTGCCCAGAAATTGAGATAATCATCAGACTGTCATACAACATTCTTCAGTCAGAGGCTCCTTCAGATTCGTTGTGAGACGGACTGCTATTGAACATCCTCAATGCCCACAGCATCACCATCCAGATATTTTGATATTAATCTGATTAATTGTTTCAGCTCTAAGCAGAATTATATCTATGATAAGAAAGAGTCTGAAAGTGACCACAAATAGATCTTTGTTTTCTCTCTTCAGGTCTGACTGGACGTCTGCTGACTGAAGACTCAGAAAATCCTCCGTTCCTTTTCCAAAACTGGAACGAAAACTAAGAGGACAGTCATTCTTTTTTATTTTTTTGGGTCTTTCGGTTCTCCAGTGTTCATTCATCAAGTCAAGATGAAAGCCTGACCGGCACCTGAAACTCTGTGGATGTTTATTTACAGACAAAAAGGCAGAAAAATGCAGTTTTTTTCTGGGAGTTTCAGCAGAATTTGGTCACACTGAGATGTTCTTCATGACCCACAGAGCCTCATCTTCCACTTAAATCACCCTGAAGATAGATGTGCTGATCTCATGAGCCATATATTAATTTCTCCTTTAAAATCCGGAAAGCGAAAGCCCGAGTCTGTCTGCATCCAGTCTCATCGGTTCGGCTGATCATGGCAGAATCCAGCGCTCCGCCAGCCGCTCCAGCTAGCCTGCTGATTGGACGCAGCAAAGAGGAGGCGAGTCTGAACATTGAGAGCCGCTCCAAAGAAATGAACGACTCCGTTCTTACCGATGGGTCCGACCGGGAGGCGAAAGTCCAAAACATCAGCAGTAAAGAACCGGAGGAGGATGACGAGGCCACACCCACACCACCTGAGTCATCGCCTAGTCTGTCCGAAAACGAGACGATGACCATCGCTACGACGGAGGACGAAACTCTGTCGGTCCAGCTCAGACACATAAAGACTGAAGGGGGAGCAGGAAGAGGAGCAGAGCCAGGTAAGACGGCATCACAGATAAATAAATGTTTAATTCAGTCGTATTTTAGTATCAAGTTAATGTCTTATGGCTGATGTGCCAAACTCGAGGCCCGGGGGCCAAATCTGGCCCACTGTAGTTTTTTTATGTGGCCGACTGGACTCCAGATGCCAAATTATATAAATCAATCCCTCTAGTTTGTTGTGATTCCTTGACCTCTGACATTTTCTTCGCTAAAGTGGTAAAAAACATTGGGTTCAAGTAACACTAACTCCCACTTGTAGGAGGCAGTATTTCTTACTTTTACTGCTCTGCTGCCTCAGAAATACTGGATTTCAAGTTAGTGCAGTCAATATGACGGGTAACAAAAAGTCACATTTTCACAGATAATATTTCTAAATTAGCAACAGAGAATCAGTGATTCTGATTGTTCTGTACCATTTAATTTAAGGAAGAACTTATCAAATACACAGCTATTTATTGATACTTTAGCAGTTTCTTAATGGGTTTTGTCAATACATTATTCCACAACCAGCCCTTGATGTGGCCCAGAATGAAAATTAGTCTTTCTGAGGGGTCATTTAAAAAACTTCCAGAATGTAACATCACAAATCAGAGGCCCAGCCGTTACCTAGCAACCCCAGAGGCATTCCGCCCGTCACCTAGCAACCCCAGCGGCGTTCCGCCCGTCACCTAGCAACCCAAGTTGAGTTCCAGCACTTTTAGTTCCGGAAAAGCGAAGTTTTGTTGTTGGCTTACCATCTATAAAAACACTTTAACATTCTTGTTGGTTGTGTTCAAAGATGTTCCCCCCCAAAAAAGAAAGCATCTGCTTTGAGTGGTTTTAATTAATTAATTAATTTATTTTAAGTAAAATGTTGTAATGCTTCTTTTTTTTACATTGGCTTTCAAAAAAATACATTTTAATTGGAATCAAATATGACAATTTCTTATTATTTTATAATGGGATGAATGATAAAAGTGGGTATTTCAAAAAAGATATCAAAAACAAGCAATGTTAAAATAAGTTTAGTTAGTAAAAACAGAGTAAATCCCCATGGTACCGATACTGTATTAAAAACCCAAATAATTTTATGTCCTGTCCTCATTTTCTCTGAAACTGCAGCAGCTGCTGCGATAGTATCCGTCCTTCTCTACTCATTAACAGACTCCTCTGGACTTTTAGCCTGTACAAGATACTCTCAATGTAGGACCAGGCTGTTATCAGTACAAACTTAATGATTATTACAAATTAAATATTAAAGAGTAAAGAGTTTCTAACAATAAACTATATTTTAACTATCCACATATAGTTTGATATTTGTGGAAAGGAGCCGACATAAAGAGGCTTCAGATGTGAATCCGGTGACAGTCGGTCCCCTTGGTGTAAGCGGGGCATTAAATGCCAAACTGGCTTGCTGTATTTGGTACGGCTGCTTTCCAGCTGGTTAATATTCAGGAAACTGAGACGGAGCAGAAAAGCTTCAATGATCCTTTGTTTTTTCTGGACATGAGTGGCGGCAGAGTAAAACAACGGGAACAATCCCACCAGCTGCTTAATATTTAAATTACTTTAAATGGGATTAAATCATATTTTCTTTAATAAAGTAAAGTGCTGTGTAAACAGTGTGGGGGAGGACGGTTCTGCTAAAGTTTATTTTAAAACAAACTTTTCGTGTAACAAAGATTTTAGAAATATTACATAAAATTTTATATGGATGGAAAAAAGTATATTCTTTAATTTTCTAGAGAAACAAAAATCCTCCATTATTCCTACTGTAACTGAAACTTAATGATGTTTTGTAGCTCTTATAATCCATCATAGCTTTATATTTGGCATATTTTTTATTTAAAAGTAGCGGCTGAATTGTTTTGTTTTTTTTCTGTAGATTTCCAACTTTAGTGAGTCCAGATAAACAGAATTAATTCATTTAATTAACAATAATCAGGGCCACATTTAAATCACTGATATCTGGGTTCTACTGAGGTTTACAAGATAATATTTGAAGTAAAATGTGATCAAATAAAGCTGCAAAGTTCTAATAATGTCATAAAGTTTGTGTTTTACTGCCATTAATAGATTTTGACTTTAACAAACAGTCAGAATAAAGAATGCACCGATATTAAAATTTGTACCAATATTGATATCTGAAATGAATTTTGCTGTTATGGCCGATAATTGATGTTAAAAATATTTGACTACAGTTTTAACACCTTTTGCAAAAACAAAAACAACCAGAAATAATCGGAAATAAATACTGTTTTCTCATATCAGCCCAGTTTTATTTATCGGACCGATACAATATGTTAAAAAATGACTAATATCGTCCGGTACTGATGTTATCGCTGATGTATCGTGCATCTCCAGTCATGTTAAATATTTTATATTGATCATTATGTCAGAACAAATCCTCTGGGTAATGAGACTCCTTCCTGTTGCCTTACTGTTACTTAAATCGGCCTGAATCATCCTCTCTCTCTCTGTTTTCCAGCTCCAGACCCGGACCTGGAGGAAAACTCGTCTGGGATGACAGCGGCGGACTCCGATGAGCAGAGGGAATCCTCCGACTCGGCGTCCTTCTCCATTCCCAGCCTGGACCTCTCCGACGGCGTCACGACCACGGGGAACTCTTTGGACATCGAGGACGGCTTGTCGTCTGCCTGCTCCGGTCCGGGCGTCGAAGGCGGCTCTCCGTCCGCCGAAGCTCCCGGTCTGAAAGCCGACGAGGCGCTGGAGCCGGCAGGTGAGGTCATCCCTCTGGATTTAACCGTCATTAGCCGCGATTCCATTATAAATACGCGCAAATCTTTGTCTAATCTCAAAAAAACAATTTCATAATTGCGTTGTTTCCATTAAATAAGAAATGCAACAAAAATCACTTGTGAATGAACTTAAGTCATTTAAACCATGCAGCACTTCCTGTTTTCTTCTTCTTTGTCTTTTCCACCATCAGTAACATCCAGCTGCGAAATACCACCTCATCCTCGTGCAAAAACTTTTTATCAAAAAACAAAACTGCCATGTTTCCATTCAGCAAATTTACTTTTACAATTCCAATTTCCAGAATTGGCCAATCGAAACGCAGCTAATTAGCATGAAACCACACAAAATACATTTTCTGAATGGAAACACGACAGTTTTAAGAAAGTTTTTCAGTTAAAAAGTTTGTAAGGAGTTTTGTTTTGTTTAATCTCATTAATGTCGTTATAATTGTAATGTTTAAGTTTGGTGACGTTTGAGCATTAGCTGTAGTTTTCCATCCTTACCACAGGGGGAGCTGTTGCTGCCGCTGCTGTTGTTCCTGCTGCTGCAGCGGCCGCAGAGCCAGGACCCTCCATGCCGGCTTATTACCTGGTGAAGTGGATCACCTGGAAGGAGAAGAAGACTCCCATCGTCACCCAGAGCGAGAACGGACCCTGCCCCCTGCTGGCCATCATGAACACGCTCTTCCTGCGCTGGAAGGTAGATCAGACCGTCCTTTAAAACAGAGAAAAAATTTAAGAGAATAAAGTAACAAAATTACTAGAGTTAAATCATACAGGAATAAAGACAAATTAATGAGAATAAAGTCATAATAATCTGAGAATAAATTCATAATATTACCAGAAGAAAGTCGTAGCAAACATCAGATTATTTTCACTACCAGGACACAGTCTGCTGCTGATTTATTTGTAAAACCAAAGTAACGTCACAAGACGCTAAACAGTCATAATTTTACTGAAGTTGTAATAGTGTTTTTAGTCTGGCCCAAATATAATAATAATAACATCCTAGAGAATAGAAAATGGACTTAACCTGAACAAAAACAAATGCATGTTGATTCAAAGTGAATTTTACAATAAATTATGTTCATAATAATCAAGTCTGGTGTAAATTTGTGGTGCAACTTAAATAGTAACCATATAATTTGTTGCCTTATCTGTCATCTTTATCAGAATAAACTATAATTTAAAAAAAAATTAAAGTATTTCAGAGGATAAATTCTCAGCTTTTATGAAAAACTTCTAACATTACCCGGATGGCCATGAATTTGATAGTTTCTACAGATTTAATGGCTGCCTGCATGTTAAACCTTAAAGAGCTGATTTGAGCACATTTACCTTTTTTATTCTGTTTATTTAGGCCAAACTTCCTGCGCAGACGGAAGTGGTCACCACTGAGGAGCTGATGGCTCATCTGGGTGAGTTTCTGGTTACATCTCTGCGTTTTTATGAAACAGAAACATAAACGCTGGCTTTCTTCTGGATTAGGCTTATTTATTAAACAGATTAAAAATCTGTGTCTAATAATGTTTTGTTTTCACAACCTTTCGGTTCCACAGTGAGCAAAAAACATAAAAACTGGAGGTAGAAATGAGTTGATAATCTTACTGACGCGTGTGTGTGTGTGTGTGTGTGTGTGTGTGTGTGTGTGTGTGTGTGTGTGTGTGTGTGTGTGTGTGTGTGTGTGTGTGTGTGTGTGTGTGTGTGTGTGTGTGTGTGTGTCGTATAGGAGAGTGTGTTTTATCAGTCACACCCAGAGAGAAGACGAACGCCATAGAGCTCAACTTCCAGCAGGTACCAACACACTGAAAAACATCCAGATTTAAAACAAAAATGTTTCTTTTTTAAAGAAACTTTTCTTTTTATTTCAGTTCTAGGCGATTATGGTTCATATTTCATGGAACTACAGTTTTTTTCACACCATATTTGATTTCCAGTCTTAATTGATACTTTTTCTTTATTTCCTTTCTTAAAAAGAAATTACAAATGACGAAATATTTTTCTATATTTATCATCTGTGAGTTGATATTGATCGAAAAGTACAAGTTCCCATGTTATTTTTCACTTGTAACAAGGGAAAAATGTCTTGTTATAAGTGGGGAAAAAAACTGCCAGTGGAACTAAAACTCGGTTGCTAGGTAACGAACTGGGCTTGGCTGGGGTTCCTAGGTAACGAGCTGAGACTGACTGGGGTTGCTAGGTAACCGCGCAAGAAATTATTTAGGCAACACAAGCTCCTATATCTAGCTTAAAAGTTACTTGTAAGTTAGTTTTGTCTTATTTTAAGTAGATATTTATGATAGAAACTAGATGAAAATGTTTGGTAAATTCAATCTATTTTAGTTTCACAACTTATTTGCTTTGCAAACCCAGGATGTCCGCACATCCTTGAAAAGGTTTTATATTAATGTATCTAAAATTTAGGCCTTAAAATGTTTTAGGTTAATTTAGAAAATGTAAGTTGGGTTTAATCAGGAGTATTAATCTCATTTTTAATCTCATAGTTTTGTTTATTTTTTTAAGGAATTTTACTGTCAGGCAAACGTTTGAGTCACCTACAAGCATAATTATTGCGTTTTGTGACTCAGTGCTGTTGTGGCTACTGCTAACTAGCTGCTAATATACCAGCTGGCTAGTTATTTAGCTTTTATCTGTCTTGGGAAAGTGTGACGTTCGTCTTCACCACTGGCTCACTTTTGTTGCCAACATGTGATGCTACACTAATACTAAGGAAAACATGAAATTCACTTTGGTACATTTCTGCTGTGATACAGGTCTGAAGTTTCATTGTTAATGGTCTTTAAAAGTCTTAAATTTGCAACTCTTTATGTTGTTTCTGGAGTGATGGTTTCTTCCTTGCTGAGTGGCCTTTCAGTGCGTCTACAGAGCAGAAATCTTTGTGTTTCTTGGTTTCAGACGTCGATGATCAGGGCTTGATTTGAACCTAATGTTGAGGAACTGACTGGCAGTTTTGTGTCTGCAGAACATGAGCGACGCCATGGCGGTTCTTCCGAAGCTGTCCACGGGTCTGGACGTCAATGTGCGCTTCACAGGAGTCACGGACTTTGAATACACGCCAGAGTGCATCGTGTTCGACCTGCTGAACATCCCACTGTACCACGGCTGGCTGGTGGACCCACAGGTAACACGCTAACCCAGAGTTAGCATGAAAAATTAAAAATCTGTAGAATGTAGCAATTTTTAAATGAGATTAATTGTCGGAATAATTGATTATTAAAATAATTGTTAGCTGTAGCTTTAGTTAGCAGTAAGCTAAGATGGAGAGCATTAGTTTGCACCTTCTGAGGTGTAAACTAATGCATCATATGAGGACGTGTAGAAGCAGAAACTCTTCCTGGACTCGTTTGGCTGAAGAACCATCCGCTTTGTGTGAGTTTAGAGTCCAGAGACGGTGGCAGCTGTGGGGAAGCTGAGCTACAACCAGCTGGTGGAGAAAATCATCGACTGCAAACACTCTGCAGACAGCAGCAAAGTCAGTGAAGGTGAGCACACACAGGCCTGAAGAGGCATGTAGGACGACATGTTCGAAGCCGCTGCAGTGGGTTTGAGTCCGGGCCTCTTCACCACAGCTCCCCCTCGCTAATGATCAGCGTTTCCTGTCAACTCACTGTAAAATAAAGGCCACAAGAGCCAAAAAAGACCTTAGAAAATTACTGGCAAGGTGTCATTTTCACATTTCATCCAAATTTTCATGTTCTTTAAATGTATCTCTAAATAAAATATCCAATGCCTTTTACAAAAATAAAAACAAAACAATGAATAGTTAAGGATATGGTTTGCTGGGTTTTTTTTTTTATTTGGAAGACCTACAAGATACTTTTGACTGCTTTGCTTATTTTATTAAAATATTCTTCATTTAGTTTATTTATAGCTGGTAAATGAAAAGATAAAATAGTTTTGCAGTGTAATTAAGAAGAAAAATACTAAAAACAATGGTTTTATGTGTAGGTCTGGTGGCAGAGCAGTTTCTGGAGTCGACGGCCACCCAGCTGTCGTACCACGGCCTCTGTGAGCTCAACACCACGGCGAAAGAGGGAGAGATCTCTGTTTTCTTCAGGAACAACCACTTCAGCACCATGATCAAACACAAGGTGAGGAGGAAACACTCCCTGCAGTACCACCACACACCGCTGGGGGGAGAGAGACAGACCCTGCAGTACCACCACACGCCGCTGGAGGGAGAGAGACAGCCTGCAGTAACACCACACCACTAGGGGGAGTACCACCACACACCGCTAGGGGGAGGCAGACAGACTGCAGTAACACCACACACCACTAGGAGGAGGCAGACAGACCCTGCAGTACCACCACACACCGCTGGGGGGGAGAGACACCATTTTTTTAAGCGACTTAAAAAATGATAAAGATCCAGCTGAAAATAATAAAAATCCAGTTTATTATTATTTATCTATTGAAGATAAATAAACAAATACATTAAGAGAATAATAAACAAAATTAAAATATTTGTAAATATTTTTGAATAATGCTATTTTTCTTTTTTCAAACTATCAGATCAGATAATGTTTGTTTAATTAGCTGTCCTGAAAGTGAAAGTGACCTTTGCCCTCTGCGTCCTCCTCAGGGCCACCTGTACCTGCTGGTGACGGATCAGGGCTTCCTGCAGGAGGAGAGCATGGTCTGGGAATCGCTGCACAACGTCGAAGGAGACGGCAACTTCTGCAACTCCGACTTCAGGCTGAGCCACGCGCCGGAGCGCCCGCCGGCCGCCGCCCACCTGCCGCCCAGCAGCCAGGAGCAGCAGAGGCAGATCGACCAGGTCAGGACTCCTCTGCCGCTCGGACTCCCTGTTGCCCTGATTATTGTTATTGATCGATGGTTTCGCTTCAGGACTACCTGGTCGCCGTTTCCCTGCAGCAGCAGCAGGAAGGCGCTCCTGGACCTCTCAGTGACTTGGAGTTGGCCCGGCAGCTGCAGCAGGAGGAGTACCAGCAGCAGCAGCAGTTCCAGCAGCAACAGGCGGGGCCAGCACCGACGCCACAGCAGGTATCAGCTGCTCGGAGCGCTGAAAACACAAAACCTCACCAGGGAATTTGGTTTCTAGTGCAAAAATCGTTTGACATAAGAAGTTTTTTTTCAACCGTCTTATTGAAGTTAGCGCTTTAGCGTTAGCTTCTGCAAAATGCTGTGCTGGTGTGGCGCTGTAGCTTTCATGAAATGCCAAATATGTGTAATGTGTTAGCATTAGCTTCTGCTAAATACCTTGTTGATATAACACTTTAGCTTCAGCTAATTACCATGTGGGATAGTGCTTTAGCTTTAGCTCCAGCTAAACGTTGTGTTGGTGTAACACCTTAGTGTTAGCTTCTGCTAATTCCTGTGCTGGTGAAGTGTATTAGCATTAGCTTCTGCTAAATCCTGTGCTGGTTTAGTGCTTTAGCATTAGCTTCTGCTAAATCCTGTGCTGGTTTAGTGCTTTAGCATTAGCTTCTGCTAAATCCTGTGCTGGTTTAGTGCTTTAGCATTAGCAAAAACTAATGTCTGATTAGTTCTTTAGCGCAGCTAACATTTTATTTTAGCTCATAACTGATAGCCGTGAGTTTCCTCATCCATAATAAAAGAAACATAAAATGATATTCAGTAGTATTGTGTTTTCCAAGCGTGACTGTGTTGTCTGTGTTTCCTCCAGGTCAGAGGTCAGGGGTCGCAGCAGGCCAGAAGAAGAGAGAAGGAGTCAGACTGCGTCATCCTATAATCGCGTCCTGTTTAGCGCCTGCGGCCTCTCGGAGTCTCGCACACTGAGTTAGCTGGACACCAAACATGGCTGCTTTCGTCCAGCAGGTCTGTGTCCTCCAGTCGGGAAAACGTAAACAAAGGGAGTCCGTCGGACCGGACGGGTCCAGCTGAAGAACGGACCCGCCTCCATGAAGGGCTCACCACAGCAGCCGAGGTCTTTACCTATAAACTGTCTAACTGCTGCTCTACGGTCGGTTTTATTCATTAATGAGAAACGGAAGCTTAACTGTTGCCAACACTTTAAACCTTCTGTCAGATATTTAATTACTTCAGATTATTTTGGTAGCGAGTGAAGCCGTACAGTTTTATTATCATTCAGACACATTTTCTAACAGTTTGGAGGCCAGTGGTTGGTTGCTTTGTCAGGAACTTCCCCCACTTATTAACACGTCAACAAAAGTATTCAGAACTCTAACTTTTTCACATTATGTCACTTTAAAACCAGAATTTCTCAATTTTATTGGGATTTTATGTGATTGGCCAACATGTGCAAAATTATGAAGTAAAAGTTAAACAGTTCTTCTTTACAAAGTAGCTCAAACTCATTCAGATTGGACTTAGAATGACTTTTAATATCAGTTTTTAAGTGTTGACACAGTTGTACTTTGACTAGGCCATCCTAATGCAATGATATGCTTTGATCTAAACTCCCCTAGCTGCATATGCACTGCAAAAACAAAAAATCTTGCCAAATATTTTTGGTCTAATTTCTAGTGCAAATATCTTAGTACACTTAAAACAAAGAAAGAACTAACTTAAAAGTATTTTTCAACAAGATATAGCAGCTGATTTTAAGTCTATAATTCATTAGTATTAATAAGAAAAAGTTCCAGTTCCACTGGCAGGTTATTTCACTGTAAACAAGACTTTTACCATCTTATAAATAAAATAATTTGCTGGTGGAACTGACAAATTCACACTACTTTGTGTTGGTCTGTTGCATAAAATCCCATTAATTCACTACAAAAACACAAAACTTTACCAAATATTTTTGGTCTAGTTTCTTGTGCAACTATCTCAGTGAACTTTAAATATAACAAAACTAACTTGCACGCAACTTTTCAGCAAGATGCAGGTCATAATATTGACTTTTTAAAAAGCACCAGATACACTGGCAAATTATTTCACTTATAACAAAACATTTTTCTCATTTTATAAGTGGAAGTAGTACTTTTTAAAATCAATATTAAGGAGTTATTCACGTAAAACAAGCTCCTACATCTTGCTGAAAAGTTACTTGTAAGTTGGTTTTGTCTTATTTCAACTTGGTCTATAAACTTGACCAAACTTAAATAGTAAGATTTTGTGTTTTTGCAGTGCATACAGTAAAGTTTGTGGTTTTAACGTTATAAAATGAACAAAAGCTCAAGGTGTGAAACTATATTTCCAAGCTACCGCTGGAATAATTAATTTACTTCAGGATTTTTAAACATTGATAGAAACTTACCAAAGAAATCGTGAATCTTGGACCTTTTGTTAAACATCTCTAATATGTTTCTTTGGGACTCACTATAGCGATCTCTATCTGCTCAGCAGCGCCCCCTATTGGGTTATCTTTATGGTTGTTTCCAAACAGAGAGGTGTAGTCAGCCCATTGATGCTGACAGCCCCGTTATGTCGGCTTCCTGAATCCTCCATTTTGTCTTCTCTCGTCTCTGTTGTTGACTCTGTTCTCCTAGCCGTGTTGTTGTATTGCAGAAAACCGGAACGTTTCACAGAATGCGTGAAAAAGTTCACTAAACTGTTTAATTATGAGCTCCAGAATTTGAAGCTGGTCTCATTTAATAGAGCCTGACCCAAAACGTTGCACCGCTGTAAGAACCTCAGTCTCTACAGCCAGCCTTCATGTTTGGTTCCTGAAACATCAGAACCAAAGCTGGGGTTCTGAAGCAGGAGGTCTTACTCTGACTCTTATTATTCCGTTTAAACGATAGAAACTCTTAACACTGCAAAAACACAAAATCTTACCAAGTATTTTTGGCCTAGTTTTTAGAGCAAATATCTTAATACACTTGAAATAAGACAAAACTAACTTACAAGTAAGTTTTCACTAAAATGTAGTGGGTTGTTTTTAGTAAATATTTCCTTAATATTGTTAGAAAATGATTTAAAAAGAAAATATCTTTTCACTTATTTCATAGCTGGCGTTACCTAGCAACACCAGCCAAGACCAGCCCGTCGCCTAGCAACCAGCTCGAGTTCCATTGGCAGATTATTTCACTTTCAACATGGGAAAAATGTCTTGCTGAAACATTTTATTTCAGGAATACGAAGATATTTGCATTAGAAACGAGGCCAAGATTTTGTTTTTGAAGTAACTTTAGTGTCATAGAGAAAGAAAAAGCTGTAAAGTTCACAAACGTTGCATTTTTCACAGCGAAAAAGCAAAATCTTACCAATGTGTTTTTGGTCTAGTTTCTAGTTCAGATGTCTTAGATTTGTCTTATTTTACGTCAAGTAACTTTTCAGCAAGATAGTTGTTTTAAGTCAACAATTCCTTCATATTTATTAAAACGTGTTGGTTCCACTGGCAGATTATTGGACACAATTTTCCCATATAAGTGAAATAATTTACATGAAACAAGCTTCTACTCCTTGCTGAAAAATTTCTTGTTAGTTGGTTTAGTCTGATTTCAAGAGTACTAAGATATTTTCAATAAAAACTAGACCAAAAATCCTCTGTAAGATTTTGTTTTTGCAGTGAAAATTCTCACGTCAGTGTCATAAATGAGAAGAAATCCTGTTTAATCCACAATTGTGACATTTTTCTGTTTGTTGCCAAAATCCAGATTCCTGCAGCTCTGATTCCAGCTGGAAGCCCAAAGATTTGTATCTTAGATGTGGAGGATCTTATAAAAGCTTAGACAGAAGGAGACTTTATAGAAATTGGAAATTTATTTACTGGTTTGGTAAATCTGGTCCAAACAAACCGGTGGATGTCCGATGAGCTCTGATTTCGTTCTTTGCACTAAAAAAAACTGTTTCCGTTACCAAACCTGCTCTGGGAAAAGAAACGATCCGTTAATCGCTTGTTGATTCAGAGGAACGTGACAATAAGGTTCAACCAAAGCTGCTCTAGTCTCTGGTTTCCTCATCAGAAACAACCTGAGTTTGGTCAGTTTCTCACCTCCAGGTTCATCTCCGTCATTTAGAGTCTCACTGAAAACCAAACGTATTTCACTAATTAAATTTAAAAAGTGGGAAACAAAAAGCTAAGAATACTGAAAAGGAAAAGCACTTACTTGTTTATGTTTTTTGTTTTTGTTTTACTGCAGTTTTCTTCCTTCCACTTAACTTTCCGCTTGGATACAGAACTCATCTTATTGGGCTATAAACTTTCGTGGCTTACTTTTCAAAACTGTCCCATGGTCATCCAAACATACCAGTTTGATATTTAAAAAATTAGATTTTATTTATCTGGAGGATATAATGTTATGAATCAGCCTGTAAATAATGTCTATAAGTTTTCAGCTTAATTACTGACAGTCTTGGACCACTTTCAGCCTTATTTGTGTCAGTAAACATAAGTATGATTATTCAGAGCAAAACAAGTCAATAAGAAGTATTAAGTTTTGAAATATTAATCCAATAAGTAGAAGATGTGATTTCCACATTGAGTCAGAGGATTTTACTTCAATTTGAGTCTTTCTGTGTTTGTTGAAGTGAAATTTATTGACCTAAGATGATTCTGTGGGTTCTGCCTAAATCTTAAGAAAATTTTCCAAAGATGATTTAATTGTCGACTGTATTTGCTAAACCTTGATTTACTTTAATTTTATGTCTTTATTTAACCGTAGCGACGTCACGAAGCCTTCATTCACACGGTCACAACCTCCATCAACTCTTTGTGCTGCAAAAACACAAAATCTTAAGAGTATTTTGGTTTAGTTTCTGGTGCAAATATCTTAGTTTTCCTGAAATAAATCAAAACTAACTTTTAAAAACTTTCCAGCAAGAAATAAGAGCTTGTTTTAAGTTAACAATTCATTATGAGGAACTTCTCGTTCCACTGGAGTTTTGCTTGTTATAAGTGACAATCTGCCAGTGGAACTACAACTGGTTGCTAGGTAGCGGGCTGGGGTTGCTAGGCAACGGCGCCATGATGTGCTGTTAAATTTAACACTTTTTATTTAGTTAAAACAAGCTTCTGCTGGAAAGTTTACCTGTAAGTTAGTTTCTTTATTTCAAATGTACCAAAGTATTAGAACTGTAAATTAAACCAAAAATACTTGGCAGTATTTAGTTTTTTGTGACTTTTCACTGTTTAATGGCTTCCAGCTGAAATATTTGATATCGTGTCGTATTTCCAAGCTGCGATATGAAACGTGGAGTAAAGTCCAGCTCCGTTATTTCTCTACTTTATCACAGTTTCTGATTAAAAAGCTGAATATCTCCTACTTTCCACTATCGCTGCGCGGCTGAAGGTTTTCTTCTCTCCAGTCGTTTCCTCCTGACGAGTCGGTGTTGTAGTTCCAGAACCGGGCGGCCCAAATCAAAGTGCCATGTTTGTTTTGGTGGCTTCTGAGAACCAGTCTGTGCTTTCCTGTTTGTCTTCTTCTCTCATGATATTTTAACCGTTTCACCGCTGTCACTACGGTAATGGTCTGTTTAATTTGCCATTTTGTCAAACTGTCAATAAAATCTGAATCAATGTAAAGGGGCAGTTCTTCACTCTGTTTGTCTCCAATGAGAAGTATTTACATCATAAAGCAATTTAATTTGTGTAGCTGTTAAATAGATGCTCTTAATTTTATGGATTTATTAATTTAGGGATGAAATGATTGTGATGAATCGAATATTTAAATAAACTAATTTAATCTTGAGAACACAGACTGAAAGGCAATGTGCTAAAAAAAGAAGTTTAACTACAAAAATTTACATATTTTGCAGTTAAATTGTAAATGGTGTTTTTTTTAGTTTCAATTGTTTGAAATTCTGTAAAAAAAAAAAAAAAGTTTCTTTTGAACATGCTTTTCTACAAATAATCAAGAAAAGAAGGCTGTGCTACAAAAAAAATGTTGCAGATTATTTTGTTTTTGCCATTTATCAAATAGAAAAAGATTAGGTAATTATAATAAAATGAGAAGTTTGGTTGGATTTAACAAAGTATTAGAAAATTTAAAACTAAAACAAGAAAAAGTCCATATAAAATCATACGAGAATAAAGTCAGCATTGCCACTTTGTCCTAGTTTTACGAGTTGATTCTCAATTTTTGGCTAAAAAAATATTTTCTACATTATGGACATGATTTATAAACTACATAAGTTTATTTTCTAAGTATTTAGCTTTAACTGAAATTTTTAATATCGTTTCCAATAAACATAAGAGGTTTTAATCTGTTTTGTGGTAAAATACCCTGAAAGATTTTCATGTTTGCCTCTTTTTTAGTCAAAACCAGACCAAAATGCGTTTAGGTTCGACCAAGATGTCTTTAATATATTTAGTGACATGACAGAAAGTTAGAAACAACAAGGAATCCTTTCAAACGAAACATATTTAGAATAAATGCACTTAAAGTTTCACATTGAAAGTGTGTATAGCTGATGAAAGGAACAGAAGGCAATGAAAGGTTCTGGATATCGGAGCGAGTCCGTAATAAAACTCGCTCAGATACGTTCAGATATTCGATATAAAAGCACTTCTGAGGGCTAAAAACATTCATCCCTCTGGTTGCATTGATAAGTTTGTTTGCTCTGTACATATCAAGGCATCTTTCTTACTTTTCTTTTTTACATGAAAACATTCACACAGAAAAGATATTTCAGTTGCTGATCTGGTAAACTTTAGTCACAGCTATGTATAAAGTAAGAGGCTTAAAGTTAGCAGAAAGTAACATGATGCTTTCACAACAAATCTGTGCTTGTCCTTCAATAGTGGTTAAACCAACAAAAACAAAAAACATTCAGGAAAACTGGAATATCAGTCGCCTTTCAGCACCTTCGGCTTTATGCCACGATGTTCGTCCAGAGAAAGAAACGTTTGAATATTTCTGGAAGAGATTCACAGAAAATATGGCTGGGAAAATAAATAAAACACACGAAGTGACCTAAACTTGCAACGGAGCAAGTTTAGGACTAAAACCAGGCATTAGTCCTGGTTTTCACCACGAAAATAACGAAATTTATTTCTGTCCGAGATAAACTTGCAGGAATTTAACCAAGTTTAATTTTATTAAAGTTTAAAAACTTTTGAGGAGGAGTTTGATTCATTAAAGAGGAGATTTAAATATTTGGTGCCTCAAACCTAAAGTTTAGTTAACTTTGTCCTTGCTAGCAATTTAGCATTAGCCAAATAAATAGAGAATAAATGTTTATCAAGCAAAAGATGAATTTACCATGTAGAAGTTAATATTTTAGTGAAAACATGAGAAATATTTTGTCATTTAATAAATTAACTGAATGTACTAATGTTAGCTGCTGTTAGCAGATGCTAATTAGCATTTTTGTAACAATGTCTTCAGTTTCATTTCATTAATCCAGATTATAAAACTGTTAAATATCAACGTTGAGCCGTTTTATGACTTCACGACGAAAGTTGTCAACTTTCAGACAGCTAGCTAGCTAGCATGGTAAACAGGCTAACACCTGTAGGGCTACGCTCGCCTTGTTCACTCATTCAGAATAAAACATAGTTGGTAAAATTTGGGACATTTTGATGAATTTATCATAAAAATGTCTGACTAACCATCAAAACGACGATGATTTGGTTGAAGTGAGACTTTTAGTCATTTTGCACTGTTGGGAGTTTTTAGCTTTTCTTCAACTTTTTTAGAAATGGTGGAAAAAAATGGGGGACAATATAAAAGCTACAATTATATATGATTAAATTGGATTATATTCCAGATTTTTGCAACTGCTCATCTGCATAAACACAGAGAATGTAACTTTTACACAACAGACATAAATTTGATTGCTTATAGAGGTAGTAAGGGGCTAAAATGGCAAAGACATGAATTGACTTGGTAAATGTCATTATATAATCTTCACTATGCTAAATATAAACAATATTAACCATAAACTGACCATGAACCTTTGCAATTTATGGTAATGAGCTGCTACATTTAATGTTTTCTTATATTTGATGCAACATGTTGGTAGCAAAATTTAAAAATGGCCTAAAGCCGCCAGTCTGTTTTACAGTGAATGAGAGAAACATTCAAACTCAGCCCAAAATCTGCCAGCAAGTCGACCAACTTCTAAATTTTCATTAATGTTAGTAAAGCATTTTAACTAAAATACTAAACCACATGAGGAAACTTTGTTGTGTTGTATAAATATTGAGTTAATACTTTGTGTTCGGGACTCTGGAGTGAAGTCGGCGTAACATTAGATGAGCCTGAAGTTTCTGCTCATCAACACTGAAAACAGACATCACGACATTTTCATGGACAAAAGAAAGCAAAACAAACACTTCGACATGTCCAGAAAATCCCTCGTCACTTTAAAAACCCTTTTCGCTCCTCGATACGGACGATCCTGATTGGTCAGCACTGGTTAGAGGAATGTGTTTTAACCAATCAGGGAAGAGAATGTGGAGCGTTCAATTCACAACACTAATGTAATTGTAACAAGCTAGGCTATCTGTTGACGTAGCAGGCAGCTAGCAGAGTCGAGAGCGAGCTTCGATTTCATCTTTTCTTTCAGTCAATGCTTTAAATTTGAGCTAATGTTAGCATTTTCCCCAAAACAAAATAAATCTGATAAGAATAAAAAACTTGCGTAGTTATTCCTCTGAAATTTGGTTTGGACCAGCAACGAACAATGACAGCTTTTGCACCAGACAGCAATCACATCTGCAAAGTGAATTCAGCTTATTAAAGTTATTATTCCTTAAAAAAAACAAAACTGTAGTTTGTTACTTTTCACCCAAAATGAATGAAACATTTAGAGTAAACCATCTATTAATATTCATTTAGCTTATAGCGTCGTAGCAAAACTACAACAGCGTTTTAGCGCCTTTGTAGATAGAAAAAAAAGGAGTAAATTTAGTAAATTTCCCCAAAAAAATTCTGAAATTTTCTAAGAAAAAAAAACAAAAAAAAAAACTGGGTAATTTCTAAGTGTGAAAAGTCGAAAATTTGCTAGGAAAAAAAAAATTTTTTTGAAGAAAAAACATGGAAATTTGTGAGTTTTGAAAGTTAAAATTTTGACTTCTGAAACATTTTTTTCTTCAAAATTTCTGGGGCGGGGAGGTTTCAAGCAAATTTTTGACTTTTTAAACTCTTAATTTCTTCACAATTAACCTAAAATACTATATATATATTATTTTTTTTTCTATTTACATTGGCTCTAATATGCTGTTGTAGCAAAACCTTTCGCTTGTTAAACTCTTTTCCTTACAAGTGTCGCCCTCTGTTGGCCACGAAACAAAACACAGCTTTAAAACTTTGCTTCCCTTATCAGACGGGGAGGCTGATGATGTTTTCCATCTTTTCCACAGTCACTTTGCGTTTTAGGTTTAAATATGATTCTTTTCTAAGAAGTCGACGCTTTAATTCTTTACTGTTAGTAAGTGTGCAGATTTTGCAGTTGTGATGTTTGTCTGGTGACATAAATACCACTGTGAGGAATCCCACTGAGACAAAACGACTCCACACACCAAGTAAAAGACAAAAAAAAACAAAAAAAAACGTATTCAAGTCTCTTTTCCGTCCCTCTGCTTATCCAGAGAACAAATCCAGAAATTAACACCAACAACCCTCAGCTCCTGATGTGCTTTTACCGCGTTAGTGTTCCTGTTCTGTAAGAACAAATACCGATTCATTTCCTCGGTCACTTGCTGGTGTTCGCTGCCCAGTTTGATTTTCTCAGATGCACTACAAAAAACACAAAATCTTCCCAAGTATTTTTAGTTTAGTTTCTAGTGCAAAAACCGTAGTGAAATAAGACAAAACTAACGTACAGGTAACTTTTCAGTACATTATAAGAGCTTGTTTTATATAAATAATTCTGATTTAAAAAGTACTAATTCCATTGGCAGATTATATTATTTCACAGTCAACTGGAACTGAGCCGTTACCTAGCAACCCCAGCCAAGCCCAGCTGGTTACCTAGCAACCCAGTTCTAGTTCCACTGGCAGTTTGCTTTACATTTTCCCCATTTTATAAATGAAATAATCAGTGGAAGGTGTGTTTTTTCATCAAAATAAGTGAAACAAGCTCCTATATTTTGCTCAAACATTACTTGTAAGTTAGGACACTTTAAATAAAACAAACCTAAGATATTTGCACAAGATGACAAAAATGCAGAGTAAGATTTTGTGTTTTTTGTGCGATTTTCAGCTTGAAAGGGCTTGCTAGTATTTTTAGGTTTGAAGTGGTCTAAAGTTTCCATATAAATAAATCTCTGGATATTGTTTTTGCTTTACTACTACAGGGTTCGTCTGGGAACAACCGGCTGATATAATTTCTTGCAGATTGTTAATAAGCGAACCATAAACTTTTTCTCTTTTTTGGTCATTTTCTTAAGGCTAAGAAATTATTTTCAACCGAGTTCCTCTGTTTTCCAGTCCTGAAATCTGCTGATATTACATAGAGTTGTGGTATTTTGTAAAGCACTTGATTCGTTTCCGGGTCAGGCGGTTCGTTGTTCAGATCGAGCCCAAACAGAACCGCTGTTCAGTCGTAAATCTCACAAGTTTGGAGTCCAAATTACAGTTTGCAGATCGAGAAAGTTCCTAAAAACAAACGACAAAATCCTTCATGATGAAATGATCGTTTCACAGCAACAGCTTTAAAACCGCCGACTGGTCCAGACATCAGGACCGGCAGCCTGCGGGTTCTGGTTCTGAGTCGAGTCCAGTAGAAGTGGTTTAGGTCCAGCAGCACAGTAAACTCATGTCCGATGCCGTCTGACACGTTTAGTGTTTGTGATCCGAAAACGATCCAGATGCTGCATTTTTCCAAGATCCGAACAAAAGCCAGATCAGATCCATCCGATTCCAGAAGAATCACAAAATCCAGTAAATCCAGTCGTTGCCACGGTAACTCCTGAATCCCAAACAGGAAGTGGCAGCAGAGGTGTTTTTTTTTTTGTTTGTTTGCATTTTCCGCTGGGGTCACAGGTCACATGATGCCGTTGGTGACGTACTGGAAGGAGTCGTAGAGTTTTGTGGTGATGGAGCGCATGGACCCGTCCACCAGCTGCTCGACCAGCAGCTGGAGCTGCTCCTCCGTCAGGGACATGTGGAAACGCTCCTTCAGGCCCCGGATGGTGCTGGAGCCGTGGAAGCAGGGCAGGTGGGAGCCTGGACCGAAAAAACCCCCCGAGACATTAAGGAGATCCATTATTCAAAATTCACATTTTGAACATTTTCTGTATTTCCATTTGCTTCTAAAAGCAGCCAAAGTGCTTAAAATAAACCACCAGCTGTTTCTGGTGTCTGGAAAACGAGTTGTGTCGAATCAAAATCTCCGTAATGTTGAGTCATTCTGAGTCGTTGCCTAGCAACCCAAGCGGAATTCCAGCACGTTTCGTTTTACCGCTGTACAATGGCTGCTGGAAAAGACAAGCGTTTTGTTGCTGACTCATCATTAAGAAACCACTTGCTGCATTCTTGTTGATTTAGCAGGAGGCTCTACTTCTGCTTTTCAAAGACAAACGGTTGTATCTTTTTGCAGCTATTTTTAAATTATTATTTATTTCATTATTTTACGTTTGAAAATGAACATTTCATATGTTGAGATATACAAAAGATTTTGTTCTTAGTTGGAAGAACAAAATCATTTCAGAGCCACAGAAGGACCCCGGGCCACACTTTGGACACCCCTACTTTAAACAATCTGATTAAGATACATTTATTCCCGTTTTATTTAAAATTCATTACATAAAATTTACTTCTTATTCTGATTGCATCACTGCTGTACCTTGGTACTACTAGCTTATTTATTTAACTCCTTGAAATCTCTAAACTGATTCTTGGACGATAAAGTAATTAAATCAGTTAAATCAAAGTATTTTATGGTGTTTTTTTTTTGTTTTTTTTTTACAGCTGAAGTCATAAAATGGGGTTTTAATGAGGCTTAAACAAGTCGCTGTGCAGTAAAAGAGGCTATAAAAGCAGCTGCTTCATAACTGTGGTTAATATTGCACAGATAAAAAGGTGCTGCACGTTTTATTTTTACCTTGCTGCATGATTTCGACGATCTGCAGCACCTTCTCCATGTGCTTCCTGGCTGCAATCAGACCCTGCAGCATCAGCATCTTGTAGTAAATAAACATGTCTCCATCGAGGCCGCCCATCACCTGGAAACATCAGAGCAATCTGTCAAAATAAAAGCCTTTCCAGTTCAATAAACTGGTTCCCAGCTCCACTCACGTCTACGAACTCTGACGTGAGTTTGAAGGCGGACGTCTCGAAGCCGAGGTTCCTGGGAGAGCTGGAGAGGATGAAGCCGAAGTCGATGTGGATGATGTGTCCTTCAGAGTCCAGCAGGATGTTCCCGTTGTGTCTGCCAGATCACAGAATCCAGAGCGGGTCGATCAGAACCAAAACACGTCAACCGGTTTCTTTATTATTTATTGCATATTGGCTGTTATACTCCTAATTTTACAGTTAAGGAGTTATTTAGTCTGCAGCATCAGATCATCATCGGCTGCAGGGATTTATTTCACAGAGTGAGCTATTTGTGTTAAATCTTAACGTTTGAAGATTTTTTCTCATTAAAACAATTTTCGTCTCGTAATTAAAGACATTCTTCTGGTAAAAGAATTTTACCTTTATTCTGATTATATTCTCATAATGAAACAAAAATTCTTGTAGCGTGACACTAATATTCTGTCATGCAACTAATAAAGGCCTATATTTCGTTTGTAACATGTTATTTTAGAAAATAAAGTGACAAAAAACCCCAAAGCTGAATTTCTTTCCCTGCTCACCTGTCCTTGACCTGCAGCAGGTAGCAGATGAGGCTGTACCCGGCGCAGCTCTGGACGAAGTTCCTCTGAGCCGTGAGGAACGCCTCGGTGGTGAAGCTGCCGTGTTCCTGCAGGAAGTAGTCCAGCAGCGACAGCTGACTCTGCTTCCTCACCTGAATAAGACAAACAAAAATCAGTTTATTGTTACATTATCGTCCACAGAAACAGTTTGATGTGATGAAATGTGAAGCCTGGGCTCTGTGCGGGTCAAAGGTCGGCCTACCTGGTGCAGGGAGACGGCGTTGAGGACGGGCTCGATCATCCCGCTGTCTGATGACATCACCAGGATCTTGTAGGGTTTGATCCACAGAGGAACTCGCTCCTGCTGCCAGATGGACTGAAAGTCACACAAAAACGTGAAGACCAGGCAGATGCTGCAGGCCTGCAACTGATCATTGCTTTAGTTATCAATTATTCTGGTGATTAATCGAATAAAAACCCACTGCTTTAAAAAAAAACATTTTAAAATGTACAAACTTTTTCTGCAGCTGAAAAATATTACCAATATCCTGAGAGGCCTGAAGAGAGGTTAAACAGTATTTAATTTTAAGAATTTATTGACATTTTAACAGTTTTATCAATACAAACGGCCTTCTAAGAATATTCATGATCTTGATTTGAGTTTGACATCCTAAAAAATGTGAGAATAATTATCCTTCAACTTCACAGTAATGAAATATTTGAGTCGGTTACAATAAGAATTAATATGAGTTCCCAATAAAACACATTAAAGTTGACAAACTGAAAACACTGAAGGTATTTTTATTCTCCCTCCTTGAGCTTTTTGATGGATCTGCTGAGCGGTTTCTGTCCAGGTGTAAAGCTATGAGGCTCAGGTGAGTTTAACTGGTTTACCTGCAGCTGCTTGAGGAACTGGTAGGCCAGCAGCTCCTGCCTCAGGTCGTCTCCACATTTCACGATGACCGACAGCAGCCTCCAGTTGGGCAAGTGGCCGTAAGGAGAGCCTTCTCTGATCCGCCTGACGGCACCACAGAAGAAGAAACTCAGGTGAGGGACAGTTTGGGTTAGAGCAATGTTGACTTACTTAACCCATTTAACAAACACCAACTTAAACGTGCCTGCAGTAACTTCTAAATACAAACAACCTGACATTAAAGTATCGTTGTCGTAATGAAAAAGGTGTTTTTTGTAAATGTGCTCAGCCAAACTCAGAGCGTTTTGGGTTAATTACAGGTTTTTACAGTAAAATGATGAGAAACACATGGAAATAACATAAGGAGTTGTGACGCTACAGCTAGCTCATTTGGTGAGCTAGCTGTAGCATCGATCGGTCATCGATCGGTGAGCTAATGATCGGTTGTTTACATGCAGTACCCAGCGGGCCACTAGGGGGCGCCCGGGGGCCACAGTTTGAGAAGGAGGACCAACCTGACTTTCTCCTCCCAGGGTTCCTTGAGGGCGACGGCAGACGGGTCCTCTGGGTCTCTCCTGAACGTGGTCGGAGTCTGAGCGAGGTTCTCCGACAGACGGCGTCTAAAAACAAACATGGAGGCAGAAATCAGACGACAACGCTTCACTGCCTTCTAGAAACACCAAAAACTGTTTATTTTTACCTTAGCAGAATATAGATTAATCTCAGAAACTTAACATTTGTAATGGAAACGCAGCTACTGAAGCATTAGCATGAAAAAATGTGGTAATTTGTTGATTTTAGGTGAATTTCTGGGATCACAGAATGGATTTATTTATATAAAATTTGGCTTCATCCAGCTGAAAACCAAACAAGGCTCTATTTATGAGTCCCTCTGGAGTCAGGAGGGCCACCTAAAGAGCCACAGCGGGCCGGGTTTGGCCCGCGGGCCTCGAGTTCAGACCTGATGTCTCCAGCAGCGATGAAGACGGGCTCCTTGCTCTCCAGGCTCGTGATGCTGTCGACAGAAAACTGGCTGATGTTGTCGCTGCTGCTGGTCTGAGCCTCTCCCTGAAAAAATAAAACTTATTTATGGTTTCTCCTGAACAAACCGAGGGTTAATCCGATTAATCGATTATTGAAATAATCATCCACTAATCCATTAATCGTTAAATCTCAAAAAAGGCGATTTTCTCAACACAATTATTAAACTAAAACTGTACAAAAATATAAACAATCTGTTTAATTTTTGTCTGTAAATCTGTTCTTACTAGAACTCAGGTGGCAGTTTTAGCTCCAGTTATCCATAGTTAATCTGCAGGCCGTTACCTCCACCTGCAGCTGTCCGATGTCGTCGGTCGCCCAGGCGTCGTCGTCGTTGTCGTAGTTCGGCACGGTGGAGAAACTTCCTGCTCGGTGCTCCGAGGTCATGCTGCTGCCGTTTCCGGGCGTTCCGCAGTCCAGGTTCTCCGCAGAGCGCGCCGAACGGATCCGGGTCTCCGGGATCCGCGTGGGAACCGGAGACGTTTCGAAGCTGTTGCACTCCAGGACCTCCACGTAGATGATGTACGGCGCCTGAGGAACAAATACACAACAAAGGTTTTTAAATGCATTTTCACAAGTTTTCTAACAAACTTTAATGGATTTCAGCTGATTTTTATGTGGCAGATCAACACAAAGTAGTGGACAGCAGTGAGGTGGAAAGAAAATGATGCTGGTCTTCAAACATTTACAATAAAAAAGCTGAAAAGTGTGGCATGCACACCCAATATATTCATATCCATTCACGTCCATTATTCTTCAGGTTCTAGGAAAAACATCAAATTTAAACCATTTCCAGTGAATCTTTTCTGGTTGAGGCTTTAATCTAAACCTGTGGATATCTGGTTTGAGTTCTGCTGGATTTGAGTTTCTCAAAACCTCTAACAGGTTTTATTCTAATGTCGAAATGATTCGTTTTAGATGATGCCAACTCCCACCTGCAGGTGGCAGTATTTCTTACTTCTGATACACTGATGCTTATTTGAATTCAAGTTAAAGTTTTGTTGTTGTTTTTCAATTATCAGGCAAATTTATTTTCATCATTTCAATTTGCGCAGGTTTATGGTTAATAGAAATCCAGCTATTGAACATTGGATTGAAGTGATGCTAACTCCCACCTACAGGTGGCAGTGTTTCTTACTTCTACTACCTGGTGCTTTAGCCAAGTTGTGGTTCATCATTGATATGGAGAGTAAAAAAAGTCATATTTACTGTCATATGTAAGCACAAATATTGCAAAATATCTCAACTGATGTCACAAAATCTGTGATTTAAAAAATAAAAACATAGCAAATTCCTTGAAGGACAGATTAATGTTTAAAAAAATAATTTAATTTTAAATGAAGGGACAGATAATTGTTATTACTATAACAGGTTGATAATGGGTTTTATCAATTATGGCAGAACCGGCCCTTTAAGAACATTAATAATCTTAATCTGGCCCAAAATGAGAATGAGTTTGTCGCCGCTGGTTTAAATGTTAAAGGAAACCTCAGACACCTTGTAGCCCTGTGTTTTACTTTGGGACGTCAGAGTAAAGGGGGCTTCTGAACCGACCTTGTCCTTGGAGTTGAGGACGACGGCCTGGGTGTGGGGGACCCTGCAGACGTGGTGCTGGTGCTCGGCGGTCGGTAACCAGACCCGGGCCGGCAGCTTGTGGTTGAGCAGCGACAGCTCCGAGATCAGCCGCTGCGTCTTCTGCTCCTTGGTGGGCAGCGTGGCCAAACGCTTCCCGATGCAGAACAGAGACTTGACGAACTCCCTCTGAGGACGGAGACGCTCCGGCTGCAACGGGTTCAGATTCACAAAGAGGAACCAAGACATCAAAGAACGACCCGATAATCCCTGCTACACCTCTGTAACGCCACATGAACACAACAGTTCCAGGGCTTTGAAATAGAAAACAGTTTTTAAAATGGAGTAAATTTCCACCAAAACAAAAAAAAAAAAAGAAAAAACAAAACAAAAAAAAACCAAAAACGAAAAAAAAAAAAACTTTTTTTCTCAAAAAATCTGCCAGAAAAAAAAAAGTCAAATTTTGAGACAAATCTCAGAAATATTCTAGAATTTCAGAAGTTGGCAAAATTTAAACTTTTGAAACAATTTCTGAGTTTTTCCAGCAAATTTTCAACTATTCAAACTCAAATGTTCCTGTTTTGTCTAGAAAGATTCTGAAATTAATTCAACATTTTTTTCGACTTTTCAAACTCAGAAATATCCAGAAAATTTATGAAATTACAGAAAACATTTCTGATGTTTTTCTTGAAAATTTTCAAAACTTTTTTATAGAAAACTATATTTCTTTACAAAAGTTTCTAAAAAACTTATGATGCATTTATTTGCATTAATTTAATTGGTTCTGTATCAATTATTCAATATTCCATCAGATGTATTATCTATTGATATTGATTACGTGTTTATTGCAATATATATTGGTATTGATTTATTGTCCAGCCGTAATTCATGACGAGTTTTGTATATTCTACAATAATTAACACAAAGATGTATAAAAATTTACTGCAAATAAACTCACTAATCAGAAAGATGCAGCAGCTAAAATTATCATTTATTTCTGTTTTTTATCCTTAACATCTCAGTTGTTTCTACTATATTTTTACATTTATTGAGACACTCTTATTATTTTATTCAGTTATTTTACTTGCCTTTAAGAGTTGCTATTTTTAAAAATTCATTGTGCTTTCTTTTGTGCTCGATGACAATAAAATGCGTCCTGGTTAAAGTGTTTTTACATCATTTGATTGAGACCAAACAGGCAGAAAGCCAAACACTGAACTCAAATGTACTTTAGGTAAAATAACTGTCAGCAAACATTGTAATATAAAAATTATCTTGGCTCCTTTTTGTTGCAACATCTTCAGAGTGCCACCACACTGATCTAAAATGATAAGAAGAAAATGTGCAGCAACCAGAAACAGGAAATTAACATCCGACAAGTCATTTAATTATTGCTCAAATGTTAATTTTCATTTTTTTTAAAAAAGAGAAATCTCGCTGGTTAAGAGTAGTTTGCATTTGCATCATGAATATTTCAAATGGAGTCTGGCATCTGTTGCATCTGCGTCCTGTCGCCGTAAGCAGACACTCGTCTTATCAAAACCCCGCCACCTCCTCCGCTCCGTCTCCACGGCAACCACTCCTTTCACAACGGCTAGTTTATGTTGCTTGGCGGCGGCGTCATGTTCCTCTCCCCCTGAACTTCTCTCACATTGTGCTCCAGTCCACTTTCATCTCTTTGTGATGCAAAGAGACAAAAGAGGAAGTTTCAACAATCGAGCTTCCGCCTTTCGGGAACAGAGAAGAACTGCGTCCTGTAGTTCCCATCAGCATTAAACGACAAAGCGTTGAGAGAAAAGGCATCACCAAATCGGAGCGAAGCTTTAAAGTCAAACTTTGTGAACCAGGCGTTCATTTGACGTCAGAGGGACGGGCCTTCCTGAAGCCCGGCTGTAAGCAAACGTCTGGCGCAGCTCGGATTGTGTTGCATCAACATCCAGTTGGACGCGGCCGTCTCCCAGCCAGGCTTCCGGCGCGCTGCGTTCTCTTTTGCAAGTTAAACAAGCTGAACCCGAACGTATCTGCTGACAGCCGCAGTCCGTCATGTCAGCAGCAAACATTCCTAACGTCTCAACGTCTGCAGCCAAACTCAGAGAAAATGTTTGACTTTCTCAGTTCAATGCCTCGGTTGGTTACTCTGTCTAATCTGCACCAGAATTTCTTTCTAGTTCTGCGAAGGAAGCGAGATCAAAATCAAACAGAGCAGCTTTTCCTTATCGGCAGTTCAAAAGTTCAGCTGCAGAGAATAAAGAAGCCTTATTTCCCAGATTCAGTTTTTCCAAACCAGAATCGACTAATAAATTTCAGATGAAGTGGAAAATCAGAACAAAAATGACAGCAGTTGTTCTTTAAGTAGGTATTTTCTCCACCACGTCATAGAAAACGTCTGGCTCTGAGCTGTGACCGAGCTGCCAGCCTGGAATGTGACAACACATCTTTTATCTTTTGGTTTCTCTGCAAACTTTGACTGGAAACCAGTTTAACCTTCCTCATTTGACTTCACATCGTGTTTGCTTCTGGCTAAACCCGTCTGTGTCCATTAAAAACCAGACAACCATCAGATTTTCCTGCTTTGGTTGGATTGTGTGGGGTTTATTTTGGATGAGTTTGCTTCAGAATCAGTGGAGCTTTTAGGTCATCTGCAGATTCTGTGCAACATGAAAAACATCTGGAATCCAAACCGACAGCATTGCCACCACAAAATGTCTGCAACACTTCCTCGATATTGCACCAATGTAAAAAAAACAAAAAACAAAAAACACATTTTGAGGAAATGTAGTTAATAATTAAACTGCACACAATAACTACATTTAATCATATTTTCAAAATTACTGACAGTTATTGATGATGCTGTGGAACAAACTGTGGAAAAAAACCACATTTCTGATAATGATGCTTTAAAAAACTTACTTTAACTAAAATTTATTGGGGCAACAATAAATCAAAATTCTTATGATAATAAAATGCCATGATAAATGACGACCGCTAGCAAGGGCTGGACAATGTGGCTGATAAACATATCGCGATATAAGCGATTCATATTAGTCGATATCAATAATTATTGATTTTAATTTTAAATATTTATCAGTTTTAGATCCATGGGATTGTTTTTGGTTTTATTTTTAAGCAGTTATGAGGCACAGCAATGAAACCTTAAACTGCTGCAGTGCCAGTTACTCAGCAGGTCGTTGCTAGGTAACCAAGGAATGAGTGGGTTGCTAGGTAACCAGAGTGAGTGAGTTAGCAGACTCTACCAACTTAGCTTAGCTGGCCTTGACAGTTTAAACAGCTAAAGTCTTTCCTCTGCCTACAACTCCCAGAATGCTCTGCAGTTCTGAAGTTCAGTGAAATTACTGAACATTATCTGTAGATATTGATTGTTTGTGGTGATTTACTGGTTGTTACTGACTCATCGCAGCAGAAACCCGTCCTGACGTGACGACCTCTCACCTCTTCATGGACCGCCTCCACCTTCGGGTTGCTGCCCGTCCGCCTGAGGCCAGCGCCGGGGAAGCCACTCGCCATGGTGGCGTCGGACTTGGATCTCTGGTGGGTCCTCCTGGACGGAGAGACGAACACGTCCCCCTGGTCGGCGCTGTCTGGGGAGCCGCAAGCGTCCACGTTGCTGCTGTTGTGGCGGCGGTGGTGGTGGGGCGGCGAGGGCAGCGGGCTGTCGGAGACGGACCCTGAAACGGACGAAGGCTCGTCCGACCGCGGCTTGAGGTCGTCAGACAGGATGAGCTTTCTGAGCTTGGTGCCTCTGGAGTGGCGCTGCGTGGAGATGTGCATGTCGGAGGAGTAGGCGCCCAGCAGCCAGGCGGACAGCAGGGAGAAGGTGATGCTGGACCTGCAGCGGTGGACCTGAGGGACAAATCTCAGGGTTAGCTTCCTGCAGATGTAGAGTCATAACTTATACTGAGCTCCATTTAAACCAGGATTTATTAACCCAAAACGTTCATAGTTATGGTATGAATGAATAAAGATGTAGAAAATTAATTTTAGGTTATTCTGAAACACAAATGCACGACGGCTTATCAAGCCCATTGTAGATGGAAATATACATGTTTTTCCTGCCAAAGAACTAAAAAAAATTCTAAAAGAAAAAAAATAAAATAAAATGCTCAGAAATTTGTGAGTTTCAAAAATCAGCAAGAAAAAATATATTTTGAGACTAGTCTCAGAAGCTTTCTAGAAAAAAATTAATGGAGATTTTCTGAGCCTGTAAAGTCAAAAATGTTCAACTTTTGGAAATTTTTTGATTCAAAAGTCAAAAAAAATTTTAATCCCAAATTATCAGTGTTTTTTTTTTCTTAGAAATTTTCTACTTTTGTAGCTCAGAAATTTCTTTTTTTTGTCTAAAAAAAATTCCTTGATTTTCCCCTCAATTTTCAGACTTTTGCAGCTCCAAAATTTTCACCTTTTAAAAAAAAATTCCTGAGATTAAGCCCAAAATTTCTGAGTTTTTCCTCTTAAATTTCAGACTTTTGCAGCTCAGAAAGTTCCGAATATTTTCTTAAAAATTTTTTAGATTAATCTCAAAATTTTTAATTTTTTGGCAGAAATGTACTCCTCTTTCCCTGCTTCACTCCATCCACAATGTCTGTAGCAGAAATGAAAAACTGCTGTGATCGCCACCTTTTGTAATGTCGGCATAAATGTAATAACGTGGCAGAAAGAATAAAATCAAGGATTTTATTACATATTGCAGCTTTAATGATGTTTTACTACATTTTGATGCCACATTTTATTACATTATTCCATATTGTGATGTCGTGACATAAAGCGGCGTCACCAGGTGTGTGCGTGTGTGTGTCTGTTGCTGTGTGTGTGTGTGTCTGTTGCTGTGTGTGTGTGAGGACTCACCAGGTAAGGTTTGATGGCGTCGCCCACCTCTGTGTCCATGTGGACGTACATGTTGAGGAGCTGCGGCAGGTAGAAGTCCACCTCCCCGTCCGGGAAGCTGAAGAGCCGGTTCCCGATGTACGCCTGAACGCCCGGCTCCTTCGACTTGTACAGGTAAGAGATCGCCATGGAAACGTCGAACAGCTTCGACTCGAACAGCCGCAGCAGCCACGACTGCTTGGAAGACGACGGCGAAGGCGACTCGGACGACGCCGCAGGAGGCGTCTGCTTCTGGGCGGCAGGTGTCTCTCTCTGTCCTTCGTCGTCGTTCTCCTCCTCTTCCTCTCTGATGGAGCTGGTGTCGGGGTTCATGTGCCACGGCGGGCCGCAGCAGTCGGTCGTGTCCGCATGCTTCTGGTCGTCTTGCTGCTGTTTGTTGTCGAGCAGCTTCACTTTAAGAAGAACTTCCTGACAAGCCTTGAGCGCCACCTCTGGGTCAATCACTGGAAGAAGAGGAGGAAGTAGATGAAGATCTGTTAGCAGCTCGTCTTCATCACATTCATAAAGTCGGTTAAATATAACCGCAATAAAATGGTTTATGCAGGCAGTCATAGAGAAATAATGTTCAAAATTCAAGGTCATACTTTCAACATTTCATTCCAACTTTTAAAAACGTCAAACTAAATATGTAAATCACAAGCTTAATATTTAGTTTAAAAAAATAAACATTTAGCTTTCAAATTAAATATTTAGTTAATATTCAGTTTAGATGATTTAGTTCACACTTTTGCTTCCCACCAAGAGCATGCAATATTTAAGTTGCTTGATAAATATCAACCTGGAAAGTTAAAGGTTTACCTCACAAGTCTGATTTTCTGAAAGCTAATTTGGGTATTAGCTAAATATTTAGCTTGAACCTCAATATTCAGCATCTTAGCTAAATATTGAGGTTCAAGCTAAATATTTAGCTAGAATCTAAATATTTAGCATCCAAAATGAATTATGAAGTCTGTCCTTCAAAAAACAAGTTGCTAGTTGAGGCCAAAGTACCAGACAGAATATTTTAATCATCCAGTTTTTGGTAGAAAAACAAACAATAAATCATGCAAATGTAAATTATTGACTTAGTTTTAGTTTTTCATGTGATTAATTGATTTATTGCTTATTTGGACAGCCTGATGTTTAACATGTCTTATTTTCATGACTTAAATTAATTTGGTTTTAGAGCTACAGCCGTCTCAAATCTAAATAAATCACTTCATGCTTTCTGTTTATAGCTAAATATTATCAGCTGGGAGCCGTAAATCTGGACCTTCGTCCTGGAGGAATTAGTTTACGATCCGTTTTCATATCAGACGGAAACTTTAATCTGTTTGGAAGTCGTTACCTTGATCGACGACCAGGTCCATCTCCATGGCGTCCTCGGAGATGACGTCCAGCAGCGGGCTGGGGCCCCGCTGGTCGCCGCCGCTCGACACGCCGCTGCTGCCGATGCCTTCGCTGCTGCTGCCCAGGCTGCCGGTGCTGCCGATGCTGCCGCTGGGGCTGGAGCTGCGCGGGCTGGCGCTGGGGGACGACGGCTGCTCGCTGAGGGGCGGCGGCGGTGGCAGCTGGAGCTGAGGGCGAGGATGATGATGGTGGTGGTGGTGATGGTTGGGGCAGTCTGAGGAGCTTTCAGAGCAGGAGGAGGATGTAGAAGACGAGGAGGAGGAAGAGGCACTGGAGGGCGAGGAAGGACAGGAGAAGGTGGTAGGAGAGGAGGAGGAGGTTGGCGGCGGCTGGGCAGAGTGGGCGGGGCTAATGTGGAGCGGGCGGAGCGCCGGGGATAAGGAGACCTCGGTGTCGGCCATTTTGGGGAAAAAGGCCTAAAAAAAGAAGAGAAAATTTAAATTCTATGGCTGTATAATATATTACCGGGTAGTAAGTAGCAACATTCGCTCAGTTATTTAGTTTATTTATATGAAAGAAACGATCAGTAAGACACGAGAAAACATACAAATTCAAATAAAAAACTAATATTTAAAAATTACATCATCAGGCAAACCAAAATATAAAGTTAAGTGGAAATTTTGACAATAATTTATAATCAAAAACCAACAAAATCAAAATAAATTTTTTTCAAATCAGTTTCTGTCAATAAAAAACTGATGAATCTTTGACAAAAACTGCTGTCTGTGTCTGGCAAATTATTGGTTAAATATGTTTGTTTTTTATTCAGTGGGTAAAAAAAATCCAGAAATTTTACTCAAATAAGAGTAGAAATACTTCATAATGACATTACTCAGGTAAAAGTAAAAAGTACAGCATAGTAAAAATACTCCTAAATGTGATTTTTTTAGTTACTATCCGACTCTGGAAATGATCCATATCTGTGATGCAGCATCAAACATGGCCGGAGGCGGGACAGGAAGTCCTCCATCCTGCGTTGGTGTGCCAACGGCGTGACGCAGGCGATGTGCTTCACCATCATCCTCATCCTCCTCCCTGTGTGTCTGCAGCCTGAGGAGGCGTCTTGTTTCTATTTAAATGTTTCATCAGTCACAGCGCGCCGCTCCCTCACATTTCTTTTTGTTTACAGATCACGATGCCTCGAATGCCTCCGAAAGGCTGAAAAAATAACATTTATTTTGATTTGGTGGCATTTTAAGTCACATTTTCAGACGCAGCTTCACTATTTTTCAATATTTTTTGGTGAAAGAACCCAGCAAATAAAACTGAATTTTTAAGTCTTCCTCAATTCTTTCTCTCCACACACCGAGTGAAACCCACAACTGTGATTTATTGACAAGTTCATCAGTGAACGCCTCTTGCTTTTCATTTGTTTTTGATGACTAAGGATGTTTTCACTCCTGACAATCCAGTAGACTCGGTTCGATTGGAGGCTAAAATTCTCATATTTGTTATATTTTCAGCTGCTGCGGTTCACTTTCACACTGTGCTGTGCGAAAAGAACCAGACTGATTGATAAACCTGTTCCCCTCCTCGCCTGTGGGGGCGCTGCACCAGGAACCACTGAAGGAAACGACACTACAACCTCAATACGTAAACAAAAATGGAGTAGAGTCAGATTTTAGCAGTTGTAGGGTTTCTCTTTTTTCTTGAGAGGTTTGTGTTTGTTTACCCTCTCTCTCTTGTCCATTAACTTTTATATTGATTTTAGGTATGAAGCGATTAATCAGATTAATCAATTGTTGAAATGTCAACTAATTTAGTAAGTTATTAATTGCTAACTTGAGCATACAGGCTAAAAAAAAAACTCTAATTGAGCCAAAACTGCACTAATATGAGCAATAAAAATGTATTTTCTTAAGAGGGGCCTGAATTGTTTATTTGCATCTTTTATTTCAAATTTTGTATAAAACAGGCTTATGTTGTTAAATGAAAAATCTACTGATTTTGCCATTTTTTAGTCCGATTAATCGTAAAACGCCACAGGCTGTTTCTTCCTGGCACTTCCTGCTTTTTGAACTGTATCGTTTTTAGGTAACTAGAGTTTGCTTTTTCAGTCCAGATCAGAGTTCGATGGTGCGTTCACACCTTCCCAAACGAATCGGACTTTCTAAATAATCAAACTTGAGTTTGATTAAAGCAGGCCAAACAGGGCCGGTGTGAATGCACCCTAAGGGTCTTCATCTTCCTAAAGGAGTTCCTGATCACACACAGCTGAGCATGAGATCATCCCACTGAAGAGATAGTGTTGAGCTAACACATGACTGATGCTTTCCAGATGTGGAGGCTGTTGTCACGGTGACGTCGTTTACGCAGGGGAGTGCCGGCTCGCTGTAAATTGTTTCTATCAGATTTGTGTTTTGTATGCGCGCTGGGATTCACATCCTGCAGCTGTTTCTGATCGCCGCTCTCCTCTGTGACGTCTGAGGAGGAGCTCAGGTCTCACTGGCTGACCGATCCGGTTGCAGAACTCGGGTTCACGTTGCTTAATTAGCCAGAAAAATGGGGTGTAGACACAACCTGGCAAGACTCAAAATATGATTGGATAGCAGGAGTAGAAAATAACAATTTAAAGGGCTTTTTTGAAAACAAAGTGGATGGTTTTTTTCACAGTTTAAAAAATTAAAATTAACCGTTTAGGGAGGCAGCACTTCAAACTAATTCTACATTTTAGATCCGATTCAATTCGTGATGTAAAAAGCATCCTAAACTGTGAGCAGAAGATTAAATCGGTCAAAATTTAAGATCTTTAAGTTAAGGTTGAAACGATTAATTGTCATTAATCTATTATTTGAATAATCTATGAACTCTATACAAACTTTAAAAATTGCCACTTGCTAAAACAACAACACAGTCAGAGCAGTAATTAAGCCAAAACTATACAAAGAATATATACTTTTATATTTAAGATGAAAAACATTCCTCATCTGTAAATATGTTCTACCTAGAACTCAACTGGGATAGTTTTTACCTTCACCTGGTTCAAATTGCGCAAAAAATAAAAAATTTAAAAAATCTATTAGGCACCTTCTGATGTCCATTAATTAATCCACAAAATTGTATTTTAATGCATTTCAAATATTGTGTAAAAAGGCCAAAGTTGTTAAATGAAAAATGT
Source organism: Poecilia mexicana (assembly GCF_051168715.1). Taxonomy (NCBI): domain Eukaryota; kingdom Metazoa; phylum Chordata; class Actinopteri; order Cyprinodontiformes; family Poeciliidae; genus Poecilia; species Poecilia mexicana. Next base: position 21,489,840 of record NW_028263380.1, on the reverse strand, counting down.
GCCAAATTTTATCTGATTGATTGTCACAATAACTGATAATAATATAATATAATCAATTATTAAAATGCAGCCTTAGTTTAAATCCAAAGTGGATGTGATTTCAGGAGCTGCTTTGAAGCTTCACACAGGGAAGCGAATGATGAAACAGTTCAGAGGTCAAGGGCTGAGACTTATTCGAACAGACTCGGTGAACGCAGCGTCCTCGCAGTGATAGAGGGGGGAGACGTGTGCGGCTCGGGGCAAAGTGTGACGTTTATCTCTGCTGCTCTGAGGAGAAACACAACGATCCAGCCGTCACTTCCACTCTTTATCAGGAAGTAAAATCCATGTCAGCCAGGTTCCTTTTTTAAAAGGCCCACAGAAAACAGACCCTCCTAAATAAACACGGTCATACTGACAAACTTTACTCGTTTGTGGTGAGAAGCTTGTGTTCGTTTTACCGTCTCTCTCATGATACTTTTATTTTGACTTCAGGGCTGAAACGATTAATCGGATAAATCGTTAATAATCATCTATAGAAATAACCATCAACTAATTTAGTAATCGATTAATTGTGAACTTGAAAATACAGGCTCAAAAAAAGGCCATTTGTTAAAAAACCCCAACATACTATGTTAAGTAAATTAACTATTTGAATGGAGCATTCAAGATTAAACACCTTTGTCTATATGTTTAAACTCATAGATTTTTAGAGTCGCATGGTTCAGATTTACTAAATTAAGGTCATGTTGTTGCATGTTTGGCAATAAAAAATGCATTTTCTTATTTAAAAAGAAAATTTAATTATTTGTTTATTTGAAACTCTTCTTTTTGTAATCTGATTAATCGTCAGAACAATCTATAGATTAATCAATTACTAAAATAACTCAGTCCAACTGGCTAAATATTACATTAAAACAAAAAAAATGAAATGTTCAAAACACTTGGAATGTGCTAGCCAAAAGTTACTACCCTTCAAATAATCGTTAGCAATAAGAATATTGTAAACGCTGATATTCCAAAGACAATATGTACCTCTAACTCTTACTAAGGTAATACTGTTTTAAAACTACTTCTGTTACTTCATAGTAGAATGACAAAACAATTTACTTTCAGATTATCTTTCTACTAATGCTGTAATGTTGCTAGTTTTCAGTTAAATCCCTCTGTAATGCAAACAAGCAACGAGACTCGGCGCATAAAATGTTATGTTATTTGACTCTTAACCTTCTTTATATTTAAGTAAGTAAACCTTAAATTATAATCAAAGTAGAAATATGAAAATCACTATGAATTAAATGGTTTTTGACACAACATGCAGTTTTTGACTAGAGGCCATTTTATTTGGATCGCTAGGAGTTAAAACGAAGTGCCGTATTCTAACGGTCACACCTGCTGTGGTTAAAAAAGGTGGGAAATGCCATGGTAACCACGTCCCGTGGCCGGATATGGTTAAAAACTTTCACAATAAAGCTCATGAATATGCTTCTAAATAAAAGTCGCCTTTTTACGAAGGATTTCAATTAAGAGATCCTTTAAAAATGCATTTATAAAAATAAACATAACACTTACTCTTTCTTTGTCAAAATTAAGAGTTAGTTTCAAAATTCAAACTGAAAAATGACTAAATAAAATACATATTCTTAAAACTATTATAGGAATATTTCATTTTTATGGATTTGTTGTTTGTTTTTTTTTAATCATTTTTTATAGTAAATAAGATCCATGCAGAGTTCCATATAAACCCACAAGAGGATATGAAAATTTGAGGATAGAAATGTCGTTTTGAGAATTAAAGATGTTAAAGTGCGTCTTGTGAAGATACAGGAGTGTGGCTGCCAACAGGACAAGAGGAGGAGGAGGAGAGCCGCTCCCTCCTGATGAAAACAAACTGGAGGAAGGAGGACGATAGCCGGGCTACAGAAGGCCCACACCCGTGGATTTTAACGACGGGGCAGCCGAAGAAGCCGCAATGCTAACAGCGGTTTAACGAAACTAGCAAAAACAGAACCAGAACTAAAACTGAAAAAGTGAAACGTAGTGAAAATACCGAGGGAAAGGGGGGACTTACCCGGCTACTTGAGCGCCTTCACTCCGATCAAAAGCTCCGATACACAAGGTTATTATCCAGTTTTAATCTTTATTAAACCCCCAGTTAAGTCCCGGTATTTAATCCAGGTTGTGGTGCGGGTTCTGGTCCGTATTTTTAGGCTCCGTCACGGTCCATCTGCTCCGGGATTCCGTGGCCTGGCCGTTCACGGCTCCCTGCTTTAAAGAAGCAGTGACGCAAGATCCGTAAAGACGACCGTTGCGTACAGGCTGCAACTTCCGGTAAAATTTACATAATAAAAGCATATTAAAGTACTGCTATACGAAAAAATATAAATTGTTAAACCGAAATAGATTAAACTAACAAAATGAAAAAGATGATTAATTCATAGATCTACATCATGTTAAATTATGAATATTAATTCTCTCTTTGAAAGATTAAAAATATATAGAAATATCTAAAATGGATTCTAAATGGAAATCTTAATGATCTAAAATGAACCAAAATATTCCACCCTCCATCATCTATATGAAGGGTGAAATTATAAGAACTTTTAAAATCATAAGAACTTTTAAAATCACAGTTCTTACGATTTTAAATGTAAATTATTAATATATTGCTTAAATCGAAAATAGTTTAAATTTTCATGTTTTGCTTTATATCTCAGTAAATGAAGACAGTTCTACTTATTTTAACCTCATTTTTGCACCTTGATATTGCTATAATTATTCTCATTCGGTGCCAATTTGATGCAGATGGAAAGAAAAACCTTTTATTTTGAAGTTAAGATGTCATCAGGTTTGAGGTTCTTACAGGTAAATTGACAAAGCAGCTGTTTTTGGTTGTTTCCGTTTTGGACCGAAACGACAATCCTGTCTTCCCACACAGCTCTCATCATCAGCTCTCAGCGTCAGCTCATGAGGAAAACCTTTCAGTTACCACGCTTAAGATTTTTTCATATCCTTTTCAAAAAAACAAACATTTTTAATTTATAATTAAAGAGAACATTAGAATAGAGTAGAAAGACAAATGATCATAGAGGGAATAAAGTAAACACCAGAAAATAAATGAACGTCACGTCTTTTATTCCATCAATGTAGGAAAATAGATTCACATTAATGTTCTGGCTTCTCTCCTCCGTCACTCTTTTTAATTTAACAACAAAACAGGGCAAAATAAAGGTGCATTTCACTAAAAACTATCATCTCCAAGCCAAAACATATTTTTCTCCCTCTCAGCCTCATTAAGGAACATTAAAAGTAAAGTGCAAAAAAAAAAAAAAAAACATAAAGCCAGCAGGTTAACAAAAGAAAAACAAAAATCAACATTTACAGGTGATAATAAAGAGAACGAAACAAACAGCCACAGGAAAACCATGCAAAGAGCTGGCAGTGTCTTCCACAAATAAAACAAAGCGGGGAAGATTTTTAGAGCAACCATAAGAAGGAGGGAAACGACTGCACATCAACGAGCTGTACAACTGTCTGGAACAGCAAAGACACACAGCAATACGCAGAACAAAAGACCGACAGCAAAATAAAACAATACAGGATTTTTCAAATACATTTGGAGAGCGACAATTTAAAAAAAGAAAGCTGCTCTATATGTCAAATCCCCACTCAAGCACTACATTACCCAGAATTCCAGAGGAAGAGCAGAGGCAGAATCTTGTTTTAAATGTTTTTTGCTAAAGTTCAGACAACCTTGAGTGGGTTTTTGACAGCTAACAGCTTCCTTCACAACAGAGTTCACCATCATTACATTAACTGCAGAGTTGATCATCTTCCAATTTATCAATTTTATTTATCCTCTCAACATTCGATGTTGTTTCCAACAGATATTAGGCAACAAAATCTTTAAAAAGGCAGCTATTGTCAACTTCTAAAGTAAAAAAGCTAATTTTATGTTTTCAATCACAGCCAATCCAGTCATCTGAATATTATTTTGAGCAGGCTGGATCTTCATTTCATTTACTTTAACAACTTTATTTTTATATATATATATATATATATATTAGCTAAATTAGTGAAAATACTTTGGAGTTAAAAGCAACACCAGTCTGCACTACAAAAAATGACAAACTCTTACCAAGTACTTTTGGTCTAGTTTCTACTGCAAATATCTCAGTATACTTGAAGTAAGACAAAACAAACTTATAAGCTTTTCAGCAACGTATAGCAGCTTGTTTTAGGTCAATAATTCCTTAATATTGATGAAAAAGAGCTAGTTCTATATATGGGAAAAAATATCTTGTTATTAAGTGAAATAAGCTGCCAGTGGAACTAGAACTTTATCATCAATATCGACTTAAACAAGCTCCCATATCTTGTTGAAAAGTTGCATTTAAGTTAGTCTTATTTCAAGTGTACAGAGATATTTGCAGTAGAAACCAGACCAAACATACTTGGTACGGTTTTGTGTTTTTGCAGTGTGTAAACAGGAAGTGCCATCGGAGAGCGTTTGCGTGACTTGGTCTGATTCTCCAGCATCATCGCACCAATACCCGAATCCCGATTCATTATCTTGGCTAAACTGACCCGTTTCTGGATTTCCACAGTGAAAGTTTTCTTCTGCTTTGCACTTTCAAAGCTCGGTTCCCGATGCAGACTCCTAGCAAGGCCATGCTGGACCAGAGTTAGCCAAAACGAGGCATGCCCAACATTTGAGACCATTTCTACCAAGACCTTTACCAATTCCACCTCTTGGTCTGTTTGAAATCTCAAACTGCAAATACTCGCTCTTCTTTTACGCTTCAAACATTCAACGTTCCTGTAATTCTACTTCCACTTGCTCAGAGAAAAGATCACGCTGCCATCTGAACTGCCTGAAACCAAACTCGGTTTTCCTCTGTAAAATTTGAGGCATTTCTGATGACTTTCAAGCAAACCAGCTGACAAAACTCTGACCTTTCCGTCAACGTGTTATCTGATAACTCATTGTTTCTTATTTCCCCTGAAGTTAAAACTCCAGATCAGAATGCAAACTAACATCAGAAACGTTTGTTTTACTGCGTAGCTCTCCTTCCAAACATTCACAAACAGCATTTGATAATAAATCTCTTCAGATAAATCAGTGAGAGCGCCAAACAAAGCTAGATTAGAGTGATAACTCCGGTTATAAACAACCAGTTTGGCCCAGCATGGTCCTGCTGGGGGGAATCGGCTGCTGCATATCCTCAGGTTTAACCTGAACTATTTAAAACATCTTATCCCCTAAAGCAACATTTCACTTAGAGATCAGCATCGTCTCTAACTGGGCTTTGGTAACAATCTCACAACACCTTAAGCTTGTGTTGACAGATAATTGTCCCAAGATAACAGATAATCAAATAATCATTATTTAATCAAATTAAAACAAACAGAAATAAATTCATTTAAACTAGCCCAAACTGTAGGTTACTGTTGCAGATCCAGACTTCTAAACATCTGGTAAGTCTTCATTTTCTCATCTACTTTATAGTCATAAAATTTCAAGTATAAAGTAAATATTACAAGAATGAAGTCATAACATTATGAGAATAAACTTGTACAAGAATTAAGGTGCAATAAAATGAGAATAAAGTCATAATACTGCAAAAATAGTCGTACAAGAGTAAAGTCAAAATAATACAAAAATAAAGTCATAAAGATAATAAGATCATAATATTTAGAGAATAAAGTCATAATTTGTGTAATACTAAAACTTTATTCTCATAACTTATTATTTTCTTAGAGTTGCCTTAACTCGCCGCTGCAAAGCACAAATGATTTGTTCATTGGAGTGAAACCTAACGCTCCATCCACAGGGGAATGGTTTTGTAAAACAGACTGCTGGTTTCAAAAACACGTTCGTCCACACACGACCGTTTCCAAAGATGTTTTTATCCACACAGAAACAGAAAGACCAAGAACCAAAATGTTGATTTTCCTTCCCTGAACCTTTAACCTCGCTGGTACGCCACGGGTCGGAGCAAACAGAGAAGTGCAAGTGGAGTGAGTCGTAGAACATTTTGCAGCAGCAACACCACGAAAATGTAATCCGCCATTTTTGTTGTTATGTATGACACATTTGGGGTCATAGATCTGGTTAGCATGTCAGTAACTTCACCAAAGATGCGATTTTTCTGTTGATGCAAATACATAAGGGCAAAGTTTTCACTACTGAACCCGTTTAAGGAATAAAAAAAGTCTTGGTTCCTCATTTCTGTGTGGACTTGGGACAAAACGGTCAAAAACTTTACAGTTTTAGAAGAAAACGTTTCTATTCAAGTTTATGTCTCGGAACAACACAATGAGGCAATCAGAAAACAAAGAAGAACCTGTGGATGCATCTCCTAAGCCTTGATATTTTATCCCTAAACCCACCATAATCAGTCAGATGAGAAACAAGTTGACTGGATGCTTTTGAACTAAATCTGCCTGAACTTTGCTGCATTAAACCTTTAAAATCTCAATTGTTGCAACCAAAGCCCACAAGTGAAATGTTGCTTTTACCCACTCAATACCCTACAGTTACTTTAACCTTTATATAAAAACAGAGTTTATTTTCCTTTTTTAATTATTATTACTATTAAACTCTAAACTGAGTAAAGTTTAAACCAGGGTAATTACGCTGGTGAAATAAAAATCTAAGCCGGCAGATGTCGGCCTCTAGCAGAGTGCAAGAATTAAGCAGAATATTACATCACTCATAAATACTTGACAGAGTATTTTCTCAGTACAATAAACTCATAATATACACACAGAGTCCCTCTCAAACTCTCAGCAGTGCAACGTTCGTTTCAGTTCAACGATGAATCATGTTGGCACTTCACCAAACTCAGGCGAACGACTAACATTAATATTCGTGCTTCTTTTAAACGATAAATTTAGGGCAGTGAGCGTATAATCAAGCGGTTTTCTTGCGTCAGAACGCAACGAGGTTGATTTTTTTTCCATATAACAGTCTTAATATTTTCAGGGTCCCTCTAACAGAAAAAAACACTATGTGTGAGGACAGAGGGAAACACATTTTACACAAGTCCACAAACTGGCTTTTCTCTTTTTTTTTTTACAAATTTGTGGTCACATGGTGGAAAAACAGGCAGGACAGACAAAGAAGTGGAGCCCTATGGCGGTGTAGCACCAACGAAGAAGAAGAAGACGCCCGCCAATGGAGCGGCGGGACGTTTGGTAGAGGTGAAGAGTGTCAGCAATGTGACGTTTCCATGGCAACTACCTCCGAAAATGAGAAGGTGAAAGAAGAAATCATCTGTTTTGCATATTAACTGTGAGAAAAATACAGAGATCTGGGAAACCTTCTGAGAGATCTGAGATGTTTTTGTTGAAAATGTTCATCTCAAGGTTAAAAGAACAGAAAAACAAAGGTTCAGAAGGAGTAAACTTTCACCCAGGAAAACGAGGAAGTTTTGAGATTAATTTCACATATTTACAAGAAAAAAACGTGGATATTCTGACGTTGATGAAACATAAGTAAATTTTCCACGATTAAAACCAGAACCGTGTCGGTTCTGGTTTTAATCGTGGTTGAAAAATATCTCCATGTGATTCTACGCTTACCAACTCAATTGTAATTTTTTAAATCTCGGTAAACTTCTTTTTTACTTTTCCGAGTTTTAATATTGTACAATTTTGACTTTAATTAGTGTAAACTGTAAAAAAATTTTTTTTGCAAAGAAGAATGTAAAAAAAATATATCCAACTGAAAAATTTCGGCGTTTTTTGATGGAAATTTACTCCGTCAGCAACATTTTTTCCTCTATTCTTTATCCAACAATCCTGAGTTACTTGGTTTTTATATTGAGATATTTGAAATTAAGCTTAGCAAAAATCACGTCAAAATAAGGCAGCGAAACTATTTTCTTCGACAGCCATCGAAGAAAGTAAGAAAATGGTGTCACATTGCTGACTGCGATGTAGCTGCAACAGGTGGCTGGAATTGGGGCAAAGGTCACAATGGCAACATACAACAGCGAAGCAACCCCTAGGTTAAACGTGTAATCTAAAACTTCACCACAGAAACCAACAACAGCGCAAATATCACCCAGTAGTTAGTACATTTTACTGCATCTCAATGTGTTGGTGCTATGTGGCAGGTTACCTTGTGCTTTGCTCTACTAGTGCCTGAGCTGAAGCTTTTATTTTTTAGCATTTACAACTTTCTTTAGCTCACAGCCTGCATTGCATGATTTATTCTCCCAATTTAATCATTTTTTTGTTGTTTTAGTAAGTTCTGTTCAGTGTCAGTAGCCCCTTTCAGATCATACATTTCAATCTGTGATTGCAGAATTTTCTTTTGAATATTTGCCTTCATTTGAAGCATTCAGACCAAGAAACAGGAAGACAGGAAGACAATTTCTACACTGTCAGTTTTTCTTGGAGTTTAAAGTAGTGAAGCATAAAGCTGGGAGATAAATCGATTTTATCGATTAATCCAATTTGATTATTTAATTTTTTGGAAAAGTCTGGATTTTTATTGGAAGTCTTTTTTCCACCAATGTACTCCTTGGGTTTCGGCCATCTTGTTTGCCAAGTGTATTTCACATCTGTTTATTTGGACTTTCAATTTTTTTTTTTTTATAATTATGAATAAAGTCATAATAATGGAAGGATACAGTCGTAATATTAGGACAAAAATAAACAAAAATTTTAAATGAGGAGTGTTGAGCATCTTGTGAAGTTAAACATTGGTATCAGTTTTTAAAGATAAGACATATGTGGTGCTTTAGCTAAGCAGCAACAAATTATCATCAACTGAAAGAATAAAATAGGACCTTGAAACTATTTTAAACAAAAACACAGACTGATAGGATCACGTCAGATCTCGTCGACTGTAAGCTATTTTCTCCTAATTTAAACACATTCTTCTGGTAAAATGCATCTTTGTTCTGCTAATATAACAATATTCTTGTAATTTAACAAAAATATCCATGGCCTGGCCTTAATACTCCATCGTACAACTAAGAGGGATTGTTGAAACTAAAGCCAATGTTTGAAAACATTTTCTGTTAGCAATTTTTTTATTGTATGGTATGGAAAAATCTGAAATTTAATTTTTAAGCCATATTGCCCGGCTAAGCGCAACAAAATTTTGAAAATGTATAAATTTGCTTCAGTCAAAATATCTAAATGTTATAATTCCAACAGGAATTAAACATATTATTCCACCAAGAGCTGGGAGTAATTGTTGCTTCTTCTATTACAAATAAAAGTAGTTGGATGAGTTAAATGCGACTTACATGATGAACTTATGTGACATAAATGACCCTTAAAAATCAGATTTAATTGGAATGTTTCTAGTCAGACTGATCTGAAAGGGGCTAAAGTTTTATGAAAGAAAACTGCAACAGTTGGGTCAATTCTGCATGTTTTAGTGGAACATCAACATTTAATCGGTTTTAAGTTAAGCAAACAGCTGAAGCCTTTTAGCTGGCAGTTAAATAAAAGCATCGTTTTTGGTTCTCAATTTACAGGAAACCTTTTCTGTTTCTGCAGCTTTTCTCACTTTTTCAAACTCAACCTCATATGCTCCAGATTTTATTTTACGAGTAAATCTACTGAAATCTACAGGAGCGATTCCAACTCTCCGGCTACGTTTTCTGGAATAATTCTGACTTTGTTAAGTTTAAGTATAAAACTGTTGCTTTTCTATATAAAATGACTAATTTTACTTGATATATTATTCTGAGTAATGAGTAAATTTAAGTTTTTAATCTTTGAAACACACAATCAGACATGTACAAAGCTCACTCAGATAAAAACACAAATCTGCTAAAAAAAACAAAGGAACTCTTTAGAAGAGCAGAGCAGAACCAAGCTTTAATTCACATTCACCAAACTGTTAAATATTATTATTAATATTATTAGAACTTCAACAACTTCCTCAGGAATAAATTGTATGAACTAAAGGTGAATCAAAGCTTGGTTCTGGTTCAGTTAGCACAGAGAACCTTTATAAGGATCTAACCCGTATGTACCACCTGACGCCTGTTTCACAAACATGGCACCTTCCGTTCTTCCTCTTTTACACTGCAAAAAAAACTTTAATCTTACCAAGAAATATCATGCAAATATCTTAATACACCTGAAATAAGACAAAAGTAACTTATAAGAAGCTGTTCAATAATTCCTTAATATTGATGAAAAATACAAAGTAGGTGAGATTATTTGAAACATGGAACAAAATTCTTGTTTTTAGTTTAATAGTCTGGCAGGTAAACCAACATTTTTTCATCAAGATAAAGGAGTTACTGACTCAGTCAAGCTACTATATCTTGCTGAAAAGTTACCCATTACTTAACTGTGTCTCATTTCAAGTGTACCAAGAGATTTACAGCAAAATTATATGGTAAGACTTTTTATTTTTTTTGCAGTGTTATTTCTTTAGTTATCGTTCAGTTTTTATTTTTATTTAAAAAAGTTAAGCACAGACAAACAAACCGCAACACAGAAGTTTTTGGGAGGATTAAAAGCACAGCGAATAAGGCGAGGAAGGAAGTGGTTCAGATGTACACCGCAAAAACACAGAATTAAAAAATAATGAAAGTATCTTTGGTCTAGTTTTTAGTGCAAATATCTTAGTGCACTTGATATAAGACAACATTAATTTACAAGTCATTTTTTAGAAAAACATAGCTGCTTGTTTTAAGTCAATAATATTTAATATTGATGAAAAACAACTAGTAATAGTGGCACTTATAACATTTCATTTTATTTATTAGTTTATTTAACAGGAACAAATGTCGCAGGGAAAAAAAGTCTTGTTATAAGTGAAAAAAAAAATGCCAGTGGAACTAAAACTGGTTGCTAGGTGACAGGCTGGGCTTGGCTGGCGTTGCTAGGTAACGACGCAGCTGCGAAACAAGTGAAGAAATCTGACAGTGGAACAGGTACTTTGAAAAAAATGAAAATTAAGGAATTATTGACTTAAAACAAGCTCCTATATCTTGCTGAAAACGGACTTGTAAGTTAGTTTTGTCTTGTTTCAAGTGTACAATATCTGCTTGAGAAACTACACCAAAGATCCTTGGTAAGATTTTGTGTTTTTGCAGTGTAAACCACACGTCGCTCACAAACAAACATGCAGTTAAAGTGTAGACTTCCTGGCTTCATTTATCCCACTGGATTGGCTTTCGTGCTCCAGCCAATCTGGGATTTCCACCAATCAGGTCGAGGATGGAAGGAGGAAGGGGCGGGACCCTTGAGGTAAACTCTGAGTGAATACAGAAGTAGGTGGTTGATGAAAGCTAATGTCCTCCTTTCTGGGGCGGGGGGCTGTTGTCTACTTCCTCCTCCTCAATCTTTACCACCATGGTGGAGGAGATTGAGAGGGAGGAGGCAGGAGCAGCAGAGGAGGTGGAGGCAGGTGGCGGGTTGACGTGAACCTCCACCGGCGTCAGCGTAATCTCCACCTCGCCTTGCTCCTCATGCAGCGTGGGCGGGGGCAGCGGCGGGAACGGAGCCATGCCAAGCCCGCCGCCGCCGCCGCTGTTGTTGTTCGGCCTCGGCGCCTTCTGGATCACCTCCACCATGGGGGTCCGCTCCCAGCTGGGGTTCCCAGGACTGTGGAAGAGCAGCACGGGCCTCACCTGGCTGTCCGGGTCGGCGCCGCCGCCCGGCTGGCACTGCACCACCACGCCCCGGGGGTCCACCAGCCGGTGGGCCGGGTCGGACATGGTGGGCAGCTGACCCAGAACCAGCCCCGGTGGCTCCTGGATCACCAGCTCCACCACCGTCTGCGCGGCGGATGACAAGGAGGAGGTCGCCTTCTGGATGACGCCGCCGGTCAGCGGCGCGACGATCGGCTGCTGAGGCGGCGGCGCCGCCTGGGAAGATGGGGACGGAACCGTGTCTTCCGGTCGGGGTTTCCTCGGCCGGCCACGTTTCCGTTTAACCGGGGAAGTGCTGAGAGAGGAAGCGGCCGAGACACCAACGGATGACACTTCCCCCTCCTGGGGTCGCTTGGCGGCGGCGCCCCGAGCTTTCTGGACCACCGAGGTCGGCGCCGCCACGGCGTGCTGCTGGGCAGACAGAGAAGGAGGTGGAGCTACCTTCTCCGCCTCAAAGGACAAACAGCTCTGAGGAAGAATCATCACCGGCAGCGTCCTGCCCTGCTGCTGGGGCAGCGTCGTCATGGTGATGACCTTCACCCCACCGCTGTTGGCAGGAGCGGTGACGGCGGCCGGGCCTCCATGTGCAGACGGCACACCGACGGCGGAGGCATCCGCCGGCGCCTGTGGAGGCACAGCGGAGCGGACGGAGAAGCTCTTGTCAGGGACGGTGCTGCGAGGAAGGATTCTGGGTAACTGCTTCATGAACGCCTCCACCTGCAGCGCCAACGGAGACGCGTCAAACACGCCGCCATGTTGATTCATCAAACACTGAAAAACATTTAATCCTGCCTACAGACTGGCCTGCATTGCTTTGAGAAAGTAATCACACCCTTTGAACCTTTTCCAACAACTTCAACCTCACAGTTTACGTAACTGTGAAGTCATGGAGCCGCTGACTTAATTTGGATTAAACAGAATAATTGATATTCATCTTAATTGTATTTTTTAATTTGACTAGTTGTGGGTTTAAACAGCATTATCAGGTTAACTCCCAAAAGTTTAGTGTATTTGTTTTGGATTTTATGCAAAACAAATATAAATAAATAGCGTTTCACTGGCGATGTTTTCCCGTAACATATCATTTACATTTCCTGTCAACTGAACATCTTTTAATACAAAAACACGGTGGACCGCCCCGACCACCAGGCTCAGCAGGATTTCTGGGGGAAACCCTGTGTTAGATGTACATTTCAGTACATTTTATGTCCAGATATTTTTCTGATTTCTGACTGTAAAATATTTAGTATATTTTGACTTTTAGTTGCAAAAAATCCAAAACAAATACACTAAACTTTTGGGAGTTAACCTGATAAAATGGGGAAAAGTTTAAAGGATGTTAATACTTTTCATGTCCCTCATTATCTGCATCTCAGCTACATTTAGAAAATTAAATTGTGTCAGTCAGGGTCGGACCTGTTGACTCACTGCTGGTTGCATAGAGGCAGAGGACGTGGAGGAGGAGTGAGGAGGAGGAGGAGGAAGAGAAGGAGGAGGGGCGTCTGCTAAGGAAGGCTTGGTGACGGCTGATGTGGATTTGTCCCCAGAAGACATCTTGGGTGAGGACGAGGACAGGTCTCCCTGTTCCTTCTGTGAGCAGACAGGAAGCAGCGGTGAGCGGCAGCAGGCGCAGCTCGAGAGGAGAGCGATCGGTGGGAAACAAACCTTCAGGTCTGCGGCTCCGTCTCCGTCAGCGGGGGACATCGCAGGAGTTTTCTTTATGACTTTATGGGTTTTAGCTGGACCGCCTGAGGAGCAGGAAGATGACAAATGACCCCAGAAGAAGAGTTTTTATACTGCAGCGTTACACTGAAAACATGTTTAAATCCTTACAACTGGAATTAAAACACTTCTGAGGAATAAATCAAGGGTTAACCTCACTGCCTGCTGTGTCCAAACCTTTGGACGACATGAAAGCACAAATTTTTTAACAAATAAATTAGTTCTGCCTTCATTATTGTAACTGATCAATAAACGAACAAAAGTCAGCTGTCCACACCACAAACACCAATTCCAGCTTCTGGAGGGAATACATAATTCTGTAAACTTTGTAACCGACGGCCATCTTGGCAGGCGGTTGCTATGGAGTTGCTATGACAACAATAAGCAAGCCACAAGCTTAGAACTAGCAAAACAATTTGCAATGAACTCGATTGATACATTATCTCTGATGGTCTGTTGATATTTATAGAAAATTCTGTAAAAAATATTTTACATTATTTTATTTCCATGAAAGTTTAACGATGTCACTGGACAAAACGTAATGTTTAATGGTTTTATGTCTTCTGACTTTATGATGTAAAGCACTTTGAACTGCCTTGTTGCTCAAATGTGGTGAACAAATAAACCTGATTAACTGATTAAGGTCTATAGAATAGAATAGAATAGAATAGAATAGACTTTATTGATCTAAGAGGGGAAATTGCTTATAATTTGACAAGCTACTCCATCCGAGGTGATACTAATAATACAAATATAACCATAAGCAATAAAAATTTATATGTAAAAAAAATCATATATACATATATTGTAATTAAACATGACTGAATTTAAATAAATAAATGAGTAAATTACATATATTATATATTTACACCTAAAGTCTGACATTGAAGTCATTCTGATTTGGGTCACAATCTTGGCCAATAAAGCTGATTTTTAATTTTAGAAAAGCAAATAGTTTCCAAGCTTATGACAAGAAAAAAAAAGAAAAAAAGACCTAAAATATCACGGGTTGTTTTTGAGTCATTCTTTGGTGGATTTTTATGAATTATTCCATCAAAAACTCTGAAACAGGTGATAAACTCGCATTTATTATCTGTTTATTAAAATATATTAGTTACGTTTTCTTTTTTATTACTTTTTGCCAAAGTTATTAAGAGAAACAGGTTGCAAACCGCCGGCCTAAATTAATCTTTGTCTTGTGTCAAAATCAGTTTGATGATCTGAAACACGTGAGAGAATGATTGGGGGAAAAAATCTGACCTCTGTCCAGTTTACCAAAAACAAAAACCAGTTTGTAACGCAGTAGCGGGTCGGACCTGCAAGCGCCGCGGACGTGACGAGCTTGGCCTGGTTGCAGCGAGGGTTGACGATGTGCTCCTGGATCAGGTAGCGAGCGATCTCGACCACCGTGTCGAAGGATCGCTTCAGGATCTTCTGGGCCCAGTCACAGATCAGCTCGCAGGCCGCCTCCGTCACTTCCTGTTTGTAGGTCTGGACCAGCTCAGTCAGCTCCGACTGGAGACCAGCAGAAATTCAGTTAAACTGGGATTATTTATACGTTAACTATTTATTACCTTAAAATCAGAACACTGATGGTTTTCCAAAATGGTGGACAAATTAAATCATAAAAAGGTAATTTTACAATAAATATCAAATGTAACAATTATCTATTTACTTTTGTCCTACGTTCCTGAACCTAAAACCTGAAAACATGAGATTTTAACATTTTAAAATTTGTGTTTTAACATTTTAACAACTATTATATAGATAGAAAAATACATTTAATGTGTCAAGAGTCACAAAATCTGCACGACTCCCAGAAGAAACATTTTTAGAACTACGGCTAAAACGATTTCTGCTCAAAAGTGACTTTTTATCATTTTACCCAGCTTAATAAACAACAAAGATTTAAAAAAGTATCTGTAACATTAACTTAATAAATAAAACCACTAAGTCACCACTTTTATTATCTTTCTACATAAAAATTACTTTAGGCTTAAAACGATTAATTGGTCTAATCATGATTAATCTTTTATTCAAATAATATTCAACTAATTTGGCAATCAATGATTAATCGTTAACTGAAGTATACAAACTCTAAAAAGGTCATTTTCTGGAAGAACATTCTTAGAGCAGTAATTAAAACAAAAAGGTAGAAGAAATATACATTTTTAATTTAAGGTAAAGAATAAAAAGTTATTTGTCTGTAAATATGTTCTACCCAGAACTTCTTGCTAACATAGCTAAAGCCATGCTAATGTCTTGAATAGCATAGCTTTAGCTTCACCTAGCTTCATATATTATTATTTGCACCAACCTTTTAATCGACAGAATAATCGATTACTAAAATAATCGTTAGTTGTAGTCCTAGATCATTTTTGTGTCATTTTTGACCAGTTGTTGAAATCCTGGCACCAGCTGTGGTTTAAATAATAAAGTAGGATTGGTAGTACTGGTTTGCAGATGTACTACTGCTTTATAGTTAGTGTGTGAGTACCGGGTCGTTCTTCAGGTCCAGGTTGGGCAGCAGAGGCATGTTCAGAACCGTCTTCCTCCTGATGCCGCTATAACAGTACGTATCAGCCACACAGGTTAAGGAGTTCAACCGGCAACTGCAGCCATCTGATTCGTCATAACAAGATACATAGTAGATAAATAACATTCAGCTCCAAGCAGCTGGCAATTGGTCAAATTCATATTGAAAAATTCACTCTTTGCACATTTATATTCTTCCATTTGGGTCTCAACTGCTTCTAAAAACTGCTTAAACAAACACACCCAGCTGTTTTATGGGAATAAGTTCATGTTTTTTTGATGTCTGAAAACGAGCCGTTTCAAAAACCTCCCGATAAGTCACATTCAACAGGCACTGCGCCGTTACCTAGCAACTCCAGCCAGGCCCAGCCCGTTACCTAGCAACCCAAACTGAGTTCCAGCACATGTGGTCAGCTGGTTTTACCACTGTATGCGCTGTACAATGGCTGCTGGAAAAGACAAATGTTTTGAGGTTGACTCATCATTCAGAGGTTATTTGCTGCATTTCTGTTAGCTGTAAAGGAGGCTTTGCTAATGCTTTTCAAAGATGTACAGTTGAATAATTGCACATCTGTTAGCAGCCATTTTCTCGTGCCAGTATAAATGTTGAGTTGGGCAGTGTGGCCAGCAGCAGCTTATTTGGATTTAAAGTGACAAGAGGCTCTAAAACAGCTCAGTCTGAAAGGAACCAGACTACAATCTCATCATCTATGTTGCATCATCACTGCATGTTCATTACATGCAAAGAATGTAATGAACATGTTTTGTATAGACCCTATATCTATACCATCAAGGAAGCATAATATGTCAAGTTTAAACTCCTGTGCTACATCTTACCATAATATATTACCAGCATGCTGGGTTTAAACTGTAGCAGATGAAAATGTCATTAATAATCTGGATGGCTCTGGGCTCAAATTCAACCTTAAACATGACATCATTCAGACATTTTGCAGCTGCACTCGTAAACAGCTGCAGGGAAATTTTGACTTTTATAACCAGCATAAATTCATGAGATTTGGCAAAGCATCGTCCCTTCATTCAGTTTATTCAGAGACTTCCCACAAATAAAATGTGCGCTAGACATAGAGAAAGAGGAGTGATACTCTACCTCTGTATCTGAACCTGACACACTGATTTATTGCTCAACGTGAACTATTATGCTTCCTTGAACAGGATATTACAGATCTATGGTCTGTACAAAACATGTTCATTACATTTCTTGCACAAAATCATTCTTAGATAATGAGATTTTCATCTGATCAGTTCTGTCTATTTTGAGCTCCTTTCAGAATGAGCCATTTAGGGCCTCTGTCACTTTAAATCCAAATAAGCTGCTGCTTTCCATCCCCCAAACAATGTTTACACTGGCATGTGAAAATGACTGCAAACAGGTGCGCAATTACACAGCTATACATCTTTGAAAAGCAAAAGTAGACCCTTCTCCACAACCAACAAGAATGCAGCAAGCGGTTTCTGGATGGTAAGTCAACAACAATTGTACAGCACATTTTTGTCCCTCCTTAAACACCCTGAATCAAATCATTTAGTTGTCCGATTTTGAAATCTTTAATTAAATCAAATTAAATGGAAAATCTTCAGAAAAACCTGAAGAATGAGTCAGGCTGCTTCACACAGCGGTTGAAAGGATATTTGGACTGTCCTCTGCCGCCGAGTCGCCTCGCCTTGATGTTGGGGAAAATGTCTCTGATGATCTTCCCAAAGTTGGCAGCACTCAGGGGTCGATGCTGCAGGTTCTCACAGTACCTCCTGCAGCACAGATTACACCATCAGAACATCACAGGCTGCGTTCCCATTACAAAATATGCACAAATCTTTGTCAATATTCTGAAAATGTCAAAAACACAATCCCCCAAACACTGGCAAGTGTTTCCATTAAACAAGAAATAAAGTTAAAATCACACGTTAAGAAGTCATTATGAATCACAGCAGTGACGGATATAAACAGTAACATAAAATAGTCATAACTCAGCCATTGGAGGAGACTTCTGCGTCTTATACTTGGGAGCAGTTCAAAAGTTTTTATGAACTCTGTTATGCTGTGGGCTGCACATTGTCCAAAAAAAACAAAAAACATCATCATCACTTCCTGTTATCTTCTTTGTCGTTTCTGTCAGTAGTAACATCCAGTTATTGCAGAAAGATTCCGGATGTTTGTTCAATGTATTTTTGATCTACCCAGCTATTAAATGTCTGGTAATGTGTTTTACCAGCATCTGCGATGGATGTGAGTGTTGCTTGGACTCGCGTCGTAGTGCATTCTTTTTACCCTTTGGTTAATGGAAACGCAGCCACTCTGTGTCAGTTGTTGTTGTACTGAGGGTGTGTCTGTCTGTGTGTGTTTCCCCACCTGTACGTCTCATAGACGTCCTGTTTTGGCAGACAGGTGTCTGAATGCTCCTCCAGGTGACTCCGGATCCAGTTACAGGTGTGCAGCTGGTCAGCTGTGTTGAATGAACTCGGGTCGCCACCACTAGGTGTCACACACACATCAGGTAATACATCCATCATCCCATTAATAATTATATGAATCAGAAGAAAACTAGACATGTTAGGTTAATTTAACAACAGCTTGAGCCATTTTGGCCCAGTGTGAAGCACTTTGTAGAAAATTGCCACAATTCAAAATATTTTCAACTGTTACTCGGATGACTAATATTTTTACCTAATTAACTATACTTTACATATCAAACACTATTTTTACTGCTTTTATAATTAATACTTAAGAACATTTTCCATCCCAACATTTCAGACATTTTCAAATGTATATAAACAAGTAGAAATGTTTATTGTAATCTAGTGTGTTTTAAACCCTATTTGGTTATCACTTTATAAATTGCTGGAGGTCACCCATAATAGACCAAAACAACATAGCTGTATCTTAAGTTATTTATTCTAACAAGTTGGAATAACAAAACCTGCATATGTTTTTTTATTTTTATTTATTTTTTGACATCCATGCAGATCATGTCACCCTGGGCAAAAGCCATACTGAACATATCAAGAATCACAATCTGAGCTGAAAATATCATTAAAATAACATTAAAATGTCTGACTTTGTCACAGGTATCATCCATCTATTTCATTTAACACAACATTTAAGCAATCAGCCTAAATCTGCCATAAACTGAAACTTAAAATGCTCATAAAAGATTCTCACGTTTTGTCTCCGGAGCTGGGCCCCGAGGGCAGCTGGAGGTACAGGAACAGCTTGTCATTGTCTGAGAAGCGCTGAACGTCTTGCTGTTAAACAAAACAAACTGCATTACATTCTGGAGATACAATATTTAAATTTAAGATTAAAAATGTTTTTTTTTTTACCAAGATTTGATCCACTTTGGTCTGAACATTCTTTCTACAAGAAAAAAAAACAACAAATCCAGTCATTAAAATTTCAGTTATACAAAAAGTTTAGGTGAAAACACACTAATTACATATCAGTAATCATGATTTAACCTAAAAGGAGCTGTTTGCTTCTTAATGATAATATATTCACTTCCAATCTGACCAGCTGCTAAAAGAAAAGCTCAAATTACTCTTAATAATTTCTAATTAAATGGTCAAAATATTTTAGATTAAATATTCTAGTTCACATTTGGTTTTTATAAATATTTTCTGCAAAACAAGCCTAAAACTCACATTAAAAGTTAAATTTCTCTTACTTTCAATTTAAGCTACTCAATTTTCTTTAGTTGTCATATTGACAAGAATAATAAAAGTAACATAAATCATTTTGAGGAAGTTCTTATATGACTTACGAGATGTTGCTGCTCAGCTTCTGCAGCAAAATGCTGGGCTCTGTGTCGCCCTCCCCGGGCTCCAGGCCGCCCTTGTCCCTGTGGGCGGCGTCGGCCCGCTGGTGCTGCTGGTCCTCCGACATCTGGACCGACTAACCTGTGCTGAGAACCAACATCTGAAAACACAGAAACCTGCGATATTATAACAACAGCTGGAGCCTGACTGGAAACATGCCACTGAAGATGCAAAAAAAAGAAAATGAAAAACTCAGAAACTTTCTAGAAAAAACAAGCAGAACATTTTCTACAAAAGACTCAGGAATTTTTAAATTAATGTCAGAAAGTTTCTAGTAAAAACATTGAAATCCTGAGTTTGAAGAATCAAATTTTCGACTTTTGGAAATTTTATAAGTTTCAAAAGTTGAAGATTTTTGACGTTTGAAACAAAATGTTTCTCGTTTTCTAGAAATTTTATATTTTTTGTATGAAATTTTAAAATATATAGTTTTCGGTTAAAAATAAATATTTAAATCATTTTTAATTTTTTGTACCATTCCTACAGTTACTTTTCATTTTATATTGTTTTGTTGACTGATGATTTGCAGTATCTGCTGCGTAATGTTCAAAATATGTTGTTCAACATATAGTTCAGTTCATTGACTGATTTATCGATTGGTTGATAAATAAATGGAACTGAAAGCAGGAATTTGCACAACTTAAGTGTTTTAAAAAATCACTATTATGAATATTAAAATTTCTTTGGACCCCAACACTAAAACACTAAGAGGTGCAGTACACCTATTTACTATCTATATAGTAAATAAGCTCTTTGTCTTATAAACTAGAAAATGTTATTTCATTTTTTAATTATAAGATTATATTTTTAAAGAAAAAAACAACAAAGTTTAGGTTTTCACGGACTTCCAACTTAAAATACAAACATGTCTGATGCAAAATAGCAAATTGGAGGCCTAAAAAATAAACACAACTCAGGCGGTGACACCACAACACACCTAAATATTTATCTATATTGTGTGTACTACAGGTAAATCTGGGCCGAACTTTTTTTGTAGTTGTTTTTGTCAAACAAAGACTGCAGAACTGAGCTGCAGGATTCAGTGACAGAAAAAAATCGGATTAAATAACCACTTATTTTTGATCCAACACAGTTGTCATCCTTAACAATTATGCCGCTCGCTTCGCTTTGGCATCGCATCGTGCTGTCATTAAACCCAGAATCCAAACCGGTTCCGCTCTGACCGGCTGTAATAATAAAAAAAGGCCCGCTGGCTGCCGGGTAAAGACACATGCTGGCTGACAGGGTGTTGGTGAACTAAACTACCACAACAGGAGCGGGAGGAATATAATATAAACACCAGAAGCGAACGCAGCCCGTCCTCGGCCGCGGCCCCTCCTCACAGCCCGCTGGGTTTTAGTGGAAATGCCGGAGCTCCCATGTCAGCTCTGACTGCCGTGTTTACAGCGGGCGCAGCGCCGGTGGTCATGTGCCTGCCATTTACTACAAAACACACACAGACGCAAGTGTACATGCTACTGCGGAGCTAACTGGCTAGCGGGCAACACTCACATCCATCGCAGATGCTGGCAAAAGCAAAGACATTTAATAGCTGGGTTGATCAAGCACACGTTTAGCAAACATCCGGAATCTACAGAGGGTATAAACATGCGTTTGAGCCAAAAGATACGGATATTAACGCGACTAACGCGGTTAACTACTCAGTTAGCTACATAGTGTCATTAGCATTAGCTAGCAAGCGAAGAAAGCCCTACCAAACACGTTTATGAGCGTCATTTATAATTTAAAAATAATTCAAGGTAATGGGTAATTAAATATACTATTAATGTATGGCTTACTGGGTGACTCACATTGCAGTATTTATTTTAAAAAAGAAAAAGAAAGTACCTGAACCAAGATACAGCAAAAATCCCCTTTCAGATTTTTTTGTGATTGGACGACTGTACTATGTCTGCCTGACTACAAAGGCAACGTCTATTGCGATTGGTCCGCTGTCAAAAATCCCCTTGGATACCCAAATTAGGCACCATTTCATTGGCTGAGCGGAAACATTTTTTCGTCAGACAATTTTCTGATTGGACAACGTGTCCTGGTCTGCCCAGTTACAAAAGAGATGAATTTATCTTATGAAATCTTCCTAGTAACAGCCCCCTGATAAGACAAAGATGTGAAACGAACACGAAAACAAGTGCTGCAGTCATCATACCAACTGCTTATCGTTCCTTTTCTACCTTGGACGTTATTAAACAATTAAATAGTTTACGGAGAATATTCCAGTTTTGTCTTTAAATATAAAGTGATGTTACATAAATCAAGATGTAGAGATGATCGGTTTTCCAGAATAACAAAATTTTGTTTTCTTTGTCTGACGTTCCAATTTCAAATGCAACCAATTCAAATTTATTTAAATAAAAGAAAAAACAAGTAGAAAAAAAACATGCTGCTGCTTATTTTGATCTTTTTCAATTGATGCATTGGCTTTTAATCAAACAAGAATAAAAGATCACCTCTATTTATGAGAAATAAAATATCTCACTTAAATTGATCATGTGAAAATAGTAGGAGTTCTTAGTTTTAGGAATTTGAAACATTTTTGATATTTACTTTCAGTTAAGATGCCAATCAAGGAAGCATTTCTTGACTCATTGCTGAATCTCTGATGTAAATCAATTTGAGAAAAAGTAGTTTATCATGTATTCAACTCTTCTGATGGTTGATTTAATGAATGCTGAAATCTTTAAATAAAGAAACCATTCATGTTTACATAAAGCAAATAACCACATTAAAAGTAGAGTTAGATTCAATGTGAAAATAACATACAGTAAATTGTTACAACATGCGTTTATTGTACCTTAAAAAAAAAGAGTTGACTTCCTTATTTAAAAAGTTTCATGTCTTTTTAGAGGAACTGGTAGTAAATAAAATAAAATGAGAATTGCAATAGCTTTTTTTTATTTACTGTATTTATTTTTCCATTATACAAAAGTGAACGTGAACAGAAAGAAACTAAACTGGGATAGATAGGTTGCATGGTGGGAAGTTACTTCTGACGTAGCAGGGAAACGGCTCCAACTCGTCTTCATTCAAACCCGCTGCAGACAAAACAAGGAGTAAAATTTTACCCTGTGAACATGAAGTTATCCTGAAAAGGTCCAACAACAGGGATTTGTGTCTAGAAGGAGATCTGGACGTACCTGACCAAATGAGCGATGTCCCAGTTGGTTTCTGATGACAGGGGACCGATGATTTCCACGCCCTCCGCGGTCACAATGGCAATTTCATGCTGGAATAAAATCATTAAAACATTAAATCCCCACATTCAGTATAAGCAAGATCCATTAAAGCAGTGTCTTTTTAATGAAGGGCCCCCAGGGGGCGCTGTAGGAACCGCAGAAAACATGAGAAAAAACATGCATCAACAAAAAATCTGAATTTTTGTTTTCTGTTTTTCAATCAGACCTTAAAATGATTTAGTTAAACGTTATTTCTGGTGTCTAGTTTTCTGACATCAAGCTGCTTATTTCCTCAAGCAAGAAATGTAGACATTTCTGACAAGAAAAAAACAAAAGGAACTGCTGCAAGAAAACAAGAACTATGGGGGAAAAAAACAAATTTGATCCAATTAATATAAAATATTACATTAGAAAAATTCAATACCTGGTAACAAAGTCATAATATATTGTCCGACAATAAAATTGTCCTCCATAGGACTCACAGCCGTCTAATATCAAATGGTATTTTTTAAATAATTTTCAAATTTTATCTGGACTCATTTGTGGATTAATATATAACATATTTCCACGTGCATGCTTCTTATTTTATTTAACTTATTTATTTATATTCAGTCATATTTAAATTATTTACATCACAGTTATTTATACATTTCTAAATCATTTATATTTGTAATATGAATACAGTAGCTCCTCAACTAAAAAGCGATTTACCCTCCTGGATCAATAAAGTATATTCTATGGTATATGAATGTAGTAATTATGGAGTAGTGAATAAAAACCTCCTAAAAGTTTATGTCTCTTTCCATATTCTGTGTTTTTGCACAGGCGGTGTGTGGGCAGAGCTCCTGGTTAAAGTTTAGCTCAGTTGGTGTTTTTCTGCGGCTCTGGGTCCGACTGGCAACGTGAGCTGAACTCACCCTGTTGTAGGAGCGAGCGTCTCTGTAGTAAAGCACTTTGAGGCAGCGCTCCACCAGATCCCGGGCTTCCTGCTTGCTGATGTCCGCCTTGTTCTCCACCACCTCCCTCATCAGAGGCTGGAAGCACAGCAAATCAAACTTTTATTTAAAAACAAACACTTTCAATCCACAGAGTCCTGATTCACTTCAGGGTTTAAAATTACATAGTCTGGGAATCCTGGATTCCTCATAAAATTACGACTTTATTCTCATCATTTAAGAACAAAAACGTGGCCTAATACTAAATAAAAGCCTGGCCTTGCTGACATCACTCGTTACCATGGAAACGGAAGGAATGCGCTGGTGAAAAACGAAAACTAGATTTGATCCTACATGTGTTTTTATATGGTATACAAACATTTTTTAAAACATTTAAACTCTGAAAAGTTGTTTTCTCTTTTCACATGGGGACTCACCTGAGCCAGGTACGCTCCAAACCCGGTGGCGACTGTAGGAGCCTCATAAGCAACGCCCAGCTTGTCCACATAACCCAGGAAACTGGAGAAGACGAAACATTTAGGAAGGTAATAAATTTAACAAAGCAGCCGTGGGAAGAAAGAGCAGCAGCGGGTTCACGTTTAATCAGTATAATCAGTATTAGCAGGCCGGTCACAATATCAATTAATCACATGATAAATTAAAACAAACTCAATAATTTTCTTTTTTTTACCAAAACATGGACGACAAAACTCTTCAGTCTGGTGCTTTAGTCTCAATTAGTCCTTATATTGAAGGATAATTTTGACTCATTTCTGCTCACCTTTCCCCGTTGTAGAAACCTCCGATGACCACGGTGTTCCACAGAGGATTCATCTTGCTGCGGCGGTTGTACATCACTCTGGTCAGCCAGGAGTGGATGGCCTTCGGACTGTAGCTGTGGCCGTCTCCGAGCAGCTCCTCATCGATGCTAACAACAGAAACAACATTTACATGCAGAACGATCCCGAGTCAGCGCGAAGGTTCAGTTATTACAGCTGGATAATAACTGATTATCCAGCAGTTATTATCCAGATCGAACCTGATCTGAGCGATCAGATTCGATCGCTCAGACCTGAACCTTCAGAGCCACATAAAGACGGTTACACAGTCGGCCTTCTATCACCAGAAGAACATTTCTAGGATTAGATTAGCGGATTAATGTCCCTGTAAGATCTAGGGTGGTGTTTCTCAAACTTCTTCAGACCTAACCAATTTAACAAAACACTCACAAACCACCTAGCTTGAAATAACATGACATCTTAATATCTACACCCTGAAATTAAAATATTAGTCTCTGAACTCATTTATTGCTGTTTTCTTTGGTCATCCTAATGAGAAATGTGTTGCTGTTTAGTAAATGTGAATGAACATGATCAAAACATGAACATATTGGGACGTTTTGAGTTATTTACAGATTCTTAAAGTTTGGGTTATAAGCGGGTTGTGCTTTTAGTCCTTAATGAGGAACTTACACCATCTGTTCGATGACCTGCTTCAGGTACTGGTAGTCAGCGTAGTCCCCTGATGCTCCCAGGATGGTGTTGTCGTTCACCTATTTAAAAAACAAACAAATAAAAAACATTACAGACAGCTTTCAGTTATAGAAATTTCTGTTTTCTTGTTCTTGTCGACAGCGGTCGTCACCTTCATGAGGCGGGAAATGTTCCTGAACCGAGCCAGAGAGCCATAAGAACCCAACATGTCCGCCGCAATGATGACGCCGCCTGTGAACTTCACACCGAGCACCGATGTACCAGTTACCATTGGGTTACTGCAAACAGAAAGAAGAAATATTCAATAATAGACATGACTGTAAAAGTCTATAAAGTCTGCATATCATTGTTTGGTGAAAATATTCCTAGTGAGTAACGTAGCTGGAGCATACAAAGATTTTACAAAACTATTAAATATCCACTTTTCCAACCTTACTTTTTTGTTACCATATAAAATATGCCAACATCTACTTCTGTGTTCCTGTGTTTGCCTTTTCAGTTGGGTGGTTTCATGCTAATAAAAACATAATTACTGTCTTGAATTTTAATCACAGAATATGTCAGTAATAGGCAGCCTGTCACAATAAGCAATTAAAACGAGATAATTTCATTTTTAAGCAAAATGTTGTTTACATGTACATCATAACCAATTTTATTTATGGTTTCAGTTAAAAGTGTTTTTTATTTCTGTTTTATTAATTGGTTTTGGTTGTCTAGTTTTATTTTGGATGTTTAAAATATCTTCTGTTTCGTGTCCTTTACTAAATGTAATTTTATTAGTCTTTGAGAGGGTGAACTTGCATTATTATGCCACTTGAAAATGGTTTCAAAATAATGTTATAATTTATTCTAATAATTATTGGGATGATTTATCATCCAGCAAAATTTATAATTGTGACAGGCATAGTAACAGGCACCTATAATTACTTTATTTCCATAACAGTAAAATAATATTACTCGACTACTCTTGGAAATCAGGATAAAAATCAAAACAAAATAATAAACATAAGCTTTTTCTCATAGTTTTGCTTCTCATTATTTTAATAATTACTTTAAAGACTGCAGTCTGTCTTTAAAGTAATTATCTTACTTTTTATATCTGGGAACAACAATCTGCTGTCTAAGCTAGCTTAGCTAACAGGTTACGATTTCTCAAACGCCAAAAAACAGATTTAAATAGATTACCTAATGTCTGATCATCTTTATTATTTAATTAACATAACAACTCAAAGTGTCTGTTTGCTTTAATAACGTCGTAAACCTTAATGTTGAGATAAACTGTTAAGTGCTTTAGCTGTGGTTAGCAGCAGCCGTTTCTCCATGATGATACAGCACAGCAGCGGAGATCAAACCGAAACCAGAGCCGGTGTTCGGCTTCTACGAACATTACGAGGTTCTGGTTCCGAGCCAGACATCTACTCACAGTGTGTGTCTAACCGGGCCGCATGATGTTCCGTGCCCGGTGCTGCTGGTGCCAGGGAAAGAATAAAACTGTCCGGGCTTTGGTCCGTTCTCCCAGAAGTTTAGCTTTACACCACTGGACTCCATGTTGAATATGTCGGAAGTGACGAGAGAGTCGCCCAACGTCACTTCCACCCCAACTTTATTTACAATGAGATGGTATTTTGTCATTATAAAATATAAATAAAATAAATAAAGTTTTACTTTTACACAGAGATGGGTAGAGTAACCAAAAATTACACACAAGTAAAACTGGCAAAACTTCAACATATTTTTACTCAAGTGAATTTAAAAAGTAGACAGAAATTACTCAATTCAATCTGAATTCAATTCAGTTACATTTAATCTCAAAAAAATTGTTTGTTTTTTCACATTTTGAGGTCAGAAATTTCAAAGGTTTTTGCAGAAAATTTCTGGGATTAACCTCAAAATGTCTGAGTTTTTGCTAGCAAAATTCTAGATTTTTGGAGCTCAGAAATTTTCTAGTTTTTTTTAGAGAATTTCTGAGATTTATCTGAAAATTTCTGAGATTTTTCTAAGAATTTTCTTTATTTTTGAAGCTCAGAATTTTCCAAGATAATCTCACAATTTTTGAGTATTTTCTTGTGAATGTTAGACTTGTGGAGCTCAAAACATTTCATTATTTTTCTAATAAAGTTTCTGAGCTTAAGCTTAACATTTGAGTACTTTTTTGCACATTTTAGACTTTTTTTTGACAGATTTTAAAGCTAAAAATGGTTCCTGTTTTTCTTAGAAAATTTCTGAGATTTTTCTAAGTTTTTTTCAAGCTCATAAATGTGATTAATGTAAAACTTCTGGTGCAATTTCTTGCAAAATTTCGACTTTTGGAGCTCAGCAATATCCTTGCTTTTTTCAAGGATTTAATTATTTTTTTATTGTCATGCCACCTTTGCTTGTTTGTGGTACGAAATTCGGACTCAGGTTCCAGATTGAGAAATCCAGTCCACAAATAAAAATAAACAAATAATAAGGAAAATGTGTTAAATCTTAGAACATTTCTGAGATGATTCTAAGCATTTCAGACATTTCTTCAGAATTTTTTTGATTTTTAAATTCAGACATTTTGTTGTTTTTTTCTTTTAGAAAATCTATCTGCGTGATAAGACAGAAACAAAACTTTTCAGCATCTTCTAACAGTGCTGTTAGAAGTTTATTTTTTTACTTTTTGTTTCCTAAAAAGTAAATGCCCTTTAAACTTTTTCGTCTGTCGCAACCCCATGAGACACAACTGTCAAACCGCAATAATACGAGCTGTGTCATATTTTGCCATGCGGACTCGTTCAGCAGGCAGCAACATGAACGCCGCCGTCTCCACCCCGGCACGCCCGCTTGCAGTCACGGTTGCCACAGCAACGGGGTGGGACCCTTATTGCTGCAACACACCTCCGTTTCCTTTATATACCTGAAAGTGCAGACAGAGAGGTGAAGCACAGCTCAGGTGTCAGAGTCCGCTCATAAACGGATCAGCTGAGTCACCAGTTGTGGAGCTGGTTCCGATTCAGATCTCCTCCATTTGTCCCGAACCCGTTTCGCCTTTCCTCACCTGTCCCCCCTCACCTGCCGGGGCCGACTGGGCTGAAAGAGCTGCTGTAAGTCTGCCCACTTCTACTCTAAAGCAAACTTTTATTTTAATCTTTTCTGTGGCGTTGGGCTTTTACATTTCAGCTCAATCTGTTTCTGTAATCAGCGTTCTGCCAGAGAGGTACATATAAATGAGAGCAGGAAGGGTTGTGGGTTGGGCTTGTTGTTTTCCTGGTTCGGATCTAGTGAGCAGAAATCTTAGAGCGGCAACATTTGTCCAGCTTTGTGTCAACAGTTCAGTTTGTTCCAACTGTTTGTCATTTCAGCATTTAAGGGCGTCTGAATTACTCATTACTGGTTGAAATGATCAGAAAATGCTTTATTTCTACAATATGGTCTCCAAAATGTTTGTCATGGAGGCTAAAAAATCTCAAGTTGGAAGAACTACAGGGGCCACAAACTTTAATGTTTTTGTTTTAAATATAAATGCAAAAATTATTTAATGATTTAATTTTTACCTGTTCAGCAGTCAACTAAACACAATATTTTAATGATTATGAAAGTAGTCAGATTTCTATGACAATATATTGGGACAGTGTTTCTCAACCCTGGTTCTCACTGCTCTGCATGTTTTAGATGTGCCTCTATTCCAGAACAGCTGCTTCAAATGATTGCATGACCATCAGGTACTGCAGAAGCCTGTTAATCACCCAGAGATACAATTCAGGTGTGTGGCTGAAGGGAAATGCCTAAAACATGCAGGACAGCGGGCGGTGAGGACCAGGGTTGAGAAACACTGGGTTAAAACAAGAAAAACGGGAGCAAATTTCTGCCAAAAAAATCTCAGAAATTTTCTTTAAAAAAGGAGGAAATTTCAGAGTTTGAAAAATTTTCTAGAAAAACCTTAGAAATTTCTTTTTTTTTTTTTTTTTTTTTTTTTTTTAATTATTTAGGTTAAACTCAAAATTTGACTTTTTATCTCCCAAATTTTTAACTTTTGGACCCCAGAAATTTCCACATTTTTTCCAGAAAATTTCCAAGAATAATCACAAACTACCTCTCTAAATTTTGGACTTTTTCAGATTTGGGAATTTCCAAGTGTTTTTTCTCAAACATCTGAGCTTGATGTTGAATACAAATATGCTTCTGTTAGCCATTAGCTACTCCATACAAAGTATTAATGTTAACAAATGCATATCTGTATATACAGGAAATGAGTATGAAACTCTAAGTATGACCTAAATATAAAAACATGTACACAGAAATATTACACATACTGTTTAGATTTGAGACAAAACTTTAAAATGTGCAAGAAAATGTTTTTAAAGCTGATTTTAGTTATATTTTGTTCTGTCAGTTCAACTTGGTAAAGAATAAAATGAAGGATTAAAAACCCAGGAGGAATATGCAATGCATGTGTAGAATGACTTTGTTTGCTCCTGTGAGTGTGACTGTAGGAACTGGTTTAGATGTGTGCCATTTACTGAAAACAGGTTTGAGAAGGAAGGTGACGCGGCGCAAAGCTGTCATTTTTAAGTTCCTGCTTCTGCCAGCCAAATCCGGCAGCATCAGTTCTGTCTGAGTCCAAAACGCAAACGACTGCATTCATCTTCTCCTCCATGAACAGAAGCAACATGGAGTCCACAGGAGAAAAACATGAAGAAGAAACATCCAGGTCAGAGGTCAACCTCACTACTTTTGCTTTATTTAACTGGAACACAAGAAATCGTACAAAATACTTGAATTTTCACCGTCAAAGTAACTACTTTATCCACTGTATCTTTCTGCAGGATGGGTTTGGAAGATGAAAACTCTGAAACCAGCCACCAAGATGCTGCAGATGAAAACATGTCTACTACAAGAACCACAACGACAGGTCCATCAGCTGTTCACTTCCCTTTACTTTTCAGCAGAAATGTCGTCCATGACCACCAGGAAATGCTACATCAGAAGCATGTAGAAAAGTCTTTCTGTACCATCATCGCAAATAAAAGGTTTACTGAGCTCTACCAGAGCCAGGTTTTTTTTTTGTTTTGTTTTTTTTTACATTTTTGTCGAAACATGCATCCTAATATAATCTGATACCTAATATCTTCAAGAACTTTCATTCAAAAAGTGAAGTTTATCTGAAGATTAAAATTCAGTTGTCATTTAAATGCAAGTTTCATATTGGATTACCCAAACAAAGGTATGAAGAAAAATGTTGTGCACTGCAAAAACATGAAATCTTACCAAGTATTTTTGGTTTAAGTCCTAGCATAAATATCTTGTATTAAGTTAAAACTAACTTGCAAGTAACTTTTCAGAAAAATATGACCTTATTTCAAGTAAAAAAATCTTTAATATTGATGAATAAAGTACTAGTTCCACAATCAATGGGTGCTGCACCGTTGCTTAGCAACACCAGCCAAGCCCAGCCCGTAACCTGGCAACCAGAACTAGTTCCACTGATTAACAACATTTTTTTCCATGTTGTGACTTAAAATAAGTTTGTATATCTTGCTGAAAAGTTACTTGTAAATTAGTTTTGTCTTATTTGAAGCGTACTGAGATATCTGCTCTAGAAACGAGACGAGACCATACTTTTAATTTTGTGTATTTACAGTGTTTTTTTTTTTTAATCTTTTGAGTGATATTTGCTCTATGTTCAAAAGACACCATTAATCGAATCTCAAAAGAATCAAACTTTATCTGAAAAAAATCCAACTTGTTTGAAAATGTCTCCCAACAGAAGACGAAGAAATGGGAGGAAGAGAAAGTGGTTTCATGGCAATACCAGATAGGGACTCAGGTAAGAGGAACAGGCATAAATCTCACCATCATCATTTTGAAGACAGGAGGACCATCTATAAAATGATCTGCAGGTTTTTCAGATGTCCTTTATTTTAAGGTGAGGAGGAAGGAAGAGTAGAAGCACCTGCTGTAGATGAAGAGGGTGAGAAATGCTGCAAGATTCCTTAAAATCCCAACCTGAGAAATGTCTTTTCTCATCAGTTTTATTCTTTTTTTTTTATTGCCAGGAAAGCTCCAGGAGCTGTCTGAAAGCCAGACAAGTGAGTTTACCAGCTTTTTTTCCTTCTCCCTCCTCAGTTTCTTGACTGACTTCCTGTGTTTCTTTTGTTCAGCTGAGGAATCTGATGAATTGGAGCAGAAACCGTTAACACCCAGCAGCTCTAGACCAGGTACAGCTTTCTGTCATCATACAACTGGTGTATACGTCTCAAAGTGTTTTTTATTTTTTTATTATTATTATTTTTAAGTTTTATTGACTTCTGATGCATTTATATTTTCAGTCCAGTTCTTCTACGTCACATGTCAAACTCGAGGCCCGCGGGCCAAATCCGGCCCGCCATAGCTTCTTGGGTGGCCCTCTAGACTCGATGCGATGCATAAATGGAACCTTCAAGATAACATTTGTTTGCTTAAATATGATTAGATCAATCAAATCAATGCAGTTTTCATCTGTATACTGCCAAATTATGTCAGTTGCTCCAATTTTTCCAACAGATCCCTGCACTTTTCCATACTAATCTATAATTGTGAGTTTATTGAAAATTTTCCACAGTGGTTAAAAATATTGGGTTAAAGTGATGCTAACTATTTAAGCTATTTAATTTGAAAGCTAAAGACATGGTTTATAAGCTAAATAGCTTGTGAATTACATATTTAGTTTTGAACTCCAATATTTATAAATGTAGAAATGCCAAAATATGATTTTGCCAAACACCCACATTTTTTCGTTATGACAGACTAAATAAAGCAAATTATTACTGTGTAACCTTACAAAATGCACGCCATACAAGTGAAATAATCTGCCAGTGGAATTGGCACTGGGTTGCTAGGCGACGGGCTGGGGTTGCTAGGTAACGGCACAGTGCCAGTGGAACTAGTACTTTTTAAAATGAATATTAAGGAATTAATGACTCAAACAAGCTCCTATAGCTTGATGAAAAGTTACTTATCAGTTAGTTTTCTCTTATTTCAAGTGTATTAAGATATTTGCACTAAAAACGAGATCAAAACAGTTGGTAAGACTTATTTTTTTCTTAACTTTTATTTAATATCAGAGTAGAAAGTATAAGGTGTGATTTCTTAATATTTTTTGTTTATGCAGTGAAGGGAAGTTCAGCGTTGGCTAGAACAGAAAAACCTAAAAGTACATATTTATTCCTGATGGTGTTATTGTACGTAAACATCCTGACCATCATTTCTGTCCTCAGTCCCGCCCAGCAGTCTGGATCTGACTGGGGAACGACACATGAAGAAGAAAGTGCTGGCAGCTCCAACTCTGAGTGTGTCATTAGGTGACAGTTTTAGCATATATATATATATATATTTTTTTTTTTTTTACGTCTTTCTGTGTCAGCCTGTTTTAAAATGATGACATTCCTCATCCAGGTGGCAGTGAGTCAATCAAGTCTGATGACCTACAGTCCACCTTTCTCTCCCCGTCACCTGAGGATGCAGAGGACACGGCACTGGATTTTGACTTGGACGCCTTGGACACGCCGTCCGACAGTGAATCCCTGCACTTCCCCCTCTATGACCTGGATCTGGAAGGTAACTGAAGGGAACAAATCATGAACGTCACATGAGCAAATTCACATCTTCTTCTTCTGTAGATGACATGCGGCGCCTCGGTGTGGCCTCGCATCGCCTCAGAGTGTCTGAGTCCAGATCCAGATCGGGCTCTGGAGCTGGTTCTCTACCAGGGCCTGACCAGTTTGGACTGGGACCCTTGGAAAAGGAGGATGTGGTGGACAGCAAAGGCACCAGGTGGCGCTGTTTCACAACAGGTGACCCTCCTCAGGAATCGAGGGTCGACATGAGCGTCCTGGAGCCGTATCTCAGAGTTCTGTCACACGGAGGTTCGACCTACTTCCTGAACACCTAATTAACCCCCACACTGCAAAAACACAAATGTTTTTCTGGTCTAGTTTCTAGTGCAAAATATCTTAACACACCTGAAATGAGACAAAACTAACTTACAAGTAATGCTTTAGCAAAGCAAGAACCTAACACTGAAGAAAAATTACTAGTACAACTGGCAGATTATTTCACTTATAACATGGGGAAAATATCTTGTGAAAAAATAAAGTAAAAAATCTGCCAGTGGAACTAGAACTTGGTTGCTAGGTGACGGGCTTGGTGGCGTTGCTAGGTAACGGTGCAGGGAAATAGTACTTTAGAGTCAATATTATTATAATTATATATATTATAATTATTATTAATTATCTACTTTAAAAAAGCTCTTTTTTAAATGGATTTGATATGTATATTTACAAATATTTAACACTTTGAATGGAGTAGCTTGTTAACAAATTGTGGATTAACAAAGTATTTTCTAACAATAATGATAATAAAAATAGATTTTATTTATGCCTTTCGTAGAAATTAAAAATGAGCAATTACAATGGAAACGAATAATTAAATAAATGAATAAACAAAAGGGATTAAAATAAATATCCAAGAAGGTGAACAAACATTTTTGCTAAAAATGTTGCTGTATCTTGCTGAAAAGTTACTTAAGTCTTGTTTGAAGTGTACTTGCACTAGAACCTAGACCAAAATAATAGGTAATATTTGGTAAGGTTCTGTGTTTTTGCAGTGCTAGCTGTTAACCTAACCAGTGGCTGCCATTTGTCAGGTTACTATGGAGACAGTGGGGATGACATAATCGTGTTTTCCTCCTGTTACCTCCCGGAGAACAGTCTGGAGAACTACCAGTATGTGATGGACAACCTCTTCAGGTGAGACGCTGAAACTGATCAGATTACTGATTGATTATTGGATTCTTTACTGTTTCTGTTTCCATCTGTCAGGTTTGTCATTGGGACTTTGGAGCTGATGGTGGCAGAAAACTATGTGATAGTTTATCTCTGCGCTGGAGGGCAGAAGGAAAAACTCCCAGGAATCAGCTGGCTTAAGGAGTGTTACACCACCATCGACCGCAGGTAACAGCAACACATCGAAACGTCAGACCCTGGCTGCACTGCAAAAATACAAAATTTTACCAAGTATGTTTGTCTAGTTTCTAGTGCAAATATCTTAGTTTAGTCTTGTTTGAAGTGTACTAACTTAAGTAACTTTACAAGACATGAGCTTCTTTAAATGAATAATCCCTTAATACTGATGAAACTTGGAAATTGGCAGATTATTTGAATATAACATAGAAAAAATTTATTTTTATAAAATAACCTGCCAGTAGAACTAGTAATTTTTTTAGCCAATAATATAAGTGCCTATATCTTTCTGAAAATTTATTTGCAAGTTAGTTTTGTCTTATTTCAAGTGTACACCAAGATATTTGCACTGGAAACTAGACCAAAAATACTTTAAAATAAGATTTTGTGTTTTTGCTGTGAGGTTTTCAATAAGTCCTTTTAGGTTAATTTCTTTATTTTTGCACCAATAAATGATTCCTGACAAATAATCACATCATGCTACTACTTATTAAGATATAGGAGAAAATATGCTCTTTGGTCTCATTAAAATGTGGTAAATGTGTGTTAATTATAGCCCTTATGAACAACTTAAAGTTGCAATATTGATTTAAGTATGAGAACAAACAGAAATATTTCAAGTATTTCATAAGTTTATGATCAACTAGTGAAAAGGATAGTATTGTTGAATTATATTAAAATTTTCTCTCTGTGGAAGTTTTCATAAGTCCATTGGGCTTTTTCCTCTTCTTGCAGTGCTATTATTATTTATCTCTTAATATCTTTGATCTGTGTTTTTAATTGTGCAAACCGATCTAAAGTAAACTGTAGTAAACAATGAAAATCCAATTTAAGATGTGCATTGTCCACCTCTTTGTCTTGGGGTTTCATTTAAACTGTTATTTCAGTAGTGTGCCAGTAGAGGGAGTACTTTCTCCACAGTAAAAAAATTAAAGCTAATTTAAGTCAATTAAGCAGATCCAACAAAAACACTAAGGATAAATTACAAAACTCAATTACATTAACTGATATTTTAATTGTCATATATTTTAGTTTACATCTTAAATGTTTAGATGATGTACAATGTGAGTAAACTACTCATATATTGGTTATTTACATTTTATGAGTTTAACATCATCCACTGCAAAAACACAAAATCTGACCAAGTATTTTTGGTTTAGTTTCAGTATTATGCACTTGTTTTAAGTCAATTATATCTAAATATTGATGAAAAAGTGAAATGATCTTCCAGTGGAACAAGATGAGAAAGATTTAAGTTAAAATGTGGGATTTCACTTAAAATATTGGAAAACTATCTTATAAGTTAATCTGCCATCTGTAGTACTTTTTCATCAATATGGAGGGATCATTTATAGATTTATATAAAACAAGCTCCACTATTTTACTAAAGTTATTTTTGTCTTATGTCAAGTGTACTAGGAACTAAGCCAAAAATATGTGGTAAGACTTTGTTTTTTACAGTGTAGGCTTCACAGCAGATGAATTTATCTGTTTGGATATCAATAGACTCTAAAATGTGTTATTTATTTGTAGGTTAAGGAAGAACCTGAAGGGTTTCTATGTGGTCCATCCCACTTGGTACATCAAAATCATCGCCACCATCATCAGACCCTTCATCAGGTTTGTTGCATCATCTTCTTCACTTTTTCCAACAGCAAAAAATGGCAGAAAACCAACAATCCTTTATCTGTCTCTGTTTAGCTCCAAGTTCAGCAGAAAGCTTCAGTTCGTCAACACGCTTCAGGAGCTTTCTCTCTTCGTCCCCACTGAGCATGTGCAGATCCCAGACTGCGTCCTACAGTGAGTCAAATGCAAAGGATTATTTACCTAACAGTTTAACTCCCAACTAAAAACACTAACGACAAGATGAGTATGGTCAATAAATCAATAATGTATATCATGATAGACATGTGCATTATTAGACATGTCTGGTAGAATATTCAATAAGTAGAAGATTCTATCAGAATATTCAATCCAGAACTGCACAACTGACTCACTCATTCTTTGGTTACTTAGCAACTCAGTCATTCTCTGGTTGCCTAGCAACAACTTGTAGAGTTACTGGCGCAGTAGCAGTCTAAGGTTTTGCCTCATAACACATAAAAATTAAACATTAAGTGAAAACTGCATAAAATAGGAAAGCTCACATCACCAGTTTGGCAGAATTTCAGATATTCGACAATATTTATCTATCAACTGGTGTGCAACGCTTTAATAGTGATGCGTTTTTCAGCCATATTGAAAAATGGCTGGAAAAACAAGATGCTGCAATATTTTAATCATGATTTCTGTTTTTCCTGCAGGTACGACCAGGACCAGTCCAGGTGAAGCTCAGCCTGACCAGATCAAAACATTTCTCTCTGTATTTATTGTTCCTGCAGACTTCCAGTTTCAGGATGAGGATTACAAAAATCTTAGTTTTTATCTTGTAAACAGTGTTGATGGAAGCTACGGAACTATATATTTCAAATAATTTCGTATTTTTATTTTAAAAAGAGAAGAACAACATAATGCAAATTAACTATGAACACAAACTGCCTTATTTTACAGATTTTTTGATTTTTGATTTTTTTTTTCCTAACTTTTTGACTGAGAATTTTACGAGCAAAGGTGCTGACATATTCGCACAATAGATTTTAAAAAAGGTGATTAAACTGCTGTAAAAATTAGGAACTATTTTTTTTAAATCATGTGAATCACCATTTTAGTAAGAATTCAAGTAAATAAGAACTACATACATTTAGATGATTTTTTTACATTTTCAGTCATTTTCTCCAACCTGGTGAAGTTTTTTTTTTTTTTATTTATTTTTTCCTGCACATTCAGTGTTATGAACAAATTTTCATTCATCAAACCCATCTGGATATGTGGATGCTTTTTTTTTCTGATCAATAAAATTTTATAGAAATGCTTGTTAAACTTGTTTGTGTTTATGTTTCTGGAAACGGTGAACTGTATGCTTTTGAAGCATTTGAACCAATTATATTTCTGCAGAAGTCACAGAAATGGCATATTTCAGTACGTCCTTCTGCAATCTGTGGAGGGAAATAACACGGTATTCATGAGAATTGTGTGGCAATATTTAAAAAAAAAAAAAACTGCTGAGTTTACAGATGCACAGATTCTACTGTGAAACAAATCAGCATGTTGAATGGTCAAACATATTTCTTTGTGGGTAAAAAAAAAGGCAGCAAAAAGTCCAACATATTTTTCCTTATTTTATTTCTCCCTAATGTTTATACTTTACATCTGTATGCTGAGTCAAAGTCCTTTGCTTATGTTCATAATCTCAGTCATTAAAACTGATTCTGAAAGGTCTGTAGATGTTTCCAAAAATGGCTATTTCATGGAAATTTTGTTCCAGTTAAAATGTTTAAATTCACTCATCGAAATGTGATATTAATTCTGTTTCTTTTAATCAATGTAAACCATTTTGTTTGCAGAACATCTCAGATATTGGCATAAAATCCCACAAATCATGTAATCTTAAAAATACAATCCCACACAGTGAAACGTGATGGTGGCAGAATGATATTGTGGGTCAGAGTTGATGTGTTGCAAAAACAAAGTATTTTTTGCCTAGTTTTGAGTGGAAATATTTTGGTACACTTGAAATAAGGCAAAACTAACTTAAAATTAACTCTTAAGCAAGACATAGGAGCTTGTTGTAAGTCAATAATTCCTTAACCTTGATGAAAAAGTGCCAG
Source organism: Poecilia mexicana (assembly GCF_051168715.1). Taxonomy (NCBI): domain Eukaryota; kingdom Metazoa; phylum Chordata; class Actinopteri; order Cyprinodontiformes; family Poeciliidae; genus Poecilia; species Poecilia mexicana. Next base: position 21,451,839 of record NW_028263380.1, on the reverse strand, counting down.
TTCCATTGGCAAGGGGCCCTGTGTTACCTAGCAACGCCAGCCAAGCCCAGCCCATCGCCTAGCAACCAAGTTCTAGTTCCACTGATTTTCACTTATAACAAGATATTTTTCCCATGTTATAAGTGAAATAATCTGCCTGTGGAAGTAGTTTAAAATCAATATTAAGGAAAACTTTCCTTAAAATAAGCTCCTATATGTTGCTGAAAAGTAACTTGTAAGTTAATTTTGTCTTATTTTAAGTGTCTTAAGATTTTTGCTCTAGAAACAGGACCAAAAAATACTTGATAAGATTTTGTGTTGGGTAATTTTTAGCACAATGGCCCATTTGTACATTCTAAACATGTTAATTTGTGTTGAACAAAATCAAAATGTGTGAAAATATAACACTGTAAGGGTCCTGGTTCTTCTCTGATCCAGATTATGAAAACATCGGCATGATGTGAACACCATCACTTTGACCAAGGAAATGGATGTTAATAAAGAACTAGAAAGCGTATAACTGAGAGTGGAAGCTTTAAATATGCTGAACCACTTTCTGAAGTTCCCCCGCTAGTTAAACCACGACATAAATCAGAAAAGTCTCGTGAAAACCGAAGGTTATGTCAGAGCTGGAGTGAGGTTGCAGTAATGTCGGGATGTGTCTGAGCGGCCCGTTTGTCAGGATATGGAGCTGGACAGGAAGGAGGTGAGCTAGCTGCTGAGGAAACTCCATAAACAGGAACACAGAGCGGATCATGCGCTGGTCCCATTTCGCTTCATGCTTTCAGAACTAGTTCAAACGCATGAAGAAACCATACGTCACGTTTTCTGGTTCTGTTCCTCTTTCCCCAGGGTTCTGTGTTCCTACATGCATGTAAAACACATAACAGGAACCTGAAAATGGGGAAGAAACTAAAGCACACTGGGAGCACTGGGATGGCTTGCTTATGTGATGGTTTTCTTCTGAAGTTGATTAAAAACATAAAATATTACCAAGTATTTTTTGTGTGTGGATTATTTAGTCATTAGCATAAGAGGGTAGAGTAACAAAAAAAAGTTACTCAAGCAAATGTAATTGAGTAAATGTAACTATAGTCACTACCCAAACCTGGTCATTAGCAGTGGAAATTTCACAGTTTCCACTTTGTTTTGGTCTTGTATAATGATAATTTCCAATGAAATATATTAATGTTTGTGGTTGTAATGTGACAAAATAAGGAAAAGTTCATATTTGCAAGCCACTTTAAATCAAAAAGGCAAAACAATTAAAACAAAAACAAACATTAAATAAATAAAATCTCTCCTCAAGAAAAGGAGAGCTTTTACATCAAGAAACAAGAACTGACTGTAATAACTTTTATTTTTATTATGTTTTTTTAATTTGTCCAGCTCTCATTCTTGTTTTTCTATATTATTTTTACGTTAACTTGTTGATGTGACAACTGAATTTCACCCCTGTTGAACAATAAATGATATTTCTGATGTTACATGTAGAACCAACCGTCTGTTTTTGGCTAAATTTACCCAGAATGCTCGGTTTGTGTTGTTTAAATCAACTCAGCCATGTTCTCTGTCAGCAGATCAATGTTAGGAAACGACACCCATAAACATTATTTCTCCACATCTGGCGAATTGAAAACTGAAGCCCAACATAAATCAGGAGCAAACGCTTTCAACTCGGAGTTTCTCACCGTACAAAATGTTTACGCTCTTTCCAGCCATAGGAGTAATTTCCTAAACAACGGTTTTCATTTTACAGTAAACTTTGTAGCTGCAGTCGTCCTGTAAAAGTCCTGGACGTTTTTTCATGCGTTTCCCCGCACACCCGGCTCCAAACGCCAGCCAGCAGCGACCACATCTTTCATTTTTGACCCCCTCCGCCTCCCGTCCCCCGGTGCCGGACTCTGGTTGCCGTGGAAACGCAGAGTTTAAACCGTCATTATTTCAGGCCTGTGGTCTCCAGCGCAGCTGCTTGTAATAAAACGTGATCCTGAAGTGTGATGCCATGTTTGAACTGGGTCAAAACATGTTGTACAGAGTACTGACTGCACTACACAGAGCTAAAAAAATAAGAGTATCGAAAGTTTGATACTTTTGTTTTAAAAAGTAGTTAGTTGTAGTTTAAGTTTAGTTTCACCAAGGAGCCAAACCTAATGGCTTTAAATTCAGTGAAAAGCATGCTCAGCTTTTTTAACCAGTGTTCATTTTACTTTGGAAACAGCACAATTTTACAGGAAATTCACATTTTATACACTTCTGCTCATATTTTTCTAACCAAGCAAGACTGATAAAAGGTTTTAATAACATTAGCCACAATTAGCTGCAGGCAACACTACAAAATATGTAAAGAAAATGTAGCTTTTTGAGCTATTTTTGCCTCTGTTTTATATAACATAATGTTTATGTTTAACAAATGAATAAAAGCATGTTTATGTTACACTTAACGTAAACATAAACATTTGTTTAACATAAATGCGGTCTCATTAATTCAGATTTTAGTTGTCCAGGAGTTCTTGTGTTTTTTTTTTGGATTAGTTTCCTCAACAGGATGGCTGCTTGATGGCTTCTTCGGTCTTTGTTTTGTCAGAAATATTTCCATTTTATGCTAGTTGTGCTAGCTTGAGGAGCAAAGTAGCTTAATAAATTTAACTACAGCCAATCAGAAAGACGAGCATAGCAAAAAACATTTCAAGACGCAATTTTAATTTAGATATTTTTTAAATAATTCTTGATAAACTAATCAGAAAAACTTTGTAATTAAAAATGTATGGTAAAAACTTTAGTAGATTCAATATCACCCTCATAAAATAATGAGCTAAATCTCTTTTTTGGTGACAATATTTTGTTTTAGCATTTTTTTTCTCATCTTCCCTCCAACTTTCTGAGTCCCTCTTAGCGCCCTCTGGCGGCCCTCCATGGGACCGCGGCCCCCACTTTGAAAATCACTGCTGCAGATTATGGTTCTGCTATTGTTAAAATATGCTAGGATACAATATTTATGGCTAAGAAGTTGTTATGATCAACTGTTTATTTAGAAGCAAGTTTTCTCCAGTGCCATGAATAAGTTACAGTGACTTCCTGTCAATTAGGAAAGTCTCAGCTTTCAAATGTTTTATTTAGTCATATCTAAAGAATTTAAAACTGGCACAATGTTGTTGTTTTTTTCTGGCAGATCATCTTTGTTACTGCCCACACTTGCTAAAATATTGTGGTGTTAAAATAAAGGACTTTCACCACAGAGATGCAGAGAGACGGAGGAGAAAACAGCAGATTTATTCAGCCGCCATGAGACATTTATTACATAAGGAGAATAAAGTCACTGTGTGGGTCCGTTCCTGCCAAGGAGGAACAGGTTACATAACAAAATAAAAACTGAAAAATAAAAAAAAATAAAAAAAAATTTACCTTCAGTTACACACAAATCCCCCGTTCAAAATACAATAAAATCACTGCATATGAAGGCATGTAAAGTAATCAAGGGAGAAATTTGATGTATTTTGATGATATGCTCAACTGACAACTGAGATTTGATAATGATAAAAAAATCATATTATATTTCAACAGTTTTGCCTTACAGCTGATTTTTTAAATAACAATACAACCTTCTTTTTGATGTTTGTTGAGCTCAGATAAAGTCTCAAAGTTTAACTTGGTGAGGAATAAAATGTTTTAATTTGTTCCTCAAATCTACCAAAACCAAATTAGCAGACTGTCACTGGAACAACTTTTAATATCTGTTTTGTCAGAGCTTGACATTATGACTGTAAAACATATTGTAATAAGAGTTTCATATTGGCCAATATCACTAATTATCGATTAGATTTTTGTATTAAATATCTGAAAAAAGCCAAACCTTTCCTCTTTTATCCACAGTTTCACTCCACCTCGTTGTTTTTTTATTTTTCAGCAGTTATGAGGCGCAGTGGGGGAACCTTAAACTGCTACTGCGTGGTTACTCACCAGGTTGTTGCTAAGCAACCAAAGAATGAGTGAGTTGCTAGGCAACCAATGAGCAGCGAGTCAGTTGATTCCACCAACTTATCTTAACTGGCTGTTAGAGGTTGAGCTCCTGAAGTCTTTCCTCTGCCTACATCCCCCAGAATGCTGTGAGGTTATACTGAATACTGTATTAAATGTATTATTTATGATTATTGATTACATATATTGTTATTGATTTATTGTCCAGTCCTATGTTGTGTGCTTAGTAGTTAAAATTTGATGGACAACTCAAAGCCGAGCCTTCAGATGAAACCAGTTAAGTTTTTTTGATTGTTTAAAAACACATTTAACACGCAAAGACTGACAGAAATCAGCTTTTTTGGGGGGGATGTCAAATCATTCATGCAATAATTAATTTTAGTCGATTATCTGGATGTTTTCTAAGCATGTAAACAGATTTTTTATTTCGTGTTTGGACTGATTCTGAATTTTGTGATCAATAGTCATATATCAATGATATTTGACGTTCTGACAATATCAATAGTATTTTAGAAAACAAAAAGCACATGGATGGTTTCATAATAATGACGGAAGAGATAAGCATCAAATTTCTGCTTTAAGGTGAGTCCGAAGGGGAAAGTGTTTTCCAGTGTTGTTGGACTGTAAGAGTGGATGAGAACCAAACAGGAAGAGGAAGAGGAAGGGAGAAACTGTGGTCGAGATAAACAAAAGGAACTACACTTCAGCAGCCAGAGAACAGGTTAAAGTTTCCACGAATCAGAGGGGGGGAAATGGAGACAGGGACAAAAGGTCGGCATAAATGTGAAATCTTTTCGTCCATTTGTTCTGCAGGCTGAAGGAGTCTGGGAAGAGCCTTCAAGCTCACATGTGGCGTCCAAATGGGCCGATCCTAAACGCTCTGCTATACGCAGCCAAAAGTATTCCAACTATTTATTGCATTAGTTCAGGCATCTGAGCTGAGGACTCTTTAAATACTTCTGTAAAACCTTAAAAACTTTAATGGGAGGCTTCAAGGTCTGTTTCACACACGTAAGTTTTGGGTGAAAACTTGGATCAAGAGTCTTTGAGTCATAAAAAGAACAAACTCACAGCGAGAGGAATCAGATTTTCCCTTCAGAGGAAATTCACCATCGCTTTTGTCAACCGCTGGGAGGAAGTGGACGGTTGCTATGACTACAACAGAGACGGGGAGAAACACCAATGGTTTCCATGGAAACCAGGGATTTTCCCCCAAGTAAGTTATCGATACATTCATTACTTTGGAGTACTACCGCATGTATTTTTGTTTTTGTTTTTGATTTAACTTTAAAAATTTAATTTAAGGAGTTTGAAAACTCAGCAATATTGAAAACTAGCTAGCAACTGCTAATTATTTGCACTAAAGGGTCCCACATGTCTAAAATCAAAAGTCACAAACCACAACACTTGGCAAAAAAAAAAACCCAAAACACATATTTGGAGACTTCTGCTTTTCTAAGTACCTACTATAGTCACTTTTCATCTTCTTGTAGCGGTTAGCTTTCCCTCAATCCCAGTGCTATAGAGTTGATTTCAACTATGACTTCTCTTTTTTTTTTTTTTTTTTTTTTAACACTTGAACAATTCAAATTAAAGCAGTAGTAAACAGGAGCTTTAAACCACCTAGCTATATGACATTGCTAACGCTAGCTTCAATGTTAATTCCTGTTTTTCAATTGAATAGTATTTTGTAAGGAAAATAATATTAAACTTCACTCCTGTGGAAATGATAAAAGTCTCCCAAGTATTTATAGTTTTGTCTTTTCCGGGTTGTTTAATTACATGTTTGGACCAGAAATTAAAAATCACCGAATGTTTAATTTGTAACAAGTCTAGATTTTCACTCCCATTAAATATGTGAAGGTTTAATACTTTGAAAATATAAGAACTTTAGTGACATGACAATCAGTGAACATACACATATTTTATTCCTCTTCTCTGTGTCTTTATGGTGTTTCAATGAACTGTTGACACGTTTGGACCTTGATGTAGGTACAAAATATAAAAGAAAAGTATAAAATATTTACATAAATGTCTTTCAATTATTCAAAAATACTTGTTTCAAAGGGACTGTACAGTTTTATTTGGCACTGCACAAGATTTTATTCTTACAAAGTGCTGTAATTAATCTATCTGATTAACCAAAAAGCATAAAACCTGAACAAATTTAATATATTTGGCTTTTTAAAAAAAAAATCATCTGAAGTAAATATTATAGCTCAAAGTGTCTCAAAATAGTTTCAGTTTCACAATATCTCAAAGTGTTTAAAACTTTGCTCAAGACATGAAATACAGAAATTTTGACACGTAAAAACTTAAAAGCCTAAAATCTAAAACAAAAATCTAAATAAGCAAAATAAGATAATCAGGATGGGGTGAGACACCAAAGAAACAAGCAATATAAATTCAACAAATATCACACATTAAATCCCCCAAAACAGCACAAAATTACAAATAACACAGATTTTCTTTTAAGTCAAGCACTCACAACATAAAGCAGTCAAACTCTACGTCCGCTACCAGGTGCAGCATGAAATGTCTTAAAATACTAGAAACATCTTAAACAGTGATGGCCGAAAAACATTTTTCTCGTCCCAAGCCAACACTGGAGTGGGCCGAACATTTCTCTTTTAGAGTAAAACAAAGATTAAAAGAGAACTTGCAGACATGTGGGTTGTTTATACTAAACTGGGAACACTATGACACACACATTCACATGTCTGTGATCTTTTCTACCTTTTTATAGGACCTCTGCTGACATCATGCAGTCCCATGGCCTCACATTTGTTTCTCTAAAAACCGAGGCCGGGACTTACCATAAATGTCCACAAATAAAATTACCGAAGTTCCCCACAATGTTCAGATATTAAAACACATACACACACACTCACACACACACTCTTCCTCCTCAACACACACACACTCCAGTCCAGTGTAGCAAAAAAGAAAAAAGAAAAAAAAGGGACTTTCCTGTCTCCTTAAAACAAGAGTCTGTCGTCACTTAGCACCCAGATGGTGACGACCAACCTGAAGGATTCTGGGAAATGAAGTCCAATGATGTCATCAGACGATTAACATTGGGGAACAGTTGACAAAACACCAGGTGCTGAATAATACACTGCAAAAACACAAAATCTTACCAAGTGTTGTTGTTCTACTGATATCTCAGTACACTTGAAATGCAACAAACTAACGTGTTTTAAGTCAATAATTCCCTAATATTGACGGGAACGTACTTGACCCACGAACAACAGGCCCTGCGCTGTTACCTAGCAACGCCAGTCAGCCAGCCAAGCCCGTCACCTAGCAACCAAGTTCCAGTTCCACTGATTATTTCACTTCGAACATTATTTTTCCCCCCTAGGTACAAATGAAATAATCTGCCAATGAAACCAATTTTAAAGAATTAAAGAAAAGTTACTTGTAAGTAGTTTTGTCTCATTTTAAATGTACCAAGATATTTGAACTAGAAACTAGACCAGAAATACTTTGGTCTATTTTGCGTTTTTGCAGTGTAAGAGTTCAGCAGAATAAAATATCTTGAAAATTTAGAATCACTAGCAGTTAAATGCTGTTCTTATATTCCTGCTTGGATTTGTTTTGATCATACAATAAAAGTTATGTCTAATTTAATACTGATGAGAGACCTGGTGCCAAATCTACCACCCAAAAATAAAATGTGTATAATTCCTGTCTGGCTCCCTACTTTCAGACCTGACCAGGGTGAGAAAAAGAAACAATAAACATGATTATGATTATTACATTTGCTGAATAATTTTAACATGTAGGTTCCACTGTTGCTCAGTGTTGCTTCAGCAGGGCAGCAGATGATGAAGCCGTCGGCTGGATGATGAAGGACAGGCTCAGAGGTTCAGAGTGCGGAGGAGGTCAGTCAGCTGGTCTGAGTCAATTTAATACAATCCTGAAAACAGAGAGACCCAGAGATTTCAAATTAAATCATTTAATGTGTAGTTAGCATACAGGTAAGGAGTCATTTACTCCATTGTAGTCATAATCCAAGAGAAAGTTGATCCTCAATCTGTATAAGAGCTGATAAATCAAAAGGAGGCTTAAACACCGACATGAATTTTACATTTTTAAACAATAAAAATGTATATCATTTAATTACTATCAAAGCATTTTGAGGTTTAATATTTCCCACACACAAAACAGGGCAGTTCTTGTGTGTAAATCAAAATTAAAAACAAGAAGATGTTACATTGGCTTTTTACGTGATTATTATGCAAAGATTCGTCAGAGGAGGCTTTACTACTCTGGTTTCCAAACACAAAAGAAAGTTGACATTGACAGCAATATTACATTTTTTTCCCACATGACTTACATTTTTTTGCACAAAATGAACAACTTTCCAACCCCACGTAGCATGTAGCTAGCACTACAAAGCTAATATTACTGCAAAACTGTTAGATTGAACATAAGCAGGAATGATGAATGAAATTAGGTTTTTGCTGTGTTATTTTTTTATTCGTCGTATTTTATAGCAACAAAATATTTTTAAACAACCAGTTCTGTAGTAAGTAGCAGCTAGCTTTGATGCTAATATTAGTTTGTGTGTAAACCGGAATGATAAATAATAACTCGGATTTTAGTTGTGTTGTTGTCTCACCTCTATCCTGCTCTAACCCAGTGCAACAGCATTCAGATTCTGTGTAGATGTTTTAACTAAATGACAATCGGAGCTTTAAATGACCTTTTTTTACTTCCTGTTGTGGCTAGCAGTGCTAACGCTAGCTTATGCTTAATAATAAGCTGTAATTTGGCTTCAGTTCTGCAAAAGAGCTACAGAGGACATACAAATTTTATCTGAATGTGTAAAATATTTTGAATTTTCAGCATTTTTATAGAAACTCTTTCCTGAGAGCTGTTTTGACCGCAGCCACAAAAATGATCACTGAAGCCTTCAGTTCCCAGTACATTGATTATTATTTAATTTTGGGGCTCTAAATAAGATCTAATGGTCAAATATGAGGAAAATTTTGCCAAAAAAACCCACGGCTGTGATCAGACTGAGCGTCATCCAAGGTCAGAGTTACTGAACAAATAATGAATCATAAGGTTTTACAGTCACAATGCTTTCAACAGTTTTGCAGGTTGTAACACAGACAGAGTTACCCAACATTAATCTGCTCTGTTTTTTCTGCTCAGAGTGAGAGTTGTGTCCTTACCGGCTATAACAGGCTGTTCCTGCAGTTCATGTTGGGGCCTTTAGACCTCATCTGCTCCTGAACAGACCCTGACTGTTAAAAAAAAACAAGAAAAACACTTAGTCACACCCGACAGAGACACACAGCACATTAACTATCCTCACAGGAAGGGATAACGATAAAAACAAGAGAGAAAACCAGTTATTATGGAGAACAAGTTAGATAATGCATGTTAGTTTAAAATAAAAATTCATAAATTAGTAAGAAAATATATTAACTCCTTAAAAGCAAATTGAAAACTTACTTTTTATCAAAAGAAAATATACATATATTATTTAGAAGTTAATTTTAGACATAAACGAATAAATACATATGTTTAAATTATTAAAAATAATTATTCATTTAATTGTTCATCATGAATATTTTAACAAGAATGCAGCAAGTGGTTTCTGGATGAACAGAAAACGATAAAATGCTTGTCGTTTCCAGCAGCCATTGTACAGCACTGATCAAAAGTGTTGGCGTTCCGCTTGGGTTGCTGGGTAACGGTGCACTGCACTGCAAAAACACTAAATCTTACCAAACAATTTTACTCTTGTTTCTAGTGCAAATAGTTTAGCAAACTTGAAATAAGACAAACTAACTTAAAAGTAAATTTTTAGCAAGATATAGAGGCTTTTTTTAAGTACAAAATTCCTTATAAATTGATGAAAAAGTTCCAGTTCGATTGGTAGATAATTTAACTTATAACAAGACATTTTCCCATGTTAAAGTTAATTTAACTAGAACCTTTTCATCAATATTAAGGAATTATTTACTTAAAACAAGCCACTATATCTTGCTGAAAAGTTTGTCTTATTTCAAATGTAATAAAATATTTGCACTAGGAAGTAGAGCAAAATTACTGGGTAGGATTTTGTGTTTTTGCAGTGTGCAAGTCAATTCTGACTTAACATTCAAGAGATTTTTGAAACGGCTCATTTTCCCCCAACACCAAAAAACATTAATTTATGTCAAAATAAAATGGCTGGTTGGTTTTTTTAAGGGCTTGGTCCGTTTTTAGAAGCAGCGGAGACCAAAATGGAAGTATAAAAAGTAAATTTTGCTAACAAAAATCCCCTTTAAGTAAGTAAGTTTGATGCATTCTTGCATTCACACCAAACGACACTGGAGCAGGATTTCTAGGCCGGTCCAGGACGACCTCAGTGACTGCCAGAGTGGATGCAGATTTCCACATGCCAGATGTAAGGCAGAAAAGCCAAAATAGAAGCAGGAAGGATGCAGTGCCACAAGACACTTCCTGACACCCACGCACAGAGAGAGCGCCTCTGTCCTCATGCTGGACTGAAGCCTGGCCGTCTCTGTTTGCTGTGAAGCTGCACAGGTTTACTTTTACTTTCTCTCCTGAGTTAAACCGTAAAGGTCGGGCTCAGAGATTGGAGCTGGCATCTCACCGGCTGCAGGCCGTCTCCCATCTCCCCGGAGCCGATGTGCGTTAGGTGGATGAAGTTTGTCGGCGCGCCGATCATGCTACGGTCGATCTTCCTCCTGTTCTTCTTCTACACAGAGACAGAGATTTTTCACTTTAGAGAAATGAACAATGGATCTGAAGGAGAAAGGACATTTGAGACAGAAATTATGGTTGAATGTCATTAAAGACACGATAACAGGCTTTTAACTGAAAACAGGTTAAAAGGAAATGGACAACGTGGACAGATGGTTCACCTGTTGCTCTGCACTGCAAAAACACAAAATCTAACCAAGTATTTTTGGCCAAGTTCTAGAGCAAACATCGTAGTTCACTTGAAACAAGACTAAGCTGACTTACAAGTAAATTATTCCTTAATATTTATTCATAAAAAAGTACCAGTTCTGTTATTTCACTTATAACATTTTGTTATAAGTGAAATAGTCTGCCAGTGGAACTAGAATTTGGTTGCTAGGTAACGGGCTGGGCATGGCTGGCGTTGCTAGGTAACGGCACAGTGCCAGTTGATTGTCAGTGTAAGTAACCAGTATTTTTATTTTTTTTATCAATATTAATACATTTTTGTCTTAAAACAAGCTCATAACTTGCTGAAAAGTGATTTGTAATTTATCTCATCTCAAGTGTACTAAAATATTTCCACTAGAAACAAGACCAAACATACCTGGTAAGATTTTACATTTTTGCAGTGCATGTATCTTTATAGGTCTTAATGGACACAGCAGTTTATTCTATGTGCCTTTTTGTCATCGCTCCGTTGCATTTTGTGTGTCTTTTCTTTTTATATCTCAATTTTTAATGCCTATGATATTTTTGTTTTCTCTGCATTTATTTTAATTCTCACTCTTCTCCAAGATTTTGTGTTTTTGCAGTGCAACATAAAATGTTTCATTATGGAAGTCAAACAAAATTAAACTAAAATTATTTTCTATTTTCAGATTTTAGAACAAATGAAAATAAAGAATATTGGTATAAATTAATAGAAAATGAAGAAAGAGAAACCATATTTTGAATCTAGTTACTCTTAAGAGCCGGTTATACATTTTTATATAAAGATTTTGCAAAAGTATTTAAAGAATAGTTCTTGTTTCTTGTTGCATCCATAATTAAAAACATTTCCTTATTGGTTTTTAAGAGCCACATGTGGCTCTGGAGCAACAGGTGCACTGCAAAAACACAAACTCTTACCAGGTATTTTAGTCCGGTTTGTAGTGCAATTATCTTCATATGCTTGAAATAAAAACTAAAAAACAAAGTTTTCAGCAAGATAAAGAGATGGTTGTAAGTCAAGGATTTATTAATATTGATCTAAAATACAATATTAATATTAATAATATTGATCTAAAATACATATTTCAAATGTATTGAGATACTAGTACTAGGAATTAGACCAAAGTTACTTGGTAGGAGTTTTTGCAGTGCCCTAATGTGACGATTGTGGTGTTGAAATACTTTCATATCTTTCTGATGCGTCTCTTTTGTTCCTCCGATGGTCTGTCCCTGATGTGTCTCCACATGTCCACATACTCTCAGTCTCAAATCACCACACTGAATCATGTAGGAACAACAAAATGTGACGCAACAAACGGAGGAAAAGGAAAAACACCAGAGGAACCAGGAGGCTCCGCGATCAAACAGGAACGCCACACACTTCAAAGCAGCGATTACAACAGATTTTACTTCAGAAATTACATCCAACTCCTGAAATTAGGTTTCAATTTAAGGCTCCTTCAGAGTTCAGCTCCTCTTGGTGCATTCAGGGACACTGGGAGTTTTGGGAATCAGCCAATGAAACCCCTCATTAAAACCTCGTTCGCCTCCCGAAGTCCAGTAAACCCCGCTGTGTGGAAACACATCCAAGCCGCAATCAGAACCATTTAGATGTGATTTAAGAGGCTTATGCTCGGGATTATCCAGAGCCTTTATGTAACACAGCAGAACTACAAATGATGGGTGAACACAAGCGAGACGACAAGCCTTAAAGAGTGTAGGAGTGAGAGAAGCTGCAGGATCATTTCAGACAATATAAGTTTAAAAAACGGTGCAGATACACTGATCAGAAACTGGTTTATCAATGCGCAAGAAGAGATTCAAGAGGAAAACAAACCCACAAACAAACCAATGTGAAGAAAATGCAAAAAACAGCTGAGAAAAAAGAAAATGCATAAGAAAGATCAGGGCTGAAGGGGCTTGGACCCCTGTTACAACTGCTGCTTTATGGTATGTTATCATTTACTTTAATCTTGATATTAAGGGGCAGCATTGTGTTTTTACAGCCACATAGGACCATTTTGTAGCTCAATCAAGTAACTATGTTACAAAACTAATTTGACTTAAAAGAAATTTGACTTTGTAATTTAATGCAATGAAATTGGGCTTCTGTCTCTTTAAAAACTCCTGCTCTTTCTGAAACTCAGCCCTCAGGAAGTCGTTCCTCTGTTAACCCTTTAAACCAGCGTTGCACTGAGAACAAGCCCAGCGGTCCCACCAGGTGTTTGCTAATTGCTGCTGGCTAGTCTGAAGGAGCTGAGTGGGGCAGGATGGCTCTGGGAAGCTTGTTAGCTTCCAGGAGGAGCTGCGACTCGAAGGCGGAGCTAGGTCCATCCCGGCGTTTTGCACAGCTGAATGGTTGCCATGGAAACTAACGGATTTCTCAGAAATGTATTAAAGAAGCGATGGTGCAGGCATGTTTTCGATGAGGGAATAACATTACGACATGGTGCAAAGCTCTTACATAATGCTGCCCCCTCTAATTTCATTAGCGGTTCCAAATGTTTGAAGAAAACAGGGGAAGTTTTCCGAGATGGAGACTCAGACCACACACTGCAGCGGCTTCAACCAGCTGGGAGTGACTCACCGCTCGGCCTACACGCGTCCTCCTCCACAGCTACAGCTGCCGCCATGGCAACAGTAATTAAAAAAAAGCAACCGGGCAGCGCTGATGGACAAACTGGAAGGAATTTTGCTCTTAATTTCATCAGGACGTGAGAGTCGGGTTGAGGTGCTGCAACAACGAGGAGCTGCAACTTTCAGCTCAACAGTTACACAAGCTCTCCTTGCTTCGGTGAAGCTCTCTGTTTCAGATTTACTTGTGGTCATTTAGCAAAACCTTGGGATTGCTCACACAGCTGCGACTTTGCCAGATTTTAATGGCAGCAGTATGCTTTAAGATTCAACAAACTGAGGCCTAATCTAATCCTGGGGCAGTTTACGTTGCGCAACAGAGTCGCCGCAATTAATGTGGAGCGGAGGGAAAAACGTCTCTCCTGGCAACCTTTGTGTTGGGCTGATAAACAGCTGCTTCTTCTTCACCCCAAATATCATCACCATGTAATCTGAGCCACCAACATCAAAGGAACAAGCTGGAATTTCAAAATAAAAGCAAATCACAGACATATGGAGCTGATCCTGGTCCTATGTAATGTTTGAACTCCATCAGCTGTTCAACAAACAAATAGTGTTGACTGCAGGCCACAGTACTGCCTGCAACAGCTTACAGTGAATCCCCCAGTATGAGTCAGTTATCAATTTTACAAACCACAGAAAGGTAAAAGCAATTAAAATCACTAAATATTTGGTGCAAATTGCAATAAAACCAACCAATAATATTACAAAGTGAAACTGAAAGGAAAAGATGCAAAACTGAAACAGAAAAAAAATGACTCAAATGGACAAAAAGGGTCGTTTAAGAGTAAGAAAGACATATACACTGCAAAAACACAAAATTCTACCAAGTAATTTTGATCTACTTTCTAGTGCAAATATCTTAGTACACTTGAAATAAGACAAAAACTAACTTATAAGTAACTTTTTAGCAACATATGTGTTGCTAAAAAAGCAACGGTTTTAAGTTAATAATATTTAATATCAATAAATAGAAATACTGGTTACACTGACAGTCAACTGGCATTGTGCCGTTACCTAGCAACCCCAACCAAGCTTAGCCCATCACCTAGCAACCAGTTCTAGTAGATTATTTAACTTATTACACGACATTTTCCCATTTTATAAATGAAATAATCTCTACTTTTTCATCAAGATTAAGGAATTATTCACTCTCTAAAAAGTCACTTGTAAGTTTGTTTTGTCTTTTTTCAAATGTATTAAGATATTTGCATTAAAAACTAGAGAAAACAATTGTTGAAAATGTATTTAGAGGCAACAAAAAAAAAATGCTTGGAACGATAACTGACACAATCATATTTTTTTTCATGTCTGATAAAACATTCATTTCCTTTACATCATTTTCTGGAACAGCTGCAGTTTTACCCTCCAGATCCTCAAAGAGAAACGGCTTTTTTTGGTTCCAGAGTGAAGTCCCTGGTGGCTGCTGTGTGTCTCAGTGTGTTTGTCAAAGGTGTATTGTTGCAGCGGTACAATGGAACAAACAGAAAACTCTAAAAATACAGGCGGAGGAAGGAGGGTGGAGGTCCCTGGAGGGAACCAGCGCAGAGCAGAACTTCCTCCCAGGACCGCCAGCGTGCACCGTGTCTGTACGCTCAGTGTGAAGGTACATGTGGTGGGGTTTCACGCCCACAGTGCCAGGGGCCCACGCTAACTCTGTTAGCTATTTAACATGTTAAACATTACGGTTCAGGTGAGGCATTCACATAACCTCTCCATGGGGATAGCTGTTATAAAATCATATTTAATTTCCCTTTGGGAGTAATAAAGTATTTTTCAACTGGGAATCAAAGTTACAACACTTGTTACATTTTCATTTGGTGCGGTTCACTTTCACACCGGACTGTCAAACAATCCGAATACTTTGGAAAACTTGTTCCCCTCCTCGCCTGTGATGGCGCTGCAACAACAATCACTGAAGGAAACAACATGAAAACCAGAGAAGACGACAACTTGCTTTCTCACAACGTGGACAAGCGTCAGACTTTAGTAGTTGTAGGATTTCTCTTTGGTCTTTGTAAAAGACTACGATCCATTTCTTCCACTAGCGCCAGACTAGCATGTTTGTTTTGATTGTATTTACCCAGAAATCCCTGCACTATAGTTCACTTCCTGTTTTCTGAGTGGTCTTTGGTCCACTTTCCATTCACATATGCATTGGAATCACACCAGAGCTCACTTTAATTGAACCAAAACCTTGATTTTTAGGCAGACCAGGGTTAGCGTTTTCAGTCCACATCAGAGTTCGATTACACATTCTCACCTCTTCAAACGAACTGGACTTTCTTGAGTTCGACTAGAGGGGACTAAACAGGACTGGTGTGAATGCACAATTAGTCAAAAAGTAATTTTCCAAGATGAAACCTGCATAAAATACATCTTTAATTGATTCTAAACTAAAATTGAGTAGACACATTTTCATTTATTGTGGATTTCTGTGTCAGGCTGCACTTTGGTGCATTTGGTATCACTGATGCAACAAGAAGGTCCTGAGTTTTAATCTTCTGCTGAAGTTTGTTCTCAATGTGAATGCATGAGTTCTCTCCTGGTATTCCAACTTCTTCCCTCAGTCCCAGGTTAATAAGTTACTCCAACATGCTCTTATACTGCAAATACCCAAACTCTTCCTAGGTATTTCTTGTCTAGTTTGTTGATCAGATATTTTAGTACTCTTGAAATAAGACAAAGATGTAGGCTTCTTCTAAGTCAATAATTCCTTCATATTGATTTTTTAAAAAGTTCCAGTTCCACTTGCAGATTATTTTACTAATGGAAAAATGTTATAAGTGAAAGAATCTGCCAATGGAACTGGAATTCGGTTGCTAGGAGACGTGCTGAGCTTGACTGGGGTTGCTAGGTAACGGCGCAGTCCCCGTTTATTGTGAAATAAGTGAAATAATCTGCCAGTGGAACTTCTTCTAAATACTGAAGAATTATTGACTTATAATAAGCTCCTATATATTACTGAAAAGTTACTTGTAAGATAGTTTTGACTTATTTCAAGAGTACTAAGATATTTGCATTAGAAACTAGACAAAGATACTTACATGAATTTAATTGTTCATCAAACAATTATTAATCCAATTTTAATGTGACATTGATGCCAATAAAGCATGAAATTTGACTGAATGGAACCGTACATCCACGTTTTCTTCTTGTCTCTCTTAGCAACACCTGAATCATATTCAGGTTAATAAACATCCATCCATCCATCCATTTTCTGAACACCCTTGTCCCTCAGTGGGGTCGGGAGGGGTGCTGGTGCCTATCTCCAGCTAACGTTCCGGGCGAGAGACGGGGTACATCCTGGACAGGTCGCCAGTCTGTCGCAGGGCAACACAGACACACAACCATGCGCACACACACACCTAGGGGCAATTTAGACAGACCAATTAACCTAACAGTCATGTTTTTGGGACTGTGGGAGGAAACCGGAGTACCCGGAGAAAACCCACGCATGCACAGGGAGAACATGCAAACTCCATGCAGAAAGACCGGGGCCGGGAATCGAACCCAGAACCTTCTTGCTGCACGGCAACAGCTCTACCAACTGCGCCACTGTGCAGCCCCAGGTTAATAAACAGCAGAAGCTAAATATTTTCCATCTGCAGTGACTGTAGAATAAATGGTTCTGTTAATACTACTGTATGCTGTTGTGGCATGAAGTTCAAAAAGGGGAACTGAGAGCCTGGTTCTGTTTTTGTTTTCTCACTGGTGAGGACATCATGAGGACACATCTGCAACACGCTGGAACAAATCCAGTAACGATGCTTCAGGTTTGAACCTCGTTTAGGTGAATCAACAGTCAGCGCTCAGGTAAAGTTAGCTTTAAAGCTTTCTCCCTTCTCACTTAGTCCACAAATATACTTTATACAAGGCTGGAAATGCACATTTATGACATATAATAAACAAATCTCATATAACGTGACTGGAGAAATTAGAAAAAATGCAAATAAGTTAACTATTTACTAATGTAACTATAATTTACCCAAATCATCTCTTTTCCTGAATGTTTTTTTTCCCCTGTGGAACGTAACTCCAAATTATTTGTGGAAAATTCACCTTTTGCAATTCTTTATAAAATATTCTTAAAAATAACATACAATGTGCAAAGCTACTTGAGATAACATCGGCCGTTTCTTTTCCTGGTTGTGGTTCAATTGTTGGTTGAACCACAACAGAAGACATAATAACATGCATATTTAGCTTCTAGTGCTAATGTTGCACTCACGAAACAGACAGGAGTCCTTCTTCAGTTTAGTCTTCTTCAGTCCTTACTAACCAGTTCAGTTTCCACCACCTGTTTCAATGGATATTAAGGTCTATTTGGTGTTTATCTATTGAAATAGGTAGTTCTAAGTGTTTTTTGGGGGAATCCCAAGTATTGTTATATTAGCGATTAGTTTGATTAGCAATGTTAGCACTACTAACAGCAATCCCGTGAGGATTCACAGCAAAGTGAGCAAATTCTTACCCTGCCAGGATTTCCTAATCCAGAATAATCTGATAGCCAGAAATAGTCTCCTCAAAATGATAAGAAAGAACAACTTTGTTTCGACAGACCCAGATTCCTGTAACTTCAGGCTGTTGGGACGCCGACATGACCCTGCTGACAAAATGTTATTTACAATCTAGTTTCCCCTCAGAGAACTAAAAGAGAACTAAAAATAGTCTTTTTCAAAATTTCCACACCCAAGAGTTTCAGATCTGACTCAGTTATGCATAAAATCAGCTGATTACGGGCACCAGACAATTTCTCAGTGCATCTTCAGTGATAATAAATAATGTATCAATCTAATTGATGGTAAATTATTTCAGGTTAACCACTGAGTTGATCAAATA
Organism: Poecilia mexicana; assembly: GCF_051168715.1. Lineage (NCBI taxonomy): Eukaryota > Metazoa > Chordata > Actinopteri > Cyprinodontiformes > Poeciliidae > Poecilia > Poecilia mexicana. Next base: position 21,433,485 of record NW_028263380.1, on the reverse strand, counting down.
TCTAGAGCTTTCACTGTATTTATATCATCAGACTTTCTTGAAAAAGTGTTTTCCTTTGCAGTTTTGCTATAAAAAAAAGACTTTTAAAAGTTACACTGTAAATAATGAACTGAAGTAATTTGGTTTTGGTTTAATCAAAATGTGGATATTAATTTTTCAAAGTCATATTTTCCTCTATGCTACTGAGACATTTAAAAATGTAGGAGTCCCAAACTAAATATTTAATTCACAAGAAAACATTTGGGAATTAAATATTCACAAATATTTGATTTGTGAATACTAAAAATTCATGAAGTTGTTATTTTCTAAAACAAAATATTTTTTCACAAAATATTCATTTCCTAAGTACATATTTAAGTGGGAGCAAAATATTTAGTTTTCAAACTAAAGATTTAACTACAAATTAAATATGTTTTGCAAACTAAATATTTATTTGATACTAAGCAATTAATTTCCAAGTTAAACATTTAATTTTCAACTAAACATTTAGTTGTGAATACTACAAATGAAATATTTCTTAAACTAATTATTTTCTAAATAAATATTTAGTTTTCAAACTAAATACTTAACTCCAAAATATGTATTTTTCTAACTAAATATTTATTGTTCAAAATAAGTATTTAGCTAAGACCTAAACATTTATTTGTGAACTAAATATTTAGCTTTAAAACTAAAGGTAAATATTTAGTTATTAACATTTTTAGTTTGTAAACTAAATAGTTAGCTTGCAAATTAAATATTTAATTTGGAACTCTGACATTTATAAATGAACTCCTACATATTTATCCTCTATGACAGACGACTTAAACCAAATTTATTCTGTTAATTTTTTTGCAGTGTAACTTTAAAATGGCTTCCGATGTGGATCAGAACCAGAGGTGCTGGTTTCTCACCGGAGGAGGCTTGGCTACAACGCAGCAGCCCATCTTGTGCCAGAAGTCGCTCATGCCGACGGTCTGCCTGTCCAGCGGCTGGCCGTTGCTCTCTGCTGCCGCCCTGCAGGCCCGAGAAGGAACTGCAGTCTGTGGATAATCCTGGGGCATCCAGACAAAAAGCCACACAAATGTAGACAGTCAGAGGGTAAAACCCTGGAAAAAACCCACAGTAGATTAAAAAAATAAAAATCTACAGGGACTCCAAGTGGTTCAGATTGGACAAAAAATGAAAATCAGGATATCCACAAATTTCCTCTGGTGAAAAATCCTCAGGCAAAAAAATTTCAATTAAAATTTACTCCTCAGAAGATTCAAACGTTGAAATCCAAACATCCTGCAAAGACAGAAAAAAAAACCCATTACAAACTTTTTCTTTTTCTAGATTCAGAACATTAAATAATTTAGTCTCGTTATAAGTTTAGTCCTCTGGTTCGTCTTTCAGAAAGTTGCTCCTTTTATTTATCACATTATTCGCCTTTCAGTGCCTCAGCGACCAGGAATTATCTTAATGCCTCTGCGGTTGTCCACCTCAAAGACTCAAACGGCCTCAAGTTTCTAAATTACCACAATCAATCTGCAATCTTTAAATGGCTCCACATTAGGTTGCTTTATCTGCTCGCGAGGCTTGATTTAGCTTTCTAAAACAACTAGACCTTTATCTAACCTTCAGTTATTTTCTTTAAAAACCGCCCCAAATCAAAGCCACAATGCAGAGCAGAGCTGCAGATTCATGAAGCTACCAAATAAGGCTCGGTCAGCGAAACGCTAACGGCGTATGCGATTACATTTTTTAGATGCTTAAATAGCACTTATGGTCCAAAAATCACCACATTTTCAGGAGAAATGCTTAAACATGAGCAAGTCGTCTGAAGACGTTGAGGCAGTCTGTCATTGGGCTGCATGGGAACCAAACCCTGGGAGACGTCAACACGGCAGCAACATTAAGCGTGACTAAACATTAGGTGTGGTCCAAACACAGAGCAGCAGGAAGTAACACAAGCACACCAGGAGCTGCAGGCCTGGAGGAGCGGCGCCGGTGGGTCAGATCACGAAAACCACTCCGGCTCACTAACTCTCAGGAACCAACAGCCTGAAAATAACACGTCACATTTATTAAAATGAAAATATTAAACTCTTTTCTTTGTTCTTTGAACAGATTCTGAAATAAGTCATCCTTTAACTACCAAGTGTTGTGAGCATTAATAACATTTACGGCTATTTTTAACTTAGAAGCACAACAAAAGCAAAATAGACTGGAGCTGCTTTGGCAGCCATTAAATATAAATATAATCCACTCATTTCTACATACTTATCTATTTAATTTCAATCTTTTTAAATTTAATAAAAGTAATAATAGCTGTGAAAGATAGCACCTCTAAGGACCAGTTTATGCAGCTTATCTGCAACAAAAAATTATACTGGGGTTTAGTTGCTCTTTAAACAAAATAAGCAAAAATATTGTACTGTTTGCAGTACCCGCTGTTCAACCCAAAGAGGGCAGCACTGAGCCAGCTTAAGTCTAAATATTGCAAAAAATAAACAAATTTACAAAAAATGTCTAAATTTGTACATTAAAATAAAGATAGTACCCTTAACAATAAATTTATACAGCTTTTTTGCAACAGAAAAGGTTGACTTGGGGTTTAGTTACTCTGTAAATGACATAAACTAAAAAATTGGACTTTAACCAATGGGAAAATCTGGTTGCAGTATCCACTGTCCAACCCAAAGAGGGCAGCACTGAGCCGGTTTGAGGCTAAATATTGCAAATTTTACTAAAATTTTTACAATTTGCACAGTAAATTGTAAAAATTACTTGCAGATAAGCAAGTAACTTCTTGCTTATCTGAGCAAGAAGTTCAGATAAGCAACTGAACTTCAAAACAAAATAAATTGCCGCTTTTATTACTTAGAAAATAAATAAATACTGTGAAATGTAAAAAAAACAAACAAAAAAACATTTGCAGACCAAAGATCAGCTTTCAGCAGGCACAAAATGTCCAACTGCAGGCATCGAATGTAAAAATTATTCATCAACCAGAGCAGGAAACCTGTGGCTTCAGGGCAGAGTTTGTTTATGGGATCAAATGTTTCCTGATGGTTGAAATTAGTGACAAGTTGCTGGTGGCAGATCTGGATCACAATTATCTCCACCTGATGTTTTTATCTGTGGTTTATCTGATTTTTCCCCGTTTGTTTCTGTATTTCAACCAGATGAACCTCGGCTGGATGGCAGGAGGCGTTCGCTGCGTCCCGATCAAAAGCTCCAACTGCGTCTATTCTGAGTCGGCTCTGCCTGTTAGAAAACTATCTGGAGTCCCTCCAACACATTTCAGCAGATGATAAGGGAGGAATGTGGAGGCCAGAAACATGTAGCTTCATGCTTGACATCCACAAAGATCAGCAGAGAGGAATTCAGCCCGAGGGGTCGGCTTCGCCAAGGAGAGGACTTCCTGTTTGGGAATCAAACAGTTCATCAGACTGAAACGTCTGAAGGTCTCCACCAAATCCTGGGGATTTTTAAAATTATTTTCCATTTTGATGACTTGGTTCCCTTCATCAGCTGGTTTCATCTGGACTCAGACAAGCACTCAGATCCTGTGTTGTCTGAGCGAGCCGTCACTCGAAAACATTCCACACGTCTGAGCTTAATCTTACATAAATTACCCAAACCATCCTTTCGACACATCAGGAGAGAAAACGCCTGTGTGTGATGGTTTTACCTCCGTTTGCTGCTGTCCATTTGTAAACACTTTCGCTCTCAGGGTTGGTAACCAACGTGTTCACCTCTGGATTACAACCAGAGTGTAAATGGAAACAGACGAGGTTTGGTGGACTAAAAACTGCATTTTGTTTTATAAAATTTAAATCTAAATTTACAAAACTATAATTTCTGCAGTTTTTCTGTGACCTGCACTGCAGAAATACAAAGTTTAACCAAGTTCTTTTTGTCTAGTTTCTAGTTAAAATATCTCAGTGTACTTGAAATAAGACAAACTAACTTATGAGTAACTTTTCAGCAACATGTAGTAGCTTGTTTTAAGTAACTAATTCCTTAATGTTGACGAAAACATTCTAGTTCCAGTTTCAAGGGTAACTAAGCCGTTACCTAGCAACCCCAGCCAAGCCCAGGCCGTCACCTAGCAACCAGTTTTATTTTGCTTTTAACATGGGAAAATGTCTTATTTTGCACTAAAGTATTTTTTCATGAATATTAACCAATTATTCACTAAAAACAAGCTCCTAAATCTCACTGAAACGTTGCTAATAAGGTAGTTTTGTCTCATTTGAAGGTCATTAAAGTATTTTCCCTAAAAACGAGATTTGGTATTTTTCCAGTGAGACAGCAGCAAAATTCTGCTTCATGTTAAATATTAATATAAACAAAAGAAGACTTTGACAGGACTGGAGAAAAGGGAAGCAAAGAGGTTCAGATGGGTGTCAGAATTTGAAGTGATGTAAGTTTTCAGGAATTTGCATTTCACCGTCTGCAGTGGATAGACAGACAGACGAATGGCCGTTCATGAGCGTAACCAGCACAATGGTGCAAACTCAGTCTAAACTTCCTGTCCTGCAGTCTGTTTGTTCGTCCGCTGTAATAAATTTTGTCCCATTACATCACTGGGAGGAGGTAAAACTGCCTCCTCCCCTCCCATTGTGTTGTTTGCAGGTGGCAGGATCCACAGTCTGCGCAGAAAACTTGATTAATTCCCGTTTATTTATTTAGCTTTGCTACTGATCTACAGTTTTCCAGCCTTTCTGAAGGTCTTTGACTCCTTAACCAAATTATTTCAGCCACGTTTTAGTAAACGTGACCATAAGAAATATTTTAAAATTCTTTTTTAAGATAACTGTGTCGCAGTAATTATTGTCCCACAAGCACAAATAGTGCTGCTGAAGAACATTCCCATTTGTAATGCGCTTTTTTGGGACACAAAGAAGTATGATTTATATACTTAAACTGCATAAAGTAAGTGCATTTAATCATAATCATCTTGTCACTTTAAATCCCAATAAGCTGCTGTTGGCCACGCCAAAAAACTCAGCGTTTACGCCTGAAAATGGCTGCAAACACATGCACAATATTATACAACCGAACATCTTTGAAAAGCAGAAGTGGAGCCTCCTGCACAACCAACAAGAAGGCAGCCATTGTACGGCGCACACAGCAGTAGAACCAGCTGAACAAATGTGCTGGAGCTTCAGTTGGGTTGCTAGGTAACAGGCTGGGCTTGGCTGGTGTTGCTAGGTAACGCCGCAGAGCAGTTGAATGTGACTTAATCAGGAGATTTTTAAAACACCGAAAAACATTACATTACTGCAAGAAAAAACAGCATGGTGGTTTTTGAAAGCGCTCGGGTTGTTTTTCAAAGTGGTAGAAACCCAAATGGGGAAAAAAAATAAATAAATAAACCAAATATATCTTCTCAAAAAGTCAAACATGAAACATTATGCTGCCTTCAGAAAGCCTGCTCCTACTGATCAGGGAGAATTAAACAACTTATGAAAAAGTCTGGCTGTTTGAAATATCTATTCAACAAATACAGAAAGATTCATGCTTAAAATACATGATTATTTACTTTATTGTGTCTATATACCAGTTTTTGTGACATATTTATCTGCTGGACAGTCCAAAAACATTCAAACAACCAAAACAACAATAAAAACAAAAAGCCACGGTCGCCACCAGCCTGCTGATGTGAGAGCAGCTGAGCGACGATCAGCTGGAGGGGAGAATCAGCTGAAATGCCACAAAACGACAACAACAGCCCGCCTGTTGGAGGCGAGCGGCTGCAGGTCACACGATCACACTTCAAGCAGATGGGAGAGAAACGCTTATTTACACAAGACGGCCGAGACGTCTGACCTCTGGTTTCACAACGACCCCGGCGAACTTGATGACTAGCGTCAGAAAAGCCTCCAGACAAAAACCTGAAAACTGAGACCCGGCCGTCTTCCTCTTCTCTGTGGGAATTAGTCACTTCTGCACTGAAAAACTCTAATGAATAAGTTAAAGTCCAAGAAATTAATGTTAATGCTAAAATGTTAATGTAACATTTTGTTGATGTTAATACAAATACAAATACATTTCCTGTTTAAAAGCAACTTTCTTGAGTTTCATTATCGATTTTAACAAACCTTTAATGTCAAATTATGAACATGACTGTGAAAAAATCTGAGGAATTGCTGCCAAAATAAATGCCAGTTGACGTTTTGTAAGCTATGAAAAAGCCCTGTGTAAAACATGAAACACTTAAATAAAACAGGGACTGAGCTGTTATTCTGCTCCACTTCCTCCTTTACAGACCTGGTCACACTTCCTGCTGCAGTTTATCTGGGACCATAAGCAGGCTGTGATAAGACAAAAACAAAAAGACAACCAAGGACATCAGCTGAATAAAAATAAATGGGTTCAGATTAAAGAAGAAGAACCAGGTTTTGGGTTTCACAAAATCTCCTTATCGTTGCTTTTCAAGAAACTATAAAATCCTCTCAGGATGATTTTCTATTTTAGTTTTATAATGTACAAACTAAATAAACTTAAATAATTAACCAGAAGAATCCAGTCTTTTCATTGACTCTTGTTGTTGTTTTTTGTTCTTTATTACTTCTCTTTTTTTGACATTTTTGGCATCCCGTACAGAGAAGCTGGTTGCCAGGGGAATATTTTGTTTTACAAAGACAATATCTCAAGATAAAGTGTTAATTATGATAAGAATTTTATTAATTCATGTCAACCTGAAGAGTTTTCACCTTTACCTGGAAAATATTACAGATTTTGTGGTAATTATTTGGACTTTTACTCCAGTACAAATCCTAAATAACAACAAACAAATGACACAGAAAGCAACTCTGCACCTTGACTATAGTTATTATTATTTACATTTACATATTTTCCACTACTTTTTATTTAGAAGTACAATCATTTTTGATGTCTTTTTGTTTTACATTTTTGAGTAAAAACTATGAAGTCCTGGTACTTTTACTCAGAGCTTTAGTAATGTTAGACTCTTTTACTGGCACCACTTGAAAGGCAACGACTCGTTCTCTGTCATTTTCATACTTTTACATCAGTTTTTAACATTTTTTTCTAAGTAGAGACACTATTTAGGGAATGTATTTTAATTCATTGAGGGTTTTTTGAATCCTCACCATTCAGTTTTACCCCATCATCACATTAACCATGAGGCTAGACTGTTAATTACTCCCTGATCAGTCATCTGAAAGAGGCAAACGTTTCCTTTTTGGCCAGACTTCCAGGCAGAAATGACGTCTTATTCTCAGATTTTCATTAATACTGACCTCAAGAAACCTAAAGTCCACATAAAAAAATGCATCATTTGTTTTTATGTGATAATATGCGCCGCAAAAGCTGGAAAGGACGGACTGCGTCACCAAAACCACTTCTCTTCTTTGATTAGTCAGCGCCCTGCTCTGATGAAATCAGAGGGACTTAATGGACTACAAAGTTCATACACAAAGTAACGGATTACTCATCATGATTTTGGTAGTTTTCCAGGAAGTGGCCAGGAGAATCATTAAGAAATACCTTCAAAAGTTATTCCTTATTGCTGTGAGCCAAGATGAGGCTGTTAATGTGCAACGCAGTGGAAGAGAAATCCAATAAAGGCGACACATTGTGCTAAATTCACATTTCAAGCATCTTTTACGTCCATTTGGGTTTCAGCTGCTTCCAAAAACAACCCAAACCCACCCAGGCATTTAATGTTTTGGTGACTGGAAAGTGACCCGTTTCTAAAATCTACAGAATGTAACCAGGAGGCACTGCGCCCGTTACCTAGCAACCCCAGGCAAGCCCAGCTCGTTACCTAGCAACCACAGAAGGCTCCAGAACAGCCAATTCTGAAATGAACTCAAACTAGTCAGTTGACCAGACTGAAATCTTATTATTTAAGAAAGATTTTGAACAAAAACATTTAATGATCATGTTTTCTACCGGTCCTAACCTGTTCAGGGAACAGGTCACTTTAACCTCCTGAGGAGCAGCGCGGTTAGCTAAACTACTCAAATGTTCCTTAGTTTACCTTTAGCGTGTTCTTCTGTTTTCATCCGTCACTCCCACAAAGCTTTCACTGAAACAAAACCACACAGAGCCTAAAGCTTCTTTCACTTTCAGGTTATGGACTCCTGGTACTTTTCCTCACCGTATTACTTTCTCCTACTACTCTGCATTATCTGCAGTTATTGTCTATTTTACACTCTTTATTTTTGCTTTTCATAGGCTCTTTTTTACATAATCTTCCAAAAATGTCAACATGACAGAAGAAAACTTGTCCTTTTCTCCTTACAAATCTTTAGTATATTTAATATGTAAACATAAATAGAACTGTGTTTGTTTAAAAATGACAACAAAATTGTGACCTTGTTTTCCCCCAATTTTAGCTCTGAATGAGTTTAATTTAACTGGACTGAGAGCAAAAACAGCTCTTTGACTTATAAAGATTACTGGTAAATTTACAGCATTGTGGAAAGAAAGTTTTCCTTCCTGGAAGCATCATATAAACAATCACACGGTGAAACATTTGGCTCGGTGTTTCTGTTAATTGCTTAACAAAACCATGTTTTCCAAGCTGTAAAACAATTAAAAGGCTATGATGATAATACTGGAACATATTTGGGACTTTGTCAAAGTGACAGCCTTTATTAATGTTCCTTTTAAAGCTATGTACTTATTGTTCCAGTTAATACTGAACAACGACATGTTGTGCTACATTTATGAAACTGTTAGTTGCTATAAGTGTTTACAAAAGTGATTTTTAATGAGTCAAAGTCCTGAACTCCTTATCAGGTTGTCAGTGAACTTCTTGGACTTTCTGTTTGCGCAGGCAAGTGAGAGCTGTAAAATAAAACCTTCTCATGTTAGCGCAGAGTAAACACCAGCCAACAGGACGTCTCTCTCAGCTTTCCCTTTTTAAAAAATGCTTTTTTACGACAGGAAAGCGTCGACCCCGGAATATGAAGACGGGGTGTTTAAGGTGGCAGAAAGCGGAGCGGCTACAGCTGGAGTCCAGCTTCACAATGGCGCCTTTTCATCCAGACGTTTAAAGGTAGAAAACTTTCCAACCGGTTAACGGTCGACCCTCCTGCTCTGACACAACGAGCAGCTTTCACTTCTCTCCCCCGGGAAGCAGAAAGTTAACACACCTTAAAGTGACGCAAGCCTTCAGGTTCACGCTGAACAATAACGCCGATTCAAAACGCTCCATCGATTATTCCAACCATCAATCATAAGTTTTTTAACCACTTAAATCTTCTTTCATACAGTATTAGAAGGATTAAAAGATGCAAATAATTCAGTTTCTTTTTAAAAATAAAACATTTTATGGCAACACAGGATTCCTTTAGTGTACGTTTGATCATTTATTTGATACGTTTTTGAATTAATCGATTAATAATTGGATAGCAAAAGGTTCTTAATATAAAATGTTGTTTTGTTTTTTTCTTAGATTTTGAACAGAGTGAATCTAAAACTACGGCACTGGAGGAATTCTGGGTAAAATATATTTCCACACAAAATGTACATTATGTTTTTACAGTTCTAGCTCTGAGTGTGGTTTTCAGTCTGTACACTCCAGTCAACCATTAACCAAATATTATATTAGCTGACAATTCTTTGAGTAATCGATTAATCACAATCGATTTGATTAATCGTTTCAGCCCCAACCTTTTTGGGTTTTTATCGACCAGAAAACTATTTTTTTATTTATTTTTTCAGAAAATAACTAGTAAAATGTATAAATTTACATCATCATCATCATCATCATTATATTGCCTATAATAGGATAACACAGAATTCCTTTAGTGTACGTTTGAGAATTTGTAGATTAATTGATACATATTTGCATTAATCAATAAATTGGACAGGAAAAGGGGATTTATAGTAGTTCTTTTTTTTTACTTTTGTTTTTTACAGAATTTGAAACAAAAGTAAAACTATGCTATTTGTTGAGTTTCCAAACAAAAGGTTTTTATTTATATAAATGCAAATTTGATATCTTTTTTGTGCAGTTTTGGCTTAATTATTGTTCTGAATATGTTGTTTTTTTCACAAAATGACCATTTTTTTGGTTTGTTAAGGAGTAACTAATTACTAAATTAGTTGATGATTATTTCAATAACTGATTAATCACGATTGATACGATTAATCATTTCAGCTCTAGTCTGAAATTAAACATAAGATCAAATTAGATGTAAGTTTTTATTGTGCATCTATCAGATATAAAACAGTAGATATACAGATCTATAGAGCTATGGAGAGATTTTCTCTTAATTTCCAAATTTAAATCAGTTTCATTGATCCAAGTGCGACAACAGAGCGATAAACACCAAGACGAAACCGACTCCACTTTTGAATGTCTCAGTTTCTTACAAATCAGGGATAAAATTTCCTGCAAAACACATAAAAGCATTAAAGACTCTCTGAACCAAAACAGAGACTCTTTGTTTTGGTTCAGAGAGTCCAAAACAGACTCTCTGAACCCAGAACCAAAACACTCTGGGTTTTGGTTCTGGGTTTTGGTTCTGGGTTGGTGAGAAGGTTCAGTAACGCCTCCTGCAGTGATTTAACTGGATGCAGGTTGTTGAAGGGATGATCTCAGCGAAGCGTTCGACTCCATGACACACACATCCGCTGCTGGTTCTGAGACATTTGTCAGAACCTGAAATCCAGCCAAGCTGACGTTTAATGTCAGTGAACCGGGCCGACTGTGGGAACCAGATAACAAAAGAAAACCCAGAAATAAACATCTGAGACAGAACCCTTCCAGGAATGTCTTAGTAATCACATAATTATTTCAGGGTTTCATGCAAAACCCACTTTTTGGGTCCTTAAAGTCGGGAACCAGCCAACTATTTGGGAGACACTTCAGTGAAGACGTCAGTCCTCAAGCCTCCATATTTTACAAGCTGCACAACAACGTTTATTCCGACTGCACTTCATCTGCACCATAACATTTGTGAGATCAGCAAAAGTTTTCCACTTTAAACAGTGGAGATTTCTTGGCCTCCACCATCTGTTTCAGCCTTGAAGGGAATTCATTATGAAAAATTCACATTTTGCAGATTTTTATTCTTCAATTTGGGTCTCAACTTCTTCTAGAAACAACCCAAGTGCTTTAAAAACAATCACTAAGATATTTATTGGCAATAAATTAAAGTTTTTTTGGTGTCTGGAAAATGAGTCGTTTCAAAAACCACCTAAATGTTAAGTCACATTCGATGGGCACTGTGCTGCAACCCAGCCAAGGTCAGCCCTGTTACCTAGCAACCACAGCAGAACACCGTGTTTGCTCAGCTTCTGTTGAATTATGCGCTGCACAATGGCTGCTGGAAAAGTCAACTTTTGTTGTTGTCTTCTAGAAACCATTTGCTGCATTTTTGTTGGTTGTGCAGATGGCTCTACTTCTGCTTTTCAAAGATGTATAAATGAGCATCAGTTTGCAGCCATTTTCATGTGGGAGTGTAAACACTGAGATGGGGGCGTGGTCAGCAGTAGCTAATCTGGATTTAAAGTGACAGGACGCCAAAACAGCTAATTCAAAAACGAGTTCAGAGTTCAGAGTGAAATCTCATTATCTAAGAAGAGTTTTTGCAGGAAATGTGAAGAACTTATTTTGTTCAGTGTTCAAGGGGTGTACAAACTTTTTGCCAAGTTGGCCAAAATTGTCAGCTCAGAAATAATTTCAGAACAAAAAAATATATAATTTTTAAAAACGTAAAATCACCTAAATGTTGTGATATCTTTTAATCTAGTAACTATTTTATTTAATCAAATAAAGTAAACCAATTTTTTTGTAGGAACTGTATCATAGAACCAAAACTGCAAATAGGATTTGCTGGTTAAATGAAAGAAATCCAATTTGCTTTTTATTTTTGGGCTCAACTGAAGTAAACTAAAACTATATTTTTGTCTATTTTGTGCGATAAAAACTGGATGTAGGTCAGTCTTCATTTGAAAACACTTCCTGTATTTATCTGAGTTTTAACAGACCATTAAAAAGCAGATTTAGGTCCACCAAATGAAAACTTTAGAGTAGATTTTAATGAGTAGATCTGGTCCTAGTTACCATGACAACAGAAACAAACCAGGAAGCTTGGAAAAGATTATCAGTTTATGTGGCATCTAACATTTTTGTAAGTAGATTTTAGTTTCACAGTTTTTTTCCTAATTTATATGATTTATTCTTGAGGGGGGCCGCACAAAATCAGCTGAGGGACCACAACTGGCCCCCGAACTTCACTTTGAACACCTTTACCCTGAAGAAAATGCTATTTTTATGTCTCTATGTGACATTTTCAGTTGTTTGCATGATCCCCAGTGACTTATCCAGGTCAAAATAACTAGCAATAGTTTTACTTAGAACAAGGAATGGATTTATATGGGGAAAATCAGATCTCGTTATCTTGAAAACGGCTTTTCAGGCCGTTCTCTGCTTCTATTTTGAAACTAAAATCCAGCATTATCAAGACAGGAATGAATTTATTAAACTAATTCAGAACAATTTTGAAACAAAGTCTAAAAACACAATCAGCAAAAAGTCCAGAAACAGCAGGAACGATGCAGAAATCAGTTTCCTTGAAGCCAAACTGCTTGTATTTAACTTTTCCTGGTAATCTTCAGTCGGTTCCCTTAAAAGAAAAAATATCTTCTCATGCTGCAAACAGGACTAACTGGATTATCTGTGAGGAGGTCAAACCCATAACTGGGTCACAGCTCAATGTAGCATTTAGCTTAAAATGCTGTATTTGCATTTGGCACAACAACAACAACAACAACAACTGACTAAAAGCTCAAACTGCAGCAGAGCTGATGAGAAATATCTGCTGGCTCAGAAGTTTTCTTCTTTTAATTTTCCAGAAATGTTTGCCTGGAGAAACGTGAATCCCAGTGGAAAGTCAGGGCTTTCCAAAAATGACTAAACATGTTGCTAACGTAACCGCCGTGCCGCTGTGAATACATCCCACAGACACTGGGAACAGAGCGCTGCAGTGTTTCCCTCCTTCCCGCTCACCACACGCCTCTACACCCTCTGCAGACCTGTAATTTGGCTCCAGATCTACAGATCTGCACCCAGAAACTAGAAGCTATCCGTCACAGCCCAGCAGTTATTTTTGGCTCATCCTGAGCAGAGGGGTCGTCTGCGACCTCCGACCTCTGACTTTAACCTCCACCTTCTCGCTCTAATCTTCTGATTGTTTCCGCTCTTTTTGTTTTTGTCCAAGAAAAGAAAAGTCATTTTTTCAGGAGAGTTTTTAGCTGCAGATTCATTTAAATATTTAGATTTTACAGAACTAAGCGATCAGCTTCCTCATTACTTGATTCGCTACAGTTCTTTACTTTTAAGTCAATATTTGGTTAATATTCATGAAAAATACTTTATTAGTTAACAAAAAATAAGACATTATTCACATATTAATAGTGAAAAAACCTTTCAGTGGAACCAGTAATTTTTTAATCAATATTAATGAATTATTTAATACAAAAAGCTTCTATATCTTCCTGAAAAATTACTTGTAAGTTACTTTTGTCGTATTTTTAGTTCATGAAGATATTTGCACTGAACTTGACTGAAAACACTTGGTAAGATTTTGTGTTTTTGCAGTGCACAGCTCTGACAGACAGACATTTCTCTACACTACAAAAACATAAAATCTTACCAAGTAATTTTTTTTGGCCTTTTTTCTGGTGGAAATGTCTTAGTACATTTGAAATAAGACAAAACTATCAAGTAACTTTTCAGCAAAAAATATGAGCTTTTTTATGTAAATATTTCTTGACTATTGACTAAAAAGTGGTAGTTTTTTTCCCACGTTAATCTTGAAATAATCTGCTAGTAGTTTTTCATCAATATTAAGGAATTATTAACTCAGAACAAGCTCCTACAACTTGGTTAAAAGTTAATTATACGGTAGTTTTGCCTTATTTCAAGTGAACTAAGATATTTCCACTTGAAACAAGACTAAAATTACTTGCCAATATGTTGTGTTTTTGCAGCGCACAGGGGAGAAATGAATAAAATGGATTATGTGCGATAATTTCACCTCGTCCAGGCAGGAAATCCAGCCCAGAGAGCGGAGGGTAATGAAGCCCAGGGGAGTTTTCCTCCCATGAGTTCTGGTGGTATGCTGTATCCTGTGACCCGTTAGATTCTCTGACCCGATTAGAAACTTCACTCTGCTCTCTTGTACCTTCAGCACAACCTGAACCTTCATTTCAGGAGGAAAACAAGGTTTAAGGCTGGTGATCTAAACTGAACCAGAAAATCGCCTGAAAAGCAGTAATTACTAACATGTTTCCTGCCCAAAGCGAATGGGAGCAAAGAGGCATCTGAAAATATTTAAAAGCCTCTAATCTAGTCTCAATCCACATGGCAGGGTCATTTAAATTACGAGAAGCGACTCTTGTGTACAGTAGATTAATAATTCACAGATTAATCTGTCCTTCAGGGAGGTGGTTGACCTGCGAACTTCAGCTAACATCTGAAGATTTCCTGCATTTTAATCAGTTTACATGTTTCTCCGGTGAATTACAATGAAATAATTGCTCGTGTTGCTTATTTTTAGTGAAAAAGAGGCAGCGGACTCACCGGAGAGGAGCAGCAGGGAGGCAATGAGCGGCTGAAGGAGTGAGATCATGAACCAGCTGCAGCTTTCTGACAGACTCTCTGCCTTTCTCTCTCTCTGTGTGCGAGGTGTGGCTCCAACCAGGAAATCCGCCCTCTTTTTTCACTAAAGACCTTCATTTTTATCTTTTCTCCTCCCTTTTACTGCTTCTGAGCGGCCGAACAGCGCCTCCTTCTGGCGGCAGACAGTCATCTGAGTACAACACGCAAAAGGACAGTTTACCTCTTTTTGGGCATAAACTGTGAGGGGGATTATAGACAAAAAGGAAATGTACATTTCTGCCAAAATTTTTGAGACTGAGCTCAGAAATGTTAAGGACGTTTCTGAGTCTGAAAAGTGGAAAATTTACCAGAAAAAAAATCTGAAATTTTGAAATGAATATCAAAATTTTCTAGAGAAAACTGAAATTTTGAGATTAAGTTCAGAAATTTTCTAGAAAAAATAAGAAAAAGGGAGTGAAAAATCTAAATTATTGACATTAATCTCACACATTTCTTTTGAAAAGATTAGACATTTCTGGGTTTGAAAAGTTCAACATTTGCTAGAAAAATCAGAGAAATTTTCCAGAAAAAAAAGTCCAAGAAAATTTCTGAATTTGAAAATTTGATAGAAAATCAAAAAAAAAATTAAAATATTGAGATTAATCTATGAGATTTTCCAGACAATTTTCAGAAATTTCTTAGCATGAAAAGTGAAAATTGTGCTACAAAATTTTCAGAAATTTTGAGATTAATATGAGAAACATTCTAGAAAAACAAGGTAATTTCTGAATTTGAAAAGTGGAAAATTTTCTAGAAAATATAAAAACATTTCTGAACCTGAAATTTGGGAAATTTGATAGACAAACTCCAGTAATATTGAAATTAATATTAGAAATGTTCTAGACAAAAACAAGGTATGTTATGAGTTTCAAAAGCTGAAGATTTTCCATTTTTTCTTAGAATAGAATAGAATAGAATAGAATAGAATAGAATAGAATAGAACAGCTGTTTATTTGTTTAGCCAACCGCGCCTCCATCCATCTCTAATTGAGCCACATAAATAAATAAACTAATGAATTAATTAAGTTAATATTAGATTTTTAACCTCGTTATGTGGCCACATGGTGCGCACATGTAAGTAGGTTCGTGTGGGTACCACCGTGCGCTCATTACCAAACCCAGAAGAAATGTAGCCCAGCGTACCGGAAATATCAGCTCCTTTCAAAATAAAACACACTGTCTCAATATGTAGATGTAAGTAATTGTGATATATTTTCATGGAATAATTGCACTTAATTTACACTAAAAGTACATTTAATTTTTATTAAGATCTATTTTTCTTGTGGATGGAAACTAAAACATCAACAACACCTAAAAACTGCAGCCATATCACTTTTCAAAAGGCTAGGTAATATTTGCGGCTCTAAATCCATTTTATTTAGCTGGACCGACGGGGAAAAGGGTCTTCCTCTCTTATTTTGAAGTGCTCAACCGGACGTGCTTCTGTATAAAACTCCGAACTTGACGCTGAGCTCATTAAAGCTGCGGCAGAACCTCAGCGGCACCACCTGACCCACCAGCTACAAAAAGAAACCAGTGGAACAAAAGGAGAGGGAAGCATCCTGGTACAAACAGGTAGAAAAATATTTACCTGCTCTGCTGATTAAGAATTTTATTTAGTATTTATCCCTGTTTATTTTTAATATTCGCCTCATCTGAGGTTAATCTAAAAATAAAATTACGCTTCTAAAGTAAGGAGATGGACACTCTAGTTAGTCTAGTTTTGATTTATTTAGTGAAACCTGTTTTGATTTGTTTATTATTTTATGGATTGAGTCGTGATTTCTGCGCCGGCCAACGCCTCAATCTGCCGCTGATCCTCCACCGCAACCAAAAACCAATAATCAATATCTCCAGCAGCCGATATAGGCGGCAGATTTTAACCCGCGTCTTTGTTTATTTGTCGCCGTGCAGCCTGGAGGTTTTTGTTGGTGCTGATATGAATGAGCTGACGCATGCAGGACGCGTTTCCAGGAATAAAACCAGCCTGAAATAAAACCCGCAGAAATCTGAGCGGCATTTCCGACTGCGGTGACCCAGTTTTTCATGTCGGTGTCAGGAATAATCCGCATCTGTTTGACGGAATAGAGGATGACTGATGCTGAACCACACCCGGCTAACAATAATCACCTCCATCATCTTCTAATTTAGCTCCAACGGGAGCGTCCATTTTGGTCTTATTTGGTCTCTGCGATGCTGCGGCTTCACAAATATATTCTAGTTTACTTTAAATGTACTGCATTGATGTGTTTTTTTATTGCTAATAAATGTATCAATAAAATAAGCTGGGTTATGTAGTATTGGTTTTAATGCAACGATTTTACAAAATAAACAGTATAACAAGTTACTAGTCCTGATTTGTGAGCTGCTGACTTGATGACATCACAAGAGGTAAACGAATCAAGCTGTAGGAGAGTTTTTGACCGATTTCAACAGATTTTGAAGCATCTTTGTTGCATTTGAGTTACCAGGGATTCAGCTGTTTGACCTGGTTAAAGCTGCAATACGTAACTTTTATAAAATGTTTTTTTTTTTTACATATTTGTTACATCATGTCGCTCTGTCTTAGTACACTGTAAATAAGACTCCACTCATTTCACAATCAACGGGCACTGTGGTGTTACCTAGCAACCCCAGCCAAGTCCAGCCCATCACCTAGCAACCAGTTCTAGTTTCACTATAGATTATTTCACTTGTAACAATATCAGTGAAACTATTACTTTTTAAAATCAAAATTAAGGAATTATTGACTTAAAACAGCTCCTATATTTTGCTTAAAAGTTACTTCAAAGTTAGTTTTCTTACTTCAAGGGAAATAAGATTTTTGTATTAGAAACTGGACCAAAACACTGCAAAAAAATAAGATTTTGCATTTTGACGTGTTCAACTAAAAATGCACAATAGTTTTGCTGTGTATTCTTTTCTTTCTAATAAATTGACATGTAATATTTTAAGTGAAAGGTTTGAAAAAGGGACTGAAAGTTGTACAGTTTCTTAACTCGTTGGTCAAGATGTCAATTTTAGTTTATTCAGCGACAAAAATGACCCTTAACTTGTCTATGTTTGAGTAAAAGATTACTTTAGATTTACTATGGCTAAAAAAAGAAAAACAATTGTTTTGTACAGAATAGTTTCTATTTAAGATGTACATCTGTTATTGAAAATTGCACACAAAGAAAAACAAAGAGTCTTCGTCTGCATCAGCTCCATTTGCTGGAGTAAAACATTCCTACACTGAAGAGGTGGTGAAAGTAGCACTTCTTCAACATATTTAATAAAAGTAAAATGTAGTTGCCCAAGAAATTACTCAAGTCAGAGTAAAAGAGTATTTGGTAAAAAGTTTGCTCAAATACTGAGTAACTGATCAATTTATTAATCATTTAATATTTAAAAATTACATAATTAAATGGACCAAAATGTGGAGTTAAGTGGAAATTTTGGCATTTTAAAGACAAAACTGACAATAATTCACATAAGCAGCAAAAAATAACCAAATCAGACTAAATAACATTTTTCCAAATCAGTTTCTGTCAATAAATAACTTATGAATCTTTAACAAAACCTGCAGGTGTGTGTCTGAGTCTGGTGAATATTTGGTTAAAACATGTTTGTCCTTCAATCAGTGGGTAGAAAATCCAGAAATTTTATTTTAATAAGAGTAAGAAGCGTGTTAAAATATTACTAAACATACATTTTTACAAAACGTTACTGAAGTAAATGTAATGGAGTAAATCTAACCAGGTTCTATTCAACTCTGCTAATCTGCGTCCAGGGCCCACACTGAACTGCTGCATGCGCCACACATGGCCCCTGGGCCTCAGTTTGGACAGCACTGTGTGTCTGTTCATGTTTATTTTAAACGTTTTTGTTTACAGACTGCGACAGGATGGAGAAATCCAGCAGCCAGTACGACTCGTTCCTCTTCTGGAGGCAGCCGATCCCGACCCTCGACCTGTCGGAGTTGGAGGATCTGGGATTCGCTGTCGGCGACCCGATCAGCAGCAGCAAGGCGAGGGACAAGACGTCCCAGCTGCGCGGACAGGACGACGAGGCGAGCTGATAGTTTACAAACCGTTTCTGAGTTCATTGGGTTGTCCTGTCCCAGAACCTGCAGCATCTTTACGCTTGTTTTCCCTGCAGGATGAGGAGTTGTCCGAGTTTTCCTCCTTTAATTACTGGAGAGCTCCCATCGCTGATGTGGACGCTCTGCTGGCTGACCTGAACCTGCTGCCCTGAACCTGAACCCGCCAGAACCTGAACCCAGATCAGCCCGACTTCATCCAGAACCGTCAATAATCTGAGACTAGACCTCCTAATTCTGCAACCAGACTAAAGTTCACCTGATTATCTAAGGTTATTTATTTACATCTCAGTTTGTTCAAGTTTAATTATTTGGATTTTACAAACTGCAACACTTAGAAACACCTCATATATTTTGTATAGATTAAATCTAAAATAAATGAGTTTATTTTAATCTATCTGCACATTTTGGCTGCGGGATCAAACAACTTCCTGTCCCATTTAGTCTGATTCATCTGGTATGAAATAAGACTTTAACATCCTGCAGTTTGATTTTTGCTTTATGAGTTAACATTTGTGCCTTTTGTCATTTTCTTAGGATCCGCTGTACTAACAGCTAATTCTTCATGTTTTTATTTATTTATTCATGTATTTATTTATTTTTGTCACTTGCTGTTGTTGAGCAAAACTGAAACTTCAGAACAGACCTGACACCAGAAATAAAAGGATCCTTTTTTTAAGAGTCCAGTCTGATTTATTTAAAATGTATCAATTCCCCCCAAAAAAATTAGAATCTGAGTAAATTTAAGATAATAAAAAAAACTTATCTAGTATATTTGGAGTAAGTTTAGACTAAGGCACCATGAAAACTGAATCAAAACAAAATCCAGACAGTCACACAGTATGTTTTCTAATAAGTTGTACTTTATTGCATTAAACAAGTATTTTAAAGTAATAAAAAAAAAACAACACTTAATATATAGTATAACATTTGTTTACTTTTACATGACATAGGAGGAGTGGGAAGGCATTTGAGAAAAAAAAAACATTGTATAATTTTATAAACTACTAATCACATTTCTCCCAAGATTCAAATAAATTATCAGCAAAAAATAAGTTGAAATAATAAAAAAGTGTTTTCACACCTTAAAGAAAAATCCAGTACTGGTTTAAGCGTGAACGATACGTGGATTATTGAAGCAGGTAGCATGGAGCCACGCATATAAAGTCAGTAAATAATCTTAACACAGAACTAGCAAGATCTCTTTTTTGTTTGCTTTTGATACAGTTTAAAATATAGTTTTTTAAATAAAAATACACAAAAAACGTAACATATTTGCCTTTCAAGTTTAAAAACCGATAACACTCACTTTGCAAATTGTCTAAACCAAGTAGTTTCCACGTTTAAAAATGTGTTTATTTTAAGGAGTTCAGCTAAATTTTTAATTAAATGAAGCTCTGCGGTAAATTCAACTCTGACATCTTTTAAATAGTGTCTTAGAAGGGACAGGAGAGCTCTGATTTTTCACCCCCTGTTCTGGGATCAGCATGTTTTCTGACTTCGCGTGAGTCTGAGCGTTATACATGCTGCAGTAAGCTGATTTCTGGTCTGTTCTGGTTCGCGCTGGCTAAGCCCCGCCCACAGGGAGGTTAACGTATTATGGCTTCCACCTCCGGTGTCGCGCCGCCGCCATATTTGTATCAGACAAAACACAATAATCAAGAGTTTTTAAACGGCTCCTCGGCGGGTGAATCTCTGCCAGACTTTCACACACCCCTGTTGAAATACGGTTACAGGGTTTACCGGGTAGCAAAAGAGGCAAAAACCAGCCGAAATATAACTTTTTAACCATTTGAACGCTTACGGGCTAACGGCTAACATAGTTATCTGGTAAACAGCAGAATGAAAAAAGTACGCATTTCCTGCCATGACTTTCAAAATAAAATGGGGGCGGTGATAAACTGGTATTTTGGTGAAATACTTTAGCGTATTTTGACTCAAAAAATTATCTACACTTTAAGGCTTTAATTTTTATGCCGTATCTTTATATATATTGGAAGAATATTTACTTTAAAAGTGGTTAAATATTTTCCAAAAATACTTATAACACATGTAAAATGCAAAAAATCAGTGGGGAGTTATCTTAATTTTTCTAATTATTATTTTTGACAAAATGTTTCTAGTCAGTGTTATCTCGTGCCATATTTTTTATATTGTTTAGTCTGATGTAATTAAAACTCTGAATATAGCATAACTTTTTTATATTTCTGTACAAAATAAAATCTACGAAGAATTGGTCAAATATTTTAGTGGCATCCATGGCACAGGTTGTGATCTAATAGTGTGCAGCTCTGAATTTAACACATGATACATCTTAGTTGAACGTTAAAGCTGAGATGACAAAGTATGTCTGGTATTCTTCTAATTTATATTAAATATTTTGACAAGAGTTCAAATATTTGACCATTTTAAAATCTGACGGAATCGCATAAATTGGAAGACGCGATAAAAGCTGCATTTTCGTGACATTTAATTTTTTTCAATTAAAATAACGAGAACTAGTCTTATTTTGAAGGCTCAATATCAACTTCCGGCTGCGTAACTGCTACCGATTGCTAGCTTTCAGCAGTAAACAAGCTCTGAGGACTACGACAAGCTACAGAGGTCCCAAATGCCCGTTTTTAGCGAATTTTGAAACAGATTCTTCGCATATCTGGCCCATGCTACGTCTCGAAGAACCATAAAATCGCACAAATCCTCTTCACACGGCGGGGTTTGCGCTTCTTAGCCGGCTAGCTTGCTAACATTAGCAGAGAGGAGCAGCCTGGTTGGACCCGAACAAACCTGAACGCGGTAAGTAGCCGCTCTGCCGTCCTACGCCAGGAGAAGACTCATATTTTCCGAGCTTTCTTTATATTTAAAGATTACAGAAATAACCACAAAAGGTGGAACAATATCATCATACACTCCTCCGGTAAGCGCTTTGGCGGTGCACGCTTGCAGAATGCAACTTAACCGGATGTGGAAGTAGTTTTTTCTCCGTGTGTAAAATAGGAAATTTCTGTGTGACTTCCCCCGGAAAACCAACAACTTAATATCAAACAGTTTCCTGTCGGTGCTTCTGTTTATTTCTCGGTAGCACCGACGGAGATGTTTATATGTAGAATGCCGTAGAAAGCAGCTTAGATGGGGGGACGGGGATACGTGGCACATGGCGGTCTATTTTCTGGCCGTGAAGGCGCGTAAAATGGCTCCTCGGCCCCGGAGACAGAAGTCTCGTCCCGCTCCGCTGTTTCGCAATAACAAACACTGTTTGTTCGCAGGAGTTCCATTATCGGACGGGACTTTTAACAGTTACAAAAATATTAAATTATCATTATAAACTCACAGAAGGTCCTCAAACTAATAACTCCTTTTACAAAATGGTCCCACTTTCATTCTTAAGAGGTTGTTTCTGTATAGTTTTAGCAAAAAAGAAGGTAATAGGCTAATGCTTGAATGCGAGTAATTCCATAATCGGACACATATGAATATGTATGCGTGGTCCTGTTTATAAGACCATAATTTGCTTTTATAAATTTGCTCATGAACCGGAAAAGTTGTCCAATTTTTTTAAAACTAAATTATTGAAACTGCACAAGTTTTTATTTTGTTGTAAATGCAGTTTGTTACTGAAAGGCGGGGTTCTGTCCGATAATGGACACATATTTAGCTTTGAAACCCCGTTACAGTGAATGGAGGGGGAAGCTAACACACCCTTCTTTTTTGAAAGCAATTTTTAACTTTTTTTTTTTTGAGAGAGTTTCAGTGAAGTAAATTGAGATTAATTATGTTCTGGTGTTTAATAAATAAATCCACTTAGGCTTAGTTAAATATTCACATTGAACCTAAGAAAGGCATCATTAAAGTTTTTTAATGATAGATTTTATAAGCTTTCACCAGCATTAAAAGAATATTTTCTGACATAAATAAATCAGTTTATGTGGATAATGTGTGAAACTAATTCCCAAAACATTTGAGAACTATTAAAATCATTGTTGTAACCATTTAAAAACTGTTTAGGTTTTACATTTTTGGAAAAAAGCAACTGTTTTTACTTTGATCTATTTTTAAACTGCTGTTAATTCATTTTCCTGTCTTAGAAACTAAATAAGTATCTTTTAATAGTTTGGAGTTATTTTTGTTTTTTGTTCATGTAGCCGTCACTGCCTGTGTTTCATTTTCATGTTTTTAGCCACAACATAAACTGAAAATACAGTTCAATTAATGTTCAATAAATTACATTGTTATTGAAAGGTACACCACAGACTGATGTTTTCAACCCTTTACTTTTGTTAATTATGATGGTTTTCTGCTTACAGCTAATGAAAACACAACATTTAATATTAGATATTACATCAGACCAATAAACTTTGCTTGAAAAATTGTTCAAAAGGCTTTTAATCTGACAAATGAGCCTCATCAGAATTCATATTGTAATTTGCAGAATGTGGCTCATGCTGCTAATCTAAAATCTGTGTATTTTGGATGAGGATAAGCATTGCAAGTGTTTTTTATGAACTGCTGCTCTGATGTGTGTTAGATGTCGCTGGTGGATCTGGGGAAGCGGCTGCTGGAAGCAGCAAGGAAAGGAAACGACGACGAGGTCCGAAACCTGATGGCCAACGGAGCGCCGTTCACCACCGACTGGGTGAGACGCCCAGAAAACTCCTTTACAATAATCTGTTCTACCTCTAAATTATGCAATGACTCGA
This sequence comes from Poecilia mexicana, assembly GCF_051168715.1. Classification (NCBI taxonomy): domain Eukaryota; kingdom Metazoa; phylum Chordata; class Actinopteri; order Cyprinodontiformes; family Poeciliidae; genus Poecilia; species Poecilia mexicana. Next base: position 21,410,090 of record NW_028263380.1, on the reverse strand, counting down.
TAAAAGTAAAGCTTTTTTCTCATTTTGTCATTTCCAACCACAGACTTTAATGTATTTTATTCAGAGCTGCAACCATCAATAATTTTACTAATCGATTATTTGGGCATTTAATCAGATAAAAAAAACATTTGGCACATTTTTCATTTAACCTCTAACAATTTTTAATACAATATTAGAAATACATTAAAAATGCAAACAGACAAATAACTCAGTTCCTCTTTTAAATAAGAAAATAAAAACTTTATTACATAAATGCAATAAAATGGAGAAAGAGTTGGTGAATATTTTGATCTGCATATTAAGAATGTAATACAGAGTTCAGGTGGTTCAAAACAGAAACTTATTAAATTCATTCGGTTCTGTTATAACAACACTTCCTTTAATGACTTTTGTCTCTTTTTGTGCTTTTGATCTCACTTTTCCACACCAACCAGCTGAAGCAGCCAGTTTATTCACTGCAGTGATGTCACAGTTGTTTAATCTGCATGTGATTTCTTCCTCTTCTTCTTCCTCTTCTCTCTCCACAGTTGGGGACATCGCCCCTCCACCTGGCCGCCCAGCACGGCCACTACTCCACCGCCGACGTCCTGCTGAGAGCGGGCGTCAGCAGAGACGCCCGAACCAAAGTGGACAGGACCCCGCTGCATATGGCAGCTGCTGAGGGACACACAGTCATCGTAGAGCTGCTGATCAGGGTGGGACTTCAGGACCGACTGGCTGCAGTTTGTTTCAGTCGGCCATCTTTTCTTTACCTTTATGACATCACCAGGGGCGTGGTGGATCCAAAGACCAGAAAATAGTTGGACAGAATTGTGTTTTTGACTCTTACAGTGCATTTAATGTATATAGACAGAACAGTGGACGGAGCAGATATGCTAAATATTAAAAATAATAAACAATAAAAGAACTAGTTGATGAAGAATAAAAAGAACTAGTTTAAAAGCAATAGATGAACCAATTTATAAACAGTAAAGCAATTAAAAACAAACAGTTTGTAAACAATTAATCTAGTTATATAAAACCACTAAAACTTTAAAAGTAGTAAATATGAAGTGGGGGACAAGACAAACAATAAAATCTTAAACATGATTGTGAAGTATTTAAAAAAAGCAAAAGTCTTTAATGATCACATGAAGTTTGTGTGAAACGACTAAACGTCGCATCAAGACTTTCACTCTTTGCTCTAAATGCAGACGACCAGATAAGTTCATGTGAATTAATGTTTTAAATCGTTTTTGGTAAACCTGCTTCAGAGCGGTGCAGACATCAACGCCAAAGACATGCTGAAGATGACGGCTCTCCACTGGGCGGCGCAGCACGGCCACCACGGCGTGTGCGACACCCTCATCAAACACGGTGCCGACGTCCACGCGCGCAGCAAATTCGACAAGACGCCGTTCGACATCGCAGCCGACATCCAGAACACGGAGCTGATGCTGATGCTGCAGGTGAGAGGAGCTGCAACATCTAGTCATATTAAGTTGTTTCTAGTTATCACTGCAGCTGCAAATCATCTTAAACATTTACTCTTTCTGCTGGATGCCAAATCAAAGTGCCAACTTGAGATCCGCACCAACAGAATAATTTTAAATTAATCCACTGTAGGAGCTAATTAGCTAGCATGTTTGCACTTAGCCAGATGTTTGCTGGTGTCTGCTTACAGGAGAGCATGCAGAACCAGGTTAATATGAACCAGGTGAGCATGAACGTGGAGACGAGCAGCACCACCAACCAGCCACAGTTCATAATCCAGGGAATTCCCGCCATCCCTGGGGGCGTGATGAACCTGGCGGAGCTGCTGAACAAGGCCAGCGCAGGTGAGAACAGAAACTGTTTAAATGAGCCCAAAATGAACCTGGTGTTGGTTCAACGGCGTTTAAATACTCTGACCTGGAGAAGACGAGGAACTGAAGCCGAGGAGTGAAGTTTGTTACGCTGACATGAAAACATGAGAAAAAGTTTACATCGGGGTGTTCAAGGTTTCCGACAGTAGAAAATGTAAAGTATGACACAAAGTATTTGTCTTTGTATTACCAAGCTTTTTATAATTAATAGAACCATAAACCTTTACTGAAATGTCGACTTTGCTGAACCCAAATCAGCTTTTATTTAATTTATTAAACTTGGCTAAATATAGCAAGCGTTTTGAAAGAAAGTGACTCAAATCCTGTTTTTAATAAATTTATTTAAGTTAAAAAGAAACTGAAAACTAGATTTTTAATGCAGAAATTTGCAAAATCCTTGTTATATTTTTGCCTCATGTATATCAAGACATTATTATTTTATATTTAGTCTAGATTTATGTTTATTTTATTATTTATCTGTACCAGAAACGCTTGTATTTTGTGTTTTTCAGTATTTTTTATACATACCCTTTATGCATTGTTGCCTTTGTACAATGACAATAACTAGTAAAATCTATTTCATGCAGGAAAAAAAATCAGGCTACTTTATTTGCTTGATGTTAATTTTTATAAATATTTTCTTGACCTTTTGATTTAAAGTTTCAGATGTTTAAATGTTTCTTTCAGCTGGTTGTAAAGTCAGGGCCTCCAGCTGAAGAGATTTCTCTCTGAAATGTTTTTGCTCTGCAGGAGAGTCGGAGGAGGCGATGGCAGCCAGCGCTCTGGACTCCAACATCCAGCATGCCGCGGTGGTGAACGAGAGCGGTCAGCGGGTCATCACGATCGTAACGGACCAACATGGCAACCTTCAGACCACGGGGGGGATGTCCCAGCCCTTCTTCGTCACGATGCAGCACGGACAGCAGAGTAAGTCCCAGGCTGAGGGCTGCAGGACGGCTCATGTGCCGATAATTATTGGTTTGTTTTTTTTCTGTCAGTGCTCGCAGTGCCGGCCAACACGGTGACGGAGGAGGTGGTAACAGAGGAGCAGCAGCCTCCGCCCTCCAGGAAGAGGAAGCTGGAGGTGACCAACAACCACAACGACACAGGAGAGACTGTGAGTACTTCCTGTTCACGTAGCTGAATTACATTTAACACAGGGTTGTTACAAAGTAAAAGACATTTACAGTTACATCAATTCACTGGTCAAAATGTCCCTCCAGATATTTTATTATAAAGCAGGGAATTCTGGGTAAATACAACCAATACTAATGCAAGCGTCTAGCGCTAGCTACAGAAATGCCTCATAGTCTTTTGGCAAAGACAAAACAGAAATCCGACAACCACTAAAATCTACATTTCATGAAGAAGGAAGTTGAGTTCTTGTCTTCTTCAGAGGTTTTCATGTTGTTTCCTTCAGTAGCTCTTGGTACAGCGCCCCCACAGGAGAGGAGGGGAACATGTTATTTTAATTAATTTGGATCGTTTGACACAGTGTGAAAGAGAAACAGCTGAAAATGTAACAAATGTTGCGATTTTGGACCCCAATCAAACCGAGTCTACCGAACTATCAGGTGTGAAAACTTCCTTAATCTAATAAACAAGATTCATCTAGATATGTGTTATTTAAATTATGTTCAATAAATAATTCAAATTTGAACGTGATCTGCTGAATTGAACATTTCTGTTATGAATAAATTCATTTTGGAGATATTAAAGGTTAAATCAAACTTGCCCAAGTGCAGCACCATGTGGAACACCAGAACTGACTGACTGGTGAATGTGGAGAAATTAAAAAAGAAACAGAAAACAAACTTTGGATTATCTGGTACTGATGGGATTTTCTGGTCGGTTCGGTTCTCTATTTTGTCTGTTTTCATTGTAAAAGTTTCTTCTTCTTCGCTCTTCAGGAGCTGCTGCAGAGACAGCTGCAGGAAGCTAACAGGAAGGCTCAGGAGTACCGGCAGCAGCTCCTCCGTAAGGAGCAGGAAGCCGAGGAGTACCGTATGAAGCTGGAGGCCATGGCCCAGAGTCAGGCCAACACCAGCAACGGCAACGCCACGGCCGGCGCCAACGCCGCTAGCCCGGAGGAGGTGGTGGGAGGGGAGGACGAGGAGGAGGGCGCCGCCGGCGTAGTGGAGGAAGAGGGAGAGATGGTGGTGCTGCAGGAAGGGGGAATCATCATGGAAGGGGAGGAAGGTCAGGTGACGCTGGTGGAGACGGGCGGCGAGGCGACGCAGGTCAGCTCCTAACGCAGGAGGAGACGCATCGTAACAGGAGGCGGCTGATTGGACTCATTTAACTGAGACAGAGGGAAGCAGCTGACTCACCACAGGAAGTACAGAGCATCCGAGTCAAGATGGATTCCTTACAGAGAGACGGACCGGCCAGGAAAGTTCAGCTCTGCTTCATTTTAAGCCCCAGAATGACCGGATGCTGACAGATCAGCTGACTGTCGCTTCGATGCGATCCAACAGAAAGGGAAAAGATGCATGAGCTGACATGGACCTTCATGATGCGTTTGCTTTACGTTGTCATCCGTCTGCGAAGTTCAGGGTGAGGAAATGTGGGAACGATTCGGCACAGAGACGAACGTTTCTGTTCCTGATAGAACTACATCCTGCTTCCCTATTCGAAATGTGACTCAGAAGAAACTTAGACCTTTAGTTTCAACATCGGAGAATCAGAGCCACGCTAGGAAATAAAAAAATATAAAATCACGAGACTAAAGTCAAAACATTATGTGAATAAAGCTGAAATAATACGACAACAGAGTCCTTATAAGATTAAACTCATATTATGAGAATAAAGCCAAAATGATACAAAAATAAATGTGAAATAATACAGGAATAAAGACGAAATAATATGAGAAAGTCGTACAAGAATAGATTTAAAATCACCTGAAAATAAAGTCAAAATAATAAAAGTATAGTCATATTACCATTTTATTATGGTAATATTATGACTTTATTGTCATGATTTAGAATTTATCCTCATATTATTTTGATTTAGTTCTTGTATTAATATGAATTTTTCTCATTAGGACTTTATTCTTGTATTATTTTGACTTAATTTGTGTAGTATAACTTCATTCTTGGACCATTAAGACTTTGATCTTGTAATTTTTTGACTATCCTTTTCTTTCAACTCTATACTCTTATTATTTTGACTTTATTCTCTTTATCCTATGACTTTATACTCGTAATTTTAATTTTTATCAATGTTTCTTAGCGTGGCCCTAATACTCTGTAAGTATGTCCTCTTTTTGAAGGCCAATAACTATCCTATCAGACCCATTTGTTTTTTTTGTTTTTTTTAAACATGTATTATGTTCTGTTTTTGTCGTTTAATTTAGTGAATCCCAAAGTTAGCTGACCTCGTGTGACCGTAACTGAGCGATTATCGAAACACTGCAGTGATTCCTTTTAATGTGATCTTCATGTTTAGTGCGTTTGGAGGGGATTTCATCATATTCAACATGAAATTCAGATCTGTCATCACCACAAAAACACAAAATCTGACCAAGTAGATTTAGTTTTGGTCTAGTTTCTTGTGTTAGTTTTGTTCTGAAACGAAACAAAACTACCTTTTAAATAACTTTTTTTAAATAAGATTTAAGAACTTGTTTAATATTGATGAAAAATACAAGTTTCACTAGCAGATTATTTCACTTTTAACATGGGAAAAATATCCTGTTATAAGTGAAATAATATGCCAGTGGAACTAAAACTGGTTGCTAAGTAACGGGCGGTTGCTAGGTAACGGCTTTAGTCCCTCTTGCCCGTGGAACTAGAACGTTTTCATCGATAAAAAGTAATAAAAAGGGATTACTGACTTAAAACAAGCTACTATGTTTTGCTGAAAAGTTACTTGTAACCTAGTTTTGTCTTCTTTCAAGTGTTCCAAGATATTTGCACCAGAAACTAGACCAAAACTACTTGGTAAGATTTTATGTTTTTGCCGTGATTGAATCCATTATATTGCAATATTAAATTATTTAATGCCAAACTAACTTAGCAGTTACACAGATATTTTATTACATGTTTATTCTAGCAGAAAACCCACTCAGACAGTCCAAAACCAGTTGAAATATTTTAATTAAGCCTCGAGTTATTCAGTTTTTTTCTGTGCAGTAGACCAACAAACTGTCAAAAGGTAAGCCCTAAACTGTTGTGTATATTAAAGGTGAACCCAGATCAACTGTTACAGGCAGGAAAGGAGAAGGTTTTTCCCTCGAGAAGCTGAAAAATACTTGATGTCTTCCCTTTGTCCGTGCATTCTCCACCTTATCTTTGATCTTCATCCAATTCTGCAGCATTGTCTGCGGTTCTGGTTTGGAACCAGCTCTGTGACAAACAGCAGCACAGCGTTTCTGAAGGCCTGATGCATGAATGTTTGAGGCTTCAGGAGGGTCTGGATGTTGGCTCTAAGCTTGATTACACTGCAAAAACAAAATCCTACCAACTAAGTTTGGTCTAGTTTCTAGTGCAAACATCCAAGTACACTTTAAATGAGGAAAATCTCATGTTTGAGCAAAATGTATCTAATTCCTTTAATATTGATTAATAAAAGTACTAGTTCAATTGGCAGATTATTTAATTTATATTAAGATACTTTTCTTATAAATGAAATAATCTGCCAGTGGAATTTGTTCTTTTTCATCTATATAAACCAGTTGTATCTTGCTGAAAATTTATTTGTAATTTAGTTTTGTTTTATTTCAAGTCTTCTGGAATATATACACTAAAAACTAGACAACAGATTCTTATGATTTTGTGTTTTTGCAGTATGATTTGTGGTTTGTGTGGAAACTCGTTTTGTTGTGATTTTTATCAAAATGCTTAATGTTAGAGATGCACTGATCAGGCTCTTCCTGGCCATTTCAGGTTCAGATTTTGACCAATTTCTTTTTTTTAACACATACAAATGAAAATGTGTAATTTAATTATTGCTAAACTGCAAATGACGCGTTTGTGGTTAATTGTTTCTCAACCAAAACATGGGGGGAGTTCTACATTTTGATGTAAAGAATAGATCAGATCTGCTGATCAGAGCTTATTGGGAAAATATTGGCTGACTCCTACTCGACCTGTGCATCTCTGTGAAATCTGTATAAGGGCATCAACTTTCTCATCTCAGTTAAATCTACAGATGGTTACCGCCACAAACTGAAGCAGAACAACCTGTTTACAACTTTACGGTTTGTAAAAAAAACAAGTTGTGGAACAATCCTGCAGTAAATGAAGTACTACTAACCTCATTTAAAACTGTTTTGGCTTTTTCTTGCAAAAAAATCTGAATTTTCTCTCAATTAGTTAGTAAAAACTCAATAAATTAAATTCATGTGCACCTACAGGAACCTTTTGAACATGAAGGAGTTTACAGTTATGTTGGAGATGAATCCCCTGAAGCCAAACACATGCTGGTCCAGTTCGTGTTGCTGAACTTCACTTTACTCGGACAGATCACATGTATTCTCTCAGCTGCCTGCCACCCCCCACTTCTCCTTCAACCTGAGACTAGCTGTTGTTTGTGTTATAGTTATTTTTATAAGCTTTGCAAAACCAACCCTTTTCTATGTACATACAAAGTTGTATTTTTTTAACTTTACCTACTGGCTTCTCTGTGACATTGATGATGATGACGATGATGATGATGGCTGCCTGCAATTAAATATAAACTTCTTTTTTGTTTTCCAAGAACGTCTTTGTTGTGTCTTTGAGATTTCAAAGCGATGATGACCGTACATAGTTTGCTTCATTTATTTATGAGCTCTCTATAGTGTTTGGAGCACAGCGTAGCTCTGTAGTTTAGCGTTGGTCATGATATTTTTGTAAAAAAAAATTGTATTTGTAAATAAGTTTGCTTTTTTTTTTTTTTTTTACTAATCTTCATTTTATTATGTTCTTTTTCAATAAACTTTGTGACATTTAAAGCAACACAATACATGGCAAGGTAATTTATTGGAAAATGCATGTATATTAAAATTTAATGTTGGTAGAGTTCCCCAGATTTTTATTTATTTAATATTTATTATCTTTGAAGTAGAAACAGGCCCACAGCATCACAGATCCTCTACGATACCTAACAGTGATTTTCAACATTTTTACCCATTATTTTAACCCACAGCCACTTTAATTTTTAAGCCAGAAATCCAATCATTATGGTATTTGAGAAAAGTCCCATATCAAAATCTATGTTTATGTTTGTGATGATGGGATTGAAAAGGCTGTTTTTTTGGGGGGATGGGGGGGTTTACCAATAATGCCAAACAATCATTTGGTAAGGAAAGGTTTCTAATAGACTGATCATGAGAAGTTACAACAACATGCTTATAAGTTTTTTTTGTTTTGTTTTTAACTTTCTTGCCACCATTGTCACTGTGAGTGGTGTAAGATAAAAATAGGTTTTCATCCAGCCTAGTGGCCAGTTGTCATGTCACATTTATAATACAGGGAAAATGAAAGTCATGGATTACTAGCAGTTGCTCTTATAAGTATCTATGAACTGATCAATTTTAAAAAAAAAGTATATGTTATAGGAAAAACCTCTATATACATAAATTATAATGGGATTATAATTTATAATCCCATTATAAATTTATAAACCGTTATAATTTACAAACCAACTATTGAGCTACTCAGTAATGTGATAAAATATTTTCTTTTAAAAAATATAGATTTTGGATATTCTTACATTTGTTGTGATAATATATTAATAAAATATATATTTAAACATTCGGCAAAACTGTTGGTAACAATTACATTAATATTATTTTTAATTGATTGATTAGATCAACAACCCCGACAAATTTAAAAATGTCACCCGCATCCAATACTACAACTCCTACGCCTTTTAAGCCATCCAGATAGAGGATTATTATGCCGATGATCGTGATTGACGTCTCTATCGACCAATCAGAAGCGAGGAAAACAGGGACGGCCAACCCCGTTCTTTCGGTGGGCGGGGCTGTAGTGGAGGGGGCAGGGCGCAAGTTATCATGGAGGATCAGTAGGCAACTTGCGGCCAACAGAGAAGGGCAGCTACCCGTCTGATCCCCGGGACTTTTCTCAACTGCTCAGCGCTCGGTTCTAAACAACCACACGTCACAGTTAAACATGGACATGAAGAAGAGGATTACTTTAGAGCTGCGGAACCGAAGCCCAGCAGAGGTACGCGACTTAGACTGTAAGAAGGTGGTAATTGTTGTCCGTGATGCGCGTCCGGAGCCCGGACCTTGCTTCTCGCCTTTCAGCACTTACTTACTCCCTTTATTGAGTTCGAGCGGGCTAATTGCATGCTAAACTATATTTATCGACGCGCTGACAGTATGAGTTAGAGCCCAGCTCGTTATAGTTGTTGAGGTATATGTGGAGCATCTTACGGGGTTGCTCGGTCGTACCGCCCCCCTGCTCTCCGACAAAATTCCGTCTCTCACTCCGGCTCAACGGTCGATACACGCTGCTAATTCCTAAAACTTGTTCGGCTTTAACTTTTTTCATCGTATCTGCTCCTCGGGGAAACTCCTCTTTGAAATAATAATATTATTTGTGTTTAATCTGTTTTTTCTGGAGTACGGTGTGGGTAAACAACAACTCATCTGATGTCCGTTATAGACTCGCTCGTCCTTTATGAGCGGACATTTTTAAGTCGCCGCCGCTTTAAACTTCGACGACATTGTCTTACAGCAGACTTTCTTTCAACAGGTCCGGTCACGCCACGCAATGTCCACTTTAATTCACAGTCAAATCATTGTGTTTTTGTCTCTTCTTTTTTTTCTCTCTTTTTGCGGTGGTTTCGGTTCGACCCAGCTCGCTGGCGCGCAAAGGTCGGTCACAGGCTGCGCGGCGGAGCGGTAACGCGTTACCGACCTGCCGCTACAGAAAGCGGATTAGCTTTCGTGTCGAGCGGAATTTTCGACGACGACGCGAAAATGTCGACTCGGTGACCTACAGAAACTGGTTAAAACAAGGCGGCGTTACACCCCGGTAACGTGGCCACCAGGTAACCGGGGGGTTCGACGACGGAATAAGGACGACGTAACGGAACAAGATGGCGTTACACCTGAGCCGTTAGAGTACAAGAAATTAGATTACTGTGAGTTCACGTAGCTCTCGAGGAGCTGTGAGCGCAGATATTGGTGTGCCCGGTTGTGTCGACTGCTCCCATAAACCGGTTCTTTAAAGCTGCATGCCTGTGTGTCTGTGTGTGTGTGTGTGAGTCTGTGTATTATATAACCAGCAGCTCAGGTTAAATAATACTCCAAGTTAATTTACTTGAACAGATGAAACGCTGCGGTCATGTTTTATAAATTGGGGGAAGCCGGCAGATGGTTAATGCAGAGAAACCTCCACCTCCTCCTCCTCTTCCTGCAGCACTCTGCATGCAGATTACAGTGGGTTAAACCCTGCACACTCACAGCGCAGATGATGATGGAGCTGCAGGCTGATGCTCTGCTCAGGCTCTTACGTTATATAAGGCTTGGAAGACCAAAGGATTCTGGGAAATAAACCAGTTACTAGTCAGAGTAAAACCAGTAGTCTCACCAATACAACAGAAACTACACTGTTATTTATTTACACAAAACACAGGTTTAGTTAAAGCTCCAGTACATAACTTTCTTTTTTTCTTTTTCTTTTTTACATATTTGTTAAAACTATCACCATGTCATGAGAGTATAATATGAGACAGAGATAATCTATGAACAGATTGATCTCCTCCACATCCTCCCTGAGTTGCTATTACCATCTGAAGAAATGCACCACTCCCAACCAAAAACAACCAATCAGAGTCAGGAGGAGGGTCTTAGCGCTGTCAATCAATCTCATGTACTGCTTAGTGTGCTAAAGGGGGAGAAACAACTTACCATTACTGGAAAACTATTAATCTGCTGTCACTGGTGGCCTGCTAACTGGCCTGAGGATTCACTACTTAGGAGGAGCAGCAACACAGAGTGATTGACAACGCTAAGACCCACCTCCTGGCTATGATTGGTTGTTTCTAGTTGGCACTGGGACAAGGCCAGATTTTTCACAAATTATCTCTCATATTATGCAATCATGACATAGAGACAGTTTCAACAAATATGTAAAAAATATTTCTTTAAAAAAGCTACATACTGCAGCTTTAATAGAGACCCAGATATTTAAACTCCTCTAACTCCATAGGCTCTCCTCTTCCTCCTCCTCTTCCTCCCTGCTCATTACAAAGTCATCTGCAAATGTCATAATCCAGTGGAGGCTGACTTCATCTGTCAACCTTTCCATTACCATTACAATGTCCTAAAAAATACAGAAACTATATTGAGATACATTAATAATGATAACAATATTGTTGTTTTTAATAGTTATTAGCTTATTAAATATGTATTGCTAGTTAATAATAAATATAAAAATGAATTTGATAAAAAAAAAGTCAAAGACTCAAATAGGTTACTGTAAAAATAAATTAGAATGTAAGTAAATAAAAATAATTATTAATTATTTGCATTTTATTATATTTAAATGATTAAATATTGAACATAATAAACATAATAATTTCAACTATAATGACTTAGTGTAATAATTATTCTATAATATATGAATAATAATATATACTGCATAGTAAATAAAGTACAGTAAATAATATAATTAATAATTATATACAAAATATAAATGCAAAATATATAATTTTAGATGTAAATGCAGAATAAATTCATTTATAAATATAAATAAAACTTATTTATTTGTAAAAATGTAAGGCCCTTGCCTTTTTATTGTTTTGTTTGTTTTCTGATCAATTAATTTTTAATTAATTAATTATTGTTTAATTTTGTCATGAATAAACATGAACCGGATTAGTGTAACAGTTTCTAAATTAATTGACAAATTAATGTGAATTAATGATCATTTATGCTGTTTTTGCTCAATCTAAAACAAATTGTATAAAAACATTCTGATCCATTTGCAGTTAAAAAGTGGGATGTTTCAGTTTCTTCTGTGTTCGGTGAACATAGAAGTAATGATTTCTAATCAATGGGTTTATCTTTCAGATTGTGGAGTTGGTTGTGGACAACAGTCGATCTGCTGATGGCGAGGTCGAAGGTCTGACGGATGAGTTCACAGAGCTGGAGTTCCTCAGCGTGGTCAACGTCGGTCTGAGCTCTCTGGCGAAGCTGCCTTCACTGCCCAAACTACGGAAGGTAAGCCCACCTCACCTGTCACCTGAACCGCAAACATTTACACTCTGACTTTGAGATACAAGTTTAAATTTAAGAGATTTAAATTCAAATGTTTTTTCAGAGAATCAATATGCTAAAAAAATGCAGAATTAATTTAAATAGTTCAGAAATGTCTAATGGCGGTGGAGGGGAAACGAAGCGTTTTGTGTCTGTTTTTGTATTGAATAATACATGTAGTTCACCTGTTAGTTCACCAGGTGTCGCCATTGTGCTGGTCTCAAACCCAAAACTGAACAATGAACTTTCAGACCCCAGCAATAAGTTGTTTCTCTCACTTGTTTCACTGGTAACATGAATAAGTATTTTTATCTTCAGTTTGTAGATAAAATAAACTCATCCACACTGGTCTGCTGTTGTAATATTTTAGCTAAAACTGTGATTTTCAGCTATAAAGCTCTGTTTTTGAATGTAGGCTCAAGCAGGAATGTCTACATGAAGTTATTTTTGTTCTCCTGAATATTAAACCAGTCATTTTCCTCTCAGTTGGAGCTGAGTGACAACAACTTATCGGGGTCTCTGGACACTCTAGCACAGAAATGTCCCAACCTGACCTACCTCAACCTGAGCGGGAACAAGATTAAAGAGCTGAGCACGTTGGAGGCGCTGGTCAGTTACCTCGTTTAGTTTGGTTCGTTTTAGTTTGTCATTATTATTATTAGGAGAGTCTGACTTTGTGACGTTTCCTGCTGCAGCAAAACCTGAAGAGCCTGCAGAGTCTGGACCTGTTTAACTGTGAGATCACCTCCCTGGAGGACTACAGGGAGAGCGTGTTCGAGCTGCTGCCTCAGGTGACTTACCTGGACGGCTTTGACCAGGAGGACAACGAGGCGCCGGACTCTGAGGCCGACGACGAAGGTGAGAGGATGTCCTCCGCCCGAGCCCGGTTTAATGGACCGAAACGACTCAGCACCAGGGAAGAGGGCGAGGCCCACAAGAGCAGAACATTTTTTTAAAAACTCTTACTTTAATCTCAGAACTCTGACTTTTTTCACAGAATTCTTATGTTTTTCCCTGAATTTTGGTCTTTTTCTCACAATTTTGACATTTTTACAGAATCCTGATTTTTAATCACAAAATTTTAATTTCTTTCTCAGAATTTTGACTTTAAACTTAGAATTGTTACTTTTTGTCAGTATTTTGACTTTAAACAGAATTTTGGCCTTTTTTTCACAGAATTTCGATTTTCTCAAAATTATGCCTTTTTTTAGAATTCTCACTTTTATCTCAGAATTTTAACTTTTTTGGTCATGATTTTGACTTTAAACTCAGAAGTTCGACCTTTTATACAGAATTTAGATTTTTCAGAAAATTTTTCCTTTTTCTTAGAATTCTAACTTTAGTCTCTTAAAACTCAAATCTACAAAACAAATTTGAGTGTGGGAAAAAGTGCCAGTTTGCAAATCCTAAAGCAGAGGTTCCCAAACTGTGGGGCGCGCCCCCTAAGGGGGCGCGGGAAGCCGTCTGGATGAAAAGAAACAAAACATGAACAGTTTATGCACTGGGTTTTTACCTTAGAATGGCCAACTCTCTGTTATTCCTACGTCAATTTGATACAGTAGAGGCTTCCACACTTCCCATATTTGTGTCCTCTGTCACTTTTATCAGCAGTTAAAACTGTTTAATCCGTTATTAACATGTCGTAACCTGTTTTTCCGAGCCGCCTTTAAACGCAACATGAGCGCTACGCTGCTCGCGCTGGGTTTCCACCTGTGAAGGAGACCTGCTGCTGCTGTGCAGAGCTACGTAGGTTTGTGTTAGAATCACAGCAGCAAACCAGCAAAACGCAAAGAACTTTTCACAGTTTTTCCCTCCAAACTAACCGACTGAGTTGAGTAAAGCTGCTGGATGCAGGTAATGTTAGCTAAAATATGACTAGCTAATATCAATACAGAACCTTTAGCTTAACAAGTACCTTGTAGGCTACCGATGTTGGTGTCTATTTTCAGCTACGTACATTCATTTTGCCCCCCAAAAAAGTCGATGCCCCCTCCGGCCCCCCATGCGTCGTTTCAACCAGACAGCCATTTGTAATCCATAGGGGGGGTGCAGAAAATGTTTGGAAACCACTGGGGGGGGCGCAGAAGAAAAAGTTTGGGAACCACTGTCCTAAAGCAAGGAAGAAACTAATATATGATCATTTTTCATATACAAACGACATAATTGAAGAGGGTTTGGTTACTTGTTTGAATTTAGACGAAGGTTGACAGAATTAGAATGAGTTTAGAGTCGGAATCCTGATAAAAATGTCAGATTTAGTTTTTGGTTTCTTGTCCCTAATCCTCTTCCGTACGGTCCTGCCCTTCATGGGAACGTTTCTGTCTGCTTGTGAAAACGTTTGGTGTCGGTCTCTGCTTACAGACGAGGACGGCGAGGACCGGGCGGGGCCGACCGGTGACTACGGGGAGGAGGATGACGAAGAGGAGGATGAGGATGGCTCAGAGGGAAGAGAGGTGGGGCTGAGCTTTCAGGTGAACCAGGCCAACCAGGTGGGCAACTCGCCTCTGAAACCTCAGGACTCATAGCGGCCCCCTCCCTCCATCCCTCCCATCCCATCACACAGCAGAGAACAGAGTCCTGCATCAGAGCTGCTGCTGGTTCTGTTAGACCCGGTCCAGTTAGATGGACTCTCCTCAGGCATAGTGTTGTTGTGGTTCAAGTTCAGCACCAGAACAACCACCACTGACGGTCCACACTGCAAAAACACAAAACTGTTTTTGATCTAGTTTATAGTTCAGATATCTTATTGCGCTTTAAATAAAATAAAACTAAATTATAAGGAACTTTTCAGCAAAATATACAAGATTGTTTTAAGTCAATAATAATTTCTAGTTCCACTGGAAGATTATTTCACTTTTAATATGAGAAAAATGTCTTGGTTCGCTCTGAGCGATAAATCAATTTGATCAATTGATGGAAGAGTTAATGTTTGGAAAATGGGATTTTTTTTCTCCAATCGACTCCTTCGGTTCTGTAGTTCAGAGTGATGTCAGCGGCGGCCATTTTGTTTTAAAGTTTCTGTTTAACTTTGAGTTCAGGTGAACTCTACAACTATTATGACTTTATCATGGAAATAAAGTCATAATATTGCAAAAATACAGTTTTAGGGCAAGAGAGTCGAAATAATGAGAGAATTAAGCGTTAATATTATCAGAATAAAGTCGAAATTTTAGGAGAATGAAGAAATAATTTTATGAGAACTCCAACACAAAAGTAAAAAAAAAATAATTGTAATGAGGAACGTTAAGAATTGTGTGGAGTTACACTTTGGAGTAATTTTTACAAATAAGGAAATACTTAACTTTTTAATACATCATAATCAAATTATTATCAGTGGCAGGACTTTAAAACGATTGACAAACCACATGGACTGATCTGGTCATGTCAGATTGAGATGAGTCCATCAGAGCTCTTCTCATTAACAACTTTATTCTGGTAAAACTGAATCTTTATTCTGCTAATATTATTATGTTATTCTCATAATCAAACAGAAACTTTAATCTGCCTCTAATTCTTTGCTGTCCAGCTCACAGAAGGGATGTCTGAAACAAAATCCACTTTTTGAAAGTATTTTCTGCCATTTGTAATTCCTTTCTAGAAAAGAAAACGAGAAAAAAGTTGATTAAAATCAGATCAGAGATGAAAAAATCTGAGATTTTACTTTTAAGCCACATTGCCTTAGTCTTCTTATTTCAATCTACCAGAGAAACTAGTATATTTTAAATTAATATTAAGAAATTATTGACTTAAAACAAGCTCCTATTTCTTGCTGAAAAGTTACTCGTAAGTTAGTTTTGTCTTATTTGAAGTGTTCTAACATTTGGACCAGAATAGAGACCATAAGTACTTGGTAATGTTCTGTGTTTTTGCAGTGCGTTTTGAAGCTGTTTTTGACTCGGGAAGCTTCAGATCCAGTCAGAGTTGGTCCGATGGTTGTTGACTCGGCCTCCATGTTGTCCTGACGAATAGACAAAGAGCCTTATTAGTGTCGTCCAATCAGAAACATCTAACGGTTTTCACGTTTTTAACTTTAAAGTTTTACATTTATCTCCGTCTCTTTGTGTGTCTGCTCTTCGTTTCAGGAAGATTACGAGGATGAGGATGACTATGCAGAGGAGGAAGGTGAGGATGCTGCAGCTGGTTCAAATTCAAACTTTTACTATTTTTACGAGAATTGTAAGTGATTGAGACAAAGTGGAAGGAAAGTGATCAATTGTTTTCAGTTTTCTTTTTCAAAAACTGAAACTTCTTCATTTTTCTTTATAAAGAAGCTCAGACTGAGTCAGACTAAACGGAGAGTTTTCACGCTTTTTCCACAATCTAAACTAGAGCTGCAACTAATAATTATTTTAATTATCAGTTAATCAGTTATTCTGGCAATTAATCAGATAAAAAATTGGCTCATTCTGCAGCTTTTTCATTTAAGCTTTTCTAAAACATTATTAGAAATGTATTAAGACAGATAAATAAAAAATTATTCAATTCCTTTTTAAATAATGAAACATTTCATCGCCTAAAATGCAATAGCATAGCTTCCTTTGGTGAATTTGAACCAGGTGAACATGAAAAATGCTGTCTGAGGAGTTCTGGGTAAAACATTTACAGGCAAAAGGTTTTTTGTTTATCTTAAATGTAAAATATATATATATATATATATATATATATATATATATATATATATTGTTCATTTTTGGCTTAATTACTGCTCTGAAAATGTTATTCTATAAGCAAATGGTTTTCTTTGAATCTGTATACTTCCGTTAATTATTAATCAGCTATTAAATTAGTTTATGATTATCTCAGTAATTGATTAATCATGATTAATTCAATTAATCATTTCAGTCCTGATGTGGGGCCTCTTGTTTTTGCTAGTTTACCCATTAAAGGTTTATTTATTAATTTAAATCTAAAATGTATATATATTTTGCTTCTGTTTTGGCTTAATTGTTCTGGCTTTAACTGTATTGTTCTTTCAGAAAATGACTTCAGTTGAGTCTGTATGCTCCAGTTAACGATTAATTGATTACTAAATTAGCGGATGATTATTTCAATAGTCGATTAATCATGATTAAACCGATTAATCACAATTAAACTGATTAATCGTTTCAGCTCTATTCGTAATGTGACAAAACATGTTGAAATCTTAGTGGTGTGGATACTTTTTCAGGCTCTGTGTGTCCTCCTGTCTCTGCAGAGGAGCAGCATGGCGCTCAGGGACAGAAGAGGAAGAGAGACGTAGACGATGAAGGCGAGGATGACGACGACGACGACGAGGACAACTAGTCGTCCGTCCGGCTGTCGTCCACGTGTCGTCCCGCCCCATCTGGACCCAACCTCCACCAAGCAGCAGCCGCGGCACTGCGACCCGAGATAGTTGGTTTCAGTTTGTTAGAGAGTCACTCATTTTTTAGATGAAATTATATTTAAAGAGAAAGAAATTTGATGTGAACTTTACCTGTTGGCTCCAGCTGAAGACTCCACACGTTTCCCTTTAACAAAAAAAAGAAAAGAAAACCTGCTTTTAGGTCAAACCCAGTGTTTGCCCACAACCAGAACCCCCTGGCCCGAATGCTGGGTAGCTGATGTTCTGCTTTCCTCAGGCTGCTGCAGCTCCTGCCAATGTCAATCTCCAAGCACAGAAACCCGCTAAACACGCCTCTCGCAAATCTTCAGGGAAAACCTTTTAAACCGAGAGCCCATCACTCCCAAATTCAGATAATACGAGAGATATCTGTCCACATCCGTAACTCCAGGTTGTTTTATTACAGAGAGCTGCTCAAAAAATCACTACACAGGCTTTTAAACAACCCTCTGAAAACAGAAACCCAGCTTGGATCCTTCAAGTATTTCTACTAAAATAATCTTACATTATTTTACCAAGTTCTTTTGGTCGAGTTTCTAGTTCAAATATCTTTCTACACTTAAAATAACACAAAAATAACTTATGAGCAACTTTTCAACAAAATAAGTACTAATTCCACTGGCACTGCACGTTACCTAGCAACCCCAGCCCGTCGCCTAGCAACCAAGTTCTAGTTCCTGGCAGATTACTTCACTTTTAACAGGACATTTAATTCAGTTCAATTCAAAGATACTTTATGGATCCCAAAGGGAAATTAAATGTTTTTCATTTTAATGTTTTCATTTTTCCCATACTTCAAGTGAAATAATCTGACAACTGAACTTTTTCACCGATATTAAGGAAATATTTTCTTAAAACAAGCTCATATTTCTTGACGAAAAGTTACTTGTAAGTTAGTTTTATATTTCAAATGCACTAGAAACTAGGCCTAATATACAGGAACTAATTGCTGCTTTCTATTGGAATAATTTAGTATTTTAATAAAAGTACACTATATATATGTCTGTCTGATTGGAAGCTATGATTTACTGGTTTATTTTCAAACCTCTAAATCATGAGTGTCCAAACTTTTTATCACATCAAAATTAATCACAGGCCAAATATCATTTTAAAAAGCTAAAATCACCAAAAATTTGATTTTTTTAGACTACTCCACAATAAAGTAAACACCTTCTAATTTAATTAAACAAATAAAGTAATCTGATTTTTCTTATAGGAACAGGATAGCAGATTAAATTGTTTTTGTATGTTTTCCTTGTCATTTTTAAAACTTATTAATTCATTTGGTAGGGACAATGCACATTAATTAACATTTTTTGTAAACTTTGTCAGAATTATCCTTCATCCATCATCCTGCTAAAAACAAAGGTTATATAAACAATGTTAAAAAGACTAGACAACACACATTTTGTCAATAAATGAAATCAGTAAGTACAAGACAATTACAACACAATTATTATTAAAAATTATAAAAAATAATCCAAATGAAATTAATTTAAGTAAATTAATGAAAGGCATCATTAGCTAATTATTTTAGGCTCGACTGAATAAAACAGAAAATATTTTGTCTGTTCTCAGCGATAAAAACAGGATCCAGGTCAGTCTTCATTTGAAAACAGTTGCTGTCAGGTGACCTTTAGAGCATCAGTGAATGAGCAGATGTGGTTCTGGTTACCATGACAACACTTTGTGTTGCAGTTAACAGTTTTTAAGTAGATTTTCATTCAAAAGCTGTAGCTTTGTCCTAATTTATTTAATTCATTCTTTAATTATGGTTGGCGTTGGGCCGCAAAAAATCAATTCCAGGGGCCGCGAACGGCCCCCGGACCCACTTTGAACTCCCTTACTCTAGATTATGTCTAAATCTTTGCAATTCTCCTGTTTCAAATGATCCTGCAGCGACAAAACCCACAGGAAATCTTTTAAAAACAAACTTAAGAGCTGATTGGTGCCGCAGCTGGTTCCCCGTCAGAACCTGGGAGCCCTTCAGGGAAGCCATGTTTGTCAGGGCAGAGCCGCGTAGATCCAGCCATGTCCGCTCCTCTCCAGGTAGTGATAGGAAGACCTGCCGCTCCTCAGGTCCACACAAGCAGACCCTGTCGTTTCGGTGTGTGACTCGTTGTACGTCGTTTTTTGTGATAGAGTGGAAGGAAATCTTAGATTTGTGGGTTTTCTTTGATTTGAGTGTTTTATTGTTTTCTTAATGTGTTTTTTTCTTCTTCTTGGTTTATGTTGTTTTGAATCAGCAGCTGTTAATATTTTTAAAGCGAGCGGCTCGTTGTTTGTTTTTTTAACTGTCAGATCACCATGATGTCACAGCTCAGGCTCCGCCCACTTCCGGCTCTCATGCTCAGATTTTAACATCCTTGACTCCTTTCCTCTCCTCCTCTGGCTCTTTTTGTTGTAATCAGAAGGGGGCGCTGTGGAGCAACAAAGTGTCAAACCAACATAATTACAACTACAAGTCTGAAAAAAAAATATTTCCAGTTTTTATTTCCTATTTAATTTTTTTAATGTTCCTTCCTTATGTCATTCACTTTCACCCTCCTTGTTTTATTCCTCTGTTTATTATTTCGTTCCTTTTTTGCATCCTTTAATCCTTTTGTTTCTATTTTTCTCTTTCTTGGTTCGTGCTTCTCTTTCTTCCTTTATTGATTCACTGTTTTCTTCCACCTCTTCTTGCATTTTTTCTTTCTTTTCTGCTCCTCTCTTGCATCCTTCCTTATTCCCTTCCTTTCATCCTTTTTCCTCTCTTCTATCTTTTCTTCTTTACATCTTGCGTTTAATTTTCCCTTCCTTTTCTCGTTTCTTTTCTTGCTTTTTAATAGTTTATTTTCTTTGTTTAGATGTTTTCCTCTTCCTGTTCTTTAGTCTTCTTCCTTTTTTCCTACTTTTCCTTCTTTCTCTTTGCTCTCTGCAGAAATATTTTAGTATAGTTGATTATATATATATATGTATTTATATATATATATATACACACACACACACACACACACACACACATAACTTTTCAGCAAGACATATGTGCTTTAAAGTCAATAAGTTAAATAATCTGCCAGTGGATTTATTCCTTTTTAAATCAATATTAAGCTGTTATTGACTTTAAAAAGTTCATATTTCTTGTTGAAAAGTTACATATAGTTTTTTCTTATTTCAAGCGTACTAATATATCTGCATTAGAAACACTAATATTTTCTGTTTTTGCAGTGTAGTTGTTCCTTCTTTCTTTTGTCTTTTTCCTGCAGATTTTAAATTTTAATTCTGACCTCGGTTATAAACATCTACACTAAACACAAGGGGATTTCTTGATTCTGAAACTGGGAGCTAAGCTAATTTAAGGAGAAGTGGAGGAAGCCTGAATTAACAAAGGGAGACATCTTTGTTTTTTTAGAGCTGTCATTTTAAACCAACTTAGGCTCAACCTGCTGTTTGACTTTCTGTCTGTCTGTCATTTTGTTATTTTTATGATCTCTGACAGATCAGCATTAACAGTGTTCATTAAAATCTATTTATTATGACTTCAGTTTGCTGCTGGGTTTGTTTGCCTCCTCTTTTATTATTCTGTTTTTATTCCCTTAAATGAGGAATATTTCAGTCAGGAAGCAACAGAAAAGACACAATCTGTTCGACCTGTTGAGGTAAAAACAAGTTTTGATAAACGTTTGTAGCTCATTTTCCACATGTAGTCAGAAATCTGGGGAAAATAAATATATTTTCCTGCATTTGATCCGTTAATCCACACGAAAACTCTGTTTAATATCACTAAAAATTATTTTATAAAAGGAAAACTTCGACCAAAGTGGAGATTTGAGAAAACTCCTTATTTCTGTTTACAGTCGGTGACAAATAATGCGCTGATTTATCCACATATTTGCTTTGACGTGATTCCCGATCAACTTTGTGTTTTATTAACTTTATATTCTATTACGCTATTTCAAAAGTAGTTCAGCTATTTATCCACACAGACGAACCTACTGGCGCCATGTTTAATTTGTAACAGGAAGTCGCGGCTGTTTTGAAGCAATCTGATTGGCTGCTTTGCGCCACACTGCCCCCTATGGGTTTGGCAGGTTTACAACAACCTGCCAAACCCAGGTTTGTAGTTTTCATCTACATCAGATTTATGTAGATGAAAACTTTTCTGAAACTGATCTTAAGTTGATATTGTATTTTTAAACGATGTGGCGGACATATTTGTTTTTATAAAGACCCGATTACGTGTGAACAAGGCCTTTGATTGCTAAGTTAAAGATGTATTTAGTGAACTTAGATTCATTTTAATTTTGCAGGGATAAAACAAATATTATAACATAAAATCAGCTGATTGTTGGTAGTAATGTGATTAAAACTATTCTTTAGAAATCCTAATTGGAATAAAAAAAAATAAATAAAATTTTCAGACCTAAATTTAAAATTTTGCCCAAAAAACCCCTCCTGAAGTTCTTCATAATTTTTTGTTTTTGGTTCATTGCTCCAAGATTAGCGTTAGCTGTGATAAGAAGAGAAAGGACTGAATCTACTCAGTGATCCAAAGTTCACTTTTCAGATTAAAGTAATTCATGCATATGGAGCCCCAACCATTCATTAAGTGCATATAAATGTAAAATACGTCAACATACTTGTCAGTGACATTTCTACTAAAGATTAAGCTGCACTGTAAAAACACAAAATATGACTATTTTTGGTCTATTTTCTAATGCAAATACCTCAGTGCACTGGAAATAAGACAAAACTAACATACAAGCAACTTTTTAGCAAGATATAGAAGACATTTTTAAGTAAATATCTTCTTAATATTTATTAAATCTAAAATAATATTTATATAAAAAGCTTCGCCGGCAGATTATTTCTCCTAAAACTGGACATTTTCATCTCTTACTAGTGAAATAGTCTCTAGTACTTTTTAAAATCAATATTAAAGAATTACTGACTCAAAATAAGGTCCTATATCTTGCTTAAAGGTTACTAGTGAGTTAGATTTGTCTTATTTAAAGTCTACTAAGAACAAAAATACTTTGTGGGTTTTTGTGTAAGTTTGGGTTTAAATATGACACATTAACATTTAAAGAAAGAAAATTAAAATACATAACTTTGGTTGTCATGAATTTATTAAATACAGTAGTTTCACTTTCTGAGTCAAATTGTTGAATTTAATGAATATTTGTTTCGTTATTTCTGTAGATTTTGTTCATCGTTTATCCAGCAGGGGGCGGTCTTCTCTTCCTTCCTGTGTCTTCCTGCTGAGCTTTAAATTATAAATGACTTCAGCATTTTAGAAGTAATATTCCAGCTGAGTGTTGGAGCTAAATAAAAGGATCATTTCACAGCTTTCTTTCTGTTGGATCTTTTATTTCCACTCTGATTGATCCCGTTGCTGTTTTTCAAGACGTTTGCTTCTCTGTTTGATCTGAGGGACATTTGATCTGCAGAAGCTGCTTGAAACCAGCCACATTAAAGCAGGAGCGAAGGGAGTGAGGAAAGGAAACCAGGAGGTGAGATCAGGACGCTAATAGTCGTGACCTTCGATGCCAAGCCTCCGTTTTTATTCTTCTCCTCCATTTGATCCACTTTGTGAAATTTAAACAGCTCAAACAGATAAACTGTCCATTGATGGAGGCAGCAGCTGTGAACACACACACAGTGACACACACACACACGCCTCCTCTGGGAGCTTCCTGTCTGAGAAAACACTCCAAATAAATCAATTAGTCTCATGTTAAATTAAAACAGACTCAATAATTTCCATGATTGTTTTCTGAAGGTTTTCAGTTTGGTGTTTTGGTCTCAACTTTCCCTTTTTTTCAAGAACAATTTTGTCAGATTTCACAATTAATTTTATTTGTTGTTTTGTTAATTTATTCAAAATGTCTTCCAGTTACAGTGGTAAACATTTGTTATAAATTAAAGTTTAGTAATCTTTGACAGTTGTTCTTCATGCCATTATGTTGCTTGAAAATGAACACAAAACAGCAGCTATATAGTTTATTGCAACATGTTGTGGATTAATTTGATATAGTGACAAACATTCACAAAGGAAGAAGAATCATTTATAGTGTTGCCTTAATGTGGTTAAAGAGCTTTAGCTCTTATTTTAGGGGTTTATTTCTTAAAGGGATAGCTGTGAATTGGTTGGTTGGTTGGTTGGTTGGTTGGTTGGTTGGTTGGTTGGTTGGTTGGTTCAGTGGTTTGAGTGACTCATTGCTTGGTTTATTGGTTGGTTAATTTTCTGGTTGGATTGCTGGTTGGTTGGTTCTTTGACTGACTGACTAGTTAATTAGTTGGTTGACTGGTTAGTTAGTGATGGGCTGGTTGGTTGGTTGGTTGACTTCTGGTTGAGTTGCTGTTTGGTTGGTAAGTGACTGGTTGATTCTTTTGTTGATTAGTTAGTTAGCTGGTTGGTTAGTTGTGGACTGATTGGTTGGTTGTTCTCCTGATGACATGCTGACTGTTCGGTTAGTTGCTGCGTTAGTGAGTTAGTTGACTGATTTAGTTAGTTGTGAATTGGTTGGTTGGTTGATCGGTTGGTTGGTTAGTTGTATATTGTTTGGTTAGTTAGTTGGTTGGTTAGTTGTGAATTGGTTGGTTGGTTAGTTGGTTATTTGTGTATTGGTTGGTTGGTTAGTTGGTTATTTGTGTATTGGTTGGTTGGTTGGTTGGTTGGTTAGTTGTGTATTGCTTGGTTGGTTGGTTGGTTGGTTAGTTGTGTATTGGTTGGTTGATTGGTTTGTTGACCAGTTGGTTAGTTGTGTATTAGTTGGTTGGTTGATTGGTTGGTTGACCGGTTGGTTAGTTGTGTATTGGTTGGTTGGTTAGTTGGTTGGTTGGTTAGTTGTGTATTGGTTGGTTGGTTAGTTGTGTGTTGGTTGGTTGGTTGTGTATTGGTTGGTTGGTTAGTTGGTTATTTGTGTTTTGGTTGGTTGTGTATTGGTTGGTTGGTTAGTTGGTTATTTGTGTGTTGGTTGGTTGTGTATTGGTTGGTTGGTTAGTTGGTTATTTGTGTGTTGGTTGGTTGGTTGTGTATTGGTTGGTTGGTTAGCTGGTTGGTTGGTTAGTTGTGTATTGGTTGGTTGGTTAGTTGGTTATTTGTGTGTTGGTTGGTTGGTTGGTTGGTTAGTTGGTTATTTGTGTGTTGGGTGGTTGGTTGGTTGTGTATTGGTTGGTTGGTTAGTTGGTTATTTGTGTGTTGGTTGGTTGGTTGGTTGTGTATTGGTTGGTTGGGTTTGGGCAGGGCTGCCGGGAATCAGATACTGACCTCATTGTTTCTGGACCTCAGTCCACTCTGGTTTTCTTGAAACCACTCTGGTTTCAAGAAAACCAGAGTGGTTTCTTTTCTTGGTGACACTGTTTCTGATTTGACTCGCAAAGTGCACTCTCTAACCGCTGATCAGCCAAACATGGAGACTTTAGTTGTGCATGTTGGAGCTAACGATCTGGCAAAGCAAAAATCGGAGATTCTAAAAAAGGACTTTAATATTCTTCTGGACACTATGGGAAAATTAAAAATGAAGTTATTTCTCAGCGGTCCAATTCCATCGCCTCAATGGGGAGACGAAAAACATTCCAGGCTGGGCATGATAAACAAATGGCTGATTAAAACCTGCTCTGCCAGCTCAGTGACCTTCATTGATAACCTCTGGATCTACTGGCAGCGCTTTCACCTCTTTGGAAGAGGAGGACGCAATCTTAACAAACATGGGATAAGGCTGCTCACTGCAAACATTTTTCATTTTATCAACAAGAACAGCAATGTGACCATTGCTTCAGAAGAACTGGCTCAAGGATGTCTGACTAGGATGGAACCCTCCGCTTATCAAGAACAAACTATTCCAATACAAACTGATAAAACATCGACTGGTGACAGATTGACCGGTTCCCCTCCTCCATCCCCCATTCCTCTCTGCTCCTTTACTCACTCACAAGAACAAAGTTTCCCAGGAAGTCAATCACTAAAGAGAGTCGGGCTGCACCTGAGCCGCCTGAAGATGCTGGTGGAGGACACGGGTCAGAAAGGAAGGCGGACGGACTCTTTCTCCTCTCAGCAGGCTGGAATAGATCAACAGGTTCGCCTCGGCACGACTCTCCTTAGCGCTAACATAGCAGACCTCACTTCATCTAAGCCACCTGCCTCTGACCTCCCTGAGGATCCAGCACTCTGCGTTTCTGAGGTCTGAGACCGGGGTCCAGATATTATTTTTACAACAGTCTTCCACCAGAATGTGTCTGGCCCCCCGACATTTCATAGCAGGACATTACCTGTCCGGATCACTAGAAGAAAAGTTAGAAAAAACAGAAATACAAAAAGCAGCGGTCTTAATTCAAACCTCAAACTGATCCCCTGCATACAGGAACCTCAGACTGAAGAACTTTCAGCCTCCAAGTCACTTAAACTGGCTCTTTTAAATACCAGATCTCTTTGTGCTAAAGCTCTATTAATTAATGATTTCATCACCGAGCATAATATTGATGTTTTATTTCTGACAGAAACATGGCTGAATGACAATAATGAAGCAATCGTACTAATTGAATCAGCGCCTCCTACATACAATTTTTTAAGTGAGAATAGAAAACATAAAAAAGGAGGAGGCGTGGCTTCAATATTTACAAATACCATGAACTGTGGCAAAATCTCTCTGGGTCATTTTATGTCTTTTGAGTATCTTGGAATTGAGGTAAAAGGCCACAAAAGAACTTTGATACTAACCTTATACAAAACTCCAACATATGTGGAAAATTTCTTTATGGACTTCAATGAACTTCTATCTCTCATATGCATTGACTACGATTGTTTGATAATTGTCGGTGATTTCAACATTCATGTTGACAACCCCCAAGACCGAGGGGCAAAAAAGCTATTTGATATATTAGAGAGTTTTGGTTTAACACAACATGTCAAACAAGCAACACACACTCATGGACACACACTGGACCTGGTTATCAGTAAGGGTGTGAATATTTCCAATGTCTCTGTAACTGATGTCGCCCTGTCGGACCACTTTGCTGTTATCTTTGAATGTTCTTTATCCATTAACCCACTTGGACAAACAGCTACTATCACAAAACGTACTTTCACAGAAAACACAGCAGAAACATTTAATCAAATCTACTCTTCTTCCTCGCCCTTAAGCTATAATAACGTAGATAAGTTGGTAGATGATTTTCAGTGCAAACTTTCAGATATCATTGATTACATTGCACCCATTAAAGTGAAGGTTGTGTCTGGTAGGAAGAAATCTCCATGGAGAAATGCACAAACAGTTCTGTCTGCAAGACAACTCTGCCGTAGAGCCGAACGGAAATGGCGTAAAACTCAACTACACGTTTATTATGACATCTACAAGGAAAGACTACGTAACTATCACACAACACTAAAACTTGCAAGAGAGGCTTTCTTTGCAGATGTCATAAACAAAAACACTAACAACGCCCGAGCTTTATTTGATACTGTTGACAGGCTCACAAATCCTCCTGTGATGCTGCCACCTGAACTTCAATCTAATGCCGCCTGCAACAAGTTTTCCAGTTTCTTTTCAGAGAAAATTCAAAAGATCAGAGGATTAATCTGCACATCCACTCCAAAGCCAGTACCAATGCTGTGCCCAAACAAAACGAATGCAGGAAAAATGACCCAATTTCAACTACTTCATTATAAAACCCTAGAAGAAATTATAAGTCAATTAAGCTCCAGTTCCTGCTGTCTGGATGTCCTACCCACACATTTCTTTAAGAAAGTCCTGCCTGTCGTTGCTAATGATCTGCTCCATATAGTAAACACATCGTTGTCTTCAGGTGTTTTCCCCCAGACTTTGAAAACAGCAGTTATCAAACCACTGATAAAAAAGAACAATCTAGACAAATCACTACTGCAGAATTACAGGCCGATCTCCAACCTCCCATTCATCAGCAAAGTTATTGAAAAAGCAGTTTTTAAACAATTAAATAACTTCTTAACAATAATGAATTGCTTTGACTCCTTCCAGTCTGGTTTTCGTGCTCACCACAGCACGGAGACGGCCCTTGTAAAAGTGTTCAATGACATCCATATAAACACAGACTGTGGGAGAACCACAGTGCTGGTTCTGTTGGACCTCAGTGCAGCTTTCGACACTGTTGACCATGACATTTTACTGAATCGACTGGAGAGTTGGGTCGGACTCTCTGGTCCAGTGCTCAACTGGTTTGAATCTTACATAAAGAACAGGAATTTCTTTGTTTCAATTGGAAACTTCTCATCAGAGAGGTCAAAGGTCACATGTGGGGTACCCCAAGGCTCAATCCTAGGACCCCTTCTTTTCAATATTTATATGCTCCCGCTGGCTCAGGTTATAGCAGGAAATAGGATTAGCTACCATAACTATGCGGATGATACACAGCTCTACATCACGATGTCACCAGGTGACTCTGAACCCATCCAATCACTGAACAGATGCTTAGATCAGATAAATGTGTGGATGGGCCAAAACTTTCTCCAGCTGAACAGAAACAAAACTGAAGTTATTATCTTTGGACCTAAAGAGGAACGAACTAGAATCAATGCTCAGCTTCAGTTATTACAACTGAAAACCAGGGATCAGGCCCGAAACCTGGGAGTAGTGATGGACTCTGACTTGAACCTTCAGAGCCACATAAAGACAGTCACAAAGTCGGCCTTCTATCACCTGAAGAACATCTCCAGGATTAGAGGACTAATGTCTCAGCAGGATCTAGAGAAACTCATCCATGCGTTTATCTTTAGCCGTATTGATTACTGCAACAGCGTCTTCACAGGTCTGACTAATAAATCAATCAAACAGCTGCAGCTGATCCAGAACGCTGCTGCTCGCGTTCTCACTAGAACCAGGAAGATAGAGCACATAACACCAGTTCTAAAGTCCCTACACTGGCTCCCTGTAGCTCAAAGAATAGACTTTAAAATACTGTTGTTAGTTTATAAATCACTGAACGGTTTAGCACCACAATACATTAAAGATCTGTTATTGCTGTACCAACCATCTAGACCCCTCAGATCTTCTGGTTCTGGTCTGCTCTGCATCCCCAGAACCAGAACCAAACGAGGAGAAGCAGCATTCAGTTTCTATGCACCACGGATTTGGAACAAACTTCCAGAAAACTGTAAAACAGCTGAAACACTGGGTGCCTTTAAATCTCAACTTAAAACCCACCTGTTTACAGTTGCTTATGGCAATTGATGCCTTCTATGTATTTGCGAGTGACTGGGAGTCATTGCGCGTATATAAAACCCTGTAAATTCTAGACTAACAGGTAACCAATTAATGCACAAAATCCGCGTAGGACAGCGAAAGTCCTAGCGCAAAATTTTCGCGAAACAGGCGGACGGAGCCTGGTGCTGCAAGGCTGGAGGCCTTGTCCTGTTAGGCTGTGATTTTATCTTTTCTTTTTATCTTTTTATTACTTTCTTTTTCTTTCTCACTGTTTAAAATTATGTAAAGCACTTTGAAATGCCTTGCTGCTGAAATGTGCTATACAAATAAAATTTGATTGATTGATTGATTGGTTGACATGCAGCTTTTCACATTAAAATGATCATAAAATTAGAAGTGTTTTATTTCTCTGTAAATGAGGAGAATATTTCCTTACTGGGCATCTATGCAGTACAAAGGGAACATTCAACCAACAGAATGCACATTTACATAGCGTTGTGTCAGTGCCAGAGTATTTCCTTATTACTGCTCTGAGTTAAATATTAAATACCATAACCCAGAAAGAATTGGTTTGACCATCACTGGTAGATATTCCACAATAAATACAAAAAACCCTCTTTCTACATTTGTACATTATAATATGTTTGCAATAACCAAGCTGCAGAGATCATTGCATTCTACATTTCTGTTTCTCGGAAAGCGTTCCCACAGATCAATACGAAGCACATTTATCAGCTCCGGCTTGCGTTTCCTCAGAGGAGTCAGTCAGTCTATAGCGCAGCTTTTCTGATGAAATATGAATCAGTCCCTGCTGGCAGGGTTCATGTTCAGATGCTAGCGCATTAGCAGAGGCTCATGGGTCAGATTTAAGATTAAAAACGCCTTTCTGACCGACTCTGTGTGCTTTAGGTTTCGCCTCCGAATGAGAAAAGTTTTCACTTAAAAATTCAGAATATCTAAGTTCTGTCGAATTGTAGGTTGTGACATCCTGATGCGTTTTAGCTCCTCTGAAATATTTAAACTCTTTGACCTAAAAGCCTTCTGCTGGTCATGGTCTTTTTATGAGACATGGATACATGCAGATGCTACACAATTTCACGTTTCCTCCAAGTTAGCTGGTAATTTTGTGTGTTTGGGTGAGTTATTAGCTTAGTGATGTTTCCACTGTTACATTCTGAGAGCAAAAGTGATCATCACGTCATAAAACAGCATATTAGGTAACGGTTACTGTCCAGGATGACATACAAGTCAAAGTAATGCACTCCAGTGTGAGTGTGTGTGTGTAATAAACAGGAAGTATTTTTAGTTCTGTTGCTACGTCGGCAGCCGGATGGCGAGCTGCAGCTGAAGTTAATGATGTCAGGCTGGCAGTCGCTGCCCAGGGCCTCGAAGCTCCACAGCATCCAGGATCATGTTGAAGCTGCAGATCGAGTGTTGATCCCGCCCTAAAGACATGGCTTGACTTAAAATAAAGAAGATAAAGAAACGTTTGGCATCCTTAGGGCTTTATATCTGCTTTTCGCAGATGATGTCATTCTTTTGGCTGTTGATTTTCAGCATTAGTGTGGAAAATGGAGGATTGGGAATATTTTTAAAATATTGGTTCGTAACCTGAGTTGGTTAGTAACTGGTGACATTTACATTTACTTTTACTTGAGTAACTTTTTTGAAAAAAAAAAAAATCTTTTAGGAGTATTTTAACTACGCTGTACTTTTTATTTTTACTTGAGTATTTTTATTATAAAGTACCTCTGCTAATACTTGAGTAAAATTTCTGGATTTTCTGAATGAAAAATAAACCAGACACACATTTAGCTCACAGTGAGAGACTGTTGTTAAGGATGGATGGATGGATGGATGGATGGATGGATGGATGGATGGATGGATGGATGGATGGATGGATGGATGGATGGATGGATGGATGGATGGATGGATGGATGAACGGATGGATGGATGGACGAATGGATGGATGGATGGATGGATGGATGGATGCACCAGCATCAGATTAATGGTAACTAGTTCAATGTTTGTTCCTCCAGTAAATGTAAATGAGGCCTGATGACGTCATGAATTGGAACCGGAAGTGCTTTAATGTTCGGCTGAATAAAGGAGGTCGGAGCTTCAGCTCCCATCCCCCTCTGTAATCCTCACTGCTTTAACAGAACAAGCTGTAACACTGACCTGGAACACCGACTGTGTGTGTGTGTGTGTGTGTGTGTGTGTGTGTGTGTTAATAAAACATGTAACACACCGCCGTAACTCCCCCTCCCCTTCCTGACGGAACCGAAGCATCCGTGCCGAGTCACACAGATTCGGTGTGAATAATTTACTCTGATGCGAACATGAACGGTCCGCCATGTCTACCGGTAAATAAACCTGTCATTAAAGAACAAACATGGAAACCAACAGATGCGCAAAGTATTGGCACCTGTACTGCCTGCGTATGGGGTGCCGTTTGAACAGTTACACTGTAAAAAATTAACAGCCTGTCATTGAGAGAGAAAAAATGCGAGAATTCATTTTTAAAATTCATATTTTCACGAGGTTATTCATACATTTTCCAATGTCAGAGGTCCAAGCTAAATATTTAATTCACATGCTAAATATTGAGTTTGCAAAATAAATACTTAGTTTTCAAATTAAATATGTAGTTTGTAAATTTAATATTTAATTACAGACTAAATTTGGGGTATTTATCAATTCATGAGCTAATCTAAATTTGATTGGTCTAATCGATTGACTAACAATTAATTGACAAGCGGCAATTTTCTTAAAAAACTGGGTTATATTGCACAAAGAGAAAAACAGAGTCACATAAAGTGCATTTTTCATCCCACATCTGATTCTGTTTGGACTGTTTCTCTTTTTCTGGTATTACTTCCGCCATCTTTGTTTCTGTATGAACTGGATACGCTTAAGGATGACCAGTGACGCCCTCTGCTGTTTGGCGGCCAAACTACAACACTTAAAGAAGGACTAAATAATTGAAACTAATTTTAATCTAATAAACAATCAATCAAAAGCTCATTAATTCTTTGTATATGTATTTCAAACACTGACTAAATTTAAGTTAAACATAATAAGAAAACAGATTGTCTTTGGTTTCTAAAAGCTGGAACTTCTCCAGGAAAGAGTCGTGATTTACAGCAGTGTGATCTGGCAGTTTTAAGTTTGTAATCTCTACAGGCAACTTTATTGATTTTGTTCAGTAAAACTAAACACAACTTATATCTATTCTTTCTTTATCGTGCATTCAGTTTCTTCATTTTGCAAAATCCAAATGCATAAAATTCTAAAATGACACTTCACTGGTGTTGTAAATATCTGTACTTTACACGGCAATGTGGACTCTGTCCTGTGTGTTTGTTAATCTTGATTAATTGTTAGAATAATTACTAAATTAATTTTTAGTAGCAGCTCTCCTGTAATCATTTTCAACTCGCACATCTTCAGTTATTGAAAAAAACCCCATTAATTTCCTATAATGTCGTTTAAACATAGAAGTAACTTTCATGTTTTTTTCAGGAAGGATGAGATATTTATAGGGGTATTAAAAACAATGAAGCCCCTCGTTCTGCTGCAGATCTGGGTTAAATCCCCATGAAGTGCTGTGAGTCTGTTCAAAACGCCCGCTAAGCGTTTTATTTGCAGTTCATTGGTCCTGGGCGTTTTGTCCTGTCAGGCCATCAACGCTTCCTGGGAGTCTGTTCCTTTAAGGTGGGCCTGGTTTTCTCATTCTGTGCGTTTCCTGCGGCGACACACAAATGCAGCGTCCATAATGGCAGCAGATTAGTCATCAGGAAATGCTCATGCATGCATACATGATCACCCACACACACACACACTCGTAGCGATGTTGGTGTGTGTTGTGGATGGAGGTGGAGCTGCGTAATGGAGCGATGCTCTTTGTCCTGCCCTACATCTGCTCATCTATCCGCACAGCTCAGTGACCCATTCTGGGTGTTTGTGTTGATGAGATGAGAATCACATAATGAGGATTCAACAACCTCATGGGCACAAAAAGATGACAATTTCATGCAACTTCTTAGAAATATAAAGGCACTGTCTGTGGTTTTTCAATGAAAACATTTTTCTTTTTACAGCCTGTGACAGCTAAATGTTTTTTAATTATTAATAATTTCAGACTGCAGAGGAATAATTAATATTGTGCACTTATGTTTGAATTAGCATCTTGGTATTTTTGCTATAGTTCAGAGCCAGACCTTTTCTAAAAGTCAAACCAAAGCTCCAGTAACTTAACAATTTGAGAAACTTTTATAAAATTTCTTATTTGTTAAAACTGTCACCATGTCGTGACAGTATGAGAGAAATAACCTACAGATGATCTCTCTCTTCCCCCTCCTCCCTGAGCTGCTATTGTTGTCTGAATAAATGGGACGCTCCTGTCCAAAATCAACCAATCAGAGCCTGGAGGCGGGTCTCAGCGCTGCCAATCATACTCATGTACTCTAATAAATATGTTAATGGCTAAGAAACAACTTACCATTACAGAAAAACTGTTTATCCAGCATCAAACTCTTACATTTAGGTAAAAATATAATGTTGAAAACACAAATTGACTCTGTGTCCTTAATATACAAGAACATCTTTTAACTGTTTTGTAAAGAAATAAATATTTTACTGCAACTATTTTTAACACAAGAAAAAAGTAATTAATCTGAATTTTGGCATCATTTAAGTAAATGTCAAAGTCTTCTTTATTTTATTTCACAACTTTGCAGTTGCATTGTGTATTTGCAGCCGTGTAAGTTCATACAAGTTAATCCAAAATGCACACACATACATCACCATCCACATATTAGTCTAACAACCTTGGTTTTTTTTATTATTATTGTTATTTAAACAAGAAATAAAAATCATCAGCTGGTAAGGTGAGATGAGTCGACCTGCTTTGAGTCAGTTTGACTCAGAAGTTTTCTATAAACCCGTCATGGTGTTGAAACTAACCTAAAGCAAAACAAAGCAGGGGAAGCTGCTCACCTTACCAGCAGCTTAGCTTATTATAGTTTGCATTAGCATTAGTTGCACAGAAAATCAGCAGTGTTTTTGTTTTGGTGTTCCCATAATGCATAAAAAACATGAACAGATATATCTGAAGTCAAGTAAAATCAGCAAACCACGTAGGAACTAATATTTCTATATAAACAGTGATTACAGCATTGGATTCTGCCTAGAAAATGCTTTTTTTTTCCAATGTGCATAAACATGTAAATAAATTACAAATTAATACATTTGTTTCAATTCCTCTCAAAATCTCACAGTACAAATAACTCACAATGTGATTTAGCTCTGCCAGCATTGGTGCTATTTTATCCATGCTCTCAGTATTCATGACAAATGTGCAAACACTCACAAACTGGAGAAAAAATGTTTCAAACATTGCGACACTGCAAATTTAAATAAGAAAGTTATATCTTACAAAATGTGACTTTTTACAGAGACAATAATCAACCTTAACAGAACATTAGCAGCTCTTAACATCCTTTATGTTCCCAATGAAAACTGAACTTTTAAAGTTGTGGAATTTATTCTGCTGTAAATTTGTAAAATGTACGTTCAGATTTATTCGACCTATTCATTGTATCATTAAATAATCAAGAAGCGATCAGGAACAGCAGTTATTTAGCCAAATCATATATTAGCTGGCATTTTTCAATTTGTCCTTGAAGATAACTGTTTGATCAATGTTGTAACAGCTAAATAAAATTAATATGAAGCGACCCTCCTGTGACTAACGGCCGTTAGTTAGCAAGCTAAAGTTTCAATCGAACGGATAATTTGAGCTAGCTAGTTAACCGTTGCTAATGTTACCTGTTTTTGGTGCCGTCTACATGCAACCATAAAAAACATACAGGTATTTTTTTATTGTTTCTGGTTTGTGAACTGGCTTTAAAACAACATTTCACGGGCGCAAATTGTATTTTAGTGCCGCTATAACCATGTTTTATGAGTTGTTTTTTGACGTTGCAGCCTACTTCACCGAACGACTCTTCTCTGCTTTGGTGTATTTCTGCGGTGGCGCCACAGCGCCACACACAGGCCTGGAGTAGTTACTACAGTATTTTGCGTTATATTCAGAGTTTTTTGAGTGGATGAACAAACATCTGGAAACAACAGCATAGACAACAACCGTTTTTCGAAACATCAACAAATATAACGATTGTTTTCATGTCGCCAAGGCCTCTATGTCTTTGAAAATTTCCGTGGGTGTCTTTATAGATGGGTTAACTTCAACTGCATCATAAAAATTACAAATGATGTATGAAAATACCTTATTATTCAGAGGGAAAAAATTGAGAACTTGTAGAAAACCCAATTTTTCATCCCTAAACAAGCGTTATTAAATATCAATAGTGTAACATTTAAAAATGTGACATAATAGTTCAAGCATCATAGTTAGTTTTCATTAGTAATGAGTTGCATAATCATGTTTGTAAATTTCTTGAAAGTATCTTTATGATACCTAAGATTTTGAAAGATGTGGTAGAATTACAGAAAAAAAGTAATTTATGTAAAAAAAGATCTCTTTATTTCTCTCTTTATTGTGATGAACTGTGGCCAGTTATTAGTTTTTGAGGTCAATTACATTTTCACACAGGATGAGGTTAGTTTGGCTATCCCTTACTAAATGAAATAATTATTTGGAAACTGCGTTTTGTATCTACTTAGTTGATTTTTTCTTGATATTAAAATCTATTGGATGATCTTTATATAACAGAAGCACATTTGTTAATGTTCTGATGGGAAATAATTTAAAGGGACAAATTAATTATTTAAAAAAAATCAAACATTATGTGAGGATTTAATAAAACGTCAACTATCAGCCTCAAAAATTCAGCAAATGTGCAAATAAAATCCTGATTTCAGTTTTCAATCATACAGTAAAAGCTGGTTGCAGCAATATTGTTACAAAGAAGTTCAGCCCATAGTGCAGAGTTTATAATATCTGAGCTGGTCTGTGGCTTTTTTTCAGCCTGAAATTACAAACAGATAATAATAAAAATTAGTTATTGCTTCTTTTTTTTCTTTTTTTTTGCTCATCTTTTACAACTTCAAACTCCCTGATTTTGGATGTAGCTTGAAAAGACTGAGATTATTTGAAAATCAATAATAAGCTGGAAGAAAACTTGCAGCAGATCTGCTGTTCATTAAAGGAGACCTATTATACATTTTTATACTTCCGTTTGGGTTTCTGCTGCTTCTAAAAAACACCAAGCGCTTAAAAAAACCACCAACCCATTTTCTGGTAAGAAGTTAATGTTTTTTGGTATTTGGCAAAAGAGCCGTTTTAAAAATCTCTGTTGTTGAGCCACATTCCATGGGCACTGCGCCGTTACCTAGCAACCACAGCCGAGTTCGGCCCGTCACCTAGCAACCACAGCCGAGTTCGGCCCGTCACCTAGGAACCCAAGTGGAGCTCCAGGACGATTGGTTAGCTGGTTTTACCCATAAAACTA
This sequence comes from Poecilia mexicana, assembly GCF_051168715.1. Lineage (NCBI taxonomy): Eukaryota > Metazoa > Chordata > Actinopteri > Cyprinodontiformes > Poeciliidae > Poecilia > Poecilia mexicana. The sequence continues at coordinate 21,374,031 of NW_028263380.1, read as the reverse complement.
TCCTAAACTGCTCCAGGAAGCATAATAGGTCACCTTTAAGCTACAACTAAATCAGGCGATCAAACGATTTCAAAGACGTTTTTTTAAAAGAAATGCTACAAAGAAGACTCAGTGATATATCAGCAAACAAGCAGGTTAAAGTTTTAAATCAGTGCAGAAATCGGAAGTTCATTTTGTTTCTTTAAAAAAAGTCATTTTGTGCTCTTCATTGACCGTCATAAAAAGGTTTGACATCTTGGTTTTAAATGAACGGAGAGGATTTTCTCTTCAGAGACAAAGAAGGAAGCCGTGCAGCATCGTGACAGAAGGTGCAGAGGAGCTCCTCTCCATTAAAGCTGCGTTAATTAAACTTAAATGTGGAGCTCCCGCCACAGATGGAGGTCTCCTGACAGCACAGAGGGGGTTTCTGCTTGGTGACGATGGAGCGCCAGACAGGATTAAAGTCAATAAATCCCCTGGAACGAAAAGTATCCCTGGTTTTTAAATAATCCACATTTATCGTCACGTGCATCTTGTTGCCTTAATCAATGAAAATGTTGAAATCTTTTTGAAAATACGATCAAAAATGTAAAAATTGTGTAAACGTTGTTAGGTTTTTGTGCATACACTGCAAACACAGAAAATCTTACCAAGTATTTTTAGTGTAGTTTCTAGAGCAAATATCTTATTATTACACTTGAAATAAGACAAAACTAAACTACAGGTAACTTTTCAGCAAGAAAAAGGAGCTTTATTGTAAATAATTACATAATATTGATAGAAAAGTTCTAGTTCAACTGGCAGATTATTTTACTTATGGGAAAATGTCTCGTTATCAGTGAAATAATCAGTGGAATTAGTACTTTTTTGTTAATATTAAATGGGACATATTATACAAAGTTCACATTTTGCCAATTTTTTAAACTTAAATCTGGGTTTTTACTGCTTCTAAAAAGTTTAAGTGCTTAAAAAAACACCTATCTGGTGTCTGTTTGTAACCTCACAAATCAGCAGTCACTGCCCGTTGCTTAGCAACTCAATCTGAGGTCAAGGATGTTTGCTTTGCTGTTTTTATTGCTCTTATGTGCTGTACAATGGCTGCTGGAAAAGACAATTGTTTTTTTTTTTTTTGTTGACTTACCATCCAGAAACCCCTTGCTGCGTTCCTGTTGATTGTGCAGGAGGCTCTACTTCTGCTTTTCAAAGATGTATGGTTGTATGATTGCGTATCTGTTTGCAGCCATTTTAAAGTGAGAGTGTAAACATTGAGTTGGGGGCGTGGCCAGCAGCAGCATATTGGGATTTAAAGTGACAAGACGCCATAAAACAACTGGAAGGAACTCTAAATAGGCAAAGCTTACCAGTCTGAAATCTAATTATCTGATAATGATTTTGTGCAAAACATGTAATGAACTGTTTGTATAACCCATAGATCTATTCTATCCTGTTCAAAGAAGCACAGTAGGTCAACTATAAGGAATTATTTACTTAAAACAAGCCTCTATTTCTAGCAGAAATGTTACATTTAATTTGGTTTTGTCTTATTTCAAGAGCACTAAGATATTTGCACTAGAAATTGGACCAAAAAAATGTGGTGAGATTTTGTTTTTGTTGCAGTGTAAGCATGGAGAGAAGCGCTGCCGGATGTTTGTTCTCATCAAGGAGTCTCGGACTCCTCATCGTCCTCCGGTGACGTCGGGGAGGCCGGAGTATCGTCCTCCTCTCCGGCTGCGGTTGCCGCGGTTGCCGCAGGCTGCAAAGCCGCAGCCGCCGAAGTCGTCATCTTCTCGTAGGTCCTCCTGCGCTGCCGCCTCAACGTCTGGCTCTGCAGCTCCTTCACCTCCTGCAGGACCTCCTGCGCCTCTTTCCAGGACGACACCGCCTCCTCCAGCAGCCGCTCGGCCTCGGCACGCCGCCTCTCCACCTCCTGATCCTCTTCGGGCGGCTCCAGAGGAGGAGAGACGCGGAGTTTGTCGGGGGTTTTGGGCAGCGCGGAGTCGAAGGATCTGTGCAGACCAGGGGAGTTTTGGTTCTGCTGGTTCTCCTTAATGATGCCCAGATGAGGGGAGTCGGTCTCGCTGCCCTGCAACGAACCGGATCCCTCCGCCTGACAGGAGTTGGATCTATTCAAACATGGCGGCGTCTCGGGAGTCTTCAGTGGAGGAGAATAATCCTTTCTGTTGGAACCCGATGACCCCTTCGGTTTTGGAGCGTCGGAGCTCTTCGATCGAGGAGAGCCGCTCGGATCCTTCAGGTGAGGGGAGTCGGCGGCTTTAGCTGCAGGAGAGTGAGACCCTCTGGAGCGAGGCGAGTCGGCGGCTTTGGAGCGGTTCTTCTTGGCTTTAGATCGAGGAGACTCTCTTCCTCTGAGGCGAGGCGAGTCTTTGCCCCGGAGGCGTGGCGAGTCGCTGCTCCTGCTCCTCGGAGACCCCGACGATCTGCTGATGATGACAGGAAACTCTGTCAGCTAGGACTGAAACGATTAATCAGATTCAGCGAATTTTTTAAATAATCCGTCAACTAATTTAGTAATCAATTAATCGTTAAGTACACTGTACAGACTCAAAAAAGTTAGATGTTGGAAAAAAGAACAACCTATTCAGAGCAATAATTTAACAAAGCTGGACAAAATACAGTTTGCATTAATTGGATTAATTGGATTAATCAATTAATCGTAAACTAGATATAGACTCAAAAAAGGACATTTACTGGAAGAAACCTCAACAAACTGAGAGCAGTCATTTAACCAAACTGCACAAAATATTTATACATTTCGCAAGTAAGATAAAAACACCTTTATCTATAAATATTTTTTACCCAAAACTCCTGAAGTGGCATTTTTTTTATATTCACCCGGTTAAAATTCACTAAAGATTGCATTTTAGGAAATAAAACATTTATTTTCCTAATTAAAAAAGTAACAGAATTGTTTATTTGCATAGTTTAACATATTTCTAATACTGTATAGAAAAGGCACAAGTGTTTAAATGAAAAATTTGTAGAATATACCAATTTGTTTATTTGATTAATCGATTAATCGTCAGACTAAAATAATCTCTAGTTGTAACAGAATGTGATGAGACCAACCTGGAGTGGGGAGAGTCTGAGCCCCTGAGGTGGTGAAGCCGAGGGGAGTTGATCCCCTTCAGGTACGTTGAGCTGCCGCCTCGTTCTCTCTCCGCTTTGGCCTTCTGCAGCTCCTATAAACAGTGACATTTACCATCATTTCACAGCTTACAGTCGGAGGGACGGAGGTTTCTGAGGAAGTCCGACCTGCAGCCTCATTTCCTCCAGCAGCTCCTGGGCTCTCTGCATCCTCTGGGCAATGAGGCTCTGCAGCTGGCCGACAGGCTGGGCGGAGGAGCCGCTGCCCGCCTCCTCTTCGGTCGGACAGCGACGAAGAGCTGAACGAAACTCTGACCGAATCATTGCTGGTCTGGAAAAGCAGATTGAGCATCAAATCATCTTATTAAACATTTATCAGCCTCTGTGTGTTCAGAGCACCTGAAGTCCTTCAGTTCCCTTTCAGTTTATGTGATCGTTCTACTTTTCTGGTCATTAGGTTGAAATGTACGGAAGCGCATTGCTATCACGCAGGAAAAAAAAAATTTCGAGCGCTATCACGTTATAACGTGATACGTATCTCGTTAAAACGTGATAGTATCTCGTTAAAACGTGATACGTATGTCGTTAAAACGTGATACGTATCTCGTTAAAACGTGATACGTATGTCGTTAAAACGTGATACGTATGTCGTTAAAACGTGATAGTTATCTCGTTAAAACGTGATATGTATGTCGTTAAAACGTGATAGTATGTCGTTAAAACGTGATACGTATGTCGTTAAAACGTGATACGTATCTCGTTAAAACGTGATACGTATCTCGTTAAAACGTGATACGTATGTCGTTAAAACGTGATAGTTATCTCGTTAAAACGTGATACGTATGTCGTTAAAACGTGATAGTTATCTCGTTAAAACGTGATACGTATGTCGTTAAAACGTGATAGTTATCTCGTTAAAACGTGATATTTATCTTGTTAAAACATGATAATTTTAGGTCCAGGAAGTGGCGGTATTATGCTAGGCTAGTACAGTGGCTAACATGAATTGGTCAGGTTTCCTTTCATGTTTGGTCTACAACATGTAGAGATACGGATGCTGCTTTGCACTGTGGTTAAAGCCATTAATAGCATGCGTACTCTGAGCAGGATCCTAAACAGAACGGGACTGCACCGAAGGAAACGTCAGTCCGGTCCTCTAGCTGTAGCGGCGTTCCTGACTGGATCGAAGCTCAAGTTGGCTTCCGATTGTAGCTTCTGATTTGGGAAATGGCTAAAGGGAGATTATAACGGAGGCTCAGACGTATTTGCTGAACAGTTTCTGTTCAGATTTGTTTTAACAGTACACCAGCTGAACAACGGCAACGGCTGTTCGTAACCAAGCAACCGAAATCAACAGAAGGCTCGATAGTGGCAAAAGACAAAACTAGATCCTGTTAAGCATTCTTCAAAATAAAAGACTTCCTCTCTCCAAAATAAATCATAAATCAGCAAAAGCTGAATGGCCTCCTTTAAACGTCCTGAGAAACAATCACCTAATGATCGTGATTCATAAATCTCTACTCGGCTTGGCTCCAGCATCCTTAAACTTTCTTTTACATAGGTCTGTTAATTCCCATTCTTTACGTTTTAACAATATTTTTCTTTTACATGTTTCACTTTTCTGAACTGAAAAAGGGAAGCAAGCTTTTAGTGTGATGGCTCCTACAGCCTGGAATCAGCTTCAGTCTGAAATAAAGATGTCAAAGCTGGTTTCACTGGACTTATTTCGAGCAATTCTTAAAAACAGACGAGATTCTCTTAAAAGGTGTCACTGTTTTTAAATTCTTTTCTACTGTTTTACACTTCTGCATATGCATTAATTAATTTTATTTTGTAACCAGGTTGCTGTGTGTTGCAGACTTCTACCCAGGTCCCTCTTGAAAATAAGATAAGATGTGTATCTCAACGTGGTTTACCTGATAAAATAAAATAAATAAAATAAAAAAAAATAAAATAATAATATTTGTCAAATATTGGTCAACAATTTTTAATATTTGTCGACAAACAAGGAGCAAAGAAGAGACATCTCTCCTTTACCATATAGGTGACTTAAAATAATGTTTTCTAATGGAGACAAAGAGGGTAGATAAAGATTATTGTGTTGCTTTGATAAAATAAAACTCTGAACTTGAAGATAGTTATAGAAATATTTTGTAGGACTATCATGTTTGTTTTTAATTTCTTCAAGTTACATAAATACCTTCCCTGAAAAAAGATCAGACACTTTAGTTATATTCTTAGCAGTTTAAATCCTGCTCTACATGGATGAACATTATATCGGATAGTTGTTGCATTTCTCCCAAATAATCAAGTGTTTTTTGCCAGATCATCATTGTATTTTTCAGAAATGGGTATTTTGTTTGCTTAATTGACCTTTTCCTGCCTGATGAGTACATGTACAAGTCTATAGCCATAGAGATCCAGTGGGACACAATAGTAACCCATGCTGGGGGCTGTCTGGAAGTAAAGTAAAACATTGCTGCCCTGATCTGGGTTGAAATAACATAATAGGTTTGATAATTGTTAACACCCTCTGTCATATGGCAGATATAAGAGAGACAGTTTCATTCTCGGGCGTTTACCATTTAAGTGAAGTTGGAAAAAGTTATATTTAGCTCCTTAAAGAAGAAGGGGAGTGAGGAAATTGAAACTGATTGGAAAACATATAAGAATTTTGGCAATATTGTAATTTTTATAATATTGATGTGACCAATTAAGGAGATGAGTAGCATCTTTAACTATTAAACTTTTAAAGCTAACATACTTAGACACTTCTGATCTGGAATAGATTATTCATCTCTGATGCTACGTTGCATCACTATAAATCGGAATCTGAAAAGTTGTTGGCATTATTATCCCAGCTGATGGATCCTTGTAAGCCACACAAAAAGGCAGGTGCTCTAGGACAAAAAAGTGAAAGAAAACAGAAGGTTAAAATAATAACAAATATTGTAAATGTGATAGGAGTTTATTTCTAATGCATTCCAGATGCAAACATATTTTTAAATCTCTCATTGCTGAGGTTTCAATTCAGATAAAGATTTCACAAATCACAAACTAGGTTTGAAATATTCTGCCATTAGCGTAGATTAGAATAATCTACTCCAGATTTGAAGTGTCGATGTATGTTCGTTTTTAAAGCAGAACAAATTATTTCTTAACATTTATATGTTAAATATAATTTCCATGATTAGTTACTTATTTACAGTCATATGTCAAGTCATATGTTAAGTATAATTTACATGATTATTATTATTCACCGAATTTAACTTGATTGTACACAATTCCAAAAGGTGACGTGAAAAATAATTAAATTCAAAGCTTTCTGTATGATTTATTTTGGAGAGAGGAAGTCTTTTATTTTGAAGAATGCTTAACAGGATCTAGTTTTGTCTTTTGCCACTATTGAGCCTTCTGTTGATTTCGGTTGCTTGGTTACGAACAGCCGTTGCCGTTGTTCAGCTGGTGTACTGTTAAAACAAATCTGAACAGAAACTGTTCAGCAAATACGTCTGAGCCTCCGTTATAATCTCCCTTTAGCCATTTCCCAAATCAGAAGCTACAATCGGAAGCCAACTTGAGCTTCGATCCAGTCAGGAACGCCGCTACAGCTAGAGGACCGGACTGACGTTTCCTTCGGTGCAGTCCCGTTCTGTTTAGGATCCTGCTCAGAGTACGCATGCTATTAATGGCTTTAACCACAGTGCAAAGCAGCATCCGTATCTCTACATGTTGTAGACCAAACATGAAAGGAAACCTGACCAATTCATGTTAGCCACTGTACTAGCCTAGCATAATACCGCCACTTCCTGGACCTAAAATTATCATGTTTTAACAAGATAAATATCACGTTTTAACGAGATAACTATCACGTTTTAACGACATACGTATCACGTTTTAACGAGATAACTATCACGTTTTAACGACATACGTATCACGTTTTAACGAGATAACTATCACGTTTTAACGACATACGTATCACGTTTTAACGACATACGTATCACGTTTTAACGAGATACGTATCACGTTTTAACGACATACGTATCACGTTTTAACGAGATAACTATCACGTTTTAACGACATACGTATCACGTTTTAACGAGATAACTATCACGTTTTAACGACATACGTATCACGTTTTAACGACATACGTATCACGTTTTAACGAGATACGTATCACGTTTTAACGACATACGTATCACGTTTTAACGAGATAACTATCACGTTTTAACGACATACGTATCACGTTTTAACGAGATACGTATCACGTTTTAACGACATACGTATCACGTTTTAACGACATACGTATCACGTTTTAACGAGATACGTATCACGTTATAACGTGATAGCGCTCGAAATTTTTTTTTTCCTGCGTGATAGCAATGCGCTTCCGTAGAAATGTGCAATTCAAAAACAAAATTTTACCAAGTATTTTTGGTGTAGTTTCTAGTGAAAATATCTTAACAGACAAAACTAATTTACAAAAAGCATTTCAGCAAGAAACAGGAGCTTGTTTTAAGTCAATAATTGCTTAATATCGCTAAAAAATATATTAGCCCCACAATCAACTGGCTCTGTACCATTACCTAGCAACCCCAGCCAAGCTCAGCCCGTAACCTAGCAACCACGTTCTAGTTCCACAGGCAGTTCACTTATAACAAAACATTTTTCTCATGTTTTAAGTAAAATAATCTGTCTGTTCAGTGGAACTAGTACATTTTCATCAATATTAAGGAATTATTTACATAAAACAAGCTCCGATATGTTACTGAAAAGTTTATTGTAAGTTAATTTAGTCTTTTTTTCAAGATATTTACACGAGAAATTAGACTAAAAATACTCTTTAAGATTTTGTGCTTTTGCAGTACAAATAAACTTCAGTAAAGACTTGCTGCTGTAACTTCATTAAAAATGTGATTCTGTAATGTTTTAACTTAGGAAGGAAGAAAAAGTCTCTGTGTCAATCTGATAAATAACGCAATAAAATTAAGAGTAAGTACAAAAGCCAAGTAGAGAAATCCCATCAATGCATCCAGTAGCTCCAACTACAGAAACATCCAGGTTAAGTCAACAGACCAACCATGAACAACCAAATTAGAGTCACTGACTCACTAACACGTGGTTCCGTTAGTAAACCGGAATAACCGGTGAAAATCCCAATACATGCAAAATGAGAATATGCAAAATCCAGACAGAAGCGCCTCAGTTGGGATTCAAATAGGGAAGAGGTGGAAATGTGTTATTTACTACCGAAACAAATACACAGTTAAAAGCACAAACAGGGATCACACTAAGAATCAAATTTGTACTCACAGTTTTTGTGTTGCTTGATGAGCCATGATTTTTTTATTAGCGAACACATTTTCAGATTCAGTGCTCATATTTCATTTTTCCTGCATGAGTTAAATTGATTGTCAAAAATCCCAGGATTTGTGAAAGTGCCTGTAAAATTTAATTGACAATCTCTAATATCCTTTGTGATAGCATAACGATTAATATATTTAGACGTAACAAAAAAATAAATCAGTGTGACAGAAATTTATTAAATCTGACATATCTGGAACTGAAGAGGATTAGGGCGACTGAGATTAAAGCCAGACTTCAGAAATTAAAGTCAGAATTCTGAGATTAAAGTCAAAGTTTTGAGATTAAAGTCAGAATTCTAAGATTAGTCAAAGTTTTGAGTCAGGATTCTGACTTTAATCCCATAATTTTTCAGAGGCTCTGCTTGTCCTCCAGATTATGGTGCAGATGAAGGAGTTGATTTTAAAACCTGTAATTTCTCTAGGTTATTGTAAAAGTGGATCAAATTAAATTACTAGAATATTTGATCCAGAGCCTCTAGCCAGTAAAAAGAACCACTTCAAGATGATAATCTAGTAATTTCCAGTCAGAATAAGAGATTAATCTATGGATGTTTCACCTGGAGGACAGGACTTCATCCATGGAGGCGCAGCGACTCCGACCCTGCATGCTGAACCTCTTCCCTGGCTGCGGCGTTCGAGACTGGGCCTGAAGGACCTGAAGGGGCAAAGGTCAGATCAGCAGTTTGTGGCATAACCCGTTCACAGATGATGATCCACTGACCATAAAATCGCACAAATAGGAATTACAAAAATAAATTAGCTCAATGGAAACACACCAATTAAAAAACAAAAATCTTGTTTTTCCAGGTGAGATGGTTCATGCTGGTGTGAAACCTGATTTTTACATCCATGCGTAGCGTCAACATATGACGAATCCTGCTAGCCTGGTTGATTTGCTCCAAACAAAATGCATGAATATTGATAGTTGTCTATAGTTTTTGTTTTAAGTGTCTGAAATCCTGCCAGCTGGTGATGTGACCTTCCCTGTTTTATCCACAGATTTCACTCCACAGCGTTAAGTAGTTATGAAACACAGTGGAAACCTTAAACTGCTACTGTGTCAGTTGCTCAACAGGTCGTTGCTAGGTAACCAAAGAGTGAGTGAGTTGCTAGGTAACCAAAGAGTGAGTGAGTTGCTAGGTAACCAAAGAATGAGTGAGTTGATTCCACACTGCAAAAACACAAAATCTCACCAGGTAAAAGTTCTAGTTCCATTGGAAGATTATTTCACTTATAACATGTGGAAAATGTCCTGTTATTCCAATAAGACTAGAACTTTTTCATCAATATTAAGGAATTATTTACTTAAAACAACCTCATATATCTTGCTGACAAGTTACTTGTATATTAGTTTTGTCTTATTTCAAGTGTATTAAGATATTTGCTCTAGAAACTAAACAAAAATTACTTTGTAAGATTTTGTGTTTTTACAGTGCACCAGCATTGCTTGGCTGGTCATGAGGCTAACGTCTTCTCTCTGCCTACATCTCCCAGAATGCTGTGCGATATTTATTGCTATTATTTATCATCCAGGCCTTCTTCAAACCAGTAGATGGAAACAAAACAAACTCACATTTTCTTTTTATGACATTTTCAAAGTTCACTCAAAAACCTTATGACAGATGGATGAAACACAGCGAGTGTCTCACCTGGACTTGCTGGTTCTTTTGGACTTTGGAGGCGTCCAGGTGTGGCTGTTTGCCCCAGGAGCGCTCGCTGCCTCTCGGTAGGCTTCCCGTCTTCACTTTGGGCTCTTTGGTCGTCACCCGCAGCTTCGAGACGTCGGTTCCTGCCCGCTGACGACCCCCGATCCCGCCTCCGGAGCCCTCTTTCTGCAGGTCGACCCGGAAGCTGTCCTCCCAGGATTCGTCGTCGTCATATTCAAGGCAGAAACCATCCTCTTCAGCAACCAGGTCAAGGGTCAGCATGCCGTGGGAGGATGTGGAGGCCTGAGGTTTCAGAGACGATCTCATGAAAGGTGGTAATCCAGAATAACAGGCAGGAGGAAAGGGGGATGTTTGTACCACGGCCATGAGGTGTCCTCTGGTCGGCAGCCGGCGGCTGTGAGGGATCTTGGCCCGATCTCTGGTCAGATGGTCCAGAGCGCTGTCCTCCTCAATGGTCACCTGAAAGCCCAATGGAAAGACATCAACATTTCCACCTCAAACCCTTAAAAACCTCTAGACAGACCAGGTCAGACCTCATCTAGAACTCTGTTCTTGGCCCTGATTATAGCCACGTTCAGCGTGTTGATCCAGGACTCCTTCTCCTCCGGACTCACAGCCAGAAACACCAGGTTAGGAACCTGAAAAAGACGAAGTTTAATCTTTTCTGACCAATGTTTTAAAGGTGACCTGTACATAGTTCCCACCAGTCTCAACCGGAAGTAATCTGCTCCATCTTAGTAGGCGAGCACAATGCATAGCGGACCAACAGCTTTGAGACCAACAAAAAGGAAACATGGACACTCTTCACCAATGTACAAGAGAAAGAGAACAAAATGGCTGCTGTCAGGACCAACCCGTATGACAAGGAAAATATGTCAGACTGCCTCTGCTCTCAAACTATGAGTTAGTTAATAACTGCTTAGTGAACAGGAAGAGTTTGTACGATATGGAGGAGATTCACGACCTGAAATCATTGGAGGCATACGATTAATATTTAAACCGATTCATAAAGAACGTACAAACTCTTCACGTGAATATCAAGGTTCTGGTGACTGGCAGAGTAAGCACATGTACTAACAAACACGAAGGCTACAAGTCCTTCTTAGCTAGCAGATTTAGTGACTTTTTATAAAACGTTCCAGAATATTAATCTGTAAACTGAAGCAGACATAATCTACTACACACGAGAAAGCCGTTTCAGTCACGTTTCCTCTGCCTCAGTTCAGAGTTTGCACGACTGTAAGAAAGAGTAAGCAGAAGACTGGCATGTGAAAGTGTTTCAGGGATTATTCTGCTGTAACTCACGGACTAATGGGATTCTGCAGATTAAGCTTTTTCACGGGGTAAAGAAAAAACGGTCAGCGCTCGGCCAGTCAGAGCCGCTCAGGGCGAGTGGGAGGGAAATAAACGTTTAGATCCACCAATCCTGATGGGGGAAATGCTCCAATGGGGCGGCTGGACAGTTGGGACAGCATAATCTCCGGAAGCAGAGGACAGATGGAGACAAGCAGAGACACATGGAAAGGACGAACTGTAGGAAGTTTTCACATCTGGAAAGGATAAATGCAGACTAACCGCCCATGAAATAGCTGATGTAACATTCTCACATATCTCCCTGTGGACAGGTCTTTCCGGTTCCTGACCGGATTGTTCAACTAAAACATTGTGAAACTGGACAGAAAGTGGAGGTTGAGGGAGGAAGGAAAACAACACAGGCCTAGTGATCAGGAAACAATAAAAAAACAAAAAGCAGAAACAGGAAGGAGAGGACAAATTAACCTGCAATTCAGCAGCCATTATGTGCAGGTTAATGGGAATCTGTTGGTTCTGAAATCAGGATTTCTGATCATGTTTGGTGCTTTTCAAGCAAAGAAAAGACGGTAAACGATGGACGGATGGATGGACGGACAGACAGACGGATGGATGGACGGACAGACGGATGGATGGATGGATGGATGGATGGATGGACGGACACAGACGGATGGATGGACATACAGACGGATGGATGGATGGATGGATGGATGGATGGATGGACGGACGGACAGACGGATGGATGGACAGACAGACGGATGGACGGACAGACAGACGGATGGATGGATGGATGGACGGACAGACAGACGGATGGATGGACATACAGACGGATGGATGGATGGATGGACGGACAGACAGACGGATGGATGGACATACAGACGGATGGATGGATGGACAGACAGACGGATGGATGGATGGACAGACAGACAGACAGACGGATGGATGGATGGACAGACAGACAGACAGACGGATGGATGGACAGACAGACAGACGGATGGATGGATGGACGGACGGATGGTTGGATGTGGATGGATGGATGGATGGATGGTCAGACAGACAGATGGATGGATGGACAGACAGACGGATCTTCTTTAACATTTGTTCTTTTCTCAGGTTTCTGAGATATGTCAAAGTCTGAACTCTTAAAGTTTCTTAACAAATCAAAACATCCCAGGAAACTTAAAGTTACCTAAAATAAAATTAACATAAAAACCAAAATAAAAACTTTCTAAAGTGCTTTATAAATACTGGAGGCATCAGGAAGTGACAGACGAACATACGTCCGGTCATAAGGAAAAACATATCTTTCAATCATTTCAGCTGAAGTTTAAAGTCAGAGTAAACCCTGTGGATTTCCCTCATAAGCCTTTTCAATGGATAATCTGAGCAGAAGAAACCGGTCGGCTGAAACCGGACGATTAGAGCTGTGCAGCGTCGACATCATAAGATCTGCAAGTAAGCCTCCGCTCTGCTCTGAGTTATGGTCTGGTGGATTTGAGTCTGCATGGCCTCAGCAGAGCTGCATCTGGAAAAAATTACTTTTCTCACACGGAGAAACAAAAACTAAACGATTCGGTGTTCGGTCAATTTTCATTAACTGTAATAATTTAAATAAATTTAAATATCTGTTCACTGTTAGAATGGAGTTAATGACATTCTATAAGTTATTTTTTAAACTATTTACTAATTTACCGGGATTCACCTGAATGAATATAACTGAAGCAGCACATTGTGTTCTGACTTTCATTATTATGTTAGTAATGGTTTTTCTACACTGTAAAAAAACATTTCTAATTTACAGTAATATACCGGCAGCTGTGGTTTCCAGAATTTTACCATATTTATGCATAAATTAGATTTTTTTTACAGTGTAGGTTTAAGTAAAATTTAAAGAGTGGATTTACACTACAAAAACACAAAATTGGTCTAGTTTCTGGTGTAAATGTCTTCAAATAAGACAAAACTAACTTACAAGTAAGCAAAATATAGGAGCCTATTTTAACCCTATTTAAAGTCAATATTCTCTCAACTTTGATGAAAAATACTAGTTCTCTTAGTATAGAAATATTTATACTAGTTATATGGGAAAAATGTCTTGTTATAAGTAAAATAATCTTCCTGTGAACTGAGTGCTTTTAAAAATAAATATTTAGAAATTTAAACAAGCTTCTATATCTTGCTGAAAATCTACTTGTAAGTTAGTTTTAAATTACTTCAAGTGTACTATGATATTTGCACTTTAATCTAGACCAAAAATACCTGGTAATATTTTGTTTTGCAGTGTGCTACGCTATGCTAATGAACGTCGAGGCCTCCAGACCAAATTGTGTCTAAAAACCTTGGCCAGGCCATGTAGTTTCCCTCAGAAGGTGTATCAGTGGCTCTAATTAAATCCAAGCCAAAACCGCCTTCATGTGTTTTGGAGACCGCTCCAAAGCAGGAAGTGGACTATAGCAGAGAGCATTCTGGGTAAATGAAAGCAAAACAAATACAAGAGTTCAGCGCTAGCAGAAGAAATGGCTCGTAGTTTTTTACCGAGACAAAAGAGAAATCCTACAATCGCTAAAATCTGACGCCACTCCATTTTTGTTTACACTTTGTGAAGAAGGAAGTTGCGCTCAGTGTATTCTTTAGATATTTTTGTGTCGTTTCCTTCAGTGGTTCTTGGTGCAGCGCCCCCACAGGCGAGGAGGGGAACAGGTTTTTCAGAGGTTTTGGTTCATTTAACACAGTGCAGTGTAAAAGTGAACCACAGCAGCTGAAAATGTAACAAACGCTGCAGATTTTCTCCCCAACTGAACCGAGTCTTTCGGGTTATCAGGTGTGAAAGTCTCTGAAACTGCAGGCAGAACTCACCGTGTTTCCTCGCTGCTTGCAGCGCAGCAACGTGAAGCGACTGTGGTTCTTCTTGCTCCGACTCTTCGCCTTCCTCAGCTCCTCTGAGCGCTCGTAATCAGCCAGGTCAAACACCTCCTGGGCTTTACGCTCATCTTTAACCTGCAAACATCAACATAGAAAAAAACACTCAGATTACATTAGGAGTGTAGCGATACAATAATTTCACGATATGATACGATATATGATATTCTGGTCACGATACGATATGTATCACGATATTTGTTGAGCAATACAGTTCGCTACGATTCAGTGCATTTTTACGATTTTCTGAAAGATTTTAGAAGGACAGAGTAATTTTAGTGACATTTTGTGTTCCATAGACTTGAATTTAGTTAACTGAAAACTGATTAAAAGCACCAACTACACAATACCTGACTCTGATTGGACAGTCTAACAGTCTGCAGCTGGACAAAATGAATCAAAGACGTAGTGAGAGAATTAGTTTCTGTCATTTAATTCATGTGGATTTGACATAAAACTCAAAAGTTTAAACGGTAATCCAGGAGCAGAGTGGGGAGATTATCAGCCTCTGTAGACTCTCAATATGCAAATGATTGCACTTATGTTTTTTCTTTTGGACACTATGGCTGCATTTTGGAGTAAAAATGCAGGGTAGGGTAAGGGTTAGGGTTAGAGTTGTAATCCTTTATATACAGAACAGAAACCGCTAAGCTAAAAACTAATTACGAAGTGAATGCTACCAGTCGAAATTTGCATTAATTTCACGATCTCACTGCTTTTGCAGCTGCTCCGTTCGCGCCGCTTCTCCGTTCCGCTTCTCTTTCATGGTTACTTGCGCAGCTTTACTTCGTTCCTCACCAACAAAATACAGCCCATTGTTATTTATTGAAGATTTTACATTTCCAAAAACACAGGAATCTAATGTTTCGTTTTGTACGTTTGGAAGCTCGTTCCCTCTCACATTATCGGAAAAGTCGGGGAATGGCGGCGCTTTTGACATTTCTCTGACATTCGGAAAAATATGGTTTACTAATTTTAGCATAACTCCGGTTATACTTGGCCTATTAACACAATTTAAAAACTGGTGTTAGTTTATAATGTGCACTTTAAGCTCAAGTTGAAAGTGAGACTGAGGGAGGCGGAGTCTTGCTGCTACGCCGTAACAAACTAGACGTTAAAAAGAGCTGTCAGGCTATGGACCCCTATGGTTTAACGGATCGATACTCGCGGATGAAAAATCGATACTTTCCGAGGGCGGAAAATATCGATATATATCGCTGAATGGATTTATTTATACAGTCCTAGATTACATCACCACTGCTTAATCCAGATGCTTGGCAGCAGCTTCTGCTAGGGCAGCAAAATCTGTGATTAAAGGAACCATGTAAAGTTTAAAATTCAGAGCGAGACACTGAGTGGTGATGAGACTTTCACAAAAAATAAGCACCCAAAAGTGTAGCTAACCTAAGGATGATAAATCAGTCAGTGTTTAATCAAAGTTTTGGTTCTAGAAGATTTACTTTTTTTGAAAATCTGCATTTTTGTCACGTGTAGTCATTGGGTTTCCACAGATCAGAGTGACGCCAGCGCCTCCAAGGCCCCCATCTTGTTTGATGAGCGTTTTATTCAGCGTTTTATTTGTTATTTGGACTTTGAAACCAGGTCAACTCTATGACAAAATATAAGGGCCAGGATAGGATTATTTTCTATTTAGAAAAGTAAACTTATAATGTTACAGTCATGATATCAAAGCTCCAGTAAGTAGCTTTTACAAAATTTGTCTTTTCCATATTTGTTAAAACTGTCGCCACGTCGTGACAGTTTGATATGAAACCAATAATCAGTGAAAATATCAATTTCCAGCTCTCTATCAAAAACAATCAATCAGAGCCAGGAGGAGGGTCTTAGCACTGTCAATCAACCTCACGTACTGCATCTGCATCAAACACAATTATGCAACCGTACATCTTTAAAGAGCAGAAGTGGAGCCTCCTGCACAGCCAACAAGAATCCAGCAAGTGGTTACTCAAGGTAAGCCAACAACTAAGCATTTGGCTTTTCCAGTAGCCATTGTACAGCGCATACAGTGGTAAAACCAGCTCGCCAATCATGCTGGAGCTCAACTTGGGTTGCTAGGTAACGGTGAGGTATCCGTCAAATGTGACTCAATAAATTGGACATTTATAAAACGGCTCATTCCAGACACCAAAAACATTAACGTATTACCAAAAAATGTCTGGGTGTATTTTTTTTGAAAGAGCAGAGATCCAAATGGAAATCCAAAATGTGCAAAAAGTGAATTTTGTGTATTAAAAAAAGGTAAAAAATCCCCAGTAAGTGGTGTTTTAAAGCATTTCTTCTTGATTTAGAAACTCATGCACATCTGTCTCTGCTGCTCGTTTAGCTCAGAGTCAATGACACAGAAATAAGCTTGTGTTTGTACCACAGTTTGTACCATCTGGTTCCACCCAGCTGCTCACCGATTTCATGAAGAAACCTGGAACCAAAGGACCGATCCAAACCTCCACCTTGTGGCTCCGCTGTTATCGGAGCTTTTCTACTGTCTGGGAGGTAAAATGTTTTTAATTGTGTTTAATCTAATGATAAAAATATGTGTGGCTGTTTGACCCATGACCCAATCTTCTATAATGTTTAATAATAATAAATAATATTGAAAACAGCTTTTTAAACTGAATTATTGATCATTTCACACAAATAAGAGCAGCTGTTTCCATTCCAGTTCATATTTTTCACATTCAGGTCGAACATCTGGCTCATTAGCTTGAAGATTTTGACTCGTTTCATTCAGATAAATAAATATGATACCGTCTGTTCAAGATGTAAAGAAGAAAATCTTTACTGCATTAAGTCAATGGTGGGACAGAGTGTTTATTAGAATAAATATGGATGTTTTGCAGTGTTATTTTTATTAAATTTGGTTCTGGTTCCTCTGTGCAGGCGAAGCTGTTGGTTTAGTGAAAACGAGTCAGGAGGCGATTCAGTGTGGAAAAATGAGTCGCCTTGCTCCATGTTTCATTCATCCGTCGAGTTTTCACTTCGTTCAACTTTAAAAAGTTAATTTGGTGAAAGCTTCCGAGCAAAAAGGAAAACCAGCTGAGTTTAACTGAGAGGAAGAGACATTTATTCATATTTAACAAAACCTAACTCTGCTGGAGCAGCGGCTCTGAATAAATGAAACCAGCAACAGGGAACTTTATCTAACCAAGCCACTCTTACTTTTACACTTTTTTGTTTTTTACTTTGTTTGTTTTTATTATTCCAATGATATATTAACTATTATTACCTGTTATAGCCTGAGCTAGCCACTAATTCACACATGCGCTAATAGAAATACTTCCAGGAAGGGTAATTTTTATCTTTTTTTTTTTTTTTATATATTTCAGTGTAATCGTAAAAATAATATATGATTTAAAGAGAATAACAAAAAATGAAGATAAAAACAGTTTGACCACATTTTGCTTGGCTTCTGAAAAAAAACCAAGTAAATGTAAAGGGAGTAATAAGTTAGTATTTCACATAAACACCAATAAGGCTAAAAGTTGTGATTATTATAAAAACAAATGTTTTGTTTGGCTTTTTTGTCTGTGACAGTGAAAATATCTTAAAGTCCTGTGATTCCTTGTAATATTTGAACTAAATTATGAGATTTATTATTCATTAAGAGAATTATAACACTGTCTTATAACATAAATAAATATGTTACACTTTGTCTATGTACGTTTAAAAATAATCCAGAATTATTTCTTCAAATGAACCAAAGGACCAGATTATGCTGTAACAGAGAGAATATAGATATAAGAGGAATCCCAGGATTTAGGTTACAAATTAGCAACCCCAGCCCGTTACCTAGCAACCACAGCAGAGCCCAGCCCGTTACCTAGCAACCCCAGCAGTTTGTTACCTAGCAACCCTTAGCGGAACTCCTACATTTGGTCAGTTGCTGCTCCCTGTTTCACATTCATGAAGCCAAATGGATAAACTCCAACTGGATGCTTCCTCCAAGAACTTCTTAATTATGACTCAAATATCTAGAGAGCTGCGCGTACGAAGACGATTCTCCAGAAGTTCGAGATTCATGACCATCTGCTTGGCAGCCTCTATGTACAACTGGCATTTTGTTTGACTTGTTGTTGGTAACTGGCAAATAAACATATGTTTTATATGTCTTACAATATCAGAATATTTTCACAAAAACAAACAATGGCTGTACAATGAAGCTTAATTGATTCATAAATGGTTTAGTTGGTGACATTTACCCATTTTTTCTACATTTGTTCCTTTGGGCACTGGTGCCGATTACATAACAGTCCATTATTGATTGGGAGGAAGAAGAACAAGATTCAATTGCATCACGTTTTTAACACAGTGGTGACGCCACGTTAAGCATTTGGTTCCAGTTTGAGTCCAAATGGGAACTCTCTCCATAAAACAGCAAACCGCTCAGTGGAAACGAGGAAACGCAGAACGTCTATTAAACTGGGTCAGTTCTTCTTTCTTTGTCCAGCAGGTCTCACAAGAATAGATAAAAAAGACTCAAATCTAACATCATTGTTCCAGTCGGATGCAGCATGATACTCATGCCATGCAGTCGCTGATTTGCATTTGGAGCTGAAACGAGTCAAGGAGAACACGGCTGCATCTGTAATCGATTAGAGATGGGATTTTCTGTCGCAGCTGGTGTCAGAACCAAATGCTGCAAAACAAAAGACGGCATAAAAATTCAGAAAATTAAACTGGAAAAAATAAAAAAATTATAATCAGAAAGACATAAAATGCAAGAAATTAAGAAAAAAAGAGAAATTCCAGTAAGAGACGCAGAAAGTCAATAATATATATATGAGAGCAGTTCTGTGTTTGTTAGGTTCTGTGTTTTGAGTTCGAGTTTTTGTCTGTCTAGTCCTGTTTTCCCCTGAGTCTCTGTCTTGATTGATCCCAGCTGTGTGTCGTTCCTGTGATTACCCTCCCAGTGTATTTAGTCCCACCTGTTGTCAGTGTTCGTTGTCGGATCCTTGTCGTGTCTATTGTTGTCTGTCGTAGTCAGAGTCGTCTGCATCAGTCTGTCCGTCGTCGCAGTGGAACTGCTAAGTCCTGTGTCGGCGTCAGCTCAAGAGTTAGCTGTGTTAGCTGTGTGCTTCCTTCTGCCGTGCTGCCTGTTGGACTGTGAGCTGCATCAATAAATTCTTCATCATTATCACCTTCATACCTGGGTCTCAGCGTTCTATCCTCACCACCAACCACACACCATGACAGTGTTAATAAATCAGTTAACTGCATATAAATTAAAACGAGCCTAATAATTTCTATTTGCATGATTTACTGTTGTTTTTTCTTTGTCTCTTTCTACTAAAAACTGGATGATAAAAGTTTTCAGTCTGGTGATTTGAGCTCAATAAGTTACTTTTTTTAAAGGATAATTTTGTTTACAGAGACTTTATAATTAATTTTACTTGTTATTTCTGTTATTTATTTTGGATATTTGAAATGTGTTCCAGTGTTAAATATTCATTAGAATTTAAAGTTTATTGATCTTTGAGAATTTCACATTATTGGATCATTATTACCTGAAAATGGTCTCAACACAACAATATTATCGTTTATTTCAGTAACTTCTGGGACAATTATATGTCAGTTACTGTGACATATATGAGAGACATTTTGTTTCCCTTTCAATAATAATAGAGAAAATCTTATTTAATGATTAATTTAAGTTTTTTTTGTTCCAAACCAAATAGTATAAAAAAGGCTTAAAATAATAAATCTCTATATGTTTGTGCTTTCATGTTACAAGTATGTTTAGTTTCTCTGGGATGATGAATGTTGATGAAATATTTGCAATATTTCATTTAAATGTGATAACTTTGCAGTTTATGGATTAATTTAAAACAAATTTGTTGAACTTGAGACGTTTTATGAGCTAATAGTAATACAAAACTGCAACACAAATGAATAAAAGTCGCTTCATAAACACTCAGAAACCTTTAAATGTATAAAACTGTTCCATTTCTTGATCATAATGAGGATGATTTAACATTCCTCTGTGTCATATGGTGTGTTTAATGGCTGCAGGGTTCATGGCAGTCACATGTTGAGAAGCCATCAATACCATTATCAATACCACAATCTATACTATTTACATGGAGCCTGAGCCTCAGCGCCGCCGACATGGAGACGCTTCAGAAAATACGAGACAAAAACAGGAGCTCTGGATGTCCGGATGATCAATTATCTGCATTTTTCATGAGAAATATCTGCATGAGGGAGGAATGTCTTCTCTGCTTTAGTTTCAGAGTAAAACTGCTACCTTTAAAAATAGAAATCCAACACACACACGCACACACACACACACAGCGCCTCTGGCTGCAGTAGTTAGCGGACCCGGGTCATTCTGAGACACAGAAACAGGACGGATCCCCGAGACTCGCAGTGAAATAAATATGTAATTACAGGAAACACAGGCAGGCTCGTTTCACCGCTTCAGAGCAGATTGCAGTGATTTACAGCTTCTCACTCACGCCTCAAACTTGTTTTCTTCCCACCCCAGAGCGCGTCTTTACCCAGAAATCTAACGATTTACGATGTAAATAATGAGATGAAGCTCCCTGCTGCAGCGGTAAGTGGGTTAGGGTGAGTCATTATGACGCCGCTCGGTCCGATCGGCCGGCCTCGGCAACAATAACAGGAACACGAGTTTCTGCAGCTAAAATAGAGCCGAACACACAAACAGAACCTCTCAGCAGAAACGCACTTTATTCCTGACTCTGCATCCGCATGGAAATGTCTATTTTTAAAGCAGCGGACGAACGGACTCTGGTCTTATGGAAGATGTTATCAGTATTTAACCTTGTGCAGAGTTTGTGTTTGCAGCCAGTTTGTGATTTTCTTCTTTCTGGTTTTATATTACTCTCTGTAATCTTTCCACTTCTCTGTCCCATTAGATCAGGTTTTAATAGTTTCTGCTTTTAGTTGAGGTGTGATCAGGCCTGTCGCAATTAAGCAATAAATCAATAAGTCAGATGATAAACAGGTGATAACAAACTCAATAATTTCCCTTTGCCATATGTAACAATTTTCTCTATTTTCTCTATTTCTACCAAAAACTAGATGACTAAACTCTTCACTCTGGTGTTTTGGTCTCAAATAAACATTTTTTAAAGGACAATTTGTTTACAGAGACTTTCTAACTAATTTTATTTGTTGTTTCTGCTGTTTTATTTATTTATTTTATTTTTTAAAATGTCCTCCAGCTCCAGTGTTCAATCATTTAACTCTTAAAGTTCCTCTTAAAGGGCCGGTTGAGCCTGAATCTGTTGATAAAACCCATTAAAATATCTGTTAAAATATCAATAAACTGCTGTTTGTTTCAACATTCAGTAAGTATTTCTTATAATTAAATTAAACATATTTCCACGCTGATCAGCCCATCCAGGATTTTGTGATTTTTTTTGTGGTTTTTTGCAATCAGAATCAGATTTTGTGGTGCTAAATAAGAAATATTTCTAATGAATTTGTATTATATTTATGCTAAATGATGCTAAATGTGACTTTTTATTAATCGCCGTATCAATCAGGAACTATAACTTCACATTAAGTAATGCTGAGTCATTGAAACGAAATGTTTTTCACCAATTTTGAGAAATAATTACAGTAAAATCAGAAAAAATGTGGGGATCTGTTGATTTTGTGAATCTTACAGATTTGTAAAGAACTGAAAGGACTTCCTGATGTCATCAGGAGTCTCGAAGGCCACATTAAAAGCTACGGCGGCCATATTTGGCCCCCGGGCCTGGAGTTTGACACGTGACTTAAATCATTTAAAGTGAGTTTAAACTAATGAATGAACAGCTCCTTCTTATGCTGGGAAAAAACAAAACAACAGAAACAAATTGACCAACTGTTGAAGCCGTTTTTATTGTTCAAACTCCTCGCCGACAGACGGCCTCCACCTCCTCAGATCTGCCTGTCTGCACTCTGCAGAGATAAAATCAGCTGAGATGCAAAACTCAGAAGAAAGTGTTTGAGAAAGTCTGACTCAGCGTCCCGCAGCCTGTGTGTGGAGCTGCATAACAGTTACGTAATGCTGGAGCAAAAACAGAATCAGTGTGAACACTCGGCACTTAGGATCCAAACTGCCTCACTGACAGGAAGGTTCATCTGATTCCCGACACGAACAAACGGCCTGCAGTCAAACCACGCAGCATTAAAGGGGACAAATTATGTTAAATTCACATTTTTCAGGTTTTTGTGCTTTCATTTGGGTCTCGACTGCTTCTAAAAGCAACCAAGAGCTTAAAAAACCCAGCACAGCCAGTTTTTGGGAACAAGTTAAAGATTTTTAGTGTCTGGAAAAAGAGCCATTTCAAAAACCTCTGAAATGTAATATTACAAATCAACAAGCCATTACCTAGCAACCCCAGCCAAGCCCAGTCCGTTACCTAGCAACCCAGCTGGAGTTCAAGCATGTTTGGTCAGCTGGTTTCACTGCTGTACAATGGCTGCTGGAAAAGACAAGTGATTTGTTGTTGTTTGTGCAGGAGGCTTTACTTCTGCTTTTCAAAGATCAGTCGTTGTAAAATTGTGCTTCTGTTTGCAGCCATTTTCACATGAAAGGCTAAATATTGAGTTGGAGGCGTGACTTAT
Organism: Poecilia mexicana; assembly: GCF_051168715.1. Taxonomy (NCBI): domain Eukaryota; kingdom Metazoa; phylum Chordata; class Actinopteri; order Cyprinodontiformes; family Poeciliidae; genus Poecilia; species Poecilia mexicana. The sequence goes on along the minus strand of NW_028263380.1, from coordinate 21,351,086 downwards.
TTGGACTTAAAGAGATAAGACGCCCTAAAACAGCTCAAAATAGGCAGAACTGACCAGACTAAAATCTCATTACGTAGGAATGATTTTGTAAAATCAAATGAAATGAATGTTTTGTGCAGTCCGTAGATTAATCCTAACCTGTTAAAGGAAGCATGTTGGTGTCCGTTAACATTAGTGAATTTGTCTACCACAGAGCAATAAAAAGATTAAAACTGATGTGAAGCAGTTTCTCCAAAGAGGATGTTGGATTTTCATACAACAGGAACTTGATGAGGTCGGTTCAGGTGAAAAGCTCATGTTTCAGAGCCGACCGGCCATCATCTGAGCTGGAAGTAAAAACAGATTACAGGACATCGTTCCTCCCTCGTCTCACTAAAACTTACATTTTACATCAACTGACAAACAAACAAAGTCACATCCTGATTTTACTGGAGATTCTTAGATTTATCAAGATTTTAATCAACATCACAAATGTTTGACCCGTGTAATTTACCAAGGATGCAAATATTCATCGACTATATCCATATTTTTATTGGACTGTTTAACTAGTTGCTGTTGCCATAAAACAAGTAATTTACCACAGTCAAAAAATTATAGTTCTTTCTATTCCTTTCAAATCTATTTTTAATTACTTTCTGGTTGTTTTTATTCTTGATTTTGGTGTATCAATGTTGTTTTATGGATGTTTTTTAATCTATTCTCAGCTTTGTTATTTTGTGTCTTTTTGGTGCTTGGAAGATTTTTGTTATTGTTTTTATTTAATGATTTGTTTGTCTTTGTGATTTTATATACATCTCTGTGGTTGTCTTGAGTTTTAATTATGAGTTTATTTAGTGTTTTTTTATCTTTAGAGTTACGCGCTTCTTCCCTTGGTTTGGGAAAATATTTCAAATTGTCCATTTGAAGCTCAACAAGTAAAAAAATAAATGAATCAGCATTTACATGGATTTGTAAGTGTTAGGATTCATGTTTTTGTACTTCCATTTGGGCTTGTACTGCTTCTAAAAACAGCCACTTAGAAAAAACACACCGCCACAATTTTGACAATGAGCTAATGATTTTTGGTGTCTGAAAAATTAGGCGTTTCAAAAATAGGGTTTTATGTCGTTACCTAGCAACCCAAGTGGAACTCCAGTCCGTTACCTAGCAACCCAGGTGGAACTCCAGTCCGTTACCTAGCAACCCAGGTGGAACTCCAGCACATTTGGTCATCTGGTTTAACCGCAGTATGCGCCCTACGGTGGCTGCTGGGAAAGAAGGAGCCATTTTCACATATAAACTTAAACGCTGAGCTGGGGGCGTGGCCAGCAGCTGCTCATTTGGATTTAAAGTGACAGCGTCCTAAAACAGCTCATTCTGAAAGGAGCTCAAAACAGTCAGAACTGAGAACACTGAAATCTTTTAATCTAAAAATGATTTTGTGAAAAAACCGTAACGAACGTGTTTGGACCACAGACCCGGCCCAACCTGTCCAAGGATCGGTCGCCACTAGAGGAACACAAACTCTGGGAGTTTCTGTTTCACTCTCCAACATCACGTCTGACTCCTGAGTCAGTCGCTGCTGCTAATCTCCGCTGTCGCTCCAGGACACAAACCGTCTCCGTCTCTCTCTGACACTAACCCACAGTGAGGTCGCTGACACCAAACAGCTGCTGAAGCTCCAGGCCCAGAACCCATCAGGCAAAACGAGTCCCAGTCCTCCCAGTGCCGTCCCATTAACTATGTTTCCGTTTCGCTCGTTCCTCACCTCCTTGTCTGAGATGAAGAGGTGATCTCCCTTCAGCACCAGGTACCTGCTCCGCCACAGCTCCCTGAAAATCCCTCGACCGCAGAACTTCCTGATCCAACCTGCCTTCTCCGGCTGCTGGACGGCGAGCGGACCGGAGTCCTGCAAGCCCTGAAACAGAAGAAGAAGAAGATAAAAACAAAACAAGAGAAACCACAAGTTCACAGCCAACATGACACCAACAAGTCAGATAATTATAGATCAGATTAATCGATTATCAAAATAAGTGTCAACTAATTTAGTAATCGATTATCGTTAACTTAAAAAAAAGATAATTTGCTGAAAAAACAACGTACTCAGAGAAGTAATTAAGCCAAAACTGCAGAAATAAATAAATAAATGATGAATTTAAGATATAAAAAAACTCCTCAAATATCATTCCTTCTAGGGATGAAATGATTAATCGTGATTAATCATGATTAATCGTGATTAATCATGATTAATCATTAATCGTGATTAATCATTTGTTAAAATAATTGTCAGGTTACTTAATAATAAGTTAATCGTTAACTATGGTTCACAGATTCAAAGAACATATTTAAGCCAAAACTGTACAAAAAATATATACGTTACACATTTAAGATGAAAATAAACTTCTTTGTTTGTAAATATGTTTTACCCAGAACTACTCAAACGGCAAAGTTTGCTTCACCTGGTTCAAAATAAAATATATTAATCCAATAATTAGATTTAATCCAAAAGATAATCAACAGATCAATCCTAAATTGTATTGATACATTAAGCAGGAAGTGTTGAAGTATTTTTATTTAATAAATGATCAGGTGTTCAAAGGAATGCTATGTTATTCATTTTAGGCAATAAAATTTAGTTGTTTGTTTCTATTAATGTATTTTTAATATTGTAGAAAAAAAGGTTTAAATTTAAAATCAGCAGAATGTGGCAATTTTTTATCCAATTATCCATCGTCAGATTAATCGATAGATTATTTTATAACCAAAATAATAGAGTTGCAGGTCTATAAAGAATTAATTTGTGTTATTAGTGTGTGATTATTGCATAAACGAGGAAAATAAATATTTTAATTTCACAAACAAACAAAAAAAGGATTAAACTCATAAGAAGATCAATTAATCTTATTTTTAGGTTAAAAAATGAAGAATGACTGAAAAACCAGATGAAAGTAGATTTTAAAAAATGAGAAAAAACAAAGTTAAAAGGTAAAGCTTTGGTCTGAGAGTAGAAGAAGAGGAAGAAAGGCGAGGGAGAAGTGAAGAGGAGGAATAACGTGCGACTGATGGAGGAGTGCAAATCTTCACGATGATCGTGTTTGTCATGATCTCACTGCTCTCCGTCAGTCTGACCTACTTTAATTGCATAACAGCCCGACTCTCACAGAAGTAAGAGGAATTAAAGCTCCGCGGAGCCTCAAGCGGCCCTCGCAGCCAAGCGCCGCTCAAGCCTATAGCCACCGCGGATGTTCCAGCACCGCCTCCCGCCGGCCACTGCCGACGCTCGCGCGCCGTCCTCCATGCGATCCGCTTCGATGTCTTGGGCAGCGTTCCCTGGCCATGCACCCAAAATCTGGAGCAGATTGGGCCATGTGGCAAGGAGATACAGCTGTTTGATTAACCTAGGGGGCGCAGTGGAGTCAAATTGCAATTAAACTGTATTGGGCTCCTCAGAGGTTCACAAGTTTCACTCATAAAAAGTCTGGTGCAAATAGGATGATGCGTTTGTGAATAAGAGACGATCGTATGCATATGGCGAGGGACAGCCATTTTGCCACTCCCCCACGGGTCTGTAGGCACTGACAGAGTTCATCATCATCTCATGTTATGTCAGTGTGCACAGGGTTGGAATCCATGACACACCAACATGTTTTAGAGTGTAAAAGTAAGACATACAGTATAAAAAACAGGTGACTTCCTGTCGGAAGTGGGCGGGGCTCAGGTGATGTCATCAATCGACCACCTAACTGTGATGAGGGCTGGTCTATAATGAGACATAGAAAGTCTGATGCATCTGTGACCTGGCATTAGGAAGTAATTTCACATTCATGTTTCATGATGTATATTCAAAGTTTGGGACTTAGCCACGCCCCCACGGGTCAGTAGAGTTCATCACGGCAGAGTTCATCATCATTTCATTTCATGTCAGTCTGCACAGGATGAAACCCATAAGAATTAGAGAGAAAAAGTAAGACATACAGTAGAAAAAACAGGTCACTTCCTGTCGGAAGTGGGCGGGGCAAGGGTGATGTCATCAATCGACCACATAACTGTGATGAGGGCTTATCTATAATGAGACATAGAAAGTCTGATGCAGCTCTGACCTGGCATTTGGAAGTTATTTCACATTCATGTTTCATGGTGTATAGTCAAAGTTTGGGACTTAGCCACGCTCCCACGGGTCAGTAGAGTTCATCATGGGAGAGTTCATCATCATGTCATTTCATGTCAGCCTGCACAGGATGAAACCCATAAGAATTAGAGAGTAAAAGTAAGACATACAATAGAAAAAACAGGTGACTTCCTGTCGGAAGTGGGCGGGGTTAAGGTGATGTCATCAACTGACCATCTCAATGTGATGAGGGGTGGTCTGTAGTCAGATATAGGAAGTCTGATGCAGCTGTGACCTTCTATGTGGAAGTTATTGCATCTTGATGTTTCATGGCGAATAGTCAAAGTTTGGGACTTAGCCACGCCCACATGCTTTGACATAGAAAAATTCCTACGATAACTTTTCATCTTTAATGTCTCAAGTCTCTGCTGACTGAGTTTGAAGTCTCTATCTCAAAAGCTGCAGGAGGAGATAGATCAGATGCGATGTCTATGAAAAAGAGGAAATGGCTGATTTTGATCCAAAATGGCCGACTTCCTGTTGGGTTTGCACCATGGCTCTAAGAGACTTTTTTGTAGGTCCTGACATGATACACATGTGTACCAAGTTTCATAATTCTAGGTTAAAGCATGGCTTGGGGCTGATCATTTAAAAATTTCTAGGGGGCGCTGTAGAGAAATTAGGCCACGCCCATCAACGACTGTTATGGATTCCTGTTCGGGGATGGATAAGGATGCATCCTAGTGAGTTTGGTGCAGCTGGGCTGAACGATGTGGAATCTAGAGCCAAACGTATGGCGGCGGCGTTACCTCTGCTTCGCCGCGGTCCCACGGCCACGCCCTCTACAGAAGACTCTTGGCGCTTTAAAGCAAGTGAGACTAACATGTTATCTGTCATCCAACACAGAATCATGTTGATTAGGTGCAGTGAGCCATAAAGGCAACTTTCCATGGAAAAAAAAGCACTTCCTGTTCTGAGGGGGCGGGGCTTAGATGACGTCAGACTATGACAACATAGGATCGTAGGGGACCCTACCAGGATCAATCATGTCAAGTTTGGTGCAGCTGGCCTCAAAATTGTGGAATCCACAGCCAAACGTAAGGACACGGCGTTTAGGGTCACTTCGCCACGCCGCCACGCCCACCTGCTGGATTCAAATGAGCTTGGCTTGGAATCCTCAACACACCAACATGTTTTCTGTCTGTGGACACAGTTTCACCTCGATTAGGTCAAAGGGGTCAGATAGCGACCGTTCAGCGTAAAAAATGACACTTCCTGTTCTCAGGGGGCGTGGCCTAAATGACGTCATCATTTGACCGTTGGGTATTGTAGAGCATCCCATGATGATCAATCACTGAAAGTTTGGTGCTTCTATGAGTTTTTTTCAAAGAGTTATAACAGTTTGATGTTTCATGGCGAATCGGTGACCTTTGACCCCCGGAAAGACCCCTTCAGCAAGCCCGAAAACGCAAACCTACGATAACTTTGGATCGGCCATGCCTTTTGAACGATCTGACCGAGTTTGAAGCCGATCGATCGAAATCCCTAGGACAAGTTCGATCAAATGCGAACCCTGCAAACGCCCAAAATCGGGTCAAAATCGGAACTTCAATCCAAAATGGCCGACAATCTGTGATACTTGCACTATGACATTAATTGTAAATTCTGAGTGTTTTGGGGAGCTCTACAAGTGTACCAAGTTTCAAGTCTCTACGATAAAGTAAGTGAATAGGAAAGGGTCTTTTGAAAGTTGCTAGGTGGCGCCCTTGAGCCGTTTCTGTTGCGATTTTTCCCGGGACCTTAAAATACGTAAATTTTACACGGGCTCTATGCCCCCGCCAAGTTTGGTGAGTTTTTGAATATGATAAAGCCCCCAAAAAGCCAATTCATTTGGGAAGATAAAAAAAATAATAATAATTAAAGCTCCGCGGAGCCTCAAGCGGCCCTCGCAGCCAAGCGCCGCTCAAGCCTATAGCCACCGCGGATGTTCCAGCACCGCCTCCCGCCGGCCACCGCCGACGCTCGCGCGCCATCCTCCACGCGATCCGCTTCGATGTCTTCGGCAGCGTTCCCTGGCCATGCAGCCAAAATCTGGAGCAGATTGGGCCATGTGGCAAGGAGATACAGCTGTCGATTTACCTAGGGGGCGCAGTGGAGTCAAATTGCAATTAAACTCTATTGGGCTCCTTAGAGGTTCACAAGTGTCACTCATAAAAAGTCTGGAGCAAATGGGATGATGCGTGTGTTAATAAGAGACAATCGTTTGCATATGGCGAGGGTGAGCCATTTTGCCACGCCCCCACGGGTCAGTAGGCATTGACAGAGTTCATCTTCATGGCATTTTATGTCAGTCTGCACAGGATGAAACCCATATGACTGAGAGAGTAAAAGTCAGACATACAGTAGAAAAAACAGGTGACTTCCTGTCGGAAGTGGGCGGGGCTAAGGTGATGTCATCAATCGACCACCTAACTGTGATGAGGACTGGTCTATAATGAGACATAGAAAGTTTGATGCAGCTGTGACCTGGCATGTGGAAGTTATTTCACATTCATGTTTCATGGTGAATAGTCAAAGTTTGGGACTAAGCCACGCTTAGTCCCAAACTTACCAGTAGGCATTTACAGAGTTCATAATCATCTCATTTTATGTCAGCCTGCACAGGGTTGGAATCCATGACAGACCAACATGACTTAGAGAGTAAAAGTCAGACATACAGTAGAAAAAACAGGTGACTTCCTGTCGGAAGTGGGCGGGGCTAAGGTGATGTCATCAATCGACCACCTAACTGTGATGAGGGGTGGTCTATAATGAGACACAGAAAGTCTGATGCAGCTGTGACCTTATATGTGGATGTTATGTCACTTTGATGCTTAATGGTGAATAGTCAAAGTTTGGGACTTAACCACGCCCACATGCTTTGACATAGAAAAATTCCTACGATAACTTTTCATCTTTAATGTCTCAAGTCTCTGCTGACTGAGTTTGAAGTCTCTATCTCAAAAGCTGCAGGAGGAGATAGATCAGATGCGATGTCTATGAAAAAGAGGAAATGGCTGATTTTGATCCAAAATGGCCGACTTCCTGTTGGGTTTGCACCATGGCTCCAAGAGACTTTTTTGTAGGTCCTGACATGATACACATGTGTACCAAGTTTCATAATTCTAGGTTAAAGCATGGCTTGGGGCTGATCATTTAAAAATTTCTAGGGGGCGCTGTAGAGAAATTAGGCCACGCCCATCAACGACTGTTATGGATTCCTGTTCGGGGATGGATAAGGATGCATCCTAGTGAGTTTGGTGCAGCTGGGCTGAACGATGTGGAATCTAGAGCCAAACGTATGGCGGCGGCGTTACCTCTGCTTCGCCGCGGTCCCACGGCCACGCCCTCTACAGAAGACTCTTGGCGCTTTAAAGCAAGTGAGACTAACATGTTATCTGTCATCCAACACAGAATCATGTTGATTAGGTGCAGTGAGCCAGAAAGGCAGCTTTCCGTGGAAAAAAAAGCACTTCCTGTTCTGAGGGGGCGGGGCTTAGATGACGTCAGACCATGACAACATAGGATCGTAGGGGACCCTACCAGGATCACTCATGTCAAGTTTGGTGCAGCTGGCCTCAAAATTGTGGAATCCACAGCCAAACGTAAGGACACGGCGTTTAGGGTCACTTCGCCACGCCGCCACGCCCACCTGCTGGATTCAAATGAGCTTGGCTTGGAATCCTCAACACACCAACATGTTTTCTGTCTGTGGACACAGTTTCACCTCGATTAGGTCAAAGGGGTCAGATAGCGACCGTTCAGCGTAAAAAATGACACTTCCTGTTCTCAGGGGGCGTGGCCTAAGTGACGTCATCATTTGACCGTTGGGTATTGTAGAGCATCCCATGATGATCAATCACTGAAAGTTTGGTGCTTCTATGAGTTTTTTTCAAAGAGTTATAACAGTTTGATGTTTCATGGCGAATCGGTGACCTTTGACCCCCGGAAAGACCCCTTCAGCAAGCCCGAAAACGCAAACCTACGATAACTTTGGATCGGCCATGCCTTATGAACGATCTGACCGAGTTTGAAGCCGATCGATCGAAATCCCTAGGACAAGTTCGATCAAATGCGAACCCTGCAAACGCCCAAAATCGGGTCAAAATCGGAACTTCAATCCAAAATGGCCGACAATCTGTGATACTTGCACTATGACATTAATTGTAAATTCTGAGTGTTTTGGGGAGCTCTACAAGTGTACCAAGTTTCAAGTCTCTACGATAAAGTAAGTGAATAGGAAAGGGTCTTTTGAATGTTGCTAGGTGGCGCCCTTGAGCCGTTTCTTGTGCGATTTTTCTGGGGACCTTAAAATACGTAAATTTTACACGGGCTCTATGCCCCCGCCAAGTTTGGTGAGTTTTTGAATATGAGAAAGCCCCCAAAAAGCCAATTCTTTTGGCACAAGAACTATAATAATAAACAGCACAGTTTCAATAGGCTCTCGCAGCGCTTAGCTGCTCGGGCCTAATAATTAAAGCTCCGCGGAGCCTCAAGCGGCCCTCGCAGCCAAGCGCCGCTCAAGCCTATAGCCACCGCGGATGTTCCAGCACCGCCTCCCCTCAGCCACCGCCTCCCCTCAGCACCACCTCCCCCCAGCCACTGCCTCCCCTCAGCACCATGTCACCCCAGCCACCGCCTACCCCCAGCCACCGCCTTGCTCTCACGGAGCTGCCAAACCCGCCCTGAAGATAGTCACCCTTTCATGTTCGACATTGCTCCCAGTCAATGCACAAAAATCTGGTGTAGATCAGCTGATATCGCAAGGAGACACAGGTGTTTGATTAACCTGGGTGCGCAGTAGAGTCAAATTGCAATTAAACTCTATTGGGCTCCTTAGAGGTTCACAAGTGTCACTCATAAAAAGTCTGGAGCAAATGGGATGATGCGTTTGTCAATAAGAGACGATCGTATGCATATGGCGAGGGACAGCCATTTTTGCCACACCCACAAGGGTCAGATGCCATTGACAGAGTTCATCTTCATGGCATTTTATGTCAGTCTGCACAGGATGAAACCCATATGACTTAGAGAGTAAAAGTCAGACATACAGTAGAAAAAACAGGTGACTTCCTGTCGGAAGTGGGCGGGGCTAAGGTGATGTCATCAATCGACCACCTAACTGTGATGAGGACTGGTCTATAATGAGACATAGAAAGTCTGATGAAGCTCTGACCTGGCATTTGGAAGTTATTTCACATTCATGTTTCATGCTGTATAGTCAAAGTTTGGGACTTAGCCACGCCCCCACGGGTCAGTCGAGTTCATCATGGGAGAGTTCATCATCATATCATGTCATGTCAGCCTACACCGGATGAAACCCATATGACTTAGAGAGTAAAAGTAAGACATACAATAGAAAAAACAGGTGACTTCCTGTCGGAAGTGGGCGGGGTTAAGGTGATGTCATCAACTGACCATCTCAATGTGATGAGGGGTGGTCTGTAGTCAGATATAATAAGTCTGATGCAGCTGTGACCTTCTATGTGGAAGTTATTGCATCTTGATGTTTCATGGCGAATAGTCAAAGTTTGGGACTTAGCCACGCCCACATGCTTTGACATAGAAAAATTCCTACGATAACTTTTCATCTTTAATGTCTCAAGTCTCTGCTGACTGAGTTTGAAGTCTCTATCTCAAAAGCTGCAGGAGGAGATAGATCAGATGCGATGTCTATGAAAAAGAGGAAATGGCTGATTTTGATCCAAAATGGCCGACTTCCTGTTGGGTTTGCACCATGGCTCCAAGAGACTTTTTTGTAGGTCCTGACATGATACACATGTGTACCAAGTTTCATAATTCTAGGTTAAAGCATGGCTTGGGGCTGATCATTTAAAAATTTCTAGGGGGCGCTGTAGAGAAATTAGGCCACGCCCATCAACGACTGTTATGGATTCCTGTTCGGGGATGGATAAGGATGCATCCTAGTGAGTTTGGTGCAGCTGGGCTGAACGATGTGGAATCTAGAGCCAAACGTATGGCGGCGGCGTTACCTCTGCTTCGCCGCGGTCCCACGGCCACGCCCTCTACAGAAGACTCTTGGCGCTTTAAAGCAAGTGACACTAACATGTTATCTGTCATCCAACACAGAATCATGTTGATTAGGTGCAGTGAGCCAGAAAGGCAGCTTTCCATGGAAAAAAAAGCACTTCCTGTTCTGAGGGGGCGGGGCTTAGATGACGTCAGACTATGACAACATAGGATCGTAGGGGACCCTACCAGGATCACTCATGTCAAGTTTGGTGCAGCTGGCCTCAAAATTGTGGAATCCACAGCCAAACGTAAGGACACGGCGTTTAGGGTCACTTCGCCACGCCGCCACGCCCACCTGCTGGATTCAAATGAGCTTGGCTTGGAATCCTCAACACACCAACATGTTTTCTGTCTGTGGACACAGTTTCACCTCGATTAGGTCAAAGGGGTCAGATAGCGACCGTTCAGCGTAAAAAATGACACTTCCTGTTCTCAGGGGGCGTGGCCTAAGTGACGTCATCATTTGACCGTTGGGTATTGTAGAGCATCCCATGATGATCAATCACTGAAAGTTTGGTGCTTCTATGAGTTTTTTTCAAAGAGTTATAACAGTTTGATGTTTCATGGCGAATCGGTGACCTTTGACCCCCGGAAAGACCCCTTCAGCAAGCCCGAAAACGCAAACCTACGATAACTTTGGATCGGCCATGCCTTATGAACGATCTGACCGAGTTTGAAGCCGATCGATCGAAATCCCTAGGACAAGTTCGATCAAATGCGAACCCTGCAAACGCCCAAAATCGGGTCAAAATCGGAACTTTAATCCAAAATGGCCGACAATCTGTGATACTTGCACTATGACATTAATTGTAAATTCTGAGTGTTTTGGGGAGCTGTACAAGTGTACCAAGTTTCAAGTCTCTACGATAAAGTAAGTGAATAGGAAAGGGTCCTTTGAAAGTTGCTAGGTGGCGCCCTTGAGCCGTTTCTTGTGCGATTTTTCTGGGGACCTTAAAATACGTAAATTTTACACGGGCTCTATGCCCCCGCCAAGTTTGGTGAGTTTTTGAATATGAGAAAGCCCCCAAAAAGCCAATTCTTTTGGCACAATAAAAATAATTAAAGCTCCGCGGAGCCTCAAGCGGCCCTCGCAGCTAGCGCTGCTCCGGCCTATAGCCACCGCGGGGGTACCAGCACCGCCCCCCGCCCGCCACCGCCGACGCTCGCGCGCCCTCATCCACGCTATCCGCTTTTACGGCTTCGGCAGAGCTCCCTGGCGATGAACCAAAAATCTGGAGCACATCGGGCCATGTAGAGAGGAGATACAGCTGTTTGATTAACCTAGGGGGCGCAGTGGAGTCAAATCACAATTAAACTCTATTGGGCTCCTTAGAGGTTCACAAGTGTCACTCATACAATGTCTGGTGCAAATCGGATGATGCGTTTGTGAATACGAGACGAACGTATGCATATTACGAGGGACAGCCATTTTGCCACGCCCCCACGGGTCAGTAGAGTTCATCATCAATGAGTTCATCATCAATAAGTTCATCATCATTTCATTTTATGTCAGTCTGCACAGGATGAAACCCATAAGAATTAGAGAGAAAAAGTAAGACATACAGTAGAAAAAACAGGTGACTTCCTGTCGGAAGTGTGCGGGGCTAATGTTATGTCATCAATCGACCACCTAACTGTCATGATGGCTGGTCTATAATGACACATAGAAAGTCTGATGCATCTGTGACCTGGCATTAGGAAGTAATTTCACATTCATGTTTCATGATGTATAATCAAAGTTTGGGACTTAGCCACGCCCCCACGGGTCAGTAGAGTTCATCACGGCAGAGTTCATCATCATTTCATTTCATGTCAGTCTGCACAGGATGAAACCCATAAGAATTAGAGAGAAAAAGTAAGACATACAGTAGAAAAAACAGGTCACTTCCTGTCGGAAGTGGGCGGGGCAAGGGTGATGTCATCAATCGACCACATAACTGTGATGAGGGCTTATCTATAATGAGACATAGAAAGTCTGATGCAGCTCTGACCTGGCATTTGGAAGTTATTTCACATTCATGTTTCATGGTGTATAGTCAAAGTTTGGGACTTAGCCACGCCCCCACGGGTCAGTAGAGTTCATCATGGGAGAGTTCATCATCATGTCATTTCATGTCAGCCTGCACAGGATGAAACCCATAAGAATTAGAGAGTAAAAGTAAGACATACAATTGAAGAAAGAGGTTACTTCCTGTCGGAAGTGGGCGGGGCTAGGGTGATGTCATCAATCGACCACCTAACTATGATGAAGGCTGGTCTATAATGAGACATAGAAAGTCTGATGCAGCTGTGACCTGGCATTTGGAAGTTATTTCACATTCATGTTTCATGCTGTATAGTCAAAGTTTGGGACTTAGCCACGCCCCCACGGGTCAGTCGAGTTCATCATGGGAGAGTTCATCATCATGTAATTTCATGTCAGCCTGCACAGGATGAATCCCATATGATTTAGAGAGTAAAAGTAAGACATACAATAGAAAAAACAGGTGATTTCCTGTCGGAAGTGGGCGGGGTTAAGGTGATGTCATCAACTGACCATCTCAATGTGATGAGGGGTGGTCTGTAGTCAGATATAGGAAGTCTGATGCAGCTGTGACCTTCTATGTGGAAGTTATTGTATCTTGATGTTTCATGGCGAATAGTCAAAGTTTGGGACTTAGCCACGCCCACATGCTTTGACATAGAAAAATTCCTACGATAACTTTTCATCTTTAATGTCTCAAGTCTCTGCTGACTGAGTTTGAAGTCTCTATCTCAAAAGCTGCAGGAGGAGATAGATCAGATGCGATGTCTATGAAAAAGAGGAAATGGCTGATTTTGATCCAAAATGGCCGACTTCCTGTTGGGTTTGCACCATGGCTCCAAGAGACTTTTTTGTAGGTCCTGACATGATACACATGTGTACCAAGTTTCATAATTCTAGGTTAAAGAATGGCTTGGGGCTGATCATTTAAAAAATTCTAGGGGGCGCTGTAGAGAAATTAGGCCACGCCCATCAACGACTGTTATGGATTCCTGTTCGGGGATGGATAAGGATGCATCCTAGTGAGTTTGGTGCAGCTGGGCTGAACGATGTGGAATCTAGAGCCAAACGTATGGCGGCGGCGTTACCTCTGCTTCGCCGCGGTCCCACGGCCACGCCCTCTACAGAAGACTCTTGGCGCTTTAAAGCAAGTGACACTAACATGTTATCTGTCATCCAACACAGAATCATGTTGATTAGGTGCAGTGAGCCAGAAAGGCAGCTTTCCATGGAAAAAAAAGCACTTCCTGTTCTGAGGGGCGGGGCTTAGATGACGTCAGACTATGACAACATAGGTTCGTAGGGGACCCTACCAGGATCAGTCATGTCAAGTTTGGTGCAGCTGGCCTCAAAATTGTGGAATCCACAGCCAAACGTAAGGACACGGCGTTTAGGGTCACTTCGCCACGCCGCCACGCCCACCTGCTGGATTCAAATGAGCTTGGCTTGGAATCCTCAACACACCAACATGTTTTCTGTCTGTGGACACAGTTTCACCTCGATTAGGTCAAAGGGGTCAGATAGCGACCGTTCAGCGTAAAAAATGACACTTCCTGTTCTCAGGGGGCGTGGCCTAAGTGACGTCATCATTTGACCGTTGGGTATTGTAGAGCATCCCATGATGATCAATCACTGAAAGTTTGGTGCTTCTATGAGTTTTTTTCAAAGAGTTATAACAGTTTGATGTTTCATGGCGAATCGGTGACCTTTGACCCCCGGAAAGACCCCTTCAGCAAGCCCGAAAACACAAACGTACGATAACTTTGGATCGGCCATGCCTTTTGAACGATCTGACCGAGTTTCAAGCCGATCGATCGAAATCCCTAGGACAAGTTCGATCAAATGCGAACCCTGCAAACGCCCAAAATCGGTTCAAAATCGGAACTTTAATCCAAAATGGCCGACAATCTGTGATACTTGCACTATGACATTAATTGTAAATTCAGAGTGTTTTGGGGAGCTCTACAAGTGTACCAAATTTCAAGTCTCTACGATAAAGTAAGTGAATAGGAAAGGGTCTTTTGAAAGTTGCTAGGTGGCGCCCTTGAGCCGTTTCTTGTGCGATTTTTCTGAGGACCTTAAAATACGTAATTTTCACACAGACCTGACGCGTCCGCCAAGTTTGGTGAGTTTTTGAATATGATAAAGCCCCCTAAAAGCCAATTTATTTGGCGGAAGCATAATAATAATAATAATTAAAGCTCCGCGGAGCCTCAAGCGGCCCTCGCAGCTAGCGCTGCTCCGGCCTATAGCCACCGCGGGGGTACCAGCACCGCCACCCGCCCGCCACCGCCGACGCTCGCGCGCCCTCATCCACGCTATCCGCTTTTACGGCTTCGACAGAGCTCCCTGGCGATGAACCAAAAATCTGGAGCACATCGGGCCATGTAGAGAGGAGATACAGCTGTTTGATTAACATAGGGGGCGCAGTGGAGTCAAATTGCAATTAAACTCCACTGGGCTCCTTAGAGGTTCACAAGTGTCACTCATAAAAAGTCTGGTGTAAATCGGATGATGTGTCTGTGAATAAGAGATGATCGTATGCATATGGCGAGGGACAGCCATTTTGCGACGCCCCCACGCATCAGTAGGCATTGACAGAGTTCATCTTCATGTCATTTTATGTCAGTCTGCACAGGATGAATCCCATATGACTTAGAGTGTAAAAGTAAGACATACAGTAGAAAAAACAGGTGACTTCCTGTCGGAAGTGGGCGGGGCTAAGGTGATGTCATCAATCGACCACCTAACCGTGATGAGGACTGGTCTATAATGAGACATAGAAAGTCTGATGCAGCTGTGACCTTGTATGTGCATGTTATGTCACTTTGATGCTTAATGGTGAATAGTCAAAGTTTGGGACTTTACCACGCCCACACGCTTTGACACACAAAAATTCCTGTGATAACTTCAGACCTTTATTGTCTCAACTCTCTGCTGACTGAGTTTGAAGTCTGTATCTCGAAAGCTGTAGGAGGAGATGGATCAGATGTGACGTCTATGAAAAACAGTAAATGGCGGATTTTGATCCAAAATGGCCGACTTCCTGTTGGGTTTGCACCATGGCTCCAAGAGACTTTTTTGTAGGTCCTGACATCATACACATGTGTACCAAGTTTCATAATTCTAGGTTAAAGCATGGCTTGGGGCTGATTATTTAAATAATTCTAGGGGGCGCTGTAGAGAAATTAGGCCACGCCCATCAACGACTGTTATGGATTCCTGTTCGGGGATAAATAAGGATGCATCCTAGTGAGTTTGGTGCAGCTGGGCTGAACGATGTGGAATCTAGAGCCAAACGTATGGCGGCGGCGTTCCCTCTGCTTCGCCGCGCTGCCACGGCCACGCCCTCTACTGAAGACTCTTGGCGCTTTAAAGCAAGTGAGACCAACATGTTATCTGTCATCCAACACAGAATCATCTTGATTAGGTTGAGAGAACCATAGATGGAGCTTTACAAGTCAAAAAAAGGCACTTCCTGTTCTGAGGGGGCGGGGCTTAGATGACGTCAGACTATGACGACATAGGATCGTAAGGCATCCCACCAGGATCACTCATGTGAAGTTTGGTGCAGCTGGGCTTAAAATTGTGGAATCTACAGCCAAACGTATGGCGACGGCGTTACAGGTCAGTTCGCCACGCTGCCACGCCCACCTGCTCCATCAAAGCGAAACAGGGTTGGAATCCATGACACACCAACATGTTTTCTGTCTGTGGACACAGTTTCATGTTGATTAGGTCAAAGGGGTCAGATAGCGACCATTCACAGTAAAAAATGACACTTCCTGTTCTAAGGGGGCGTGGCCTAAGTGATGTCATCATTTGACCATTGGGTATTGTAGGGGACCCGATGATGATCAATCACTGACAGTTTGGTGCTGCTGTGAGTTTTTTTGTAAAAGTTATAACCGTTTTATTTTTCATGGCGACTAGGTGAACTTTGACCCCAGGTAACCCCCCTTCAGGAAGGTCGAAAACGCAAACCTACGATAACTTTGGATCGGCCATGCCTTATGAACGATCTGACCGAGTTTGAAGCCGATCGATCGAAATCCCTAGGACAAGTTCGAAAAAATGCGAACCCTGTAAACGGCCAAAATCGGGTCAAAATCGGAACTTCAATCCAAAATGGCCGACATTCTGTGATACTTGCACTATGACATTAATTGTAAATTCTGAGTGTCTTGGGGAGCTCTACAAGTGTACCAAGTTTCAAGTCTCTACGATAAAGTAAGTGAATAGGAAAGGGTCCTTTGAAATTTGCCAGGTGGCGCCCTTGAGCCGTTTCTTGTGCGATTTTTCAGAGGACCTTAAAATACGTAAATTTTACACGGGCTCTATGCCCCCGCCACGTTTGGTGAGTTTTTGAATATGATAAAGCCCCCAAAAAGCCAATTCATTTGGCACAAGAACTATAATAATAATAATAATAATAATAATAAGAAACAGCGCGATTACAATAGGCCTTCGCAGCGCTTAGCTGCTCGGGCCTAATTAAAGCTCCGCGGAGCCTCAAGCGGCCCTCGCAGCCAAGCGCCGCTCAAGCCTAGCCACCGCGGATTTTCCAGCACCGCCTCCCCCCAGCCACCGCCTCCCCTCAGCACCACCTCCCCCCAGCCACTGCCTCCCCTCAGCACCATGTCACCCCAGCCACCGCCTACCCCCAGCCACTTCCTTGCTCTCACGGAGCTGCCAAACCCGCCCTGAAGATAGTCACCCTGTCATGTTCGACATTGCTCCCAGACAATGCACAAAAATCTGGTGTAGATCAGCTAATATCGCAAGGAGACACAGGTGTTTGATTAACCTTGGTGCGCAGTGGAGTCAAATCGCAATTAAACTCTATTGGGCTCCTTAGAGGTTCACAAGTGTCACTCATACAATGTCTGGTGCAAATCGGATGATGCGTTTGTGAATACGAGACGAACGTATGCATATTACGAGGGACAGCCATTTTGCCACGCCCCCACGGGTCAGTAGAGTACATCATCAATGAGTTCATCATCAATAAGTTCATCATCATTTCATTTTATGTCAGTCAGGACAGGATGAAACCCATAAGAATTAGAGAGAAAAAGTAAGACATACAGTAGAAAAAACAGGTGACTTCCTGTCGGAAGTGGGCGGGGCTAATGTTATGTCATCAATCGACCACCTAACTGTCATGATGGCTGGTCTATAATGACACATAGAAAGTCTGATGCAGCTGTGACCTGGCATTAGGAAGTAATTTCACATTCATGTTTCATGATGTATATTCAAAGTTTGGGACTTAGCCACGCCCCCACGGGTCAGTAGAGTTCATCACGGCAGAGTTCATCATCATTTCATTTCATGTCAGCCTGCACAGGATGAAACCCATAAGAATTAGAGAGTAAAAGTAAGACATACAATTGAAGAAAGAGGTTAGTTCCTGTCGGAAGTGGGCGGGGCTAGGGTGATGTCATCAATCGACCACCTAACTATGATGAAGGCTGGTCTATAATGAGACATAGGAAGTCTGATGCAGCTGTGACCTTCTATGTGGAAGTTATTGCATCTTGATGTTTCATGGCGAATAGTCAAAGTTTGGGACTTAGCCACGCCCACATGCTTTGACATAGAAAAATTCCTACGATAACTTTTCATCTTTAATGTCTCAAGTCTCTGCTGACTGAGTTTGAAGTCTCTATCTCAAAAGCTGCAGGAGGAGATAGATCAGATGCGATGTCTATGAAAAAGAGGAAATGGCTGATTTTGATCCAAAATGGCCGACTTCCTGTTGGGTTTGCACCATGGCTCCAAGAGACTTTTTTGTAGGTCCTGATATGATACACATGTGTACCAAGTTTCATAATTCTAGGTTAAAGCATGGCTTGGGGCTGATCATTTAAAAATTTCTAGGGGGCGCTGTAGAGAAATTAGGCCACGCCCATCAACGACTGTTATGGATTCCTGTTCGGGGATGGATAAGGATGCATCCTAGTGAGTTTGGTGCAGCTGGGCTGAACGATGTGGAATCTAGAGCCAAACGTATGGCGGCGGCGTTACCTCTGCTTCGCCGCGGTCCCACGGCCACGCCCTCTACAGAAGACTCTTGGCGCTTTAAAGCAAGTGAGACTAACATGTTATCTGTCATCCAACACAGAATCATGTTGATTAGGTGCAGTGAGCCAGAAAGGCAGCTTTCCATGGAAAAAAAAGCACTTCCTGTTCTGAGGGGGCGGGGCTTAGATGACGTCAGACTATGACAACATAGGGTCGTAGGGAACCCTACCAGGATCACTCATGTCAAGTTTGGTGCAGCTGGCCTCAAAATTGTGGAATCCACAGCCAAACGTAAGGACACGGCGTTTAGGGTCACTTCGCCACGCCGCCACGCCCACCTGCTGGATTCAAATGAGCTTGGCTTGGAATCCTCAACACACCAACATGTTTTCTGTCTGTGGACACAGTTTCACCTCGATTAGGTCAAAGGGGTCAGATAGCGACCGTTCAGCGTAAAAAATGACACTTCCTGTTCTCAGGGGGCGTGGCCTAAGTGACGTCATCATTTGACCGTTGGGTATTGTAGAGCATCCCATGATGATCAATCACTGAAAGTTTGGTGCTTCTATGAGTTTTTTTCAAAGAGTTATAACAGTTTGATGTTTCATGGCGAATCGGTGACCTTTGACCCCCGGAAAGACCCCTTCAGCAAGCCCGAAAACGCAAACCTACGATAACTTTGGATCGGCCATGCCTTTTGAACGATCTGACCGAGTTTCAAGCCGATCGATCGAAATCCCTAGGTCAAGTTCGATCAAATGCGAACCCTGTAAACGCCCAAAATCGGGTCAAAATCGGAACTTTAATCCAAAATGGCCGACAATCTGTGATACTTGCACTATGACATTAATTGTAAATTCAGAGTGTTTTGGGGAGCTGTACAAGTGTACCAAGTTTCAAGTCTCTACGATAAAGTAAGTGAATAGGAAAGGGTCTTTTGAAAGTTGCTAGGTGGCGCCCTTGAGCCGTTTCTTTTGCGATTTTTTCAACGACCATAAAATACGAAATTTTTCACCGGGCTCTATGCCCCCGCCACGTTTGGTGAGTTTTTGAATATGATAAAGCCCCCAAAAAGCCCCCTAAAAAGGGTGGCAGAATCGTAATAATAATAAGAAACAGTACAGGAACAATAGGCTCTCGCAGCGCTTAGCTGCTCGGGCCTAATTAAAGCTCCGCGGAGCCTCAAGCGGCCCTCGCAGCTAGCGCTGCTCCGGCCTATAGCCACCGCGGGGGTACCAGCACCGCCACCCGCCCGCCACCGCCGACGCTCGCGCGCCCTCATCCACGCTATCCGCTTTTACGGCTTCGACAGAGCTCCCTGGCGATGAACCAAAAATCTGGAGCACATCGGGCCATGTAGAGAGGAGATACAGCTGTTTGATTAACATAGGGGGCGCAGTGGAGTCAAATTGCAATTAAACTCCACTGGGCTCCTTAGAGGTTCACAAGTGTCACTCATAAAAAGTCTGGTGTAAATCGGATGATGTGTCTGTGAATAAGAGATGATCGTATGCATATGGCGAGGGACAGCCATTTTGCGACGCCCCCACGCATCAGTAGGCATTGACAGAGTTCATCTTCATGTCATTTTATGTCAGTCTGCACAGGATGAATCCCATATGACTTAGAGTGTAAAAGTAAGACATACAGTAGAAAAAACAGGTGACTTCCTGTCGGAAGTGGGCGGGGCTAAGGTGATGTCATCAATCGACCACCTAACCGTGATGAGGACTGGTCTATAATGAGACATAGAAAGTCTGATGCAGCTGTGACCTTGTATGTGCATGTTATGTCACTTTGATGCTTAATGGTGAATAGTCAAAGTTTGGGACTTTACCACGCCCACACGCTTTGACACACAAAAATTCCTGTGATAACTTCAGACCTTTATTGTCTCAACTCTCTGCTGACTGAGTTTGAAGTCTGTATCTCGAAAGCTGTAGGAGGAGATGGATCAGATGTGACGTCTATGAAAAACAGTAAATGGCGGATTTTGATCCAAAATGGCCGACTTCCTGTTGGGTTTGCACCATGGCTCCAAGAGACTTTTTTGTAGGTCCTGACATCATACACATGTGTACCAAGTTTCATAATTCTAGGTTAAAGCATGGCTTGGGGCTGATTATTTAAATAATTCTAGGGGGCGCTGTAGAGAAATTAGGCCACGCCCATCAACGACTGTTATGGATTCCTGTTCGGGGATAAATAAGGATGCATCCTAGTGAGTTTGGTGCAGCTGGGCTGAACGATGTGGAATCTAGAGCCAAACGTATGGCGGCGGCGTTCCCTCTGCTTCGCCGCGCTGCCACGGCCACGCCCTCTACTGAAGACTCTTGGCGCTTTAAAGCAAGTGAGACCAACATGTTATCTGTCATCCAACACAGAATCATCTTGATTAGGTTGAGAGAACCATAGATGGAGCTTTACAAGTCAAAAAAAGGCACTTCCTGTTCTGAGGGGGCGGGGCTTAGATGACGTCAGACTATGACGACATAGGATCGTAAGGCATCCCACCAGGATCACTCATGTGAAGTTTGGTGCAGCTGGGCTTAAAATTGTGGAATCTACAGCCAAACGTATGGCGACGGCGTTACAGGTCAGTTCGCCACGCTGCCACGCCCACCTGCTCCATCAAAGCGAAACAGGGTTGGAATCCATGACACACCAACATGTTTTCTGTCTGTGGACACAGTTTCATGTTGATTAGGTCAAAGGGGTCAGATAGCGACCATTCACAGTAAAAAATGACACTTCCTGTTCTAAGGGGGCGTGGCCTAAGTGATGTCATCATTTGACCATTGGGTATTGTAGGGGACCCGATGATGATCAATCACTGACAGTTTGGTGCTGCTGTGAGTTTTTTTGTAAAAGTTATAACCGTTTTATTTTTCATGGCGACTAGGTGAACTTTGACCCCAGGTAACCCCCCTTCAGGAAGGTCGAAAACGCAAACCTACGATAACTTTGGATCGGCCATGCCTTATGAACGATCTGACCGAGTTTGAAGCCGATCGATCGAAATCCCTAGGACAAGTTCGAAAAAATGCGAACCCTGTAAACGGCCAAAATCGGGTCAAAATCGGAACTTCAATCCAAAATGGCCGACATTCTGTGATACTTGCACTATGACATTAATTGTAAATTCTGAGTGTCTTGGGGAGCTCTACAAGTGTACCAAGTTTCAAGTCTCTACGATAAAGTAAGTGAATAGGAAAGGGTCCTTTGAAATTTGCCAGGTGGCGCCCTTGAGCCGTTTCTTGTGCGATTTTTCAGAGGACCTTAAAATACGTAAATTTTACACGGGCTCTATGCCCCCGCCACGTTTGGTGAGTTTTTGAATATGATAAAGCCCCCAAAAAGCCAATTCATTTGGCACAAGAACTATAATAATAATAATAATTAAAGCTCCGCGGAGCCTCAAGCGGCCCTCGCAGCTAGCGCTGCTCCGGCCTATAGCCACCGCGGGGGTACCAGCACCGCCACCCGCCCGCCACCGCCGACGCTCGCGCGCCCTCATCCACGCTATCCGCTTTTACGGCTTCGGCAGAGCTCCCTGGCGATGAACCAAAAATCTGGAGCACATCGGGCCATGTAGAGAGGAGATACAGCTGTTTGATTAACCTAGGGGGCGCAGTGGAGTCAAATCACAAATAAACTCTATTGGGCTCCTTAGAGGTTCACAAGTGTCACTCATACAATGTCTGGTGCAAATCGGATGATGCGTTTGTGAATACGAGACGAACGTATGCATATTACGAGGGACAGCCATTTTGCCACGCCCCCACGGGTCAGTAGAGTTCATCATCAATGAGTTCATCATCAATAAGTTCATCATCATTTCATTTTATGTCAGTCTGCACAGGATTAAACCCATATGAATTAGACTGTAAGACATACATTTGAAAAAACATGTTACTTCCTTTCGGAAGTGGGCGGGGCAAAGGTGACGTCATCAATCGACCACCTAACTGTGATGAGGGCTTATCTATAATGAGACATAGAAAGTCTGATGCAGCTCTGACCTGGCATTTGGAAGTTATTTCACATTCATGTTTCATGGTGTATAGTCAAAGTTTGGGACTTAGCCACGCCCCCACGGGTCAGTCGAGTTCATCATGGGAGAGTTCATCATCATATCATGTCATGTCAGCCTACACCGGATGAAACCCATATGACTTAGAGAGTAAAAGTAAGACATACAATAGAAAAAACAGGTGACTTCCTGTCGGAAGTGGGCGGGGTTAAGGTGATGTCATCAACTGACCATCTCAATGTGATGAGGGGTGGTCTGTAGTCAGATATAGGAAGTCTGATGCAGCTGTGACCTTCTATGTGGAAGTTATTGCATCTTGATGTTTCATGGCGAATAGTCAAAGTTTGGGACTTAGCCACGCCCACATGCTTTGACATAGAAAAATTCCTACGATAACTTTTCATCTTTAATGTCTCAAGTCTCTGCTGACTGAGTTTGAAGTCTCTATCTCAAAAGCTGCAGGAGGAGATAGATCAGATGCGATGTCTATGAAAAAGAGGAAATGGCTGATTTTGATCCAAAATGGCCGACTTCCTGTTGGGTTTGCACCATGGCTCCAAGAGACTTTTTTGTAGGTCCTGACATGATACACATGTGTACCAAGTTTCATAATTCTAGGTTAAAGCATGGCTTGGGGCTGATCATTTAAAAATTTCTAGGGGGCGCTGTAGAGAAATTAGGCCACGCCCATCAACGACTGTTATGGATTCCTGTTCGGGGATGGATAAGGATGCATCCTAGTGAGTTTGGTGCAGCTGGGCTGAACCATGTGGAATCTAGAGCCAAACGTATGGCGGCGGCGTTACCTCTGCTTCGACGCGGTCCCACGGCCACGCCCTCTACAGAAGACTCTTGGCGCTTTAAAGCAAGTGACACTAACATGTTATCTGTCATCCAACACAGAATCATGTTGATTAGGTGCAGTGAGCCAGAAAGGCAGCTTTCCATGGAAAAAAAAGCACTTCCTGTTCTGAGGGGGCGGGGCTTAGATGACGTCAGACTATGACAACATAGGATCGTAGGGGACCCTACCAGGATCACTCATGTCAAGTTTGGTGCAGCTGGCCTCAAAATTGTGGAATCCACAGCCAAACGTAAGGACACGGCGTTTAGGGTCACTTCGCCACGCCGCCACGCCCACCTGCTGGATTCAAATGAGCTTGGCTTGGAATCCTCAACACACCAACATGTTTTCTGTCTGTGGACACAGTTTCACCTCGATTAGGACAAAGGGGTCAGATAGCGACCGTTCAGCGTAAAAAATGACACTTCCTGTTCTCAGGGGGCGTGGCCTAAGTGACGTCATCATTTGACCGTTGGGTATTGTAGAGCATCCCATGATGATCAATCACTGAAAGTTTGGTGCTTCTATGAGTTTTTTTCAAAGAGTTATAACAGTTTGATGTTTCATGGCGAATCGGTGACCTTTGACCCCCGGAAAGACCGCTTCAGCAAGCCCGAAAACGCAAACCTACGATAACTTTGGATCGGCCATGCCTTATGAACGATCTGACCGAGTTTGAAGCCGATCGATCGAAATCCCTAGGACAAGTTCGATCAAATGCGAACCCTGTAAACGGACAAAATCGGGTCAAAATCGGAGATTCAATCCAAAATGGCCGACAATCTGTGATACTTGCACTATGACATTAATTGTAAATTCAGAGTGTTTTGGGGAGCTGTACAAGTGTACCAAGTTTCAAGTCTCTACGATAAAGTAAGTGAATAGGAAAGGCTCCTTTGAAAGTTGCTAGGTGGCGCCCTTGAGCCGTTTCTTGTGCGATTTTTCTGGGGACCTTAAAATACGTAATTTTCACGCAGACCTGATGCGTCCGCCAAGTTTGGTGAGTTTTTGAATATGATAAAGCCCCCTAAAAGCCAATTTATTTGGCGGAAGCATAATAATAATAATAATTAACAGCACGATTACAATAGGCCTTCGCAGCGCTTAGCTGCTCGGGCCTAATAATAATAAGAAACAGCGCGATTACAATAGGCCTTCGCAGCGCTTAGCTGCTCGGGCCTAATAATAAGAATAATAAACAGCGCGATTACAATAGGCCTTCGCAGCGCTTAGCTGCTCGGGCCTAATAATAAGAATAATAAACAGCGCGATTACAATAGGCCTTCGCAGCGCTTAGCTGCTCGGGCCTAATTAAAGCTCCGCGGAGCCTCAAGCGGCCCTCGCAGCCAAGCGCCGCTCAAGCCTATAGCCACCGCGGATGTTCCAGCACCGCCTCCCCTCAGCCACCGCCTCCCCTCAGCACCACCTCCCCCCAGCCACTGCCTCCCCTCAGCACCATGTCACCCCAGCCACCGCCTACCCCCAGCCACCGCCTTGCTCTCACGGAGCTGCCAAACCCGCCCTGAAGATAGTCACCCTTTCATGTTCGACATTGCTCCCAGTCAATGCACAAAAATCTGGTGTAGATCAGCTGATATCGCAAGGAGACACAGGTGTTTGATTAACCTGGGTGCGCAGTAGAGTCAAATTGCAATTAAACTCTATTGGGCTCCTTAGAGGTTCACAAGTGTCACTCATAAAAAGTCTGGAGCAAATGGGATGATGCGTTTGTCAATAAGAGACGATCGTATGCATATGGCGAGGGACAGCCATTTTTGCCACACCCACAAGGGTCAGATGCCATTGACAGAGTTCATCTTCATGGCATTTTATGTCAGTCTGCACAGGATGAAACCCATATGACTTAGAGAGTAAAAGTCAGACATACAGTAGAAAAAACAGGTGACTTCCTGTCGGAAGTGGGCGGGGCTAAGGTGATGTCATCAATCGACCACCTAACTGTGATGAGGACTGGTCTATAATGAGACATAGAAAGTCTGATGCAGCTGTGACCTGGCATTAGGAAGTTATTTCACATTCATGTTTCATGGTGAATAGTCAAAGTTTGGGACTAAGCCACGCTTAGTCCCAAACTTAGCAGTAGGCATTTACAGAGTTCATCATCATCTCATTTTATGTCAGCCTGCACAGGGTTGGAATCCATGACACACCAACATTACTTAGAGAGTAAAAGTCAGACATACAGTAGAAAATAGGGGTGACTTCCTGTCGGAAGTGGGCGGGGCAAGGGTGATGTCATCAATCGACCACATAACTGTGATGAGGGCTTATCTATAATGAGACATAGAAAGTCTGATGAAGCTGTGACCTGGCATTTGGAAGTTATTTCACATTCATGTTTCATGGTGTATAGTCAAAGTTTGGGACTTAGCCACGCCCCCACGGGTCAGTAGAGTTCATCATGGGAGAGTTCATCATCATGTCATTTCATGTCAGCCTGCACAGGATGAAACCCATAAGAATTAGAGAGTAAAAGTAAGACATACAATTGAAGAAAGAGGTTACTTCCTGTCGGAAGTGGGCGGGGCTAGGGTGATGTCATCAATCGACCACCTAACTATGATGAAGGCTGGTCTATAATGAGACATAGAAAGTGTGATGCAGCTGTGACCTGGCATTTGGAAGTTATTTCACATTCATGTTTCATGCTGTATAGTCAAAGTTTGGGACTTAGCCACGCCCACATGCTTTGACATAGAAAAATTCCTACGATAACTTTTCATCTTTAATGTCTCAAGTCACTGCTGACTGAGTTTGAAGTCTCTATCTCAAAAGCTGCAGGAGGAGATAGATCAGATGCGATGTCTATGAAAAAGAGGAAATGGCTGATTTTGATCCAAAATGGCCGACTTCCTGTTGGGTTTGCACCATGGCTCCAAGAGACTTTTTTGTAGGTCCTGACATCATACACATGTGTACCAAGTTTCATAATTCTAGGTTAAAGCATGGCTTGGGGCTGATCATTTAAAAATTTCTAGGGGGCGCTGTAGAGAAATTAGGCCACGCCCATCAACGACTGTTATGGATTCCTGTTCGGGGATGGATAAGGATGCATCCTAGTGAGTTTGGTGCAGCTGGGCTGAACGATGTGGAATCTAGAGCCAAACGTATGGCGGCGGCGTTACCTCTGCTTCGCCGCGGTCCCACGGCCACGCCCTCTACAGAAGACTCTTGGCGCTTTAAAGCAAGTGACACTAACATGTTATCTGTCATCCAACACAGAATCATGTTGATTAGGTGCAGTGAGCCAGAAAGGCAGCTTTCCATGGAAAAAAAAGCACTTCCTGTTCTGAGGGGGCGGGGCTTAGATGACGTCAGACTATGACAACATAGGATCGTAGGGGACCCTACCAGGATCACTCATGTCAAGTTTGGTGCAGCTGGCCTCAAAATTGTGGAATCCACAGCCAAACGTAAGGACACGGCGTTTAGGGTCACTTCGCCACGCCGCCACGCCCACCTGCTGGATTCAAATGAGCTTGGCTTGGAATCCTCAACACACCAACATGTTTTCTGTCTGTGGACACAGTTTCACCTCGATTAGGTGAAAGGGGTCAGATAGCGACCGTTCAGCGTAAAAAATGACACTTCCTGTTCTCAGGGGGCGTGGCCTAAGTGACGTCATCATTTGACCGTTGGGTATTGTAGAGCATCCCATGATGATCAATCACTGAAAGTTTGGTGCTTCTATGAGTTTTTTTCAAAGAGTTATAACAGTTTGATGTTTCATGGCGAATCGGTGACCTTTGACCCCCGGAAAGACCCCTTCAGCAAGCCCGAAAACGCAAACCTACGATAACTTTGGATCGGCCATGCCTTATGAACGATCTGACCGAGTTTGAAGCCGATCGATCGAAATCCCTAGGACAAGTTCGATCAAATGCGAACCCTGCAAACGCCCAAAATCGGGTCAAAATCGGAACTTTAATCCAAAATGGCCGACAATCTGTGATACTTGCACTATGACATTAATTGTAAATTCTGAGTGTCTTGGGGAGCTCTACAAGTGTACCAAATTTCAAGTCTCTACTATAAAGTAAGTGAATAGGAAAGGGTCTTTCGAAAGTTGCTAGGTGGCGCCCTTGAGCCGTTTCTTGTGCGATTTTTGCAGGTACCTTAAAATACGTAAATTTTACACGGGCTCTATGCCCCCGCCAAGTTTGGTGAGTTTTTGAATATGATAAAGCCCCCAAAAAGCCAATTCATTTGGCTGAAGAACTATAATAATAAGAAACAGCAAGGTTTCAATAGGCTCTCGCAGCGCTTAGCTGCTCGGGCCTAATAAAACAGTACAGTTTCAATAGGCTCTCGCAGCGCTTAGCTGCTCGGGCCTAATAAGAAACAGTACAGTTTCAATAGGCTCTCGCAGCGCTTAGCTGCTCGGGCCTAAAAAGAAAGCTGGGCGAAGTGCTGCAGAGAGAAAGAGACGAAATGAAACCGACCAGGAAACGGGAAGCAACAGGACCTGACGGGAAAAACTTTCAAAGGGAAAAATTCAAAGAAACAACAAAAAAAGACATGAAAGTTGAGCTCAAAGTGGTTTGGGATGTTTTTTATCCTCTGATCTGACAATAACAGGTTTCAGGATTCCAGTTATTTATCTGGAGGGGAAGACGAAGAAGAACATTTGAAGATTTTTCCCACAATTTCTGACTCCATCTTTAAATTAGTTTAGTTAAAAAAATAAAAAAAATTTCCTCCTCAGAATGTGTGTGAAGCGTTAATCTGAGGATCCCAAAACCTAAATGATGGTGAAATGTCATGCAATATTGACTCAAAATTAAAATGTTTAACTGACCAGATAAACAAAACCTGGGTGAAAACATAAAAACAAAAAAAAGGCTGAAAAAATATAATTAAACTTAATTTATTTACACAATAGACGACTAATAAATATGTAACAAAAATGTTTATTCATTAATTCATCAATCAGATGTAAATTAAGTTAAAGTTATTGACGGAAACGTGGCAGTGATTAGGAATTTCAATGGAGCAGCGTGATGAATATTGATAAATAACGAACCTGATCAGAAATCTGAGGGATTTATTTTCATATTTATACTCTGCTTTCTGCCCAATTAAACATTAAAACAACTTAAACCCGGATGAATGTTTAAAACTGACTCCAAATCTAAAAATAAAAAAATAAAACTAAAGAATAAAACGTGTCTGACTGACCCGTCTGCTTTGGTTGCTTTTCTTCATCCTCCCTCCTCTTCACTCCCGGGGGGAACCGCTCAGTCGGAGCGCTGGGGAAGAAGGAGGAGGTTCGGTCCGGCCCGGAGGGAGCTGCAGCCCGGACTCTGGTCGCTCCGGTCCCCGGTGAGGTCCTGGTGTCGGTGCCGCCGCGTCCACTCGGGTCCACGCCGGTTGTGTCTCCTCCTCAGAGCCGCGGCTGTTGTCTGAACACAGGCTGCATCCTTCCCTCCTGCGCGTGCGCGGACCGCTTTGAAGCAGATGCTCTTTGGCTTCGAGCACGCGCGCTCTACCCCGTACGAGGCCGCGCGCGGCGGGTTTCTTTTCAGCGAATTAAAAAGGAGCGCGACAGCGACACCCAGCGGCACCAGACCGGAAAGACACGTCTGAAAAATTTTATTTTATCGAAACATTAAGCAGCAAGAGTGATAAATAAATAAATAAATAAATAAATAAATAAATAAATAAATAAATACATTTAATTTTAAAAATAAAAAAACTATGAATTATAATTTATATTATAATTCACATTACAATATAAATTATAATATTCATATTATAATTCATATTATGGCGCAAATTGCCATAACTTGACAATTGTAGTAACTTATGTTTGCTACTTTTGCCAGACTACTGTATTAGCATAGATTTCCATCTGCTCTCTGCAACAAATCGAGACACACGAGAATGAATAAAATAACTTTAGTCTTCATCAGATTAAATATATTTATTAAACCCTACATGTTGTGTCAGGCTTCTGTTTCTTCCTTCTTTTCCAGGCAAAAATCTGCAGAGAAACAATACACTTTTTTAAAAAAATAATCTGCTTTATGATCCAAATAATGGCTGAAATTGAGGTTAAATTTACAGAATACAGAGATTCATGTCTGTGAATGAACATGCATGTTGCTTGTTTTTGTAATTTAATATAAAAGAAAACAGAGTTTAAAATCTTCTCACCAATTATATAAAACAACGTCACAAATGTTTGACTGTTATTTGGTTTCTATAACAACTAAAACATGAACTTTGAAGTCTGTCGCCCAGTTTTACCACTTCAGACAGTAACTTTAGTCATTTTCCTGACCTGCCTTCCCGTCGTAGCGGAAACTCGTCCTGACGTTGAACTTCAGGCACTCGGCCATCCTCCTGTGTTCGCTCTCAGCAGCTTTCAGCTCCTCAGCATCCAGGTGTTTCCCCTCACTTCCTGTTTCACAAAAAATGACAGGAAGTCAGCATCCTCTCTGCAGACAGAATAAACTCTTTGTAAAGTAGATATTAGAGATTTGCAGTGTTCTGCTTTGTTTTGTTTTTTAATTAAAAATATTTTTTGTTTTGTTGTGGTTTTCTAACAGGGAGCTTTGGATTCTGGGTTTGACAGTAAGGAGCCTGGAAGGAGCAATGCGGATCACGGTGTGTTAGGACCATGATAGATAGAATAAAAAAGGAAAATTTTGCCAAAAATTCAGAAAAATTTTTTGCCAGATGTTTTGGGCAAAAATATTTCTGAATTTGCCCTTTTCCCCCACAATTTTCTAAGATTATTTCTAGACAAAACATGGAAATTTCTGAGCTCCAAAAATTCAAAAAAGTAAAAAATTTACGATTTGTAATGGTTGTAATTGACTTCCGTCTGTAACTTATGACAAAATACCAGCAGCTGTGGTTGTCAGAGTTTTACCATATTCACATAATTTTACCATAAATACGGTGAAATTCTGGTAACTACAGATAAAATATGGATTTTATCGTATTTACATTTATAATTTAGCAACCTGCTGGTATTTCACTGTGAATTAGAGACGATTTTCTTTTTTTACAGAGTGGGCTATGTCAGTATGATTAGATTGAACTTATTATATTTGTTGTAATTTTATGCTATATGTGAACTAAATTTATTTTACTTATTTATTTTTTAGAATTCTTTATTTACATTTACACACTTCCAAACAAAACATTGCAGGTGTAAGTAGTTAAACGGATAAAAAAACAACAGATTCGCATTTTATTGGTTTCCAAAACTTTCCATAACCTGTATGCTTTAAAGACAGATTATTTTAGTCCTAACAGAGCCAAAACACCATGTCTTCAAACAACTGATAATTTTGTTTTATATTCCAACTGGTGTGGAGTTTTTGCAGATCAGTTTTAATCTCATGTCAGATGAATGTTCAAAGTGTTTTCCTCACTGTAAATGAGCAGCATCCTCCCCGGCGTTCCCTCAAACACTCCGCGGTAGAAGACAAGCAGGCAGTTCGGACAGGCCTGGTGGACGTCCGCTCGACCTTTGTCATCGTATGGAGTCACCACACCGCCAAACTCCCGCACGCCTTCGAGGAATCAGCAACAATAACATCCATCAACTTTTCCCTCTGTGCTGGTCGAATTTCCTTCAATATGTAACTCAGGGGTGTCCAAACTTTTAGTCCTCGGGGCCAAAACTGGAAAATTTAAACTATTGGCGAACAACAAGATTCATTAAATTAAAAAGGCAAATTTTATTTATTGCCATTTTTTGGTTTGTTTGTTTTACCTGCTAAAAAATAAATTGAGCATAACATAAAAATGGCTTTGGACTGATGTCTTATTAGAAGAAAAACAGAACATCTCAAAATATTTTGTTATGAATAGTTTTTACCATTTTTGACTTTGGCCAAACACAATCATTTCAAGGGCCACTAATATTTTAAAATTAAGAATATCTTGAAATTACTAGCTTTTCTCTCCAGGGGACAAATTATACATACAGACTTAAAGTGGATCATCTACTAGCTCCTAGCTTGATGCTTGAGTTAGTATATTGGTTGTTTACAGGGACAGATTATATTAGGGCTATTTCTGATAAAAGTGGAGAAAAACGTCCATGGAGGAGTGAATTCCTGCCAAAAAAGTATAAATTTAACATATAAAAGTATAAAATTAGAGCTCGTCCAACACTGACCAGCATCCAGAAGGAGCGTATGGTTGGATGTCTCAGGATCTGGGACCGATAGGTTCCCACGGAAGATGAGACAGTTTCCAGCTCTGGAAAAAACAGAACAAAATTATATTTGAATCAAATAACTGAACCTTAGAAAGTTACAGAAAGCAGATTGTAGAAACTCGGGATCTGGAGGTTCAAGAAGCTCTGGATGGAAGTCAAGAATTTTAATATGAGTTGCAACATTTACTTCCCCTTTGGTATCAAAGTATTTTTGAATTTGAATTTAATTCAAATTAAATTCAAATTTAATTTGAATTGGAACATTGCTAGGAAACAGACTGGGCTCTACTGGGGTTGCTAGGAAACATACTGGGCTCTACTAGGGTTGCTAGGTAACAGACTGGGCTCTACTGGGGTTGCTAGGTAACAGCGCTTTGCTTTCTGATTTGTGACGTCACATTCAAAAGGGTTTTGAAACGGCTCAATTTCAAGACACCAGAAAACATAAACTTACTGCCAAAAAATGTCTGGGTGTTTTATTCTAAAGTGCTTGGGTTGATTTTAGAAGCTGTAGAAACCAAAATGGAAGAACAAAAACAATGTGAAAAATGTCCCTGATAAGTAAATATGACATGTAACGTGGCTCCCACTCTGTTTCCATTAACTATATGCAATCTGACATTTTGAAAATACATTTGCTAAATGGAAAGGAACTAATTTAAAACAGCTCTTGTTTTTTGATAAAAAGTTTTGGTGCTGTGAAGAAAATTGCTAAAAAAAAAAAATGTCAGAAATTTTGAGATTAATCTCAGAAAATTTCTTTTTTTTCAAGAAAATTAAAAAAAATTCAACTTTTGAATCTCAGAAACTTCATTGGTTTTTATAGAAAGTTTCTGAGATTGATCCAAAAATTTCAGATTTTTTTGTCTGAGGTTTTCCTCTTTTTTCTATTCCTAAAAGCCTTAATACGCCGTCGTATATAATTTCTACACTGCAAAAACACAAAATCTCAGCAAGTATTTTTGGCCTGGTTTCTAGTACAAACATTTTAATACACTTGAAATAAGACAGAACTGTAAAAGTAACATTTTTGCAAACATTATGAGCTTATTTTGAGTAAATAAATCCTTAACATTGATTAAAAAAAAACTTAATATGTCAAAACTGTCTTAAATGAAATAATATGTACATGGAATCAGTTTCTTTCTTAAGGATTTATTTACCTAAAACAAGCTCCTACATTGTGATGAAAATGTAAGTTAGTTTTGTTTTATTTTGAGTGTACTAAGAAGTTTGCAGTAGAAACTCAACTGAAAATGCTTACTTTGTGTTTTTACAGTGTAAAAGAGTCAGAACGTTACCCGGTCCAGTTGAGCCCAGGTTAAACTCACACAATGTTTCGCTCAACAAACATGAAGCTCTCGTTGTTTTCCTTGAGCTTCAGCTCCATGACAGAGCTGTTGGCGTTCTTCATCAGCTCCTCGCCTGCTGGATAGTCGGCTATCGCCTGAACCAGAACCCACCGGACCTCTGTCAACTGGAACCAGAACACATAACCAATCAGGAACTCTGCTGAGACGTCTGATGAGTCAAGATGTTCTGGTTTGTGATCTCACCTTATGTAAGTCCTGTCGTTGCAGCTTTGGCGGCAGGTTGCATTCTTCAGCAGCGCTGCAGCTGAGTAGCATCAGAACCAGCATCAGAACCAGCATCAGAACCAGCAGAGGTCCAGCGGAGTGAAGCTTCATGGTTCAGGGAGAGAACTGACTGACCGAGAGCCGTCTGGTCATAAAGCTGGACCCACAGTGAGTCCAACAGAGTGTTTACTCTCAGAGAAGCAGGCAAACACTCCGACCCGCCCACTCCACTGGTGACAGAACCGATCAATTGACCCACCCATTGATCAATACTTTTCTTTACAGGTGGATACTTCTACGTCATTCCTGCATCTCTGCATTTCAGGAAAACATTTTCTGGTTCCCGTCCTGCAGATCTTGTTCAGATCTGGGCTTTTATTTTAACTTTCCTCATTTTAACACTGTAAAAAATAACTTACTGATTCAACTTGACTCTTGGTTCCTGGTTACGGTGACTCAGATAAGTTGCATCAACTTTAAGTTTTACAGACATTATTTTGTTCAAAATTATTGTAATAAATATAGTTAATAATTTCTTTTAATATTTTTTAATCTTGTAAGCACTTCAATGAATTTTATTTTTTGAACACTTTTGAACTGTTTGTGTTCCTACAGTTTTCTCTATCTGATACTGGATTAAATATACGGCTGTCTTGAACTTTCCTGTGATTTTATATTGTTTTTTTTTTCTTTTTTTCATTTATTTGAGTTATTTTGTTAATTATTTAAGGTATTTAAAACAGCTTCCAACCAACATGACCAGTTGTAATATTTTAAATTTTGAGTCTTATTTTTATGTAATTATTGCATCTAAACTGACAGGAAATCTTTACATTCTTTATTTTACATTTCATCCATTTAATTCAGTTGCTTAATTTTCACTCAGTCCCTTCACCTTTGACCTGCTTTCAGTCATTTTCCGGTGGATTCTTGAACTTTAGTGCTTCTTATCTAGACTCCAGTGTTCACCTTTTGTACATTGCATGGTAAATATGTGAATAGATCAATATTTTTGTTTTTAAATCTTTTGGAGTGGTTTTCTATACTATTCAAAGTAAACTTACGTTGCTTATTAACAGGAAGATCAGTCCACACAAATCCTTTACAGCAGAGAAGACAAATAAACTTGTTTTGCATAATACCTCAATCACACAGATTTGTACTAATGATTAATAGTAATAAATATTTAATATGTGGTGAAAGCAACAAAGAGTTTTCTGTTGCAATATACCTGATCCAACTTTAAAACCAAATTAAGAGTTAAACAAATATATTTTAAAATACATTTTAATATATTCGCCAGTATATTCACCAGTATTACACATATTTCAATTCATTTCTGGTACAGATTCAGATTCCAAACACAGTTTCAACTCTGTTTTTTCTTTTTAATCCTTTCAAATTCACATTCAGTCAGAAACATGTAAAGGAAAACACTGGAAAGTTTAAGGATGTAACAAGAGAATCACTGCATGACAGAAGCAAAAAAAAATGTTCCTTTAAACCAAACAGATGAAAAACTGCACTTTAAATCAAGGACAGAAAGCTCCAAGAACCCTAATTATATAACCACTGCTTTGAAAAATATTTATAAGACTATATCAGTGGATTATATCCTAATTAAATTTGAAGATCATTTCAGTTTTCTGGTCTGTTACAGTACACAATGTCAAGTCCTGGCAGCTAAGATACAAACTGCAGAGCGTGTGCTTGAGTTACTTCAGTGACAAAAACCTCTGCTCTGGAAAAAAAGAGGTTAGAGAAAACATTTTTATTTTAATCTTGGTGCTAAAAAAATAATTCAGATGTAGGTAGAATGTTGACACGATTACTTTTGATATGCTAGCTAGCATTAGCACAGCGGCGCAGGTAGCAGAGTTTGAAAACCCGCAAGCATTTCCTCAGAGGTTGCAGCACTGTTTAGATACTAATATAATATTATCAGTCGTAGATCAAAGAAGATAGAAAAATAAACATGTTTATGAATAAGCTTGGGTTAGCAGAATGGAAGCAAAGCTACCCGCTACACGAAGCTAAAAACAATAGGAGTTTAAAACTATAGCTAGCTATTGCCTCTTGTGTTCTAGGAATCTTAATATGTTTACAAAAATTCATAGCTGCATAGTTTTGACTCTGTTACAGAACAAACAAAGAAAAATGTCTTGTAGTTATATTTCACGTGAAAATGAAACTGAATCTTCACATGTTATGAAAGCAGAGCTAGTTGCTACAGGAAGCAAGTGTCATTTTCACAGCTGAAATTTATAAGCAGTTTTTCTTTAGGTTATTAAGATCCTTAAAGAAATATGTCTAGCAAAAGTTATGCTGTTAAAGAAGAAGACAGAAATAAATAGCATATTTTAAATGGAATCTTAATGATCTATTACGTTTTACAAATAAGCTAGCATTAGCACTGCAGCACCGCTAGCTAACTGCTCTCAGAAGCCATTTCCTCAGACATAGTAGGATTGTTGTTATCCTAACAAAAATATTATAACTAGCAGAGCTACTACAAAAGACACATAATAATAATAATAATAATAATAATAATAATAATAATAATACATGTTGTTAATATGTAATGTAGTGCTAGCACTGAGCTATCTGCTACAGGAAGCTAACAAAGTAGCACTTATTAACAGAGCGACTGTTTGGTATATTGGAAATTGTTTTAGATATTTGTAGATTTGTAGCTTTCATCACGCAACAACATGTTGCAAATTAAAAAATAAACATAAAACTGAATTTTCAAAAGGTGTTACAGCAGTCAAGCTAGTGCCTACAAGAAATAAGAAAAATAAAATTTTTAAAGTTTTTACAGTTGGAAATTGCTGAGATGCTCATAAAATGGTCCTAGAAATAGTCAAAACAAATCTCAAACTGATTTTTTACATACTGTTGCTGCTACAAGCTCAGTG
This sequence comes from Poecilia mexicana, assembly GCF_051168715.1. Classification (NCBI taxonomy): domain Eukaryota; kingdom Metazoa; phylum Chordata; class Actinopteri; order Cyprinodontiformes; family Poeciliidae; genus Poecilia; species Poecilia mexicana. The sequence goes on along the minus strand of NW_028263380.1, from coordinate 21,315,305 downwards.
TTAGAATTGCAGCACAGCTAACAGCAACAGGAAGTCACAAAAGTAGCAGTTGGAGGCTCATGAAAATTTGCCTTTCCTGTAGCAACACTTTAGAAAGACAGTCGGTGTGTTCAGTAGTTAGCCTTTGTTTTCCTGAGAATGTTGCTGCTACAAGGGATTAACAAACGCAAATATAAAAGTTCTTGTTTTGTGTTTATTAGTTTTCTAACAGTATCACAAACCTTTAAAGGTTATGGTTTTTAAAGCTTAGACTGCAGCAAGAATTAAGAGGTCTGTTTGCATCCTTTTCTTTTCCCATGTCATATTTTAAATTAAATATATTTAAGTCAATATTATTATTCATGACTTTATTCACTTTCGATGAGCTGAATCAAGACTCTGACAATGAGATGGATTTTCAGCCATGACCTGAGTGTACTGTTACAGACCTGAAAACAAGATTGTTCCCAAATCCTTCATCTTTCCTGATTGAGTAGCTCTTAATTTGCCAGTAATGGGTGTTTGTTTAACACAAACCTGTTGGTATTTAAAAAAGACATCCAGGTAATTCACAGATCTCTGGAAGCTCCTCTAAATACAGACATAAACAAGCGGAGGGAGAGATGAAGTTTATTATACAAGAGTCAGAAGCAGAGTTAGTGTTCATCGCCTGGTGGAGTGGCGTCCACTTCCCTGCGCTCTGTCGCCGCTGTGACCCGTCGCCAGCATCACCTCTTCAAGGAAACTGGAGAAAAAAACGAGCAAAAGAAGCTGAAATTAAACTGAATATGTGTGAATGTGTAATTTATGTGTCCACTACATCTCAAAATAGAAATAAAAATCTGTTTATATGTAAATGCTGCTAGATATATATGTCAGAATCAGTTGATTTATTTGCTAGACCTGAGATGATCAAAGAACGGTTAAATATAAGTAATAATAGTAAAATGATCAAAGCTAAGATTCAGATTCAGACATTTTTAGTACTGAAAATATTTGGCATTTCTTCTGGCTAAAACAACTGAAACAAAATGTCCTCCAAAAGTGCCCTTGTCCAATAAACTATATATCCAGGATGGCAAAATCAAAAGATTGTCTGTTTATGCTTCTTTATAACTACACTTAGACATGGAGTTCCACAAGGATGAGTCCTTGGGTCCTCTTTTGTTTTATTTTTTACATGCAGTGAAGTGAATCTAACTAATGAAAAGATAAAAATCAGAGTATGAGCATCTGATACCTCTTAGTGTTGTGGATGGCGCTTCCTCCCAGCACAATCCGAACCCCCGGTGTGTTACGATTCAGGTTGTAAACAGTCAAAGCTTCTTCATACGTCGCTCCACCGATCAGGAACACCATAATGTCCTGAGGCCTGAAACATGTTTTCAAAATGTGACTTTCTGGAGAAAAATATCTGTGTATTTTATAAAGGTCTATTTTCATTCCCCTGCTCTAAACTCTTAATATTTCAGATGTAAAGAAAACAAATCATTCAAAACCAAACATGAAATATGTGAATTTCTATCTGTGAGAGTAATTTCTGTAAGGATTTCCAGGTGTGTTACCTGTCTCTCAGGCTGCTGGCTCCCAGGTATGGGAACTGACTGTCTTTGAGTCGACCTTTAATCAGCTGATCCAGAGTGTCGTGCAGCAGAGGCTGATGCTGTGTATACACGTTCTCTACGCCCTGAGAAATACATTAAAACACACAATAAAATGCTGTGTTTTCTCTGAACCCTGCAGTAAGCTACATGCTTCTTCAGGCTCATCTGATGAAGTAAGTAATATGTAAATAAATATTGAGATCAGATGTGTTTTTTTACCTTTAGTCCTTTGAAGAACTGTTTAGTGATGGCGACAGCATCCGTTGGTGTGATGAGGTCACTTCCTCTGATTCTCTTCCCACCGTACTCCACAACCGACTGAACCATCTGCAGAAGGAATGCACATCGTAAAGCTTCAATCTGCCATCCACAGGCCAAAATTAGTAAATACATGCTTGCGTGAAAATAAAACCAAGAGGCTGTGATTACCCTGCGGTAGCGTTCAGACACTCCCTTCCTGCTCAGCTCCTCCATCAGCGACGGGAGGATGCTGCTGCTGTGGCGCTCATACCTCAAAGCGTAGAGCATGACAAGACGGACGGCGTCCAGCTCCGAAACCCGAGGATTCTGCAGCAGCCGCCGAACGTTCTGACAGAAAAGATGTCTTAAAGGTGACCTACGCTTCTATGGACTACACAAAACATGTCCGATACATCTTCTGCACACAATCATTCTTAGATAATAAGACTTTAATCTGATCAGTTATATTTCGAGCTCCCTTTGGAATGAGCTGTTTTAGAAAAGCATTAGTAAATCCTCCTGCACAACCAGCAAGAATACATAAAGTGTTTTCTGAATGGCAAAACAACAACAAAACATTTGTCTTTTCCAGCAGTCTTTGTACAGCAAATACAGAGGTAAAACCAGCTGACCCAACATTCTGGAACTCTGTTTGGGTTGCTAGGTAACAGGTTGGGCTCAGCTGAGGTTGCTAGGTAACAGCGCAGTGCCCATGGAATGTGACAATTTCATTAAATTCAATTCAAAAATACTTTATTCATCTCAAAGGGAAACTAAATAAGGTTAGGTATCATAACAAAAACAGCAAAGTGTAAAAAGAATTGGCAAAAATCAGTACAGCTACACCGAATCCAAAACAAGGAGGAACGGTTGTCCAAAAGCAGCAAAAAATCTCAATAAAGTACAGAGCTACTCCAACCAGGCTTATTTCCAGACACCAAAAAACATTAAGTTATCGTCAAAAAAATCTTTAAAAAACTTTAAACAGCTTGGGTTGTTTTCAAAATGTTCCAAATGTGAATTGTGCATTTAACCTTCTGCTCTTCTTTAAGTTTCTGACTAGAGACTGAGGTGAGATGATGAAGAGCGTTACCTGCTGAGCGTTTGAGTGGTCGTTCTGACAGGCCAGCTCCTGCTCCACCTCTGACACCTCCATCAGCTGCCGCTCAGACACCAGCCGGGAAAGCTCCCCCACCACCGTCACGTGCTTCGACACGGTTCCCGACATCTTCTTGAACTGAGGGTAGTTGTCCACAAACGCCTGGAGGGATGAAAAAAATCAAAAATCTTTGGCATCAATAAAATATTTTTGAATTTACAGGAGCCTGGTTTCGGTTGCTAGGTAACGGGTTGGGCTCTGCTGGGGTTGCTAGGTAACGGCGCAGTGAGTGCTGATTTGTGGCGTTACATTCGAAATGTTTTTGAAACAGCTCAATTTCCAGACACCAAAAAACATTAATTTGTTGCCAAAAACCAGGTGGGAGTTTTTTGAAAATTTGCTAGATAAAAGTCAGACATTTTGAGATTAATTTCAAAAATTTTCTAGAAAAAAAAAAAAGCAGAAATTTCTGAGTTGGAAAAATTGAAAATGTTCAACTTTTGAAACTCAGAAATATATATATTTTTGGTGGAAATGTAATCTTTTTTTTGTTTGTTTTCCATCTACATAATCCCCAATAAAAAAAGACAAACATTGGATTAAATTTTTTTATTTTAGTTTTTTCAACTCAATAAATCAACCCAATAAATTCAGCTCAATAAATCCCAACCTTCATGTCAGAAATGGACTCCAGCTTCTGTTGCCCTTTAGGTTTCTTTTTCTGGAAATCTTCCATCAGGTTCTTTATGTTTGTGCCGATTTCCCCGAAATTCATGTACAAGTTCTGTAAACAGAAATATGGAACAGAACACAAAGTTATTTGAATATTTTACATGATGATTAATAATAAAGATCTCTACTAGAAGTGTTAGTTATACCATTAATACCTGACAGAGACTCAGGAGAAATATCTTCCCAACTCAGAGAATGTAAAGGGAAGTGACAATATTATTACTTTACTCATATATTTTTTTTTTCTTAGCCTGGCCCTAATACTCCATCGTATAAGAGAAACCTAAATGACAATAGAGACGTAGAAGTTGCCTTTAAACAACCAAAGCAACACGATAAACAACAGACACTGTGAGAGTTTTAGTCGCACTGTGTTACTTTTGTTTTGTAAACCAGATTTAAATTTAATCAGCTTGTAGGTGTGAGAACTCAGAATTAGCTGAGCGTAAACAGGAAGCCGTCATGTTTTTGTTCAGGACTCACGTTGGCGTAAAACTCGTCGTTCTCGGCGGACAGCACCACTTCCCGCAGGTCTTTGGTGATCCCCGGGACTCTGGACAGGTCGATCCGGTTGTTGTTCAGACCCAGCAGCTCGTGGACCATCGCCTGGTACGTCCACTGTGAGACACCGACCGCGTCTCGTCAGCAGGGCGAACATTTCACACAAAAACAAACATCCCAGCAGCACAGTTCATCCCCACTGTTCATATCTTCACAAAGTAACAAGGGGATTCAACACATTTATGCCTACAAGAGTTAATAAAATCATGTAAATTTTAAAAAGGACCTTAAAAATTCAATAATAAATCATAAAATAATATTGAATTGGTGGAATTTATACTTTAAGTGAAGATTGTTTTTAATTTATCTTTGCCACAGTTGAAATTTTGTGTTTTAATTTTGTTTGTGTGTTTCAAGGTATCACATTTTGTCCTTTTTTAATGTTTCTAAAATGTTAAAATTGTGGAGGCGGTGGATTTGAATTTCATGTTTTGATTTTGTTTCTCTTTTGTAACATGTGTAAAAGTATAATTTTATTATAATGTTTGTGGTGTGGATGCCAGGAAGAAGAATCTCTACTATGACAGAAACTAAAGAGGATCCTCAATTGAACAAATAAATAATTACAAGTTCAAAATAAACCCAAATGTACATTTAAAAAATACTTAACTGCTATCTTGATTACTTTTCAAACCAAAAATATCCCATAATGAAGAAAAACTTTCCAAAATGATGTCAGAATCATACCAAAAAAAATCAGCTTTTAGAGACATTTTTATTTAGATTTAATATTTAATAATTAAGGATTAAACTTGTTAAATGGGTTTCATTTAATTTCAAAGATGGGATTCAGAAACAGAATAAAGTATAAGTAAAAATTGTCTAAAATTAAAAACCCCTGTTTCTTGAGACAAGTAAAAAAACAACTTAAATATAATTAAATAAAAGCTAATTATTATTAGAAACATATGTGTGTGACTGGTCACCTGGTTGAGCAGCGGTGTGATGGCGTCGTCGCTGCGGTCGAGGATCAGCAGCAGAGGAGGAACTTCAGTCTTCCTGAAGTCAAACAGCTCATATTCCTTCGTGATGATTTGCTGAAAGCAGACAAACAAAATATGATGATCCAAAATACGTTAAAGCTCACAATTTCAATAAAAAAGAGAAAGAGCAGAGTGTATTTTCTATGTTTTTCAAAATCCATGAGAAAACAAAAAAATGGGCTTATTTTAAGTCCTTAATATTGCTTAAAAAGTACAAGGTATACTGGCAGATTACTTCACTTATTTCAGAATCAAGGGGCACTAAAGCCGTCACCTAGCAACCACAGCCAACCCTGTCCATCACCTAGCAACCACAGCCAACCCAGCCAGTCACCTAGCAACCACAGCCAACCCAGCCCGTCACCTAGCAACCACAGCCAACCCAGCCCGTCACCTAGCAACCACAGCCAACCCAGCCCGTCACCTAGCAACCAGTTCTAGTTCCACTGGCAACTATTTGACTTTTAACAAAACATTTTTCTCATGTTATAAGTTAAATAATCTGCCAGTATCAACATTAAGGAACTATTGACTTAAAACCAGCTCCTATATTTTACTGAAAAGTTACTTGTAAGTTACTTTTGTTGTGTTTCAAGTACACTAAGGTATTTGCACTAGAAACTGGACGAAAAATATTTGGTAGGATTTTGTGTTTATGCAGTGTGTCATATTTTCTTGCTTGTGTATTTGTTAATAACCTGTACTGGATGATATATAGTAAAAAAAAAAACCTGTAAAATATTCCTTTGTTTTATTTTTCACTGATTGTGTGTGAAACTTTTGGTTCTCTGTTGTCAATACGAAATTAAAATTAAAAAGTAAAGTGCATATTTTTTAACCAAATCAACATAAAAGCTCTTTATTTGGTTGTAAACTAGTTCTTTTAGATGAATGAAAAGGAAAGAAATCTGGAAACTAAAACATATTTATACCAGATTTTCTATTTTCTGTACGTTTCTAAACTTAAGTATATATGAAAAAATCTAATTCCATACTTTCAATGGGCAATTTGTTCAAATGTGGTTGTTTTAAAATGTGCTAAATAAAGTCAACACATTAGAGTGTTTTATTTTTTTGACAGAAAATGCTAATTTTGTTTATCATATATAAATGATTTATAAGCACTGAAAGGGGAAAACAATCCAAGGGGCTGAATACTTCTTGGAACAGGAGGAAAACAAGTTAAAATGTAACATGGAGCGTGAAACGCTGTTGTGGTGGAAACCTTGACGCTCTCTGCGAGGCGTTTGGCCATGTCAGAGGACAGCTGGTAGCGGATCATTGGACATTTCTTCAGAGCGAGCAGGACGGAGGTCAAACCCTGCGTGCAGCGCGACAACATGGAGGGTTCCCAGGTCCGACCCTGAAACACAAACAGGTTCTCAGAGAGACGCCGTGTGAACCAACCGGACTGTAGCGACACCAACCAACAGCCCATCGATCAGAACCGATCCATTTCACCCAGTTTATTAAACAAATCAAATGTTAGAACCATTTTCACTGTCAAGAAGAATCAACCACCACCAGCAGGTACCATCATGACCTTTCTCCTGAGGTTCATAAAAATCAGATGAAGGTTTGATTCAAACTGCTGCTACAAGCAGGGAGCTAGCAAAGAGCTAGCTACTTGCTGCTAGCTCTCTGCTGCTAACAAAGAGCTAGCAACAGCAGTTTGTTCGTTTTCATCAAAACATTCTTAAGTCAGAATCAGCAGCTCTCACCTACCGGGAAATGGTTTCGGCCAGATAAAACCTGATCGGTGCGTCTCTGGTCGAGAAACAAAGATGGCCAACGTAAACATGACAAACATGTCAAAGCAACTCAAATAAATGGATGGACCCACTTTCCAACAATTTAATAAAGTATAAAACTTCTAGGAAAGATTATTCTGTTCTGAAGAGCATTGGGATAAAATAAATGCCACACTTTGAAGATTTTTCTTACAACCATTTATTCCTTCAGTATATTAGAAATACATTAAAAGATGCACATATTTCAATTCCTATTTTAAATAGAAAAATAAAGATTTCACTGTCTGAAATGCAGTAACAGCATTCCTATAGTGAACATTTGGTCATTTGTGTCAAAGGATCCATCTGCAGCTAAAAAAATACTTTATTTTTACAGAATTAAAACCAGGTGAAGCTAAAACTGCCTCCTGAGGAGACCTAGGTAGAACATATTTACAGAAAAAGGTTTTTTTTTCTTACAAAAACCTTTTTACAGTTTTTGCTAATAAATGATCTGAATATGTTGTTCTTTTAATAAATACCCTTTCTTGAGTCTGAATACCTCAATTAATGATTAATTGATGACTAAATTAGCTTACAATTATTTCAAATACCGATTAATTACAATTAATCCGTCCTAAAAAATTCTCCAAAGTATTTGTACTCTCAGAAATCCATCTTTGTTCATCTTAACTGGCTCACATCGATCCACAAAGACCAAAATTTTAATTACTAAATGATCCAGTTTTAGTCTCAGACACCAACATCAACACGAACTGTGATCCAACAGGAGTTCTGACAGCCGTTCATCTGAACCAGAACTAACATTTCAGGTAAAATAAAAATGTCTTTCCTGTTTGATCACTTGAACTTGTAACACTAAACGCTCCACGGATTTCAATCCCAACAAAAAATAAAAACAATATTTGCTCAGGCTTGCAAAACAAAAAAACAGATCAATAAATTGACTGAAATTGTTTATATTTTACCTAATAATTTACAATTTTTCTCTCCTTGTTTTGCTTTTACTTGTGTTTTTACATAAAATATAAGAGCTTCCATCTTTCTTACCCGGGAAACTCCCTGCAGGTTGAGAGAAAACACGTGAGGATTCACAGCGATAAAATCTCCATAAAACTCCTGCAGAAAAACACAAACACACACTCAGTAATTTGGTTTTTATTGCTCATAAACAGCAATTTCAGATCTTTACTTTATTCTGTTTTGCACACAGAAATAAAAGAAACAAATTTTCCACATGAGAACATGTTAAAAAAATTTAGTTTGCACCAAGAAAAAAAAAACATAAATGGAAGAGAGCTGCTGTGAAACAGATGGTGAGATTAGATATGATTAGAAAAGACAATCCTTTTCTTATACACCGTCTTAGGAAAACCACTCAGGAGTTCATGTAAAAAAATGTTTCATGTCAAATAGTGAAAACATAAAAATATGAAATCTGATCAAGATGTAGGAAACTTAAGCTGCCATGGCAGAAAACGGAACAAAAGAGAAACAAATGAAATACAACAAAATAAAAAACAATACCGTGTAAAAATATAAATACGTCAATATATTTATATAAAAAATACAGATGCTTGTATATAAATATACACACACACACACACACACACACACACACAAATATATAGATATTATGAGATTATGAAAAAAACAAACCAAACACTAAATTGTCTCAATTTCTGAAGACAACTACAGTCCAGAGTTAATCTAGAAACTGTTTATTTCTGAAAAACGATTTCATTTTTAAATATTTTTAGCAAACTACAAACTCGACAGACCATTTATAAAATCTCATATAGTCTGTAGCTGCAGCATCTTTTATGTCTGTGGGTAAGATGTAAGTTTATAAACATTAGAGTAAAGCTAAAATGTTTCAGCTCTCACCTGGACTTCAGCCACAACTTCCTGTTCATCTGCCTCGGCCAGAGCTTTGATTTCACTCTTACTGATCACATTACTGAAGTCTGAAACAGACACAGCCACAAACCTTAAAGGAACAGCAGCTTTGATTTACAGGAAACTAGCAAAACAAGCTAGTAAAACAAGCATCTTTGTCACATCACATTAGGCGATTCACTCAGCCTAAAGCGTCTCAGTAAAACCATCGGCTGACGTACAGATGAAGTAAACGCTGTACTTTGGTCTTCTTAGCTCCTGGATTAGATGCTGCACGTTCTCCTGCAGCAAAAACAAAAACTAATGTTAGTCTCCCTTTTTTCATTTAATGTTAGAGCATGCAGCTGTTATTTTCTACATTTTCGTTGAAACTGTCACTTTGTCTTTGCAGTATGACATGAGACAGATGAGCTCCTCTCCCGGTGTTCCCAGTTCTAACTAGAAACAACCATTCAGCGCCAGAAGGCGGGTCTTAGTGCTGTCAACCATGCCTGTGTGCGCGCCACAGATCATCTGTCTCATATTGCGCTATCAAAATAACAAATTTTACTGGATGATAAATTGTCTCAGTGATAAATGATAATATTGTTGTTTTGAGATCATTTTCAAATAATATAATGCAAAAATGAATTCTCAAAGATCAATTAACTTTAATTCCTAATGAACATTTAACACTGTAACTGGAAGACACTTTAAATATATAAAAAAAATAAAAACAACAAATAAAATTAATTATGAAGTCTCTGTAAACAAAATTATCCTTCGAAAAAAGGGATAGAGGTGACGAAAACACCAGATTGAAGAATTTTATCATCCAGTTTTTGGTAGAAAGAGAAAACATATTATTTATAAAAGTTAACTACTGCAGCTTTAAAGAGCATTTGCTCAGACTGGTGGAGATGGTTTGCGTACCTTGGTTGGACGAAGGAAGCAGATGGCCTTCAGGTGCTTCATGCTGTCTCTGCTCTGAGAGTCGATCCGTTCGAACAGGTAAACCTCCTTCTGCAGGATTTCAGACTGGGTGTAAACCACGCTTACTATGCTGGTCTGGAAACACAAACATGTTTTACTCTGATGCAGCCAGAATAAACAAGGTGGACAAACAAGGGCTAATCAGATTGCTGAATTAATCAGCTAATTTTATCATCAATTAATTGTTAATACGGGTTACAGACTCAAATAAAGGCAATTTGCTGAAAAAAATAGAAACATATTCAGAGAAGATATTAGGCCAAAACTGTGCAATGTATTAATACATTTAAGATAAAAATCATCTTTGTCGTCTGTAAATATGTTTGACCCAAAACTCCTCAAGTGGCATTTTGTTCAAATTCTGTATAAAAAGATCAAGAGGACCACCACACAGAACCAGAACCGATTCTATATGGTTAGTTGCTTCACTGCAACACCACGACTCTAGAATTACACAGTAATACTGCAGGTCCACACAGTACCAACAGCTACCGGACTGTTTCAGTCCCCAAAGCTCAGACGGTACCACATCAGCCAGCAGGCTCTCACCGTCTCCTTGTCCATGAGCAGAACCTTCATCCCGGGCCCGCTGTTCTCGATCATTTTGGAGATGTACTGCTTCACCGCGAGCGTCACGTTCATGATGGCGACGCTGAGACACAACTGCGACAAAAACAAACAAATAAAGTCTAAACCAGCGGTAAAATGCCAGCAGCGCCCGTGCTGGAAGCTCTGTATGTCTGGTTTTTGTTGTTGTGAAGATCTATCAGCTGAGCTCTTGAGGCAGCACCGATGCGATCTTCTTCCGGGTCTCTGACGTCATTACGTACCACGTATATCTCATTGTTGACAGATGCAGCGTTGATGGAAAACGCGGACGAAAGTTAGTGAATGAAAGTGAGGCAAGACTTTCTTTAGGAAAACTTGTGATAAAAACTCAATTGAGTATAAAAAGATTATTTTAAATTATTATTTATTGATCATTTATTTTTTTTAATCATTATTTATCTCAATTTTATTTTATATATATTTATTTAGTCAATCAGAATTTGACTTGCTAGTTTTACACCAGATATGTTAAAACTTATATATTCCAGAAAAAGTTTTTCTCTCATCAGTCAACAGAGTATTTTTCTAGGGGACCAGATCAAGATGTTTTTTGGTCTTGGTGTTGGAGCTCTCTCATGGTTGCCATTTTTGCCCAGTTTCTTCCTCAAACTTGAATCCCAAACACTTATTTAAGTGATTTTTATGTTCTGGAGTCTTTCATGACCTCCTAGATGAGTCTGTGATTGATCCACTAATGGAGTAACTTTGGTAGGCCACTCCTGGAAAAGCTTATCACTGTTTTATGCCTTTTTTCATTTTTGATAATGACTTTCACTTGGTTTGCTAGAGGCTCAAAGCATCAGAAATGTCTTTGTAGTCCTGGAAGCTTACATGTTCTTTCCATGTTATATGAAACATCCAACATTGTACATAAAGACCATAGTTAGGCTTATCATTTTAAATGGTTTTCCATGAATAAAACGTCTCTCTGCTTTTAACAAGTGGATTCTTTGTCTATAAGTGTCAATCAAACAAGACTGCAAATGTTTTGTTTCAAAGAAACTAGAAGTGTTGGAAGTGATTGTAAGAGAACATTTGAATGCGAATGTTTCCATTTAATTTGACCAATGTAAATGTTTTAATGTATTAGCTCATTTTGCTAGCAGTCCCTGGGGACTGGGGTTGTCATTTTAATATACTGCTTGTGAGTTCAGCTGCTTTCGTGTCTACTTAAACTTAAATTGTTATTTACACAAAAAAGAACATAGAATTTGTAGGTCATAATCATTGAACATAGCACCTGTTTAAAGCAAAAATATTTTTATTAAACCCATAAACATTAGTACTTAATTTAGGTAATTATTGCTTAAACAGCTCAGTTGTATTCTGAAATTTACAAATAACCAGTTCTATATTGGGTTATAAGGACTATGGAAGAAAACTGCACTTAATGTAATAAAGAAATCTCTGGATATAGTATTTATTACAAAAGTTAGTGCATGCTAATTCCTGATAGCATGCGTGTCATGCAGGGAGCTTTCTATTTATAAAAACATAAATACTTTAACTTTTGTTTATTTATAAGGAAAACTATTTAACTGCGTTCTGAGCATTCCAAAAAAAATTAATATAGTCTGAAAATAACAGGATCTTTTGGTTTATCGGTTAGTCCGTTGCAAGAACCAGATGCATGCTATTCAGTTAGCATGCATAGCATACTTGAAGCTGTCGCCAAATACAACCGTAAATTGTTGATCTGCAAATGTTTCATTATTGTTTAATCAATTTTCTTCTTTCTGAAAAAATACATATAACACAGTAAGGAAATCACTTAATGTAATACCGTAATTTCTACAATTTTATGAGAAAGTACATGCTAATGCCTGTTAGCATGCATAGCATACATTAAACCTTCATACACAGCATTGAAGAAAATAACTGAGTAAGAGTTTATTGAATATTGAATAGTTTATATCGATGAGAACATAGTGAGGAGAAAAACGGAACTTTTCAAACAAATTTTCAGTCGTTCAAGATTATTGGTGTTTCTGTATTCCTACAGATATATATCACTCCGCCTAGTCTGAACGTAGTACCCTACCATAGAAGAAACAGCAGTAAAAGCACAGAGGGCGGAGGGATCCGTCTGCCCTCTCACAACACACAACCAGCCTCAAACGTGTTCTTGGTGCTAAATGCTAACAGCAGAAATTCTCTATGATCATATATTCAGACTTCATTTTTTAAAATACAGATGTTTAGTGGTTTCAATTTTAATGGAATAAACAAATAGTTATCATACTAAAAGCGAAGAGAAGGTAAGTGCACGCGAAATATTCTTGTCAAACGTATATCACACTGTTTATGAAGTGAAAGAGTTAGCTGTTCGGCTAGCTATTAGCTTCGTTAGCTCAACCCGAACTGGCTCAGGAAGGTGGGGGCAAGATCGTGCATGCAGGGAGAGCCCTTCGTGTTTGCTGCAAAACACAACATTGCCAGTGATTTTCAAAACTGCACGTCAGGATTATTAGACTGAAAGTAAGTGTAAAGTCATTAACTTTAGCAGCTAGTGCGCTTTATGGTTGTTAATGTTGAGGTAGCGTCTTTGAACTGTTTTTGAACGGTACATTAGTCGGTTAGCTCACCTAGCTAATTGAAAAGCTAAGCCTTAAAGAGGTAGTACATCAGTACAACATCTCAGTAACATCAATTTTAAACAGCATTAGATGCGATCATTTAATAGAGTTTGCAAATTTAAATGAACGATAAAAAGTTACAAATCTAATTCATGGACAACAGTGTTTGAAGTAGCATTTGTAGCACGGAGCTAACACTCTTTGTACCGTACATACGGTAGGTGTGAAATTCATTTTTATGGTTTACAGTTGAGGTAAAAATTATTTAAGTTTGGTGATCAGTAGTTTAATAGTACATATATAATCTGTTTTGTTTCTGATCACTCACATATTATTTTTTTTTCTCCTCACCGTGTTAACGTGTGATTTGGTTAAGATTTGATTTATACGGTATTTTATTTGTTTGTTTATTTCAGATGACCGATTTATATAGCTGACATAATATAAACTTTGTTTTTGTTTTTCATTTTTACTGCTGACAAATAAACACCCTGGACAATTATTTAGAATTTTAAAAAGTATCTAGAAATCCTAAATAAAACAAAGGGTTCAGATTTTGTCCCTTTGTTACTGTTAATATATTTACTTTTTTGACTCAGATATTTGGAGGTGTTTTACAGCGCTCCGTTTGTATGCACTTCAGAGTCATTAAAGGTGATGTTTGACAACTGATGACTTCTTTTAATGCAGTCAGACTATTCAGGGTGCTGTGCAAATGTGTCTGCAGTAAATAATTTTGTTTGCTTATAACTTCATAAATTTATCAAGATGATGGATCAAATATTATCAAAAGAACTTTTTCACAGTAAATGATAAGCATTATGATAAATGCCCACCCAAACATCAAACTCACCATGTATTATTATTTTTAAGCAGACCTTAATTCATGTCACCTGAAAAATAAGATGTAAGAAAATATTGCATTAAATCAATTCTTTGTCATTTTGTTGCTGCGTAAACTAGAACTGCACAGACGATTGCATTGTCATATGATTTTTTAATTTTAGCACAGTGATGCTAATTTTCTGCATCGTTTAATCTGTCGTCACAAATGAACTGTTTGATGAGTTTAGATGTCTGATAGTGTTCTAGCAGCTGGTCACTTTTTAAACTTTACAAAGAAAATGGATGTTTGCATTTAGAGTTTGTTTATTTAAAGAAAGGGGAGCAAAGAAACTTAAAATTGCTAATCTGACATTTTTTAACTGCACTTCAAACCTCAAAGTAATGGTGTCTTGCTAATTTAGATTAATTGAAGGGTTAAATTATTTCTTCAGTTTGTCACAGAGTTCTGCAAATAATCCATTTATATTGGTTGTGTTAAATCCAAATAAAACTTGGAGGACTGGATTACTACTTTGTTTAATCTATTTATACTTTTTATATTGTCTTTAATATAAAAAAATCAGAACATTAAATAATTTAAATTGTACATCTTGAGATTTCTGAGCTGCCTGATATTCCAGTATTTTACACAGTTGCTATTTATTTTGCATGGAGCCTATAATAAATGTTGTGGGTGTTTTGTTTGCAGGTGAGGAGTGGAAGATGATGGAGGTGGAGACAGCAGATAAAGGTCAGAGTTCAGAGAGTCATCATAAAATAACATATTGTTCAAAGTTTCTAACACTGACACCAATAGTCGTAGGACTAGATGGAGATTTGTTGTCTCTTTTTTTTTAATTTATAGAAATTTTAAAATTTGTGGTGCAGGAAATATAATATTACTACCTGTAATAAATCTGCAGTTGGTAACTTTTATAAAAAAATAGTTTTTTCATTTTATTTTTTAAAACTGTGACTAAGTTGTGACAGTTTAATATGAGGCAGATAATCTGTGAAAAGATGAATGTCCTCCATCTCCTCCTGAGTTACTGCTGTCATCTGAAGAAACACACCGCTCCCAAAAATAACCTGTCAGAGCCAGGAGGAGAGTCTTAGCGCTGTCAATCATTCTCATGTACTCGCTGCTGAATGTGCTAATGGTGGACAAACAGCTTACAGTTACAGGAAAACCTTTTATCTGCTGTCATTGGTAGAAATGCTAACTGGCATTAGCATCATAACAGGCTCTGTTGTGGTGAAGCAGCAACAGAGCAAAGAAGGTGGGATGGTGAGCATGAGAGTGATTGAAAGCACTGAAACCCTCCTCCTGGCTCTGATTGGTTGTTTCTAACTGAGTGGTATGTTCCTGTAGTTTGTACTGTCACAACATGGTGACAGTTTCAACTTATATGTAAAAATCCTTCTTTTTAAAAATAAAAACTACATGCTGTGCAGCTTCAGGAAGTTGTTTTTTGTAACGGTTGTGCCAGTAATTGCAGGACTGGATGTAGATTTGGGTTTTTTTTCTAGGAATTGTCAAATCTGTGGTACAGGAAATGTGTTGTTAATCTTTAATAAAACTGGTCTCGTTTGCAGCAGCGTGTGCTTCATCCACTGCGGCAAATCATGAGTGGGAGAAAAGCCCTGAACCAGTCCGGATCATCCAGATCCCAGCCCAACCAGTCACCACAACCTCCACTCCCATTAAGACCGTGAAGGTAATGAGATATTTGCATAGTGACGTCACTGACGCCGACTCGACGTTGAACTGTTCTTCAGTTGTAAGTTGCTGCAATGACCCAGTTCATGTCTTCAGCCTGCAGGATCGACTTTGGGCTTCACAGTCAACGGTCGGCCGATCCACCTGCCGCCTGGAGGTCAGTCTGACCGGGTCACACTGGTTCAGGGTTTTACATTATTCCATCACACTTTAGTTTTATTTCATTTTGACTTTTTGTTTGTCTAGTTCAATTAGTTTTAATTAGTCTTTAAAAGTGTTTCTTAGTTTTTATTAGTTAAATTTTGTTTACTTCAGTTTGTCTAAGTTTTAGTTGTTGTTTTACTTTTTTATACTGTGGTTAATTTTTAGGTGCAGAATTAAAAAGTTATGGTTATGTACACATTGATCGGATAATAAATACTCAACAGAAAATATTATAGACAGCGTTAAATGTAGACGACGTTCCCTGATCTACTTTTTTTTTTGTTTTGGTACATCGTTGACTTTTAAATATAGAAATATTCAAATTAACGGTTCATTCACACCAGCCTAGTTTAATCCACTTTAATTAAACTCTAATTTGTTTATCTAGAAAGTTTGAAACTCTGATGCAGACCAGAAAAGTGAACCCGGACCCATTGAATGAATTAATTATTTTTAGGAAATCAAATAAACATTTTATTTCCTGAATGCAACAACAGAGCATTCCTTTAGTGAACACTTGATGCATCTGCAGCTAAAAAGATGCATCCAACACCAACATTTTAAAGCTCTATCCTCCAAAAACAGGAAGAGAACTACAATGCAAAGAATTCTGGGTAAATACAACCAAAACAAACATCTAACGCTACCAGGAGAAATGGCTCGTGGTCTTTTACCAAAAAGAAAAGAGAAATCCTACACCCACTAAAATCTGATGCTACTCGATTGTTTTTGTTTACATTTCGTGAAGAAAGAAGTTGCGCTCATGTTGATTCCTTCAGTGGTTCTCGGTGCAGCGCCCCCACAGGCGAGGAGGGGAACGAGTTCATCAGTTAGTTTGGTTTGTTTGACGCAGTACAGCAGCTGAAAACATAATAAATGTTGACATTTTGATCCCCAATCGAACCAAATCCACCAGACCAGCAGAAAACACAGTTAGTTGTGCAGCTCAGCTCCTTCATTCACTAAAACTTTTCTGTCTGTCCTGCAGGTGGCTCTGCAGAGCTGAAGCTTTGCTCTCACCCTGGAGGCTCAGCCAGCGGCTTCACTTCGATCCAGATCCCCGTCACTCTGACCCTCAGCAGTCCTCTGGGGACTCACTGCATTTCCACCTCAGCCTCCCTCACCGCCTCCTCTTCCTCATCCTCCTCTTCCTCTGCTCCTCCTGCTGCTGCTTCGTCTCTCTCAGCGCTGCTTGAACCCATCCCCATCATCACAGGTTCTCACCTCAGCCACGTCTGGAGTCACCTGGCTGTGTTTGACCTTTGACCTGACTGTCTTCTCTGGTGCAGGTATAGTTTCGGGTGAGGCGGCCCAGAAGGTTCTGAACGACCACAGCGTGACGCTCAACTCCAGCTCTCAGAAGACAAAAAAAGCTCCGCCGGCTGCCGGAGCCCCGAAAACGAAGAAACCCCGACCCAGCAGGATCGCAGCGCCCGACAAGCTGCTGCGAAAAGGTAAAACTCAGCCGGAGCCGGTTTCAGCATTTCTGCTGCTTTTCTCCTTCTGTATTGATCATCTGCTCCTGTCACTCAGATTCATCAGTGGCTTATTGAACTGTTAGCTTTAGCGATACACGATAGATCGGTACTAACATCGGTATCGGCCGATTTGTATCGGTGCATTATTTATTTCCATCTGTTTTTCTGCTGCTGCAGTGTTCATGTCAGGCTGCAGATAACGATTGATTTATCAGTATATTGATTATTCTGACGATTAATTAGATAGAAAAATTGGCACATTCTGCATATTTCTCATTTAAATCTTTTTATACAGTATTAAAAATACAAATAAACAATTCAATTCATCTTTAAATCAGAAAAGGAAAATTTAATTTAATAAAATTTAATCTGCAGAATGGGCCACATTTTTTTACCTGATTGTCAGAATAATTGATTAATAAAATAATAAGCAGTTTCAGCTCTAATCTGAATGAAACTCTGCCTCCTTTGATAAAGTCCAGACTCTTTTTTTTTATATATATATTTTTGTTCTTTTTCTCTCCACAGGTGAGATTGGTGCTGCCACTCCGCCCGACTGTCAGATCTGTAAATCTCAGTACAAACTCCTCACCGAGCTGCGAGGCTTCATGTGTGTAAGTAACGACGTCATCAGACTCTGCACATCGTTTTATTTACCCTAATCTAACCGACGGCGTTCTTCGTCCTCTTCCTCGTCTTCCTGCTGCTGCAGATGTGCAGCCCTGAGATCGCTGAAGCTCTGATCAACCTGAGAAGGCAGAGGATCAAACGCCGCAGGAGGGAGAGAGAGCGAAGAAAAGCCTTGAGGCTCAGCAAAGCGCCTCCGGTTTTCCACAGAGAGTCTCCGGTGCAACCAGTTCTGTCTCCTGTGAGTTTAAACTTCAATCCCAGTTTAAATCGCCTCTGACGTCTGACTGGACAGAACTAATTAGAATTTAAAGTTTATTGGTCTTTGAGAATGTATTTTTGCATTATTATACAATAATAATAATACTTGAAAATTGTCTCAAAACAACAATATAATCATTTATGGAAATAACTTCTGGGACTGTTTATTAACTAGCAAAATTTGTTATTGTTACAGGTCTAGGTGTTTGTTATTTTGGATATTTAAAATGTTTTCCTTTTCCAATGTGGAGAGTTCATTACAAAATTAAAGTTTCTTGGTCTTTTAGAGAAAAAATTTACATTATACCATTATTGAGATATTTGAAAATGGCCTCAAAACAACAATATTATCACTTATGACAATAATTACTGAGACAATAGTCCCAGAAGTTGCTGTGATATTGTTATTTTGAGACCATTTACAACTAACATAATGTTAATAATGCTAGAACATATTACCAAAGATAAACTTTAAATTCTAATTAACATTTAACGCTGAATCTGGAAAACATTTTGAAATATCCAAAAGGAATACCGTATTTTCCGCACTATAAGGCGCATAGAATAGACGCTACAGTTAGGGTTGCCACCCGTCCCGTATTGAAGCTAAACGGGACGCGATTTGTTCCGTACTCTACAAATGTGGATGTGTTATAATTACAAATTGGTCCCCGAGTACTTTATATAGTAGGCCAGTCATTGTTTTACTCACGATATTGTGCCCATGTGCTTTCTGGGTAACACAGACCAATTGACACGCTGCCGCCGCAGTCTCTGTCCCCCCACCCTGCTTTAAATGTATAGGGGCTGGTCCCTTGGTAACCCTAGTCGAAGCGCCCCGGATGAATGTCTAAAGCCACTTTGTTGACATAAAGAATGTCAACAAACAGTCCGACTCCGGTTGGCGAGGAGAACCTTCCGCGACTGGGCCGGGGCGTCGCCGGACGATGGTCACCCTTCTCTGTTCGCCCACAGCATGTTGGTGGAGAACGTGGTGCTAAATGACCTGCAGACGACCTGATTCTAGACGGTCGGTAGGTTGATAGGTCAGTCAAACTTTATTAACAAACCAGCGTTCTGACAACTGTCCCAGCATGCACCGCGCGCTTCTTCTTCTACGGGTGAAAATGAAGTCGGCGGCTGCTTACCGTAGTTGCTAGGCCTGTTGTGGCTCAGTATTGGTCCATATATAAGGCGCAGCAGATTATATGGCTCACTGTCGGCTTTTGAGGAAATCGAAGGTTTTTAGGTGCGCCTTATAGTACGGTAAACAAAACAGAAACAAATAAAATTAATTATAAGGTCTCAAAAATGGCCGATGCATCAGACTGAAGGCTTTTGTCATCCAGTTTTTGGTAGAAAAAGAGAAAAGCGATAAATCAGGACCTCGTTTTAATTTATCCTGCGATAACTTCCTTCATTTTGTCCCCTGAAGATCAAAGCCATCACTCCTCCGCGGAGGATTCCTAAGCAGTCTGGAGACGTCCAGTCGGAGGAGCTCAGCAGCCCCACGTCTCCAACCCTCAGCCCCCCAACGCTGGAGAAGTTTCTGCCAGTCGACTATCCTCCCAGTAAACTGGTGATAATGGTGGAGGACTTCTTCTACGGTCGCGCCCCTGGATGCAGCACGGATAAAGACAACCCAGACGAGAAGTTCGGCGGGGTTTTCCACTGCATCCACTGCTCAGCCGTTCTCAGCAACAACATCCAGTGAGACTTTTCACTTTGAGTCGATTGGTTTCGCTGAGTAAGTCGCTGATTCTCGTTGCTTTGCTGTTTGTGTTGCAGGTTGATGGACCACATACAGCAACACGTGTTGTCTCAAGAAGACGGACATGGTGACAGCGTGTCCACCTGTCCCCACTGTTTCCGTCATTATCCGTCTCCGTTCAGCTTGCAGAGCCACATAAAAGACGTTCACAGCCAGAGCGACTCAGCAGGTATTAAACTACAGTGTCTTTTTCTGCTCTGACATGCATCTATATTTGACTCATATTAATTCATTTTCTTCAGTTATTGTAGATGGTTTTGGAGTAGCTCTGTGTTTTCATTAAGACTCTTCTTTTTCAAGGTTTTCTGATGTGTTCCTGCTGTCAGCTCATGTTTGACTCATTTTTGTTATTATATCCTTTATTTTTCCAGCTACCTTGTATTGTTGTAATGACTTGATATTAGATTATTCCAAGAAACATTACATGTGGCTGTAAAGGTTACTTTTAAGTTAGTTTTGTCTCATTTCAAGTGTTATACAATATTTGAACCAGAACCTAAACAGAAATACTTTTAAATAGATTTTGTGTTTTCACAATGAACCAACCAAATCAGAACTCAGCCAATCAGAAAACCGGACAGCTCAGACTGCTGACCAACCAAAGTTGTCGTGTTTTCAACAGTTTTTAAAATATTTTTCATGAACACTTCTAGGTTAAAATGTGTCCAAAAGGATCAGATAAGTCTGGAAATCTGAACATGTTAAGTGTTTTTTTTTTTTTACATAAAATGCGTTTGATGCGTTTGAACCTTGATAAAACACAGCTCAGTTTGCCACAGCTTGTAGAGAAAAATGATTTCCAGAGCCGTTAATAAAACAAGGGTAAACAAAATCCATCTTCTTCAGGAACCTGGTTGGTTTACACTGTAAAAACACAAAGTCTTACCAAGTATTTTTGTCTAGTTTTTAGTGAAAATATCTGAACACCCTTGAAATAAGACAAAACTAACTTACAAATTTCAGCAAAATATAGGTGATCGTTCTTAATATTAATGAAGAAATACTAGTTTCCATTGGAAACATGTCTTGTTATAAGTGAATTCATCTGCTAGTGCCACAGCTCTAACTGGGTTGCTAGGTAACGGGCTTGGCTTGGCTGGGGTTGCTAGGTAACGGCTCATTGGCAGTTGATTGTGAAATAAGTGAAAAAATCTTCCAATTTAACTTGTACTTTTCTTTTATCAATGTTAATGGATTATTAACTTAAAACAAGTTTGTTCTCAGTTAGTTTTGTCTTATTTCAAGCGAACTAAGATATTTTCTCTAGAAACTAGACAAAGGAACTTTGTAAAATTTTGTTTTTTAATTGCAGTAATGAGGAGCTGATCTGAAAAATCCAAAATAAGCAGTCGGGTTGCAAAAACAGTTTCCTAACCTGCTGTTGATCTTGAAAACCTCTTGACTCTTTGTGACGATTTGTTTCCTGCTCCAGTGATATGCAAGATCTGTGAGGTGGCGTTCGACAATGAACCCGCCCTCCTCTGTCACATGAAGAGCACCCACAAACCAGGAGAGATGCCCTACGCCTGCCAGGTGTGTTTCTGCTCAGACTCCTCTTCATCCGCCTCCTCTTCGTCTGCCGGGTGAATCTGATCCCTGCTTTGTGTCTGCAGGTGTGTGAGTTTCGGTCGTCCTTCTACTCCGAGACCTGGTCTCACTTCAGAGAGGATCACTGTGACACCAGGGAGCTGCTGTGTCAGTACTGCCTCAGAGTTCTGCACACCAACAGCTGCTACCAGCAGCACGTTGCCCGCCATCAGGTACGCCGCTGCACTGATTAACGCTGTGCAACCTGAAGAGCGGATTGAATAATCCTGCGTTTGTTTACAGAAGAAACAGACACTCAGCTGTGATAAGTGTCGCCTTCACTTCCTGTACGTCAGAGAGCGCGCTGAGCACAAGGCGCTGCATCATAAAACTCACGTCACTCCGCCCCAGCTGAGTGGACTCAAACCCGGGACCAAGGTACGCCTCATCTCTGCACAGTCTGCTCTGAATCTGTCAAATCAACATTAAAAAACCTCATAATCCTGCAAAAAGAGAACAAAATTCAATTCAAATTCAAAAATACCTTTTTAATCCCAAAGGGAAATTAAATAAATGAATAGCTGTGAATCTGCTTTTCCCCATTCCATCAGTTCGCTCTGAAGCACTTTGACAGAAAACCGTCCGCCCTAGACTAATTTCAACAATATTTAATTTAAATAAAAAACTCACATTTACATTTTTCTCAACAAAAAACATTTAAGTTATTCCCATAAGTTGGTTTGCAAATGAATTTTTTGCATTAATGGTGACCTGTTATGCTTCCTTGAGCATCTTAGCATATCTCTGACCTATAGGAAACATTGCAGTTTTTGCACAAAATGATTCTCAGATAGTGAGATTTCAGTCTGCTTAGTTCTGCCTATTTTGACCTCTGTCACTTTAAATTCTAATAATGTTTACACTCATACCTGAAAGTTGCTAAAAAAAGATGCAAATTTTACATCAAATGCATCTTTGAAAAGCATTAGTGGAGCCTCCTGCATAACCAACAAATTTCAGCAAGTGGTTAACAGCGCATTCAGCAGTAAAACCAGCTGACCAAACATCCTGGTTCACATGTCACCATCATCAGTTCAGGTGACATGTGAACCCATTAATTCACACATCTGTCCATCTGTCCGTCTGTACATCTATCAATACATGTCTGTTCTTTCAACTGCAAATTAATCAATGTTTTAAGCTTCCAATTTAAATTCAAACATCTGTAGAAATATCTCAAATAAATTTTTGTTGGTACTTTAAAGATAGGCCATAAAAATTGTAGAAATCTTGAAACAGTTGGAGCCCGCTGGATGATTTGACACAGCTGAACAGAAACATTTTACAGCCTAAATGTTACAGACACTGAGAGTCTGATGGAGCAGCAAGTTTGATGTTTGTTTTTCACTAAAAATTTTGAGTTTGTTAGTTTTAAGTTTGGTGAGTATTTCTTCTTGAATTAAACTTTGCATTGTTTCTGTTCTTCTTGCAGGTAACAGTCAGGATGTATTCTATAATCGGTTCAGAGAAGAAGGACGAACTGGACAAAGTTTACATTCCCTCAAAGGTCAGATATTGGTCAGATATTTATTTAAAGGCCATCCGCCACATGCAGCAGTTTTTCTGCCATGTTTAATTAAATTTTTGTTTTTCAGGTGGTCGATGTGGCTCCGCCTCTCCTCCAACAGGAAGGCACCAAACAGAGACCAGTCGAGCGTTTGGGTTCGCTTTTGTCTGGTTTGAGCGCCAACAGGTAGGATTACTGAACCTCCATCTCTTCTTTAAGACGAAGTAAAAACAAGTCAAGCAGCAGAAAGTCTGGATTCAGCAATGTAAAATAAATTGAATTGTGGTTTATTTATTTTACCAAAATAGCAGCTCAGAGTTGCAGCTCAGACTAAAACAGGGCTGTAAATGATTCATAAACATTAAAGTAATCAAAACCTAACATTTCCTTTAATCTTGTAGAGAGTTCCTTTTAGTTATTAGTCTTTGGTTTTTTGTAGCTTTAATTTTAAGGCCTTAAACTTCATTTTGTGAATAAAATAAGCCTGGAATCGATGCATCCAAGCATCTTTTGTTTATTATAAAACAGTCAAGAAGCAGGGAGTTGCTTAAAGGAGCCAATCGTGTTCCTTCTGTCAGTATTTCTTTAAATCACACGGCTCTTTTGGCTCATTCCCGTGTGAAGTCTAACATCTTCCCGGGTCCACAGAGTGTTATTGTCTTTAAAATCCCCCAGCAGCTGCACCGTTTACATTTCTCAACTTAATGATGAACTGCTCCCAACGTAAACAGCACAAACCTGTGATTAATAACTGTGGAAGGTTCTTGTTGGGTTTATAAACACTGTTTAAATTTACATCCATGCAGAACAAGACAAAATACACAAAGTTTGATTTGTGTTTTATTGTATTTATTCCACACACTGAAGCGCAGATGTCCTATTTGTATATATAGTTTTCTTTTTTAAGGTCTCCCGGCTCCTAAGGCTTATGTCAACAACTGAGAAATTAAGTTTGTTTGAATGTCCACATGGATCACTTGAATGGAATAAAAACTTAATGCAACAGAATAAACCTTTGTTTTTTTCCTCCACTGGTTTCACAAACCCAACCGGTGTTTAGAAGAATCAGGTCTTATAACGGATTCAGTTTCTCTGTTTACCTGCTTGTCTCTGTCAAAAAAAGAGGAAGGGATTTTTCTTTGAGTGTTTTTGCAGAAAAAATAAATATTTAGTTTTTCTTTTCAGGTGATCAAATGATCAAATTCAGTCCACAATCTTTAACAATCAGATTAGTGTTCCTTTAATGTAGCAGCAAAATGAAATCGGATACCTGCTCTGCCAGGCGGCCATGTTTTCTTCCAACTGTTACACTGTAAACAACACAGAGGACATGGCTTACCGTTTGATTGGTGGAAAATGACAATAAGCTACAAAAACCTGTTCAAAAACAACTGAAAAATTGTGTTTTTTTAATGCAGTTTTGCTGCCCCCTGTCACAGTGGCACCCTGGAGAAACAGCCAGCCGTATTGGAAATTAACTACTGAATCTGTCAGTATTAATGCTGAAATCTGCTGTAACATAAAATAATTTAGTTTGAACGTTTGAAGTGAACATTTGCATACATTGAGCTGAAATAGATTAATTTAGAACCAGGCTGAAGCCCAGAATCGTCTTTTTTCTCTTTGTGTTTCAGCGACTTTGACCCGTCGCAGCGCTGCATCGAGTGCCTGAAGACTGTCCCGGACCTGGAGATCCATTTCCCAACACGAGTTCACTGCTCCTTCTGCAAGTTCGCCACATGTTGCTCCAACTCCTATGCCAACCACATGATCAAGTATGTGTGCACTTCACCTCAGACCCCGTCCAGCGTTCATTTTGCAGAGCACAAACACTTGAACCCTTTCACAAGTCGACACAATGTGCTGAGATGTCAGTGCAACGTTTTTGGTCAAACAAGCATCACAGCGACAAAACTCTCCTGCACTTATTTATTTTGTCAGATTTCCTCTATTAGTTTTGTCTGGTTTCTAGTTCAAATTAGGACTGAATAATTATTATCATAGTCACCAACTAATTTAGTAATCGATTTGTCATTAAAAAAGACAATTTGCTGTAAAAGTAACACACTCATATGTAAACTTTGCATTTAAGATGAAAATATCTTTGTAAATAAGACTTATTTACAAAGATATTTTCATCTTAAATGTAAAGTTTATATAGGAGTGTATATTTATATCTTTGTAAATAAGCACTATTTACAAAGATAAAATGATACGTTATTGTATTTTGGCAATAGAATTTGTTTTCTTATTTAAAAAAGGAATTGAATTGTTTATTTGCATTATTTAATGGATTTTTAATATTGTATGAAAAAGGCTAAGGCGGTTAAATGAAAAATCTGCAGAATGTGCCAGAGTTTAATCTGATTAATTGTCAAAATAATCTGTAGAACAATCGATTACTAAAACAATTTAGTTGCTTCCCTTGTGTAAATATTTTAGTACACTTCAGATAAGATAAAACTAACTTACCAGTAACTTTTCAGCAAGAAACAGAAGGTAGTTTTAAGACATAAAATCCTTAATATGAATGAAAAAGTACTAGTTCCACTGCACATAATTTCCCTTATTTCACATTCAACTGGCATTGAGCTGTTACCTAGCAACCCTAGCCAAGCCCAGACCGTCACCTAGCAACCAGTTCCAGTTCCGCTGGCAGATTTTTTCACTTATAACAAGACATTTTTGCCAAGTTAGAAGTGAAATAATCTGCCAGTGGAGCTTTTCCATCAATATGAAGGAATTAATTATGTAAAACAAGCTCCTGTGTCTTGGTAAAAAGTTATGTACAAGTTTATTTTGTCTCATTTAGACTAGCCAAAAATACTTGGTAAGATTTTTTTTTGCAGTGTAAATGTGTTATTTTGTGGCCTTATTCAGCATGTTTTTTGTTTTCCCCCCCAGTAATCACACCACATGGAAAGACCCTCAGTTTCCAGCCGTCTTCCAGTTGAATCCAAGGTGAGCGATGAGAATCTGATGGGTGTAAATGGGTATTTCAGATGGACTGAAGGTGCAGGCCTGTTAAATTCCCTGGTTGTTTACTTTTCAGGTTACCCCAAGCTTTAAAGTGCAATTCGTGTAAGTTTACCACCTTCAACGGGGATGCGATGGCCAATCACGTGACGCAGAAACCGGATCACGTTTGCATCATGTTAACAGACGAAGGTATAGTACAAAAAATCACTTCGCTCCTGCTATTTACAACTTATCTAACTAAAACATAATTTGTTTATTTTTGTGCACTCATTGCATAGTAATGCGTACATGTGTGTTATTTGTGTTGTTTTGGACATTTGGTGTGAATTTGATGTCAATAAAACAATATTTAATGAAATTTTGACATTTTTAAAACATATTTTGCTTGAGGTACATTACATGACCACCAGATGGCGCCACTGTTGAACATTTCTGTGTTCCATGTTGTTGGCATTTTTGTAGTGACATCCCAACTTTAATTTAGACGTTTTGCTTTTTTCCACACAGAGAGAAGTTCGAAACAACCTGAGAATCAAACGTTTGAAAATCAAACGTCTGTGAATCAAACAACTGGGACTCAAATGTCTGAGAATCGAACGTCTGAGAATCGAACGTCTGAGAATCGAACGTCTGGAAATCAAACGTCTGGGAATGAAACGTCTGGGAATCAGACGTCTGGGAATGAAACGTCTGGGAATCAGACGTCTGGGAATGAAACATCTGGGAATCAAACGTCAACGTCTGAAAATCAAACGTCTGGAAATCAAACGTCTGGGAATCAAACGTCTGGGAATCAAGTGTCTGAGAGGTAAACACACAACACTGAACAAAACCTCTCGATATATTAGACATTATATTGTAATTTTATTAATAATACTGATTAGATTTGAGGCTTTATTTGGATTTAATGTTCAATTTGTGAAAACAAAGAAAAATAAAATTTGAAGGCAAAATAACGTTTATTTCATGAGACATTATTATGAAATTTATTTCCTTCATTGTTTTCATGAGATGTTGGCTATAATCGTTAAAGTTAACTGGAATAATTGCTTGAATGTAGCAACCTGAGTGTTATTGATTGTTGTACCTAATTTTGCAGTAGGTACAATAAACAAAGGTAACTTTACTCACTTGGTCTTTACATTCAGTAATGAACTTAACTGTTTTACTTTTGACTTGGTTTTCTGAAATAAATGCACCCTCTGATTATTTGTTTTCTATCAAACTGAGATAAAGAAAACAAAATAATTTGATGAATCTTTTAGGCTACGATTCTGTGAACAGTTTCTTTTGTTTTCTTTATTTTAATCCTCTTTTAATCTCGTTTCTGTCTTAGCCCCCCTGTCAGTAAGAACCTCAGTAATCGTAATGGCGTCTTCATCCCGATTCAACTTGTCCAAAATGGACAGACGTCCCCTCAGCTGTCCGTCAAGGCCCTCAGCGCCGCTTCCTCTCCGCCTTTCAGACCTGCCATGACCATCAAGATCATGGGGGTTGAAAAGGTGAGACAAACTCCTGCGGTGGAGCTGAGGAAGCAATAAATACATTTATTTAATTTCTCTTTGGGAAAATCTTACCAGGTATTTTTTATCTAGTTTCTGGTGTAAATATCTTTGTACTCTTGAAATAAGACAAAACTAACTTACAAATAACTTCAGTAAGATATAGGAGCTTGTTTTAAGTCAATAATTCTTTAATATCTATGAAAAAAATACTAGTTTCACAATCAACTGGCACTGAGCCGTAACCTAGCAACGCCAGCCAAGCCCAGACCGTAACCTAGCAACGCCAGCCAAGCCCAGACAGTAACCTAGCAACGCCAGCCAAGCCCAGACCGTAACCTAGCAACGCCAGCCAAGCCCAGACAGTAACCTAGCAACGCCAGCCAAGCCCGGACCGTAACCTAACAACCCAGTTCTAGTTCCACCGGCAGATTATTTCACTTTTAACAAGGCAAATTTCCCATGTTTTAAATTAAATAATCTTCCAGTGGAACTAGAGATGCACCAAGCCGATGTTAATATCTGTATCGATCCCGATATTTAAAAAAAATTCTAGATTGGTTATTGGTGACATTGTGCTTGATTCATAATGGCAGATCTATTCTCAGTGATGTTATTTATTATTTATTTTTACATTATAAGTAGAATTTCTATCTGTACATTTTAAAGAAAGTTTGTTTTTACAAGGTAGTCAACCTGTTGTTTTTGTAGTTTTCAGTTTCTTTATTATTTTTTCTACATTGGCTGTTACACTCCTAATTTCACTGACTGAACAAAGTAAAGTTGGTTTTACACCTGAGCTTGTGAAGCTATATGTGTATTTAATTGTGTGGTACTGGTGCAGAGTTATCAAATATATTTGTGGGTGAGTATATTTATGTCTGTGTTTAAGAAAATAAATGCTTTAAGTCAGTTCAACACCGCTTCACTATATTGGACAATTATCGGCTCAGAAACCTCAGATATCTGCGTTGAGATCAGAAGAGAAAAAGTGGATTGGTGTACACCTGAGTGGAACGAGTATTTTATCATCAATATTAAGGAATTATTAACTTAAACAAGTTCCTTTATCTTGCTGAATAGCTGCTTGTTTTGTTTTGTCTTGTGTATTAAGATGTCTACACCCAAAGCTAGACCAAAATATCGTAGTATTTTGTGTTTATGTGGTGTATTTTGTCTTTCCTCCTCTCCAGCGGGTGGGTCCTCTGTCCCATGATCAGCTCTGCGTCGTCCTCTCCTCTTTGTGCCACGGGATAAACGAGACGGCTCGCCGTACCAACGTGTCACCCACCACGATCCGGTCCTGGATCGCGTTGCAGCAGCGCGGCCTGGCGCAGAGGAAGTGGGGCTGGAAGTCGGACAAGATGGCGGAGTGGGTCCTGAACCGCAGGGAGCAGCAGCTGAGCGTGACGGAGACGGTTCTGCTGCTAACAGCCCGGGCTGCGCTGGGGGAGAGCACCCAGGTGGAAGACTGCTACAGCTGGACCATAGACTTCATGCTGAGGCACGACCTGGGTCTGCAGACCACCAACAACAACCGGCTGAAGAGCATCCGGGAGAACAGCAACAGCTTCATCCAGTCCATCCACTCACTGGTTGGTTCGGTAGAAAACCCGGAAGGTCCACTTAACTTTATTTAAACCAGAACTTATCAAATAACAGGATCTATGTTGTTTTTATTCACGCTGGACTGGAAGACAAGCCTCCAGCCACTAGGTGGCAGCCATGTTCAAATTATCATTGTATCATAAAATTACGACTTTATTCTCTTATTAAAATCAAACAAAAATTCTTATATTATTACTGTAAGCAAACTAACTGCAGCTCACTGACAAAGACCAGGCAATAGATGAAGCCTATTTAGTGATAAACGTTTACAGTTTTAAAACGGTTTAAGTCTAAAAACTAGGGACACACTGATTTACGTCTTTCACCTCTGATATTGAGGTCACATAGAGCTGGTCCCAGCGGTTTTTACTGATAAATTATTAAATATTGTTTCAGTTTTTGTGGAGGATGTGAAAACATTCCTGATGCCCTTTGGGTCACGACTGACGAGGTTTATAAATGCTCTCCAGGTCCAGAAGGGGGCGCTGCCTCTGCACTGCTGGGGCTGCATGGACGAGCTTCCCGTCTTCATCGACTCGGACCTGTTCTCCAAGCAGCAGGCGTCCGCCTTCCAGCTGTTCGGGTCGCCCGAGGACGAGCCCGTCTTTGACATCGTCCTGTCTGCGCTGTCGGACGGCCGCCTCCTGCCCCCCCTGCTGTTCTTCAGAGGAACTGCGTCCAGCGTCCCGGACGGTTTCCCCGACAACGTTCTGCTGGAGGCCCGGGAGGGCGGGTTCAGGGACGAGGAGCGCCTGCGGATCTGGGTCGATAAGGTCAGCGGCGCCATGGCAACGGAAAAGTGTTTGGTGTTAGACATCGATTTAAAAAAAAAAGAATCATTTATAGAAATAATAAATATTTATCTACTTCAGATCATTTTATCGCTTCATTTATCATTTGACCGTCTCTGTTTAGTTACTGACGTCCGTCTATCAGTCCGTTTCCATCCTTCCTTCCTTAATTCATTCATCTGTCAGTCTGTCCATCCATTTCCATCAGTGGCCTTTCATTCATCCATGGTCAATGTTTACATCCTTCTTCACCTTCATCCATCTTCCTTTTCTGTGTTTCTTCCTTCCTCCTTTTTTCCTTAAATCAAATTTGTCCTTCCTTCTCTTTTATCTTCTTTTCTTTCCTTCATCCGCCCTTCCTTTAATCAAACTTTTCCTTGTCTTTCCTTTTATTCCCTTCATACTTCCTTTCCTCCTTCCTGTCTTCCATCTCTCCATCTTTCCTTACTCCATTAGTCTGTATTTCTATCATTCCTTCTTTCCTTCCGTCTTTCTTCTTTCTTGTCTTTTTTCCCTCATCTTTCCTGTTTTCATCATTCCTTCCTCAACTTTTTCACCAAACTTTTCTTTTCCTTTTTTCCTTTTTATTCCCTTTGTCCTTCCTTTCATCCTTTCTGTCTTCCATCTTTCCTTCCTCAATTAGTCTGTATTTCTTTCCTTTGTCTATTCCAGTGTTTCTCAACCCTGGTCCTCACTGCTCTGCTGCTCTGCATGTTTTAGATGTGCCTCTATTCCAGAACAGCTGATTCAAATGATTGCAGACCATCAGGTGCTGCAGAAGCCTGTAAATCACCCAGAGATACAATTCAGGTGTGTGGCAGAAGGGAAATGCCTAAAACATGCAGGACAGGGGGCCGGTGAGGACCAGGGTTGAGAAACACTGGTCTATTCTTTCTTTCAATCCTTCCTTCCACATATCAAACTCGTCCATTCATCTGTCCGTCCGTCCGTCTCTCATTGCGCTGTAATTTTTTGTCTTTTTAAACACGATCGTCCGTTGCCGTAGAAACCAGGTTGTTTTCCTTCGAGTCATTCTTGATCTTTAACCGGTCGGTGTTCGGCGCCGTCCCTCCTCTCCGCTCCAGGTGTGGCGACCTTACGTGACCTCCAGATCCGGCGACAGGACTCTGCTGGTGATGGACGTCCACCGCGGTCACCTCAGCAAGGCGTTCAGGGACAGTCTGTCCGCCGTCAACACCCACATCGCCTTCATCCCCGCAGGATGCAGCTGCCGCCTCCAGCCGCTCGAGATCTGCGTGACGCAGGTGCTGCGGGATTTTCTGCAGGTAGGCAGCGGTGGAGGCGGAGCTTCTTTCCTTCCTTCCTGCCTCAGTGTGTGGATCTGTGATGTTCTGATTGGCGGTTCTGTCTCCAGGCCCGGTGGTCCCAGCTGATCGCTGATGGAGGTCTGGACGGGCTTGGACTGGACCAGCTGGCTCTGACGTTGGCCTGCTGGCTCAGTGAAGTCTGCTTCACTCTGAACGCGCAGACCGACGTCCTGCGCAGGTGAGAACACCTGATGATGACATCACAGTTACTTAAAGGCCATTTTAAACGTCTTTAATTGGGTTTTATGGGATTGACCAAAAGACGCCTACAAGACCAAAAGACGCCTAGAAGACGATGCATGATTGGATTTTTCGGATACAAATAAGTATCTGAAAAGTGTGGCATGCATTTGAATTCGGTAACAAATAGTACTGGACAATAAATTATCCCAGAAGTTACTGTGATAAACAATAATACTGTTGTTTTTGGACCATTTTCACCAAAAGTCACAGGAATTACATTTAATCATATTTTCAAATGTATTTATTGATACACTCAATGACTAGACAGTGGAGAAAACAGTAAAAATAACAATATGGACAGTTAAAAAAAAAACATTAATTGGAATTTATTATGAAAACAATAAATCAACATTTTTATAATGACAGGAAATTTATTATAATAAATGATAAGTAACATGACAAATACCCATACCCATGGGTATACATACATTAAAAGATGCAAATAATAAAATAAATTCCCTTTTTTAAATAAGAAAAACATTTATAGCCTAAAATGCAATAGGAAAAAAAATTCAACTGTACGCCACACTTTTAAGATTTTTTAAAAAAGATTTTAAAACATTTTGTGTTTACTTTCATCTCTTAAAATACATTTAAGTGTAAGCTTTTCACAAAAAGTGAACACATTTAAAAGTGTGAAAACTTTTACTCACCGCTTCCACGATCTCCTTCAAGGTCGTTCACGTTGGCTTGCAGCCTGCAGCACCTGGAGAACCAGGGAGAGGCGGCGAGGATGATCACAGCTCTGACCGAAGTGCTGACCCAGCCGCTCGACTCTGGATCTCCAGAACCCGGACCAAAACAAGAGCGTTTACTGGAACAGACGCCTCCGCAGCCGCCGCTGCTGGTGATCAAGGAGGAGAAGACAAACGGTTGGGATGAAGAGAAGAAGCAGGTGGAGGTCGGCAGCCTGTCCGCCCTGCGGCAGGTGTTCAACAGCGAGAGCGACGCCGAGTCGTTTCACGGCTTCGCCGACGTCTGATTCTTCACCGCACATCGTATAAACAAGCTGCTGCATCCGGAGCCTCTGATACGTTTAGAGACGCTCATAAATGCTACTGACACAAAGCTAGTCGAAGGAAAACAGGAAATGCTGTGTGTTTTTAAGGTGGAAAAACTTTATAGACATTGGTATGTAATGATCAGAAACATCAACATGAATCATGAAAAATAATCTAATATTGATTCTGAAGCTCAGAATGGAAACATGAGTCTTTTCACTGCATAATTATTACAAATTAAAGTTGTAACTGCTGGGATGGTTTCTCACTGCTGCTTTGTAAAATAAACCTTATTTTTGTTACTTTTTTACTGTACCAATGAATTATGTGATGTTTTTTCTAGAAAAATAAAGGAAGTTATGTTTAAATTGATGTCACCGACTCAATAAATTAAGAACTGAATGAGAATTTATATAATAAGGTGTCAGTGAAAACTTAAAAAGTCTTAATTGTATGTATTTAATATTAAGTCCTTTAAGCGTCTTGCATTTAGTTGTGACCAGGACTGTTTAATCTCGTATAATCTGTGGGGGTTTTTTCTCGCTGGAATTTTTAGTGAGGCAAATTTTTGAATTACGCGCATGCGCAGAAGCATAAATTGAGTTCTGTGAGTCGAAGCGGTTGAGGCTACGGCTAACTAGCTGCTAGCTGGCTAGCTAGCTGTTTTGCTTTTATTGTGGGTTAAATGCACATTTATCGGACGACGTTAGCCATTGTATTATTTCTGCAGATAAACTCATATAATAAACTGCAGTTATCATATGCAAAGCACAAAGAGCCACAAACGAACCTCAGAAATGTCAGTTTTGATCTCCTTGCGTGGCTAAAGCTCCCCAGAAAACAGTCGCCGTTTCTACTACTATTAGCACTGGCCTAAGAACGACACAAACTCTTAAATCGGAAGCTTAGTGGATTTTAAACACAGTAGTCAAGCACTAGTCCTGCCTATTTTTTTATTATTATTTCAACTAAATTGTTAATATGGAGGCTGTGGAGAAATAAAAAAAATGTAATCAAGTATATTCATGCTTTGAGTGAGTTTAGCATATTTTGAATATCAAATATAATGGTTTATATTGCTACACTATGTTATACCCTTTACAAATTTGTATTCTCCTTATAGTTTGAAATGTTTCGGCTAAGGCCAAGATGAATAACCTTGTTTGCATGCAACAGACAAGGAGCGTAAATTATGCTAGAACAAGATGTACGGAATGCTCTAGCATTTTCTGATAGAAAGGTGTAGCATCTAGTACGTAGAAGAAAACATTACTCCTTAAATGGTTAGCAGCCAAGACTGGAGTGTTTGGTGCAGGAAAGGATTTGACAGTTATAGTTTGTGTGTATGGGAATAGTTGGAGGGGTTCGCAATATCTCCGGGTGTGAGGATGAGAGATAAAAGTATGAGGTCCTCACTCTCTCACTCAGAGACGCGACCTCCATCTGAAGGGACTCATTGTGTTTGTGGGTGAGTTGTGTCTCCATTTGGCCCAAAGTATTGATTTAATAAATGTCTGGTGAGTGATTTTACATTCTGGTAGAGAGACGTGTTTTTGAAGCGATGGTTGTTTCTGTCTCTCAACAGCTGAGAAGAAGGAGAAAATAAAGGCTAGCAGAACATGGAGCCGAAAAATGCAGCGATGATGGCGACAGACTTCAATTAAGTAAGAATATGACAAGAACTACAGTTAATCTATATGGTTAGATGGTTTTAAACTTGAGTTTTGGGTTGGTGAAACACTTAGAAACCATGTATAAACTTTAGTTTTACACACTCAGTTTTATACACTGAGGTTAACGTAAATGAACTCAAATCTGTTAGATTTTTGTTGTAAAAGTGACCATCATCCCTATTGGTGCTTAAATATAGAACCATGAGAACAGAACCCGTTTCCCAGCATGTCCACCAGAACCAGGGCTTCACACCCCCTGACCCCCAAGGGCGGCTCTGATCAGCAGGGGGATGCAGGATTTCAGGACCTTCACTGTCCTCTGTTTAAATTTAGATTTAGGACAAAGACCAGACCTTGTAAATCCCACTCGGGCCGAACCCACGGGTCCACAAAGGCTTCTAACATGCTCAGAATGTGCAGAGCTGTGCAAAAATCTCAAACCAAATCTCATTTCTTTAAGATTTCCTCTCAATGATCCACATTTTCTGCTAACTTTTTAATATGTTCTTCATTAGTTGCTCTTGAGACTTTCTCATCTTTCTTATTTGGGTTTTAAAACACAAAATGTTACCTAGTGTTTTTAGTCTAGGTTAAGAAACACTCCAATGGGCATTGCAGCTCCCCTCACCGTCCTCTACAGGGCAGTAAAATGTGCAAACTGTTTAAAAACTCTTTATTCTCTTACTTTAGCTCAAATCCTAATGTTGATTTTTCTGATTTATTATTGTCCCATTGATACATTTTGTTTTTTATTCAATCAACTTTTTGTGTTTTTGAGCTTTTCTTGGGAGACAAAAACAGAAAAAATGTCAGATGTCATCATGAACTCTGACCTCTAATCTGCACATCTGGAAACTGTGTATTTATCAGAAGGCCGATTAGCATTCATTAGCATCCGTTAGCCTCCCTCTGAGCAGCATTAGCATGTTAAACTGTGGCCCAGCGTGCAGTCTGAGGCTAAAGGGGTCCAGCAGGGGGATCAGAGCAGAAAAATCAACCATTTCAGAGTCGATTACAGCAGCTTTGATGTTCTGTCTTGGTTTATCCCGAGTTGCTCCTCACTAGTTTACATGTCAGCCGCAGCAAAACGTCGATCAAACAGCTGAGCGACATGCAGAGTTGCTCCATGCTTTAATCTGATCATCGCTGCTGCCTGATCAAACATAAAACCTTTTTAATCTGGAATAATTACAGAGAAAATGTCTGCACAACTCAGCTGTCTGTTTGAGCTGGAAAAAGGGGAAAAATTGAAACACTGGGTGGTTCTCTCTACCGCTGCGCCGTCTGAGCAAGCCTCTCTGTGCTGTGTGTGACAAATAAGAAGTCTGAATTTAATCTGAGTTAATCCAGCTCTCATTCCAGATTACAGTCTGAACTGATTGGAGCTTTAGAGGGGGAGCAGCAAGAGACGGAGACCAGCACGAATTTAATGGGATTCTGACAATATTACACTAACTACTAGTGAGGAGCCATTAAATATGTTGATAAATATGGAGGTTAACGGTCTACTCAAAGTACCCCGGTGTTGAGGGGGCAAAATAAACCCAAATCATCACTCCTCCACCACCGAGCTTTATTGTTAGCGTGATCCAGAAATCGTGTTGTTCATTCAGGTCAGACTATGCGTACCTAAACCTAAAACCTGAACCTGTTCTTTAAGAAACAAGAAACTTCTCACCAAGAAATAGGAGCTGGTTTTAAACTGATAATTGCTTAGTGTTGAGTTTTTGAAAGTACTAGTTCCAATGGCAGATTATTTCACTTACAACAAGACATGTTTCCCTTGTTATGAGTGAAATAATCTTCCAGCGGAACTAGAACTGGTTGCTAGGTGATGGGCTAGGCTTGGCGTGGGTTGCTAGGTAACGACTCAGTGAGGAACTAGTACTATTTTCATAAATATTGATGAATTATTGACTTAAAACAAGCTACTACATCATGGTGAAAAGTTACTCGTAAGTTAATTTTGTCTTATTTCAAGTGTACAAAGATATTTTACGCTATAGGAAATAGACCAAAAACACCAGGTAAGATTTTGTGTTTTTGTAGTGTTTGGACACCGTAATCGTTAGAGACACAACTTTGGCTTTTTCAAATGCCAGGTAACCACAATTTATTAATATTTCAGAACATTTTAACATGTATTCTGATGTTTCACGATAATTCCTAATAAATGTTTGATAATCTCTGGAAACTTTCTGAGTTTTCTGAGAAATCCTGGCAGTTAATGATATTTTCCTGCCCAAACCTGACAGTAGAAAATGTACTTGTAAGTTAGTTATTTGCTACTTTAAGTGCACTGAGATATTTAGGCGGAAAAAACTCTAGTCACTATTTAAAAAGGATAAAGTTGAGTCTGTTTTAAAACCTTGAACTGGTCCAGAACCAGTTGGACCAGTTGCTCTGAAGTGTTTGTAGCCAGTGGACTGGAACAGGATGGAGACCCAACAGTTGTACATGCTTTCCCACTGAGCAAACGTTCAGATGTCCTCATGTGGACAGCGATGACATCACTGGTGAGGTCACCCTGCGGTGGATTTCCCTGAGAACCGACCTGAGTCTATTGTTCAGCATCCAGCTGTGAGCGACGAAACAATGAGCTTTTATTACGCTTTGAAGGGCTGCACAGCAGATTTTCTGACGGGGTTGTTTTGTCTCTAACCGGCCGGATCAGTTTAACGACACAGAAGCTGTTGGTGTCTCGGCCTGACTGAACCTGCGGCGTTCCTGCGCTGGCGCTGGAGCGTTCTGCTGCTGTGTGCTTGGACTGGAGCGGCTGCAGCCTTGAGTTTTCCTGCCCCGCCAAGACAATGCGATGAGGTGGAGGGGGTGGCAAGACCAGACAGGAAAATCTAATCAGATAAAAAAATCTCCGGAGTAGCGCGGGAATTCAGCCCGAAGTTCTCTGGATCTGATGCTGCTGCAGGAGCTCAGGAGAAATTATCAGCTTCGTTTCACAAACTGCACTCAGAAATAACAGCTGACATGTTTTCTGTACTCCAGCTTCCTGCAACAGGCCAGAAACATGACGGTCAAAGGTGAACAGGATAGCTTAGGTCAAAAGACCAGTGACCATTTTATTTGTAGCACAAAATCATCTAGATCATGAGATTTTAGTCTGGTTCTGCCTAATTTGAGCTCCTTTCGGGATCAGGGTTGTGATAGTTATCACATTATTATAGTTTAATTTAATGCCATAATTACTTTTAGTTTGTCTAATTCAGTCAGTTTTAAGTAGCATCTATAGTGTGTTTGGTAGTTTTTATTAGTAATTATTAATTAGTTAGCAGTTTTAGTTTTTTCATACTTTGGTTAATTTTTAAGTGCAGTAGTATTGTGATTATGTAAACATAGATTAGACAATTAATACTAAATATAAGATACCATCTTCAAAAAATATGTTTCATTATTGTTGAATAACCAACTGGTGGTGTTTTCTCCAAACTTTTGCTGACTAGCCATTTTGCGGACTAGCATAAGGACGATTATGAACTGCTGTCATTTCATGATGTAAATTGGTTGTGTAGAAATTTTTTTTATTTCAGATCAGTTTGAAAGGCTAATAACTAGATTAATAAACACAAAAACATGGATATTATATCTATAGTTTCAGTATGTTTTAGTTAGTTTTATAAACACATGATGTAGTTTCACTTAGCTATAGTAATTTTTCCCCATTAATTACCAATTTTATTTATTTCAGTTAACGAACAACAACATTTAAACATTAAGATGTTATTTAATTGAACTGAGTTTAAAAGAAGCTGACCAGCAAGCGTGTTGGAACTCCACTGTGGTTGCTAGGTTACGGGCAGAGCTCCCCTGGGGTTGCTAGGTGACGGGCAGAGGAGCTCTGCCCGTCACCTAGCAACCCCAGGGGTTGCTAGGTGACGCGCTGGGCTCCACTGGGGTTGCTAGGTGACAGGCTGGGCTCCACTGGGGTTGCTAGGTGACAGGCTGGGCTGCTGAATTTGTGACGTTACATTTGGAAGATTTTTGAAACGGCTCTTTTTCCAGACACCAAAACATATTGCCAGAAAACAACTGGTTGGTTTTAAAGTGTTTGGGTTGTTTTTAGTAGAAACCATAACAGACAAAAATGTGCAAAATGTGAGTTTTGCATATTACGTCCCTTTAAAATTAATGTGACATCGGAATTGGGCATCAGCACCTGCCGTGTGAATGTAACCAGATGTTTTTCCATTGACCATATTGTTGTGCAACTTGACATTTTGAAAGTAGATTAGCTTAATTTTGAAAAAACAATTTTTTTGACAAAAACATTTGGCTTTTGCATGAGGTAGTTTGTTTTCTTTCTGTATGAAAATTGGTTTATTTCGCAAAACATCAATGGAAAACATTTTCCACATGAATCAGATGATCACCCACCGGATGTTGCCACAGGCGGAAGCCGCAAAGAGGAAAATTGATTTATCGTGTGAACAAACTTATTCATGTGATTTTAATTACATTTCTTACTTTATGGAAACTCAGCAGATGCAAACTTGTGATTTTTTTTTCCACATCATTAGTGGAATATAAAGAAAGTTTTGTGCACATTTGTAATTGAAACACAGCTACTGTTTACTGAGAAGGCCTGCATCAAACATGCAGCCTATATGGGCCACAATCCAACCTGTAGACTATTAATCTCAGGCCCATGTGGGCCCCATATGTGAATGCCGTTCTGCAGGATGAGAGGTCTAGAACTGTATTTCTAGCCTGTCTGAATAAATTATGTTCCTCAGAAGCTCATTTTGCAGCTTGAAATATTACATGTGCTGCCTTTGATGGTCAGCCGTTGTCTAAATTAAACATCGAGGCGCTAATTTTGGTGGTGAAAGGCTCCAAGTGAGGCTGAATATTGATCAAGGGAACGCTGTGCAGCTGCAGCCCGTTTGCATAATCTCAGATATTCTCATTTTAAATGAGCCGAAGGCGCAGCGTTACAACTAATCCCTCTTCTTAAGATTTATATGACACTTTTTAATGGAAAACTAATGTTGTTCTGCACACATGTGGGTTTCATTGTGACGTTCACTTTTCTTGTACGAGCTTGTTCTTCCCCCCCATGTGCCTCGGATCCCTACAGCGGAGGTGGTGAGTGCATGTTTTGCATGACTCACACAGACACAATAGCTGGAGGTAAATACACCAGTTTGAGGTTAAACTGGGATTTTCCTCTGACTTTAAGTAAACTCAGGAGGAAACTGATTCCTTATAAGAGAACATCAGAAAAAGGAGTGTTTTATCTCTTTGTTTCTGCTGATCTTGGTGGGTGAAGGTCTCTTTTCTTCACTTTTGGCAGGCTGGGGATAAACTTGGCAGGAAAACCATTGCAGCTCGATCCCCTCCTCATCTTCTCCTCCCCCTCTCTCCCTCTCTCTCCTCCCCCTTTTCTCTAGATGTGATCATGTTCATTCAGAGCTCAGGCGCTCAGATCATCACACCTCTCCGTCCTTTTGTCTTCTGGTTGTCCGCCTCTCTGTCCTTCCATGTGAACGATGTCCAGGCTCAGGTTTCTGTGCGTCCATGGAGGCTCTGTGCTGCTGCTGCTGCTGCTGCTGATGGCTGGTGAGTCTTTAACTGTCTGAATGTTGCAGCTGTTCGACTTCCTGTTCAGCTGAACTTATTTCACTGCTGAACTGTAACCTGACATGTTAGACCCCCTCTTCTCCTCCTTTCCTCCTGCTGAAGCCACCAGAGGTCTTCCTTTTTGTTAGGATGACAGACGCATGTTTGCTTTAGACTTTGTTTTGTTTTTTACACCATTTAATTAAATCCACATCAATCCAAGAAATGAACATTTGAGTTTAATAAGATCTGTTTAGAGCACAACCTGTTTATGCAAAAACAAGCTGACTAATCTGATAATGTTTACGCAAAATTCAACTTTAAGACTCATTCTTTGATGGTTTCTCTACTCTGTAGTTAATACTTTTACTTAAATAGCAACACTTCTAGTTTCTAGTGCAAATCTCTTAGTGTTCTTGAAATAAGACAAAACTAACTTTTAACCAATAGGAATTTTTACCAAGTACTTTTAGTACAGCTGCAAATATCTTAGTTCACTTGAAGTAAGACAAAAGTAACTTACATGCAAGTTTTCAGCAAGAAGTACAAGTTTGTTTTAAGGGAATAATTCCTTAATATTAATTTTAAAAAACGCTCTAGTTTCACTGGTAGATTATTTTACTTATAACAAGATGTTTTCCCATATTAAAAATTAAATAATCTGCCAGTGGAATAAACACTTTTTCAGCAATATTGAATTTTTTAAGTAAAAAACTCCTGCATCTTGATGAAAAGTTACTTGTAAACTAGCTTTGTCTTATTTGTATTGTATTAAAATATTAGGATTAGAAGCTGAACCAAAACTACTTGGTACGTGTTTGTGTTTTTGCAGTGTTGTACTTTTCAGCCTGACTGAGGTTGCAGGTTTCACACCAGCGTCTCAGACTGGATGGCTGTGGGAGAAATGCTGAAGTGTTTGCTGTCCTCACAGGCTTGTTTGCATTCACTTATAATCTAATTAACGTTAACTTTGGTGACTTTCAGAGAGTTCAAGTGGAGGAAATCAGATTACATCCTCAGTATTTTTCAAAGTGTTGACCAAATGTGAAGCAACAAGAGTTTAAAATAAGAACAACAGATGGAGTTATAAACAATCAAAAGGGAAATAAGATGATAGTTGTGAAGGTTGCAAACATCTAGCTGCAGACATGGGCTGAGTTTAGGTGGAGATTTAACCTGCTAATAATTCTGCTTTTGTTTTCTATTTATTTTTTATTTGCAGATAATTTATATGTCAACCTGAAGTGCAGATGTACTTTTATTTGTAGCCTAAACTAAAAGTTTAAGCGTGTTTTGTTAAGGCCGTTTTACTCGATCACATGAGTCATTCAGGATGGTTGTGTGGGAAGTTGCAACGAGTTTTCTAACTAAATAAAGATGGTATCACACTTTATCAGTAATCTAACGACTTCTGAAGTGATAAAACTAAAGTTTATCATTGCTGTTATTTATAAACATTAAATCAATGATCCCAGCAACACCAGTATTAAATTAAATAATTACTACAATGTGTTTACACATTAATGACTTCAACATGTCATGAACAAACAGCTCATAAACAGTTTAATAAGTTTTGAATAAGTACTTGAAAGGGCTACTTTTCACCTGTATGTAGCAGCTAGCACTAACACTTTTGTTTGTGAATAAGAATAAAAAGTAAAAAATAATTTTCAACCTTGTTATTCTTTAATTCAGATGTATCCATGTTATTTTTGTCTTCCTCTACAGGCCCGCAGCGGCTAAGAGTTTTTGTAATGTCCAACAATTAGCAGCTAGCTTTGCTGCTATTTTAATGCTAGCTTGTAATAAAAAGCTTATACAGTCTTAAACTTTGTTTTTATCCATTTTCTCTCTTTTTCTTTAAGATGTGTTCTTTTTATATTGTGACGGATGTTGGACCTTCTCTGGGGATAATCTATGTTCTCCTCTGTAACAGTTAGAGAAAACATTTTTGTTAGCATCTGCAATGCTATGTTAAAATGAATCTTTAAAATACATTAAAATTAATCTTAAAATGAATTAAAATGAATCTTAAAGCTAATCTATAGTTATTAGCATCTGCAATGCTAATAACTATAGATTAGCTTTAAGATTCATTTTAATTTTCTTTTCTCTTTTTTATGACAACACAGATAGCATAAAATTATGCATTATATTTAAATAATTTGTGATTTTTAAGCGGTTGCTTTTGCTAACATCCAGTAGATGCTACCTGCTGTATTGCTAGCAATAGCTTTGTTTAAACAGTAGCAAGTGTTTTGTTAGCAGCTACCAAAAAGCAAACAGCTTTTAAAAGTGGTAACTTTGTATTGTGAGGATTTCTACCCCTCTTTGTGGCAATTGGGGCAGTTCTGGCTAATAACATTTTTGCCCTCTTGTTTTTTGAACTGCTGTTTTGTTAGATGCTTGGAAACAGTTCGTTAGCAATGTAGCTATTAGAAGCTAACTTTGTATTTATTTTAATGCTTAGTTCACATATATTAAGAAAACTAAGGCTAATTTTAGATTATTAAATGTTTAATTTTAGCCTTCTTTAGATTAAAATAGGTTTTCTAGTAAGTCAACTTTCAATTTATGTCCTTTTCAGTAGCAGTTCTGGCTAACAACATTTTTGCTAGCAGTTAGCAGTCACACATAGAGTTCCATTAAATTTTCTTTTAACTCAGATCATATTAGCATCTTCAGAGAGCTGTTGGGGTCAGGAAAGACCTCTGACAGCAGTCAGTTTCACAGCTATTCTGAGGAGGCCTCTGACTGAAGACTGTTGTTGTATGACTGCCTCATGACTGTCCTGACATACTAACAGCTTAATTTCATGTCCTGGCTGACACCATTGCCACTGCTAATCCACCTCGTTTGCTTTGCCGCTCCTCTTTAGTGGTCTGGCTGGTCATGTGGTTGGAAAACCAGGCAGAGACCTTGGAGTCAGTTATATGATCTTTGTCTATTATGATGGATTTAGCGTCTTAGTTAAGTTAAGCTTTAGAGATGCTAATCATCTGCTTCTCGTTGTAAAAACAATACCTTGTTGCCACGGTGATGCATCATAAAAACTGTCTAAGAGGGAAAAAAACAGGGGAAAAAGACGCAATAGTGCAACAGAAAGCAGTATGCTTTACAAACTGGAACAAATTTGGTTTTAGGTTTTCTCTTTTGTTTTTCTCTGCCTTCTTTTACAATGAAAAGCAGGTGATGAAATATCCCATGTGTTGTTCCCATATGATTTTTAATTGAAACTTCCTGTAGATAAATGTGCTACAACTGGTGTTTACATAAACATGAACAAAAAGTGCAGACTTGATTACATTTTTGTTGATCCTTCTCTAGAAAAAGCCGCCAAAATGTTTCCACCTTTCACCTGCTTAGTTGCTGTGGTGTTCAGTTGCTGTATTCCTCGGGGACCACAGGGGGGCGCTGATGCTCACCCACAGCGCATTGCAGTGAGTGAATCCGACATGTGCTCAGCCGGACCCGAGTAACAAAGGTTGCAGCGTCTACTGGTCATGGATTCATTCATGCTGCTTCTCAACGGCAACGATCCATCAAATTGCTCTGATGCCCAAATGTGGCTTAATAAGCCGCTTCCTCCCACATGCTTGACCCCTCTCCTCCTCGGGGGCCACAGAAATCGCGGTCGTCATGGTTACGGGGATCAGCGGTGACCGTGCGGGACAGATAAGAACAGCTGTCCGCCTAACGTCTGCTTTTTAAGCGGAGCAGAAAGATCCGACGGTCCTTAAAGTGCACACGTTCAGCTTGAGTTTCATTTAATTTCAGCCAAGCTGAACGTGTTTTACTCTGAAGTGCGTGGGCGTCGGAGAGTTTGTGTTGTGCAGCTGGTTTTGGTAAAGTTTCTCTCAGGATCATGTGACTTTGCCAACAAACACCCCCACACTCTGACAGACCCCCTCAGGCTTTTATTTTTCTGACTTCCTGTCAACTTCCTCCCCCTTTTTCCTCTCTGCTAAATTCAGTCTCCAATCATCTTCCTTAATCGTCGTCCTCGCTTAGTTTTTGACTTCCCATTTGGTTTACCGTCCAGTCCTGTTTCTTTCCCCGTTCCTCCTCCTCTGTGTTGATTCTTCCCTCTTTTCCCTTGTATTGTTTAGTTTAATTCCCAAAGTGGACTCATCCCCGCCAGGGGCGGTCCTAACATGTTGGGTGCCCTGGGCAAACAACATTCAGGGCCCCCTTCTGCTTTTTCAACCAACCACAGTACATCATTTAAATTTCTATTGTCACAATACAAGCACACTTTCTTTTAATATCTCATTTGAAAAACGTGAAAGTGTGATGCAGTGTCAAAAGTGTAAGAAAATATATCTTACATGATATTTGTAAATAATATCGGTTCATCTCTATTTAATAGGTTATAAAATAGTTTCTAAGAAGTAGCCCAATACAATAGAGTGATTACAGCCGGCTAACATAACTTTCCCAACTAATGTGGGATTAATGTGGGAATTAATTTAAGGGGAGGCATTATGGAAAATTCACATTTTGTACATTTTTGTGGTTCCATTTGAGCCTCAACTCCTTCTAAAACAGACAAGTGTTTAAATAAAACCACACAGACAGGTTTTGGCAATCGGTTAATGTTTCTTGGTGTCTGTTTCACAAACCTTTGGAATGTAGCAAATTTGCTGTGGTTGCTGCGTTACCT
The DNA here is from genome assembly GCF_051168715.1 of Poecilia mexicana. Classification (NCBI taxonomy): domain Eukaryota; kingdom Metazoa; phylum Chordata; class Actinopteri; order Cyprinodontiformes; family Poeciliidae; genus Poecilia; species Poecilia mexicana. The sequence continues at coordinate 21,270,958 of NW_028263380.1, read as the reverse complement.
AGCAACCACAGCAAAGCCTCGCCCGTTACCTAGCAACCCAAGTGTGTGGAGTTGGGGGGGCGTGGAAAGCAGCAGCTTATCTGGATTTAAAGTGACATGAGGCCCTAAAACAACTCAAAATAGGCAGAACTGACCAAACTCAAATCTGATTATTTAAGAATAATTCTGTGAAAAGAACGTAATGAACATGTTTGTATAAAACTTTAACTAACCTGCTCAAGTAAACATAATAGATCAAATTTAAGGGGTTGTTATACCGACAGCAAAAAACTAGGACTAAAACAAACAAACCTACATATATTTCCAATATTTTTTAATATTCAGAATGGGAGATCAATCAACACCTCTATTATAATTATTATTTCCATTAGTAATAGTTTTACTTTATTATCTTGTAGTTTGAGAAGAATTTGAGTATTTAAAACTGTGATATTTTATTCTGAAAACCAAATTTGTCATCCTAAGCAGCTAAAAGCAAACAACAAAGTTCCTGCCGCCCAAGACGAGAAGCCGCCCTGGGCAGCTGCCCATGTTGCCCGTATTGATCCCATCCTGTTGACTGGCAGCTGACGTCATACGGCGTGTTTCTGTGTGTGGGTCAGCTGGGTTTCATTTCCCCGGCCCTGATGAAGCTGTTGACTGACAGGCGCTCACAGACGACACACTTCCTCTTTAATCACTATTAGCAGCCCGTCAGTCAGCCGTGTGCTTTGATATCCCAGTGGGGACGTTAAAACAACCAAACACGTCCACTCTGCCAGGTCGGACCGAGGTTTACGAGCCGGGGTTGCTTCATGTCAGCGCTGGTATGTGAGTGGTGGTTGGTTTAGAAAGGGAAACACAACAGGAGTCCAAAATATTCACTCCATGCACTCCGCTGCGTCCTCCAGCGGGACGTTTCACATCGTTTCTGTTCTGGATCATTTGGGGAGATAGCGTCTTTACTTCCATGTAAAAGAGCAGGTGGGAAATGTTGGCCGACAACCAACCAGATCAGATTTGACGGATTAAGGATGGCAGATTACGGACATTTGACCTCAATCACTGAGTCGCTCTTCTACGTTTGTGAGCCTCAGTTTGGGTTTCAGGCTCCATGTTTAAAAAGAAACTCGACTACGCTCTGTTTTTGGTCATTTTGCTCTACTTGTATATGATTTTATTTCCACAGTGAAATATTGATTTAACACTTTTTAAATGATTTCACTAAATTATCCTGGAAAATATTTAATTTGTCCCTCCAGGATGTAAAACAGTTTTTTTGTGATTGTTGCGTCTTAAAATTGCTGATTTTGTTGAACCTCTTTCAAAAAGTTGCAATGACAACTTTGCAATGACATGGTCTCACAAAAAAATTAAAACACAGCAAAGGTTTTAGAAGATAATTCACATTTGTGTTGCTGGAAATGAAAAAAAAGCCTTTTATAAATCAACAAAATAGAAAATAATTATCCCAAGATGTTAAACTACTGCAAACATTGAGGCAAACCTCATATTAGTGTCTGTTTTATCAAAATATTACCCATTTAATTTATTATTGAGTAATATTTTTACTTTTGCATTTTTAATTGGGGAGAAAAAGTTAATTTTAGCTTCTGAGGAATTTCATATAAGGGATTTCGGCCCTCTGTGCAAAAAAATTTGGACACCACTGCAAAAAGTTGGTGAAAAGTTTGTGAAAAGTTGGTGAAAAGATGGAGAAAGGTTGCAGAAAAGTTGGTGAAAAGTTGGTGAAACGTTGGTGAAAAGTTGGAGAAAAGTTGGTGAAACGTTGGTGAAAGGTTGGAGAAAATTTGGAGAAAAGGTGGTGAAAAGTTGGAGAAAAGTTGGTGAAAAGTTGGAGAAAAGTTGGAGAAAAGTTGGAGAAAAGATGGAGAAAAGTTGGTGAAAAGTTGGAGAAAAGTTGGTGAAAAGTTGGAGAAAAGTTGGTGAAAAGATGGAGAAAAGTTGGTGAAAAGTTGGAGAAAAGTTGGAGAAAATTTGGTGAAAAGTTGGTGAAAAGTTGGTGAAACGTTGGTGAAAAGTTGATGAAACGTTGGTGAAAGGTTGGAGAAAATTTGGTGAAACGTTGGTGAAAAGTTGGAGAAAATTTGGTGAAACGTTGGTGAAAAGTTGGAGAAAAGTTGGTGAAAAGTTGATGAAAAGTTGGTGAAACGTTGGTGAAAAGTTGGTGAAACGTTGGTGAAAAGTTGGAGAAAAGTTGGTGAAACGTTGGTGAAAGGTTGGAGAAAATTTGGTGAAACGTTGGTGAAAAGTTGGAGAAAAGTTGATGAAAAGTTGGAGAAAAGTTGGAGAAAAGTTGATGAAAAGATGGAGAAAAGTTGGTGAAAAGTTGGAGAAAAGTTGGTGAAAAGTTGGAGAAAAGTTGGTGAAAAGTTGGAGAAAAGTTGGTGAAAAGTTGGAGAAAAGTTGGTGAAAAGATGGAGAAAAGTTGGTGAAAAGTTGGTGAAAAGTTTGTGAAAAGGTGGAGAAAAGTTTGTGAAAAGGTGGAGAAAAGTTGGTGAAAAGGTGGAGAAAAGTTGGTGAAAAGGTGGAGAAAAGTTGGTGAAATGTTCACTCAAATGTGCAAATGATGAGTGAATTTCCATTAATAGTTGCATCTTTAGGAACTTCCTGCCTGATGCTTCAGTCAGAGGTATAAAATGCTGAATAAATGCTAAACGTTTTTTAACCTTCGTGTTTAAAAACAGCTGACGGGCATTATGTCCGTGTTGTGGTTGAGTCAGTGAGCATCCTGGGAAAATTTTGCTCTTTTATCTGGAACAACTGAAGCCAAAATATCTCCTCTGTGAAGCGTTCGCTCTGTTCAGCCTTGAGGGAAAAGGTGAGCTGCTCAGATTAGAGGTGGTGCGAGAAAAGAACCAGCCAAGGTAGTTCAGGCATCTGGTGGGGATGCCTTCCAGATGTCCTCCACAGGAGGAGCCCGGAGCCCGGCAGAGATCATATCTCATGGCCGGCTTGGGAACGTCAGGATCCCCCCCACAGAGCTGGAAGAAAAGGCCTGGAGGAGGGAGTCCGTGGATCAGTGCTGCGTTCCCCACTGAGCCCCAGAGATAAGGGCAGGAAGATGGATGAGAGGACTGAGAGGGTGTTGGTGGAAAGGTGGGACATTCCTGCTGCTCGCTGCAGTCCTGACAGAGCTTCAAAGGGAGGGCCGAGGTTTTACGGTCCGGGTCCGAGTCCTCTGCGCGTGTTTGTGTTGTACAGGAGGAAACAGGAAAAAGACGGAAGAAAAGGCAGCAGGAAGCGGAGTCAGCACTCACCTGCAGAGCCTGCAGCTGTTTTTACGCTTCGGTCAGATGGTAAAAGTAGCAGAAGAGTCAGCGGACGAACATGCATCAGTGCAGCAAACAGCAAAACATCCTGGATGGTCATCAGATCATCGGCATGGAACAGAACAGGGGAGTCCAAGGTTTCTGCACCGAAGCTGAAAATGTGCTTTTTCTCTCCAATATGTGAAAAAATATTTATCCACACGACAATAAATAAAATAAGTTAAATTGAATGAAACCAACATTAGTATGACATTTTCCTTTAATGTTTACATTTATTGTACATTTTGGATCAATTACGTTCTATTTCATTGGTCTATCTTTGTATTGTATATTTTATATAAACTTTTGTTGTCGTTTCCCAGACACCAAGACACATTGAACTTATTTCCAAAAAACGACTGGATGGATTTCTAAGTGCTTGAGCTTTTTCTTTAGAAACAGTAGAGACCAAAATGGAAGTACAAAAACGAGAAAAATGTGAATTTTTGGCCTTTAAGGTTAATCACCTGCAGACTAATAAACTGACCCTTCAAATGGACCTTTTAAAACTGTCACAATGAATCACACACGCAAAAGTTTCCACATCTAATGCAGTTCCTGAACCTTTTGTTTTCACCATTAAAAGAGCCAACAGCAACAAAATGTTTTGTTTATTCACATTAATGGACGGTAAAATCCAGATAAAAGCTGAATAAATCCTGTTTCTCAGGAGGAGGAACATTTTTACTGCCTCTCTGAGGCTTTATCAGTCACTACCGTGGGCTTAATTCACCAGAGTTATGATGTGAAGCTCCAGCGGAGAGGAAACTTTTTCCCAGGATCGTCTCTGAGGGTCTCTGGAGCGGCTGATGGATGTGAGGGAGGAAGAGGAGGCTCCTGAGGGAGCAGCTTTCCCATCAGGCTGAAGGGTTTTCTCATCACTGTCTCTCTCTGTGTGTCCACTCCTAAAACATCTCTGTTAATGGGTGATCTGTGTTTTTTCACCCACCTGCTCCTCTGCGTTTACACTGGAGAATCAGCGCCACCTGCTGTTCATCTGCTCTGATGCAGCCAGTGGCAGTGGGAGGAAACCGGCTTTAATTTATGTTTACTGGGCTTCTGGTGGCCAACCAACACAAACTAACCCATGACTGAGACATGGAAGAGAAAATAACGCATCGCCTTCTGGAGAACCGCCTCCCACTGGACTTACATCTGCGATTATTTTGATCTGATGATGCTGAAACTATTTTTAACAGCTATGATTCCTTCAAAATCTCATGCAAATTATGAGCAAACTTTTAAAATGTCACAAAAAAGAGAAAAAGTTAAATGTAGCCATGTTTACATCTACTAGGCCTGTCACAATGAAGTATTGTTCCAGAAGTTATTACGATAATCAATAATATTGTTTTGAAACCATTTTCAAGTAATATGATGGTATTAGCATAAATAATTCACAAACTCAAAGATCAGTAAACTTTAAATTCTAACGAACATTTAACTGGAAGACATTTTAAATATCCCAAATAAATAAACAAAACAACAGAAACAATAAATATAATAGATTATGAACAAAATTTCTCCTAAAAATTCAGCTAGTTGAGACCAAAACAGCAGACTGAAGATTTTTATCATTCTACCAGTTTTTTGGTAGAAAGAGAGAGAAAGGAGAAAAATGATAAATCACTCAAATGGAAACTATTGAGTTTAATTTAATTTATTATGTGATTAATTATTACGACAGGTCCACCAGGCAACCCAAAGCTTAACTTCATCAAACGTTGACGCTACGCTTGGCTGTAACAAACAGGAAGTAGAGGTTTCCTCTCTCTGTTTTTAGAAAACAGACAGAGGTTTTCAGGAATGTGCTTCTGTCAGGAAAGTTTTAACTCCTGGTCTTCATTTAACTTGAACTCATTAACCTGTCAGACGTTCACCAAACCTGAGATATAATTTAACGTTTGTAAACTTCTTAATGTGGGCTGGACAATAAATCAATAGCAAAACATATCGCAAAGGATCAATGGATAATACGGCTAACAGAATATTCAGTATTCAGTTAAGCTAGGTTCACTCTGTGGTTACCTAGCAACTCTCTCACCCTTTGGTTACCTAGCAACTCTCTCACTCTGTGGTTACCTAGCAGCGACCTGCTGAGTAACTTTCACAGTAGCAGTTTAAGGTTTCTCCATTGTGCCTCATAACTGCTTAAAAATAAAAAACAACGGCGTGGAGTGAAAACTGGATAAAACAGGTAAAGGTAATGCCACTAGTTTGGAAGTATTTCAGATGTTTAAAACAAAAAACGAATCAATTATTGATATTCTCTGATATGAAAAGCTTTTTTTCATATGTTTTTCAGCCATTTTCAGCCCTACTCTGAATTTGAAGGTTTTCAAGAAAATTTTCTCCTTCAAATATAAATATCGTTGGTATTCACAGAACAAGAAAAGTTTAGTCTGATGTGATATCAGTGAGAAAATGGTGGAGATGTTCAAAATATCAACTTTCAACTGTTTTATCTACTCATTTGTGGACCAGGACAATGTGCATATAAGGGGAAAAAGGCCACTGTTTCACTTTCTCTCTGTTCTCCGTTTGAAACTTTAGAAAGTGAGAAATGAGTGGAGGAGGAGAAAAAGTGCACGAAATGTGTGCAAGAAGGATTTTAAGAAAATCTGTCTAAGCATTTCTGGCTCTGGGAAATCTCTGGGCAACACTAAACTAATCTAGTTTAGCCTCAATTGAAGCAAAAGCAAATGGAAACTAAAGGAGTTTAAACCAAAGTAGCTAAATTAAAACCAAGAATCACTGGGTCCGTTTATCTGGGCTGTTTGGTCTCGCTGGATTTCTTCTCAACTGTCTCCCTCAGACAACTGCAGTAACTCTGTTTTACCATAAAGTGGAAACATGCACAGAGTTTATGAGAAGCCAAAAAAATTCACAAACTCCCCACAGACTCTGCTGCAGGCTGCTGGAAAATAGCTTACACACATGCACATGTAGAAAACTAAAAAAAAATAAGAGAAAACATTAATAGATCATCTCTGGTGGTAAAAGTTCAACTGTAAACACTTCAACAAGTTTTTTATCCTAAAACATCAAAAGGTTTATGTATCAATAAGTTTGTTATTGATGAATCATGGATGAATCATGGATGGATGGATGGATGGATGGATGGATGGATGGATGGATGGATGGATGGATGGATGGATGGATGGATTGATTGATTGATTGATTGATTTATGGATTATTAGTTTATAGTTTTAAATATTGAGATAATTTTTCCACTAACTGTGAGACAGAAAGTAGAGACTTAATGTTGACCTCTGAGTTCGTTGACCTCTGACCCCGTCACAGAACGCAGCCTGTTTGACGTTTTAATGTGTTTCCAGTTTGTGAGGCTGAGTACTACAGCGACTCCACAACGCCTTCAGAGTACGACTCCGACTACAACTCCACCTTCGAGTACAGCTTCTTCAGTGAGTCCCGCGCTCTCAACCGTGTGGTTTCTCCATCCCAAACTGCTTCAACGGACTGATGCTAGAACATAGATAGCAGCTCAGGTGGAGGAATGAAACCCCTGCTAATAATGGCTGCTCTCCTCCCAGGTAACAGCAGCATAGAGGAGCTGGACAAGTTCATCGGTGGGATGTCAGAGGTCGACGAGGAGGAGGACGAAGCAGAAGAAGAAGAAGTGTCTTTCACTACAGCAGCTACACCCAGGAGAACCACAGAGAGGAGCAAGAAGGAGCAAGGCGGGTCAAGAGGGGGCGGTGTTGGTAGCAGCGCCTCTCTTCCTGTTTGTCTGGTAAGAAATCAGTTTAGTTTGGTTCCAATTAAATGTTTTTAAATCACCAAATGTCTGTCAACACACTGGTGAAAACAAACACAACATTTCAGAAAAATATCGTCATCCCATAAACCTGACTTCCTACAAGCCAACATAGAAACGATGCAGACACAGTGTAGTGTCTGTAGTCTGGAAGTCACAGCGCAGTTTGTGACTTCCATTAAAGTAAACAAACTGACTTCCGTTAAAGTAAACAAACTGACTTACATTAAAGTAAACAAACTGACTTACATTAAAGTAAACAGACTTCCATTAAAGTAAACAAACTGACTTACATTAAAGTAAACAAACTGACTTACATTAAAGTAAACAAACTGACTTACATTAAAGTAAACAAACTGACTTACATTAAAGTAAACAAACTGACTTACATTAAAGTAAACAAACTGACTTACATTAAAGTAAATTTGTTCCCTTTAATGGAAGCTGAGCTTCTGAACTTTCTGAAGATGCTGATTCTGACTCAAACCTCAGTCTCCAGTCAAGCTTTTTGTTTCCTCTCAATAGTTTTTCTTTATTTTATTGAATCCAGCAGCAAAGACAAACACGAAGCGCAGCAGCAGACGATCCGGATCAAAGCTGCGATCTGTCTGATGTTATTCTTTAAAGTGCTGATTCAGCGGCCCCGTGCAGGTGGCTTCTGTTAACACGGAGAGTCCATCTGCTTTCTGTGAGAGTGGATCCGATCTCTGCCAGCGTCAACAAACACAGCACTCCTCTGGACCGGCCAAACTAATACGGCCGAATGGGTTCAGCCCGACACGGAGGATTGGGCCTGAAGAGAACCAGCAGGATGAAGGAGAAGGAAACGTTGCTGTTTATTTTAAGTATAAGTGACCCTGATTGAGTCCGAGGTTCTTCTGGGTTGAATCAGTGTGGGGTTCGGTGTCGTCTCATTGTTCAGCTTAGGAACCGGCACAAACATCTCCAGGCTGTCGTCTGCACCACAGAGGGAGAAAAATGGAGTTCAGGGACAGTTTTTAAAACCTCAGACGCGACAATTTAATTATACTTTTCCTCTCAACAACAGGCTGAGTTTTGTCTCGTCGAAGTGGTTTTACCTCCTGCAGCCTGGAAGAGGACGACATCTGGACTGAAGCAATCAGAACCGTTTCAGTTTTGTATATAGAAGTTGATGAAGACTCAGTATAAACCCAGTGTTGATGGGGGGCCAGAATGTGTTTACATACTTTAAGGACATTTCTCACTGCTGTATTTAACTCACAGTTTGAGAGGTTCCTGAGGCGGCCAGCAGGGGGCGGACTGCATGTAGTGCTAACGTTAAAAGTGACACATTACTCTTCCTTATGCAGGTCAGGATAAACAAAACGTGTTCACTACATCTTTTAATCTTAGATAATCAGATTATTTGGTCAGTTCTGAATATTTTAAACTCATTCAGAATGAGATGTCTTTGGGGCGTCTTGTCACTTTAAATCCAAATAAATTTCTGCTGGCCAGGCCTCCCAACCCAACGTTTACACTGGCACAGGAAGTGGCATTGATAGAGCTTCCTGCAGCCGACAGGAATGCAGAAAGTGGTTTCTGGATGGAAAGTCAACAACAAACCACTTGTGTTTTCCACCAACTTTTGAACAGAGCTTAGAAAAGTAACCAAATGTGCTGGAACTTCAGTTGGGTTGCTAGGCGACGGGCTGGGCTTGACTGGGGTTGCTAGGTAACAGTGCAGTGCCCGATCAATGTGACTAAAGGTTCTTCAAATGGCTCACTTTCTATACACCAAAAAACAAACTAGTTGCCAAAAACCACCCGGGTGTTTTTTTAATTGCTTGGACTGATTTTAGAAGCAGTGGAGACTCAGATGGAAATACGAAAATGTGCAAGATGTGAATTTTTAATTATAGGTTCTCATTTAAATCAGAAGAAATGACAAGTGATGCTCCATTATCCTAATTTAGGGACTTTATACCCACATTTTACTATGTAACTGTATTTGTTGGGCTAAGTTTCCACCTCATGAGAGTTTTGGGTTTTGCTGATGAGGCGTTTACTGTCTGCAGGAACTCAGGAAGCTGCTCTGGACTTCGATGATCCTCGTGGTTCTGAACTTACAGCAGCTGTGACACAAACTGACGGAGGAAACGTAAACGTCCAGGTGAAACACAAACATGAGACGGACACGAAAAGCGTTGTGCATAAGTTTTAAACCACCACCGTTGATATTTTTAAACAGTTTGATCTAAAACAGTCTTACAGACGTTTTCATCAACTTTCTCCAGTTTAACTTTTTAAATCCTTTTGTGTCCAGTGCTGTAATGGAGAATGAATCACAGGAAAACCAAAGAATAAAGAATAAAGAATAAATGTATTCTGTACACAAGAATCTTAAATGTGATTTGTTTGGTAAAAATAGCTCAGGAATCACCTTACTAGAGTAAAAAATAAAAAAATGTCTATCTTTTGTCAGATTAAGAAATTGCGGCAAATTTATGAGCTACTTTTGACTCACATTTCAACATGATGAGAACAAAAGAAATTAGGAAATTTAATACTATTGTAAATAACATCACATCCTCAAAGTTTTGCTGAATCAGGTTTTCATAGTTAAATTTATTTACATTCTGGTTTCCATCTATTTTTTTCCACAACAGAAGAAGAAACATGAATTTCAGGTTTAAATGACTCATGACTGACTTTGTTTATAGATCATAATTTAACTCTGGAGCTCCAGGATGAATTCATTATGAAGAACAAATGTGTTCCCACAGTTATTCTGCTTTGTTTCAAAAACTTTTCCAGTCTCCCAAAGGGAAATGTTCTCCCACTCAACATGAAGCAACCCGGAGAGAAGCAGACATTTTAACTCCACAAACATTTCTCTGGAAAAAATTAATTCAAACATCAAAACACGTAACTCAGCTCCTTTTAATTGACATTTTTGGCACAGATGGTTAACCTAAAAGCTGTGTCATTTACCTCCACAGGAACTCAGTATTAATTAAAAAATAAACATTTGAGCATCGATATCTGCATGAAACTAAATCACTGAATCTTTAACCTGAATCAGAGGAGGTCGTCTTTCTCTGTTGGGTTGGACCGATAACAAAAAGTCATTTTATAGATGGAAAGTCTAAATGTTTCTCTGCATCTAATTAGTTCATGGTGTAGTTACCATTTTGAGCAGACAGAGTCCCTTTTTGAACAAAAACCGTCGCTTTTCTCGACATTTAGAGTAAAAAACTATCAGATTCAAGCAGCTGCTTGAAATGAGACTCAAACAAAAGTTTGTCTGCAGCCGCGACAAACGAGACACGAGGCTGATGTTCGATTCGGCTCAGTATCTCACCTTCCAGCTCAGGTCCTACTTCACAAAACGCTGCTATTATGCTGTGATTTATACTATTGGCTCAAAAGCTAATAACAAAAAAAACAACAAATTAACTTTTAAGCTAATTTGTTTTTAAGCTTTTGGCTTAAAAACAAACTGGCTCATCAGCTAATAACAAAAATCACATCCTAATTATCTGTGGAAAAGTAGCCTATCTGTGAATTTTTGCAGTTTGGGAAGCTAAACTATGTAAATGGTCTGAACTTATATAGCGCTCATTTTGACCACTCAAAGCGCTTTACACTAGAGTCACATTCACACATTTATACACCAATACGCAACTCGGTAGGCATTTGGGGTGAAGTGCCTTGCCCAGGGGCACATCGACACGTGGCAGGAGGAAGCTGGACTACTCTACCCACAGAGCCACAGTCGCCCTGTAGATGTAGATGTAATGCTACTTGATACAATCCAGGAGTTTTTCCTTGGTTCTGATTGGCTGTACCTGAAAATGTGAAGATTATTGGATGTAAGCGTTTGTGGTATTGCTAAGACGGTTTCCACTGAGAGCATTAAGGCATATTTAATTCATTAAAACCAGCAGTTCAAAGGGGATCTCAGGTATTTCAGCTCGGTTTAAGAGGCTGTAGCTCATAACCACTGTAAATACCGGGGGTTCACTCAAAATACAGCGTACGACTAAGACAGGCTAAGCATTTTCAGACTAAACAGAACTCAGATCTGGCCTTGGGGATGACTGATTCCCAAGGCTCACTCATCGGTCCTCTAATATTTAAGATAAATACAGTAACTCTAGCAGGCTAACAACAGCCATGTCCTCATTGAGGTTTTTTGACAAAGTATTGTACATATTAGCTTAAGTTTGTGTAAAATACGCAGCGCATGCATTTCGTTGGTGTAAACAACCTCGAGCTGCTGTGAACTGGGCTGAAGCTTCAGCTGACGGTTTTCTGATGGACTGTTTGTCTCTTCCAGGTCTTGGCGGGTCTGCTGAATCACCTGAAGCGCGGCGGGTTGGGTCCGTTTGAAGTCGGCGGAGGCTGAGCCGCCCCGACCGGTCCGAACATGGCTGCCCTTCGCTCTGATTGGACGCCTGCCAAGCCCGACGCTGAACTCGACTCCAAACAGACTGAACTGTCACACCTGAATCCGTTGAAAGGGAATCCGCCTCATTTCGGGAGCGCAGCTTTTCCTCTCTGTGGGGACATTTTGAAATCTATGATGGAAATATTTAAAGTATGGATGTTTGATTTTGCCAGAATTTGCTGCGTTAGCTTCCTCTAGAAATGAAATTATGACCAAACAAAATGTCTATTTTCAAGTGAAAACATCTGGAATTTATTTTTAATATAACACCAAATGGAGAACTATTGAGATTATTTTCCTCTAAAGTACTTTATTTTGCAGTTTTTCATCCAGTTTAACCCCAAACGCCATATTAAGAACCCAAAGTTATATTAAAAATGCCCCACAAAAATATAAACACTTACAATAAAAGCCTTTGTTGTGGTAAAATGTCCCCATCAAACTGTTTCAAGTGGTAAAACTACTAAATGCTCTAAAAATGCAGCAGCAGAAACACTCTTATTGTTGTTACAGAAATACGGAAACAAGGTCACTAACATAAAAAACATAAAAGATCCAAAGAGCTTTTTTTATTGCATTTCAATGTGAATTTTAGTTTTTATGTCTTAATTCAGGAGCCAAATGCATCAGACCATAAATACGAGCACAGTCACTGCTTTCCCCTCTCATTATGAAGCTTTGCACACCTGCACAGGTCTGACCTCTGACCTCTTCGTCTAAATAAAGATTTTCATCTGGGACTCTTTGTTTGCACTGCAAAAACAAAAATAAATAAATGCATGTACTTTTCAATGAGAGTAATAGCAAAAAGGAAGCACGTTTCTGCAGAATGTGAAATAAAGACACTTGTTTTTTGAATAAAAGCGAGTCATTTCGTTTGGAAGAGAACCACAGCGCCCCCTACTGGAATTATTGGTTTTAATTTAAATGCTTCAGCTGCTGTTGTGACTGCAAATATCAGATTAAACAAGAAGCTGCTTTCTTTACTGATCCAGAAAGATTAATGCATGAAAATGTCTCATATTTTTCATTTTTATTTTCTGTCTGGTCAAGTTAAGATAAAATCTAAAAACTATTTTTCATTATTCTATATGAATTATCAATGGGATATATATGTTTTGCCTATATTCAACCAGGATGAGTAATAATCAAAGTGTTGTCTTTTAAAAAGTGGATAAATCTTCCAACCCAGAGCAGGGAAATCGGCTTCAGGCTGTTTAGTATGTCTGCAGTTTCTTACGGCTTCCATAAATAAAAGTGTCTTATCTTTTCCACTTCATCATTTTGGGTTTAAATTGTTCTGGGAGGTTTTAGATGAATGGTGTGAGCAATCCCCGCCGTCTCGCAGCTCCTTGTTCCTGTTTTTAACTCCAGACTGACCAAGGGAAGGAAAACGGAGTAAACGTTGTGGATTAATCTGGCCAAGGTCCCTGCATGACCTCCTTCTGGAGGCAGCGATGAGTGACGGCGCAGGAGAAAATATTCAGGATCCCACTTTTACACGTACGAAACCGTCCTGATGTGAAAACATAGTCCAACATCTGGATATCAGGTTTCTGAACATGATTTAGGTTTCAGCTTTAAGTAAAACTATAAACTATACCCCATCGTTAACAGGATTTCTTCATTTCCTGTGGGTAAATTGTGACTCTTAATTTGTAGGTTTTTTTTTTCCTTACACTTTTCTCCACCTCTGTATATTTTACCATATTCTGCTCAAAGCATTACGGCTAACTATTTTGGTATTAACATCTATAATAATCAGTTTTCGTGATGAGACACTGGCCGACTAACGCTGAGGGATCCCAACCCTGCAGGATGTCAACTGTCACTGAACCGGACCCACAAGAACAGAACCAGCACAAACCTAAACCACACAAATACAGGACTCGTGCGAGTAATGTGCACAGCAACAGCAGATCTATATTTTTATTTTTATTTATTTTTTTTTTTTACAAATTATGCTAAATAATAAAGACATGAAAGCAAAGCCTCCCCTAGATTTAACTTTTAACCCTCAGCATGATGCTCAGGAAGAGAGCAGCAGATGTCACGGTCGGCTAACCATGTGACCTGTCAGCTCTTCAGTTCGCAAAACCCCAAAAAAGGTGTTAAACCGGCGAACCCACCAGAACCGCACACAGTAAAAAGCTCAGGCAGGATCCAAACGACAGATCTTAGAACGACGGGAGGATCAAACTCCGCTCATTCATTTTAGCTTACAGAAAAAGCGCCAACAAAAGAAAACTGACTGATAACCTTTAGGCTTTGGCGTGCCCTTTGACCCCCACAGACTCACACAGATGTGCGCTACATACAAGATGTTTTGACACAAAAGATCCATTTTTCTCCACAATTTTAATAATAAAGAGATTTAGATAATAAAAAAAAATCAAAAACTGTTATTTTCCTTTTTTTTACTGAAAGGAAAATCTCAAGCACGGAGCCGTCCAGCCGTCCAACCGTCCAACCGTCCACCCGTCCAGCCATGCTGCAGGCTCTGCTGCTTCTTACCCCAAATCCAACAGATTTCCAGATGTTTGCTAATTGCTGCTGGCTAGTCTGAAGGAACTTCTACACAATATAAACTAACCCCAGGTTTTGGGGCGTCACAGAGAAGAGCTGCTCTGTAAGCTGCAGCTCTGAGGCGGAGCTTCGTCCTGGGAGGCGGGGCTAAGTCCCCCCAGGTGTTATTCACAGCTGGATAGTTGCCATGGAGATGAAAGCATATCTTAAACATGCATGAAAGAATCAAAGCAACATGTTCCTGATGAATGAATAAAAATGACGTAAAGTTTAAAAAAACTCAGTTTTACATAACACTTGCCCTTTAAATAAACATGAAGACATTTTGTTAAACTGGATGTGAGCTGGACTCAGTTATTGATGATCAGATGGTTTTCAAACTTTTTCTATTTAAATCACATTTTGACATTTTAAAGTGATCGTGACTTCCTGCCTGCTTGGAGTCCCGCTGCTTCTCACGGTTTATTTCTGGTCTCTGGTACGTTGAAACGTTTGATCGTGATCTGAGGCGTCTCCTAACGAGGAAAAGTCCATCACTGTCAAAATCTGGCAGCAAATGTTGCTTAAAGAGAGAGCAGGAAGTGATGGACGCCGCAGGGCCGAGCAGATATTTCAGTCCAGCAGAAATTTGCACGACAAGAAAAAAAAAAGAAAACATACTGTACCTCGTAAATGTCAGATTTTAATCTGGATTTAATGAGTTTTACAGAATCTGTTTACATTCAGGAGGGAAACATATGAACGAGCCTTCAGCTCTGAAGCTGAAGTTACAAACAAAAATAAAGATTTTATTTCCTAAATTGACCTTTTTTTGACCTCCAGACTCAGAAATAAACTACCCAGCAGCTCTGGCCAGAGGATGAAAGGTTCGTTTGAAGCTTCTGGTCGTCTGTGACCTTCAGTGAAACTCGGCCGTCAGCAGATTAAACATCAGCTTCATTTCCAGACGCTGAAAACGAACCCAAAGTTTCAGCAGCGATGACGGATTCTTCTGATTGAGACGTGATGCAGCGATGACATCAGCAGAGAACCGACGCGTCATCACAGGAAAACAGTTCAGATTTTACGTCAACCAGGAGAAAATTTTAAATTCTGCAGGAAATTAAAGTCAGCCTTTATTAAAACAGAGCTGGTTCCTGTCAGACAAAACACCTGATGAAGGACTGAGAAATAAATAAAATGTAAAATAAGATGTAATAAAAGAAGCAAAAATGAAACTAAATTAAATAAAGACATAGAAGCAGAGCTTTATAAAATAAAAGTAAAAGAGACAGTGACTAAATTATAATGAAATTACTTAATATAAATTAAATTAAATTATATTATATTTTTAAATTAAATGAAAATGAACAAAATCTTTTTTTTTTAATAAAACTAAAGCAGATGACTCAATGGCTAAAATTTAGTTAAATTAAATTAAGGAGGGGAACAGGTTCTTCGGTTAGTTTTGATCGTTTGACGCAGCGTGAAAACGAACAACAGCTGAAAATGTAGCAAATGTTGACATTTTGTTCCTGAATTAAACCGAATCTACTGGAAAACACAAAGATGCTGCAGTCAGTTATAAACAAATCAATACTGGAAGAAATCCTGCAAAAAATAAATATACATATAAATAAATCTAGGATGAAGGTCAAAAAGTATTGACCTGCTTTCATTGATCTTCAGTGATTGGATATTGATTTGATGTTGAATTGGACGCGTTTGTCTTGTGAAGCATCTTCAGGTGACATTTAGTGAAAATTGTTGGTCTGAGTTGTAATTAAACTGAAACAAACAAACCTGGACAAAGTCCCAGTTCATCAGGTAAATGTTCCCAGTAAACAACTGGAAACCAGTTTGCTGCTCCTACTGGATGTTTTTCCATTCATCAAAACAGTTTTTGGCTTTAATAATTGCTTTGCTGATGGCAAAATAATGACCTGAACACATCAGAGACAAAGTTACTATAGTTAACTAAGTTAAAAATGAATTAATAATAAATGAGAAAACATTTTCAGCTGAATAAACTGTAATTAATTGGGAAAAACTATATTATCTGTTTGTAAACTGTAACTTGTAGATATAATATTCTTTTTGTGTTTATTAAATGTTTATGGCCTTTCGGACTGAAGTGAAATTTATTTTTCATTTGTCGGTAAATTACATCAGCTGCCAGTAAATTACGGCATAATCCTGCCATTGATTACGTTAAAATGGTGACGGCAAAAGTTGTTTAATAATAATTGAATCCATTTTTTAAAATAGTATCTTTTGTTGATTATTTAAAAACTAAAACTGACACAATTAATAAAAACTGAACTAAAATCTTCACTAATAAAAACTAGAAAACACACTTAAAGCTAAATAAAGCTAACTGATCAGACAGAAAACGTCAGAAGAAAATTAAACTAAACTAATAAAAAGTTAAAATCTATTATAACCCTGATCAAATCTTGAGATTACAATCCCAACTCCACACAGTCACATAATCTGAATCGTTCGTATTAAGCCTAATTGGTTTAAATCTCAGGTGGCTCTTAAAGTTCTGGTTTTGTTATTTTTCAGTAAATCCTGCGGTTTGTGGGGTTTGTTCTGCAGCTGCGGCTCATTTTTCTTCTGAAGGCGACAGAAGCTGCAGCTGGAGGTCGCAGCGTCCTCTGAATAATCGGCGCGTTGGTGACGTCAGCGTCAGCCTCCGCTGTCAGGCGCAGATTTATCTCCGGCTGCTGGTTTTATACTAATTCAGATGAAAAAAACAAACAAAAACAGAAAAAGTTTCTCTTTACCTGATGTGGATCTACGACTGGATAAGAAGTGAATATGATCAAAATACAAATAACTGAATTTAGATAATTAATTTTGAAGAAAATACTTCCCTACATTCATTACTTCTTAGTTTCTTGGCAGTAATTTTCATTAACCAACAGTGAATGAAATAAAACATTGAAACTTAATTTCACCTTGAGTTTCTGTTTCCATGAAATCAACTCTGATCTCAAAATCCAACATGTGATAAATCAGCCACATTTATTTAAATAAAACATGTTGAGAAATTTAAACTTAACTTTATACTATTAAGTACGGAAGAAGAATAGTGCCACTAAAGAATTTAATCCTGACTTCAATCTCAGATTTATGGGGAGAATGTCAGGATTGAGAGATTAAAATGAGAATTAAAAATTACTATAGTCAATTAAAAAAGTCAAAATTCTGACTTTTTTCTCATGATCATTATTTTTGTTTATTTACTATTAAGTAATTTTAACCTCAAAATTCTTACTTCACTCTTGTGATACTGACTTTTCCCCAGAATCTTGAGGACAAAAAAGAAAAAAAATTAAATTCAGAAAAATTATTTTAAAAATTCTTAAAAAAAAAAAAAAAGAATCCTGTGATTAAATCTGAAATTTTGTTTTGAAAAAAAGAGTAAAAATTCTGAGACTAAAGTCAAAGTTCTGAGAAA
Organism: Poecilia mexicana; assembly: GCF_051168715.1. NCBI lineage: Eukaryota > Metazoa > Chordata > Actinopteri > Cyprinodontiformes > Poeciliidae > Poecilia > Poecilia mexicana. The sequence goes on along the minus strand of NW_028263380.1, from coordinate 21,253,484 downwards.
AAAATGTAGAAAATAAATTCTGAGATTAAATTTGGGATTTTGTGGAGAAATAAAAAAAAATCTCAGATTAAAATCTAAATTTTGTGAGAAAAGTGAAAATTCAAAAATTAAAGTTTAAGATTGTGAATTAAAATCAGAATTTTTTAGCAACTAATTTTTCACTAATTTAGAGTTAAAATTCTCAACATTTTAGTGTTAATCTGTATAAATAATCTTGTCTTTTGGTCATTTTTGATGCAGAGTCAAACTAACCATCATAATCTGTACATCTTTAAACTGAAAGCCTAAAAATAACTTACATATGAGAAAGTTTTCATTGTGGGCCTTTTATACGGACGAGAGCAAATCAAACATTTACTTTGAGTTTTCGAACAAGATTGTTGTTCTTGTTCAAATCTTTTGCTTTTTTCTCAGGCTTATGACATTTTGTTGGGTTTCCTCACTGAATCTGTTGTTTGTTCAATCCGCTGACAGTCAGTCGGTTTTCTGTCACTTTTAAAACATTTTTCTTTAAAAGTGAAAGTTACAAATCGCTGCTCCAGAAATGCAGATTCAAGATGTTGTTTCCATTTAATCTAGAGTGAACTCCCCGTGTTTAATGCTGTTATTTTTGCCTTAAGCTGAATGTTTCGGTTCGTCTTTCTCTGGACGCGCCGTCGGATGTGCAACAGCTGAGATAGGAGCCGCCATGACATTTAGCCGTTAATGAAAGCCGAGATGAAAGCAGAGACCGGAGCAGCCGAGCTGCAGGTCGCAGCACGATGCAAATCAGACCAAGAAAAGGGCACAAAGCTTTTCCTCCTGCGTCATTATTAAGCTCAGAGCTGACCCGAGGGGAGCCGGATCGAACCAGCTGCTGTTAGCAGGACGCGACTCCATTGATTCGTATGATAAACAGAAACTCCTGAGGCTGCTGACCTTTGACCTGCTGCCTTTGTTTAATGAGCAGGTGGAGACAGAGGGATGTCTCTGGTCATTTCCAGGTATTAGACCGATCCCTCAGAGGATTACTACAGCTTTTAATTAATCTTTTTCAACCATTTTCACACACACACAAAAAAACAACTTCATCAGAGTTTAATTATGGTCTAGAAACATTTAAAGTGACAAAATAACTTCAATAATGCAGTTCAGATCCGGTGAAATGACACGTAAAACAGCAAACCATGAAAAACAACTACAAGAGGCAAAAAAGCATTGTGATGAACAAATAGATGGAGAAAAAACATAAAACTGATCAACAGAGACAGAAAATAACCAAAAGATTACAAATAAAAGTAACAATAGCAACAAAAACATTAATAATTACAATAATTAATTTATTGGTAATTAAAGAAACCAAATAAGAGTAGAAATAAAAGACAGAATTACCCACACAGATCAATTCTCACCAAAACAAAAACATAAATTACACACACAAAAAAATCAAAAATAAAATAAATAGTCATAGAAAGCTCCTGGCCGAGTTTCTAGTAAAAATATTTTAATACACTTTAAATAAGACAAAACTAAACACCTTCCAGTAAAATAAGAGCTTGTAGAGCTTAAAATTAGAGCTTAAAATTAATAAAAAGTTCTAGTTCCACTGGCAAGGGGCAGTGAGCCTTTACCTAGCAACCCCAGCCATGCCCAGCCTGTTACCTAGCAACCCCAGCCATGCCCAGCCTGTTACCTAGCAACCCAGTTCTAGTTCCACTGGAACTGGGTTTCACTTATAAAAATAAATTTTTCCCATGTTATATATTAAATAAAATGCCTGTGGAACTAGCACTTTTTCAAATCAATAATAAGGAATTATTCACTTAAAACAAGCTTCTATATTTTATTGAAAAGTCACTTGTAGATTAATTTTGACTTATTTAAAGTGAAGTAAGATATTTACGCAAGAAACTAGACAGAAATACTTGGTAATATTTTGTGTTTTTGCAGTGTATGATTGAACTTTTCAGCAACAAACACTTAAAATTTTTTTACAAAGCACGGTGAAGGAGCTATGATGCTGTGGGCTTGGTTTTGGAGTACAGTGAGCGCTTTAAAATATCAGAACATTCTCAGTAAAACTCAGGTGGCCTCCACGTCTTATGAACAAATCAACACAGAAATGTTTCAGCTGAGCCATTTCTGCTGGTTCTCGTCATCAGCTGACCTTTGACCTCCACATATACATCAGATCAAGGTGTTTAATGGTAACTCAGAAAAGCTGCAGACCATCAATCACAGGACAACACAGGGTCACGGTTTATCTGATGAGCCGAATACATGAATAATCTGAGTGAGGAGCAGCAGACGAGGAAGAGGAGGAGGAAGATGAGGAGGAAGAAGAGGAGAAAGAGGAAGAGGAGAAGGAAGAGGCGGTATAAATAAAGGAGCGGGAGAAGCTGGAGCTCACGCAGAAAACTTGAAGACGGAAACACCGATAACCACAGCGGAGCCGCAGACGAGGAAATCGAACATTTTTCTCATCAGTTTTTAATTATTTTCCACATTTAAAGTAAATTTCTGCCTTATTTAAAAGTTCGGTAGTTTGGTAGTTTGATGGTTTTCATTTCAGTTTTTGATTTTTTTAGGTGTTCCCACTCTGGAGATGGAGAGCCTGCGAGCGGTCGTCTACCTATCCATCTTCCTGTCAGTGATGTCATCCATTTGTCAGGGTGAAAGGTCAACTGAGGGTCAGCTGCCGGCGGCACCGGATGAGCCGACCTTTGGATTTGAACTGGTGAGTGTTTCCCTCACCAGGAGGTTTTATAATTATAAATGTGCATCAGAGTTCAATAAAGTTGTTTTAGTAGAAAAAGTCAAATCCACTGATACATATTGATGATATAATAAAATATAAGTAAATATTGAAGCTCCAGTTTATTGTAGCAAAACCTTTTAAAGTAAATGATGTTGATTTCAAGCTGCCAGTGATATTTAGTGCAACATGTACATAAATACAGCATTTATGAAAACATTCAGGCTTATTCTGAGTAAAATTATGTTAAAATTATTGTTTATTATATTTAATTATTAAAAAAGACAAAATAATGTATGTTTAAGTTCAAATTACACAAGAAACTGTAAAAACTTTCTAAATAATCAGCTGTCAAATGTAAAAATTAAAATAAATAAAAGAGAAAATGGAGGATTCTGTTATTCCAATGAAAAATGGAGGTAAATATGAAATAAAATCAATAAATTTAAAGTAAATAACTGTGACAAAATGGTAAAACAGTGACTTTAGATAAAATCACTAAACATAATATCAATAGTCAATAATAAATAAAAATTTGCATGAACGTAGTTACAGAATTTGAAATTGGTGCTAAATATTTGATTATTTCAGGATATCAGGAGGTTTAAAAACACAATTAACTTATTTTATGTTCAAAAAGCTGAACTGCATGAAAGATCATAAAGATTCAGGACCAAGATTTAAAACTGGTGGTTTATTAGTTTCAGAAACATTTAATCAATGCTGACGATAAGGTCAGGAAATGTCATCAAAAGGTCATGGTGGTGCGTTCGGATGACGCAGGAAAACTCAGAGACACTGAGAGGAAAACAAAATCCCACTATGGTTTAGTTTATTTTACCGTTTTATTCAGGTCATCATTTATAGGGAAAACACGTCTTTCTGTATGAACTGCTCACTATTTCACTCACGTTTTCTTTATTTGTTTATGTTACATTTTCTAAACCTACTGAAAATAACTTCAGCCCAGCCAGCATGGATAGGTGGGCCCCACTTGGGTTTGATGTGGGCTACATGGGTTATGAGTGGGCATGGGTTTTATCTGGGCTAACTGTATGGGACCGATATGGTAACCTAAAATGGGGCCCACTTGGGCTGGCCCATTTGGGCTAAACATATGGGCCTCATTCAGCATTAATGTGGGCTAACTGTGAATGGGGCAGAAGTGGGCAACACTATGTGGGGCCCATGTAGTTTCGGTATCACGGGCCCAACATGGGAAGCCCATGTGGGCTGACCACATTGAACCCACATGAGATAAGTATGGGCTGACCGTACATGGGTTGGACCTGGGCATGCCTATGTAGGCCCCATTCCTTTTTTATGTGGGCTAACTGGGGATGGGGCAGAAGTGGGCAACACTATGTGGGGCCCATGTAGTTTCAGTATCACGGGCCCAACATGGGAAGCCCATGTGGGCTGACCACATTGAACCCACATGAGATAAGTATGGGCTGACCGTACATGGGTTGGACCTGGGCATGCGTATGTAGGCCCCATTCCTTTTTTATGTGGGCTAACTGGGGATGGGGCAGAAGTGGGCAACATTATGTGGGGCCCATGTAGTTTCGGTATCACGGGCCCAACATGGGAAGCCCATTTGGGCTGACCACACTGAACCCACATGAGATAAGTATGGGCTGACCGTACATGGGTTGGACCTGGGCATGCCTATGTAGGCCCCATTCCTTTTTTATGTGGGCTAACTGGGGATGGGGCAGAAGTGGGCAACACTATGTGGGGCCCATGTAGTTTCGGTATCACGGGCCCAACATGGGAAGCCCATGTGGGCTGACCACACTGAACCCACATGAGATAAGTATGGGCTGACCGTACATGGGTTGGACCTGGGCATGCCTATGTAGGCCCCATTCCTTTTTTATGTGGGCTAACTGGGGATGGGGCAGAAGTGGGCAACACTATGTGGGGCCCATGTAGTTTCAGTATCATGGGCCCAACATGGGAAGCCCATGTGGGCTGACCACACTGAACCCACATGAGATAAGTATGGGCTGACCGTACATGGGTTGGACCTGGGCATGCGTATGTAGGCCCCATTCCTTTTTTATGTGGGCTAACTGGGGATGGGGCAGAAGTGGGCAACACTATGTGGGGCCCATGTAGTTTCAGTATCACGGGCCCAACATGGGAAGCCCATGTGGGCTGACCACATTGAACCCACATGAGATAAGTATGGGCTGACCGTACATGGGTTGGACCTGGGCATGCGTATGTAGGCCCCATTCCTTTTTTATGTGGGCTAACTGGGGATGGGGCAGAAGTGGGCAACACTATGTGGGGCCCATGTAGTTTCGGTATCACGGGCCCAACATGGGAAGCCCATTTGGGCTGACCACACTGAACCCACATGAGATAAGTATGGGCTGACCGTACATGGGTTGGACCTGGGCATGCCTATGTAGGCCCCATTCCTTTTTTATGTGGGCTAACTGGGGATGGGGCAGAAGTGGGCAACACTATGTGGGGCCCATGTAGTTTCGGTATCACGGGCCCAACATGGGAAGCCCATGTGGGCTGACCACACTGAACCCACATGAGATAAGTATGGGCTGACCGTACATGGGTTGGACCTGGGCATGCGTATGTAGGCCCCATTCCTTTTTTATGTGGGCTAACTGGGGATGGGGCAGAAGTGGGCAACACTATGTGGGGCCCATGTAGTTTCAGTATCACGGGCCCAACATGGGAAGCCCATGTGGGCTGACCACACTGAACCCACATGAGATAAGTATGGGCTGACCGTACATGGGTTGGACCTGGGCATGCCTATGTAGGCCCCATTCCTTTTTTATGTGGGCTAACTGGGGATGGGGCAGAAGTGGGCAACACTATGTGGGACCCATATGGGCTGACTGCATTGAACCCACATGACATAAGCACGGGCTGACTGTACATGGGTTGGGCCTGGGCATACATATGTAGGCCCCATTCCATTTTTATGTGGGCTAACTGGGGATGGGGCAAAAATGGGCAACACTATGTGGGGCCCATGTAGTTTCAGTATCATGGGCCCAACATGGGAAGCCCATGTGGGCTGACCACACTGAACCCACATGAGATAAGTATGGGCTGACCGTACATGGGTTGGACCTGGGCATGCGTATGTAGGCCCCATTCCTTTTTTATGTGGGCTAACTGGGGATGGGGCAAAAATGGGCAACACTATGTGGGGCCCATGTAGTTTCAGTATCATGGGCCCAACATGGGAAGCCCATGTGGGCTGACCACACTGAACCCACATGACATAAGCATGGGCTGACCATACATGGGTTAGACCTGGGCAGGAAAATGTAGACCTAAATCCTTTTTCATGTGGGGTAATGGGAAAATTTTTTTTAAATCTGATTAGACAATGTGGTTACCCTGTCACTTTTAAACTTTTTACTATATGTCAAAAGCAAAAGCTGCAAGAGCAAGATTATAAAAACTTTGAAAAAAATTATGAGATGTCAGATTGATGGCCTTTAGCTAAGGAAATTGTTACTCAGTTGGCCTGTATTGGAGCTGATAAAAGGTAAATTGTTGAAGCAATTGTATAAGCTTTCTACAAAATGAAAAGCTCTCCTTGGATGGTTACCTCGTCTTGGAGGTCATAAAGAGTTATTGTATTTGAACCATGCTCACTACATGATTTCTGTGTCTGGCTCATTTACTAAAACCGACATTACACTAGGGTTCCAGAAGACCAAAATATGCTTCAATGCTTTATTTTTTAAACCAGTTCAGTATTGTTCAAGCTACACTTTGAAGTCCTAGCATTTTACTTTTTATTATTTTACACTAGAACAGTCCAGATGTCCTAACATTTTTGTGACATTATCTGTTAAATATGCATAATCTTCTGCTGCTCACTCAAAATAGGTAATGGTTCAGAGTGGACTTTTGTCCTTGCTTCTTTTTTTAAATGTAATTTAATTTTATTTTATTATCAATAGGATGTTCAGACATCCAAAGTGTTCATTGCAGCTTTTTCACAGAAGGACTTAATTCTTATTTGGAGAAATAGTTCAGATCAGATCATCGTGAAAAATATTACAAAATGTTTAGAAAATGAATTCAAACAAAACTCAAGTGAGAAAGACAAGAGTAAAATTTTTAGCATCTGTTTTTTCATCTGTAAACATTTTCCAAGTTGTCAGCATAAATAAAATAAAAAAACTAAACATTTCTATTAATGATTATTTTTTATATCTTTTAATCTTTTTTCAATAATCTTTTTAACCTTTTTGTTCATTTTTTCTCTGGCACCGTTGCCAATAAAGGTTGGTGAATTGAAGTAGATACTTTACACATCCACTAAAGAAAGTAGTTCCAAAACACATTTGAATAAGGACGACTATATTTATTTATTTTTATTGAGAAAATTTGTGAGTGCTACATCGGTTTTACATTTGTTAAACCGATGTATTACTCTCAAAATTAATCTCGTGTTTCTTGGAGAACGTACAATTGTTAACTGCGGATGGATATGCGGTTTCAAAATCAAACGTAGTCCCATCAGTCCGTTGGCGCGGAGTCTGCAGGTTCGCTGGCCTTCTACTAAAGAATCTGTAAGTACACTTCTGTCTGTTTTGTCTGTGTCAAATTTTAGGGAGAGATTTTAAATCGCTAGTTAAAACATTTGTTGCTCGTAATGGTTCGGATGACCGGAGTACCCCGAAAGACCTAATTAGTTGTTTCTTCTTTTTTTTGGCTTTTTTTTTTGTTTTTCTTTTAGGTGATTTTTTTTATATTGTTAAAACACACACAATAAGTCATCTGCCATTATTGAGGTAAGAATATTTGGATGCAGAGCGATTTCAAACTGTTCTGGGCCAGATCATTTTCAAATACGCTGCGGCGCCATTCACCGGTAAATTTGAGCGCCAACGCGGCAGAATAAAATCGGTTCACTAATGAATCTACGTTGCTAGCGGAGGTTGCTTTTAAAGTACCTTGACACGATAAAACCACTTACATTATTTATAAAGAGTAACTACTTCGCTTTCATTCTGTGTACATGGGTTTTTAACAATCTTTCTCGCAGCCAATTAAGCCAGCATGCATAGCTGGGATCCATTAATTGTGCATTTTTAATTATTATTATATTTTTTTCTTCATGAAACTGCATTGAATCGTGTCGTTATGGGCTAGATAGGTAATGATGAATGGGCATGGGTTTTGTCTGGGCTAACTACAGGAGGCCCATATGTTTAACCTAAAATGGGACCCATATTGTCAGCCCATTTGGGCTAAATGTAGACTGTATTCAGCATTATTGTGGGCTAACTGAGAATGGGACAGAAATGGGCAACACGAAATGGGGCCCATGTGGTTTCAGTATATTTGGCATAAAAGCTTTTTTGTAAATAGAATGAAGGCATAGTAGTAAATATTTTAAAATCATGTTTGTTTTATTGTGTAAGTGACATTTTAAAGCGTTTTATTCTGTCATCGTTTGACTGCAAAAAACATGACAAGTGGGTGTTTAGGTCTCAACTAGCCATTTGTTTGGTCAATGCAAATGGGAGCTTTAGATTTACCAATGTTTTAATACTTTTTAAAAAATTATTTTCTACAGACTACTATGGAGAAGCGTGAAGAAGGCTTGCAAGGGCAGAAGTGACATCAGATCTTCAAAGAGATAATGATATTCCAGAAAAGCGACGTAGAAGGTAACGTGGAACAGGGACTTCTGTAACACACAACTCTAGATCAGTGGTTCTTAACCTGGGTTCGATTGAACCCCAGGGGTTCGGCGGAGCCTCTGCCGCGGAGGGAAAAAAAACTTGTGTAAAGTCGTGATGCGCCGCTTTGCCATCATTTGCTGCGGAGGATCACGTTACATTGCTTAGCCAATCAGTGCTGCGGAGGAGCGCAGGGATGGGGCAAGGAGGGGGGGGGGGTTCGGTGAATGCGCATATGAAACTGGGGGGTTCGGTACCTCAAAAAAGGTTAAGAACCACTGCTCTAGATCTTCTGTCTCCCTGGTTGTCATTTGAGCTGCTCTCAGTTCTTTTACCCATTTGGTTCTCCTTGCTTTACTTTTTCCTTCTAATCCTTCAAAATTTATTGACTTAAATTGATACAGACATTAACAATTGGCATTTTGTTCATGTATAAAAAGTAAGCTTATAAACTATATATGTGTGAAACAATATATAGCTTATAACAAATCAATTAATAAAAACTAAATGTATCATGTGTCCTGATTTTAAAATGTTGTCTTGTAATTGTCATTATACTTAAGGTTGTCATGGTTGCAGAAATTGGAGGAGGGTCCTTAGATGATGCAGTACAACAAGCTGTGCGATTCCTCATGTCCCCTGAATTGGCCCTCCAGTTCAACCTGTTTGGCCGACATAGGAAACAAGTTCCGGGACCTGCGTCTCTGATGTTTTGTATGGTAAAGATCAGTTTTTATATTCACGTTTTTTCTTGAACATTTGTTAATTTTGGTTGTCTTATGCCTTTTGTTCATTTTTAGTAATCTTTTTTTTTTTTTTTTTCTTAAGATTAAAAACTGAGACTTCAATTTTTGGTTTAATTCACATAGTATTCTTTCACTGTGCTCTCAAGAACTTAAAGATTTGATTGCTGACAAAATTTGAAGGTAATATTGTTTGCATTTCAAACAGTATTAACAAAATATACAAGACCATGATAGAACCTTTATGTCAGTAGTTGATTTATATACATTAATATATTTTAAATTTACAATAAGAATATAGTGTGTGTACTAGGGATGCTCCGATCAGGTTTTTTGCTTCCAATTCTGATACCGATCACCCATGGGGCCCATCTCTGCCGATCATCTGGATTGGCTGTTATTTTTTCACTTTAGGTATAAATGATAACATGTTATCTGGCAAAATTAAAAAGTCTGCGCAGTGTGACGGAAAGAGTAGATCAGCTGCACACACAGGCTGCGAATGAGATACAGGTGATCTGCAACAAGAGGCCGTGATCAGCGATCACCAATCAAACACATTTTCACGGAAATTAACCGATTATGATTGCTGATCGATCTGCACACCTCTATGTACATAATAATAATGACTCCAGAGTGCTTTGATTTTGGCAGATCCCTGCAAGCATTTCTGCCCCTTGAAGGGGAAGAGATGCACATTTCATTAATGTTACATTGTACTAAAAGTAAAACACTAATGCAATTTCTACCTTTGCTTGTTTTTTAGGGGCACTTAAAAGAAATGGATCCATCCACGGAATCACACAAAGATACGGAAAAGGCACTCGAAGTGGGTTACTGGAGCCCCGGACAGAGGTGGAAATAGAAAAGTTAGAGCGACTAGAGCCAGCTCAGACTCAGGTGGGCAGGTTCCAAGATGGACAGTTACAATGATGTATGAGAGCTTTCAAGTGTGGCATATAGGTTATTAAAAATATTTGACAAAAATGTAGTGTGAAAGAGCTATGTAGGTGTGTGTGTGTGTGTGTTGATATATATTTATATGTATTTATATATAGATGTACAGATCTATCTATATAGTTGCATATCTAGATATAGATCTATATACATTTATGTATCTATACATATTTACATAACTAGATGCATAGTTATCTAGATAACAAGATATAGTTATTTAGAAATATAACTAGATATATAGATCTATATATATAGAGATAAATATATATTTACATAGCTAGAAATCTAGTTATATAGATAATTATATATCTACATATAGATCTATGTTTATACATTTGTTATATTAAACTAGTTTCTGTTATTTTCAAATCTGCCATATGAATAATTTTGTAGATTTCTTTTGCCAGTGCATTTCTTGTGGCATCATTTGCTCTGTGTTAATAAAGCTCTTATAATTGACGAGTTAAAAAAACTGAATATTTTAAATTACCAAATAAAAACCTTGACCAAAAGACATTTTTCATCTCTTTTTCTTTAATGCAGGTTTTGTGCTAAAGCATTTTAATACTTTGGTTTGTTGATTAAGATTGTATATCTATTAATGTAATTCACTTTCAGGTTAGGTGAGAAAGACCCCATTGTTCCTACTGGAATGAGGCATCTGGGCCCCACTGAAAACCCAGTCAGCACCCATTTAAATCTACCTGGGCAAACCCATGTGGGGCCACCATGGAACCCGTGGACAAACCCACTTGGTACCCATATTCTAGCCCAGTTTAGACCCAGTTGGGGCCCAGGTAAAAATGAAAGCTCCCAAGTGGGGCCAAGATGGGCCTCATGTAAGTTACCCATCTGGGCCCCACTGAAAACCCAGTCAGCACCCATTTAAATCTACCTGGGCAAACCCATGTGGGGCCACCATGGAACCCGTGGACAAACCCACTTGGTGCCCATATTCTAGCCCAGTTTAGACCCAGTTGGGGCCCAGGTAAAAATGAAAGCTCCCAAGTGGGGCCAAGATGGGCCTCATGTAAGTTACCCATCTGGGCCCCACTGAAAACCCAGTCAGCACCCATTTAAATCTACCTGGGCAAATCCATATGGGGCCACCATGGAACCCGTGGACAAACCCACTTGGTACCCATATTCTAGCCCAGTTTAGACCCAGTTGGGGCCCAGGTAAAAATTAATGAAAGCTCCCAAGTGGGGCCCAGATGGGCCTCATGTAAGTTACCCATCTGGGCCCCACTCAAAACCCAGTCAGCACCCATTTAAATTACCTGGGCAAACCCATGTGGGGCCACCATGGAACCCGTGGACAAACCCACTTGGTACCCATATTCTAGCCCAGTTTAGACCCAGTTGGGGCCCAGGTAAAAATTAATGAAAGCTCCCAAGTGGGGCCCAGATGGGCCTCATGTAAGTTACCCATCTGGGCCCCACTCAAAACCCAGTCAGCACCCATTTAAATTACCTGGGCAAACCCATGTGGGGCCACCATGGAACCCGCGGACAAACCCACTTGGTACCCATATTCTAGCCCAGTTTAGACCCAGTTGGGGCCCAGGTAAAAATTAATGAAAGCTCCCAAGTGGGGCCCAGATGGGCCTCATGTAAGTTACCCATATGGGCCCCACTCAAAACCCAGTCAGCACCCATTTAAATCTAACTGGGCAAACCCATGTGGGGCCACCATGGAACCCGCGGACAAACCCACTTGGTACCCATATTCTAGCCCAGTTTAGACCCAGTTGGGGCCCAGGTAAAAATTAATGAAAGCTCCCAAGTGGGGCCCAGATGGGCCTCATGTAAGTTACCCATCTGGGCCCCACTCAAAACCCAGTCAGCACCCATTTAAATTACCTGGGCAAACCCATATGGGGCCACCATGGAACCCGTGGACAAACCCACTTGGTACCCATATTCTAGCCCAGTTTAGACCCAGTTGGGGCCCAGGTAAAAATTAATGAAAGCTCCCAAGTGGGGCCCAGATGGGCCTCATGTAAGTTACCCATCTGGGCCCCACTCAAAACCCAGTCAGCACCCATTTAAATCTAACTGGGCAAACCCATGTGGGGCCACCATGGAACCCGCGGACAAACCCATTTGGGGCCCATATTGGCAGCCCACTTTTATCCCATATGGGGCCCACATGGGTATGCTGGCTGGGAGGTAGATAAAACAGAACTTAGATAAATTAAATATATTTTCTGTGTTAGTTTGACAAAATACATGTACTTTCAGTTATCTTAATTTTCTTTTTATTCTCACTCAACTTAAACAAATCATGTTACTTTACTACAATTTTCTATCAAGTCTCTTAAATCAACTAATATTTTATCTGCATTAACTAAATTCAAACATCAACAGGTTCCACAGAAATGAATTCATTTGGTTTAATGCAAATTTATCTTCTTTATTTAACACCAAATAAGAAAAAGAATATCGATTGACAAACAAGAACAGATTTTCACTTTTAAAGTGCGTCATATTTGGAAAAGCTAAGCCTTAGCGATGTCAAATAAATATTAATCCTAAAGGGATGGAAATGGTAGATTTAATGTTTGTTTATTAAAATAAAATATTTCAAACAAACAGTTTACGGTTTACTCTTGAGTTTTAGCCATTACAGCCAGCCTCTTGTAGTTTGAGTTATTAGTTAGCTCGCTAGCAGTTACCTCAAGCTGTTGCTAGCTTGTTAGGAGCTAGCAGTTTATTAAGCAAACTGTCAGCTCCAGCAGTTAGCAGGGAGTCAGTTATTAGCTTAAAACATCTGCTATCTAGTTAAGTTTCCATTTTTAAGTCTTGGAGGTGGTAGTTAGCTTAGGTAACTGTTAGCTTGTTAGCAGTTAATTTATTAAGCAAACTGTCAACTTCAGGTTAAGATAACTGCTAATTCTGGTGATTTGTCAGTTAGCTCATTAGTAGCTAAACTAACTAGTAATTCAAGTATGTAACTGTTTGCATGTTAAGTGTTAGCAGTGAGCTTGAGCTAAATAACTTGGGGAGAAGAATTACAATCAATCAATCAATCAATCAATCAATCAATCAATCAATCAATCAATCAATCAATCAATCAGGTTTATTCAGCACATTTCAGCACATTTCAGCAACCTGGCAGTTCAAAGTGCTTTACATCATAAAAAGACAATTTTCTGTTGGTATTTAGCCTCTAATGTAAACACGTAACTGTGAGTTTGTTAGCAGTTAATCATTTCTGAAACAAACTACAAACTCTAGCAGTTGGCTAAGAGTTAGCAGTTAAATTGAGTTAACTGCTAACTCTGGCATAGCGTTAGCATCTGGCTAAATGTTAAGCTGTTCACAGTTCTGGCAGCTAATTGCTAACTAGTAGCTACAATTTTAACATGCAAGTTTCCAGCAGTTAAGTTAACTATTAACTCCATCTCTTAGAAAATGAAAATTAGCTAGTTAGCAGCTAGTTAGCAGTTAACAACTACTACTACTACTACTACTACTACTACTTCTAACTGTAGTATTTAATTACACACATTAAAACTATAACAATTTTTGTGTTATTAAGTTGGAAAATAAATAAAAATTGTCCAAACGAAGCGTAATATAAAGAAATATAACAAAATGACTGTAAAAGCCTCCGTTAGCAGAGTTGTCCTGCCGACAGACTCACCGAGCCGCCATGTGGCCAGAAACTGTCAGACAGGTGTGAACGTCTTATTTGTGTGAACGTCTTATTTGTGTCGCTGACGGCGTGTCTGTGTCTGGTTTGCGTGAGCAGGCTGAAGCTCTGCAGGGTCTCCTGGACGAAGCTGACAGCAGAGTCGGCCTCTCCGTGGAGAAGAAGGCCAGCGTCATCCCCAGGGTGAGAACATGACTGACGGCTTTCGAACCGCACACGGCAGCTGCTGCCGCCAACATCAGAATCACTGAGCACAACCACTGTTGGCTTCAACCAAAACTGGGTTTGATGTTCTGTTATTTTCTGAGGCGAGAAATGTGATTTTATTAATCAAAATATCAATCAGATTTATTTGTGCAGCATCGAGTTGGTTCAAAGTTCATGAATACACAAATACAAAAAGTCACAAAAACACAGATTTGAGAACAAATATTACATTTATATGAAAAACATGGGTAGATATCATTTTATGCATGTTGGCCAATATAGTAAAAAAGTCTCAAAACAATTCATATTTTTTATAAACTAAAAAGATTGAAATGTATTTAACAGAAGCTTCAGTGACAAAAAGAATAATTTCCCCTTTAGTTTTAAAGCCACCATGTCTATTGGTCTAATTAATTATCAGGAGGAAATCCAGTGTATCGTCTTGTCTAATTAATTTTTCTTTCTAACAATGTCTGCAATCTGTTTGCACCAAACACTAAAAACACAGGAAATCCTGGTGTTGAAGCTCTGCTTTAATTAACTCAATAAAATGACAAATCAGATTAAATCAGATTAAATCGGACTAAATCAGATTAAATTGAGCCTGCTGTGTGTCCTGTCAGTGCGACGTGGGCGAGCGCTGTGCGATGAAACACGGACCTCGGATTGGCCGACTCTGCGACTGCCTGAGGGGAACGGCCTGCAACACCTTCTTCCTGCGCTGCTACTGATCGTTACTTTTATCCTGTGAGGAAGTGAAATCTAATCGTTAATCTATAATCGGGTCAAACGGACCCGGTCCTCACAGATAGAAGAACGCACTGACTCTCTCTCTCCTGTTCGTCTCAGTGTTTTTGATTTAAAGTTTGTCTGTAATTCAGATTAATTTGTTTTTGTTAGTAAAGATTTTTCACAAAGCTGTGTTACGGAAAAGATTTTATGATTTTCTAATTTATTCACCTGATGAGTCAAACACAAACTTTTGTTGTCAGATAAATTTGAAATATGTCTTTAACACATAAATGTGGATTATTGTATTTATTCTTGAAGCACAGACGTAAACATTTAGTTCAGGTTGTTTGTCTTTCTCTGTTGTAAATTATTTTTAAAGTATCTGAAATTCAATGTTTACTTAAAGTTTACTGTTTGTCCTCTGGTATATAAAGTTATTTGAAACAGATGTTATTCTTTATCTGCCTATTTGTATGTTTTTGTCTGTGAATCTTTATCGTTTTTGCAATTAAATAAATGGTGGTGTACCACAGAGCTCAGTACAAAGACCTCTGCTTTTCTTCACTGCTTTGTGTCATATTAAAATGTAATTTAAATTTACATGCAGATGAAGATCTGCTGGATGGTTGTTTACTGGTGTTAAGTAATAATACTGAAAAAAAACACACAAATAGATTCTGTGTTTAAACTCCTTGTTTGTTTAACTAAAGTTAAGAGAAAAAGGGAACATAAAACAGATTTAACTCATATCTCCAATTGTAAATGTAACCGTATGGCAACTCTGTATAAGAAAAATATATATAATTGCTCTTTATAAACATGGCTAAAATCCAGACATTGTGGTTTTTACCATATTAAAAAAAATGTGTTTGAAAAAAAATGTTTACATACAAGTTAGTGAAGCACAACTTTCGTTTCAGTACGCTACACAACATCCAATAATAAAGTAGTGATAAAATCTTCAGCTTATTTTAGCACTTCAATAATCCATATTTATTTAGAAATATAGATCAACAGATTGAAACCTACAGAATGGCGCTACATGCAGTCATTTAAGGCCCGTGTTTCTTTACCCAGTGGGTCTGTGATGAGACAAAATGGTGGATTGTAAGTTCTGCTCCGAATCTGAGCAGCATTGATACTTTACTTAATTTAGCAGGTCAAACAAGTATTAAACACATATCTGTCTTCCTTTTTGTACATTAACTCTGTTTTGGAAAAGCCTAAAAAACACCGAGAGAGTAAAAATCGTTTTTCCAAAATTTTGAGGTTTCCATCAATCTTTTCTTAAGCAATACTTCAAAATCAATGATGAAAGTTTAATCAGTTTCTCTTCTCCCAAAAGCTAACATGTAGCATTAGCTAGAAATGACGAATCGAGCCAAACAGGATGTTGTTGTGTGAAAACTAAGTTATTTATAGAGTTTGAGACACCCGTTAAACGTCCACTGGAAATATGTAGAAAAGTGAGACTTTCAGCTGCTTCCATTCACTCCACTTCAGAAATTAAGGACAACAGGAGAGAAATCTGAAGCTTCTGTTAAATACATTTCATTTTCCTTTTTAGTAAAATATTTACTATTGTGCTAAAGAAATACAACGATGGTTTACTTTTCTCCCTGCAAAACACAAAATCTTACCAAGTATTTTTGATCTAGTTTCTTGTGCATTTGTACATTTGAAATAAAATAACACTGACTTACAAGCAACTATTCAGAAAGATATAACTCCTCAGTATTGATGAAAAAGTTCTAGTTTTATTGGCAAATTATTCCACTTACAACAAAACATTTTCCTACATTACATACAGTATAAATATATAAAACTTTTTTATAGATATTTTGCTGAAAAGTTACTTGTAAGTTAGTTCTGTCATATTTCAAATGTACTAAGAGATTTTCACTAGAAACTAGATCAAAATACTTGGTAAGATTTTTTGTTTTTACATTGCTATAATAAACTTGCTTTGTAATTTTCCTCTTTGTTCATGTTTTTTGCTTCCTGTCTAGTGAGAAATGCTCGCCTCCAGCTGAGTTTCCATTACCAGAATCGTCCAATCAGAGCGAGCCGGGTCTGATTAAGGAAACCTTTAACATGTCATTCAGGCGGGCGTAGATTTATCAGCCAGAATCAGGAACAGGATGGCATTTAGCTCCCAGCTTCCAGCCCTCAAAGATAAGATGGAGTAATTACTGGATCCAGAACCTGCAGAGCTGCAATAAGAAGCAGGCTGATGCTGACACACATTCACACATTCAGGGCATTTCAAAGGTTTTCACACCCATTGTTACTATTGCAAACGTCAAGGTATTTAAATTTTTATGCAATAAACCAACACAAAGTTGGCATAATTTTAAAACTATTTCAATGTATTAGGTTTTATTATGAAAATAATCTGAAAAGAGTACCTGGCATCTGTTTTAGCTCCACCGAGTCAAGTTTTCACTACCATTCCCTTAATATATATAGTTTTTACCAGGTTCCACATCAAGAAAATTTAGAGCATTACCACAGCCTGCTCACTTGTTTCAGGGCTGGACTTTGACTGGGCCAAAGGAGGTCGGTTTTCCGTCTTTACTCGTTTACGGATTCTAACCGGATTTTCTGTAGGACTGTTCAACATGCTTTTGATATATATTGAATAGCATCCAGATGTTTTCATAAATCTTTTCTTTTGAAAAATTCTATCAGCTGGATTTGTGACTACAGGTGGAAATTGGCACTTAGAGCAGTAACCTGGAGCAGTGGTTAATACGGTCCGTTTTAAATAAAATAGATCATAAATCTGTACTTCGCTCCACTCATCTTCCTGCTGACAAAAAGCCCCCCCAACAGCATGATGATCCCACCACCATTTTCCACCATATGGATCTTAGTTTTCCTCCACACATTTTTCTTTTACTGCAGGTAAAAGAAAAGTTCTGGTAAAAAAAAAAAGACCAGAACACCTTAATCTTTCACGTTTGTTGTGCTCTCTACATGCTTTGAGGCAGGTTACAATGGTGACTTCTTGTGGCTTTCATTCAATTATTTATCTCCTTAAAAATACTTATTTTAAAACATTACACTAACTCACATGTTCACAATATACAGCTCAAATTTATTTCACATTAGAAATACATTCCAGTTTTGTTCTTGGCATAAACATGAAGTAAAACTGAGTCATGATGAACTTGGAACGATGCTTCAACAAATAACACGTCAGTGATTTCACATGGAGAAGGCAATGATCTGGTGCAATTCAATGCACTGAATCATCGGGGCCCTAACCCAGTAAAGCTCATGATTCAGTATAGCTTATTGAATCATGTTTTAGTCTAAAATAACTATTTTATTCTAATTTGATAAACTAGGATGAAGCAAAGCTATGATTTGAAATTGAATGAGAAAAACTTTCACAAGAAGGAATTGTATCCTAATTCTGTATGTTTAATGTCCAGGTTGAGGGAAGATCTATCATCTTCTCGTCCTGCTAAGGATTTAATTATGTGGTAAGGGTGTTAAAAAAGTGCTTTAGCTGAAGGACTGGAGTTTCATATCCCTAATCGAGATTTAATTTTTAAAAAACTCACTACGTCCAATTACCAAAAAAGTTAGATTTTTTTTTATGCACATCAGTAAATCCATGCCACCTTAATAAAATCCCCACAGCCAGTGGTTTTGCTTCTTTCTAAAATGTTAAAGCAACATTTTTGAGTTTTTTTTTTTACCTTATAAATAGTCTCACCTGCTGCTTCGAACACATTTAAGGTGATTTTTTTTTAGTCATGAGACAGCAGAGCACAATGGTTCCTGTCCTTCATGAATTCTCATGTGAGAATTTAAATATAAGATTTTGCTGAATCCTTGACCACAAGCGGAACAACTAAAGGCTTTTTCTCCGCTGTGAACTCTTGTGTGGTTCACAAAGTCCTGTTTCCTCCTAAAAGCCGCTGCACAGACAGAGCAGTTGAAAGGTTTTTCTCCTGTGTGGATTCTCGTGTGCTCCATCAGAGCGTTCTTCCATTTAAAAGCAGACTTGCACACGGTGCAGGTGTAGGGTTTCTCCCCCGTGTGACTCCTCATGTGACGGTTCAAGCCCGCGTTGTGTCGATAACTCTGACTGCAGATGGAGCAGATGAAAGGTTTCTCACCCGTGTGGGTTCTCATGTGCTGCTTTAGTGTATATTTCCTTTTGAAGGATGCATCACACAGGGTGCAGCCGTAGGGTCTCTCTCCCGTATGAATTCTCATATGTTCCACATAGGAATTCTTCCATGTGAACGTTGCGTTACAGACGGCACAGCTGAAGGGTTTTTCCCCAGTGTGGATCCTCGTGTGCTCCAGGAAAGTGTTTTTCCATCTGAAGGTGGCCTTACAGAAGGAGCAGGTGTACGGTTTTTCCCCTGTGTGGCTCCTCATGTGGCGGCTCAGTCCCACACTGTGTCGGTAGCTTTGGCCACAGATGGAACAGCTGAATGGTTTCTCGCCTGTGTGGGTTCTCAGGTGTTGGACTAAAGTATACTTTCTTTTAAAAGTTGCATCACAAAAAGAGCAGCTGAAGGGTCTCCCTCCTGTGTGGACTTTTCTGTGTCTCAAAAGACGTTCCCTGCGGCTGAACGCTTTCCCGCAATCAGTGCAGGTGTGTAGTTTATACTCGATGTCACAGATTATATCACCTGATTTTAAACTTGGCTGTGGTTCGCCGCTCTCCTCCCAGTTTCCATCGCTGACATCCGTCTCTGAAGAACCAGAACTTTTTTCTTCATGATCTGATTCTGAACATTCATCTGGTTCTGGTCCCATAAAGTTTTCATTCTCTTCAGTCTGGGTTTGATGAATCTTTGTAGACTGAGATTTCTCTTCATCCTCTTCACTCTTGATGGTATTCAATTTGAACTCAATAATCTCGGCTTCCTCCTGCTCTTCTTTAATCTGTGGGTGGTTCTGGTCATCCTGGTCCAGTTTGGGACTGCGGGCCTGCTCCTCTTTGATTACTTTCAGCTGCTGGACGTCTGCAGGAAACAAAACAGATCACAAAACCGCATTAGCTTTAAGTATATACACCTGGTCTAAATACAACTTATTAAACACTCACTGTGGTACCAAGCAACAAAATGAGAAAAGCACATATTGAATACATCTAGAACAGAAGTGAACATAACATAAATGTAAACATCCTGAATTGAAACTGGATCTTTTTTTTATGATTGTGCCTTACTAAAGTATTCACATTTTATTCCATCCAGCCAATCAATGTATTTATTTGGAATCATATAGACAGATATTTCTTTTTTCATTTTCTTGCAATAAGAGAATTGGAGGGAAATTTCTCAATGTGCAAAGTTTGTAGAGCTATACACAAACAGATTTAAAATTGTAATTTTTTTATTTATTTTGACAACAATGTAAATTACCTGCCATGAATGCACTGCTTTCTGTTGGTTTATTGATTAAAAATCATAATAAATACACCAATGTTAGAGATTGTCAGCTGAAAAACTGGAAAAGTTAAAGACACAAATAATTTTGGACGGCAGTGCATGCGTACAAAATTATATTTTTGCCAATTGCGCCCATATTAGATACCTGAATGATTCATTATCACATTTATGTTAAATTCCCATTTTTAATACAAAGATATGTTTAATGTTTCTTATGAAAACAAACATAAATAAAAACTCAAGTTCATGCCACTACCTTCCATATTATGTTCATAAATATCCAACCTGAAAGTGATTTAACTTCAATGAAAAAAAACAGATTACCGTTAGTTTCGGTTGATTCATCGGAGGGTTTTAATCTCAGATCCTCCAGCGATGACATTTTAGCTGCTACTTCTCACACAAACACAGCCAGCTCCCCGTCAATCTGTCTGCTTATTTATCTTCATCATCCTGACTGCTTCAAGCTAACGCACTGTCAAGCTAACGTCGGCAGCTAAGCAGCCTAACTGACGCCAAATCAGGTAAAAATATATTTTAAAAACAATTTGAGTAAAACGTGACAATCAAAAAACTATTATACACTTAACTACTTAATTACAACGACTGAATGTTGGGAACACAAACGGCTAATAGAGCAACCGCTTAGAATGAACCACTTCCGTTGATGCACCATGATACATCCTGGTGGCCTTCAAAATAAAAGCCTCAAATCCGCTGACCTATTCAATAAATTTGATTATTTAAAAATCCATCTATTTCAGAGAGTCCATCACCAAGTGAAGAAAATTATATATATTAATTAGACTTATATATATATTAATTAGACAAAATCACAACATTTAATTTCCCTTTTTTACCATTGGAACGTGTGTAGCAGGTTATATCCTGTCGTATGTTCTCCGGGACGAAAGGTGGCAATGTGCATCCTAAAGTGGTTTGTGATCCGCCATTAAACACAAACAAGAACCAACGGATGTGACTTCCTGCTAGCAGCAGAATCCATGTAAAACTATTGTTTATTGTTAAATTTGAGCATTTCTGAGTTGATTTAACCATCCTTATATGTTATAAACATGCCGTACAAACTACAGCGCTTCTTACAGTTTTCTCTCAGTTTTAAAACGGCGTTTATTCCCGGAAACAACAGCAGCTTCGGGTATTAGCTTAGCATGTTAGCTGGAACCAAACCAGTCACACAGGGGAAGAGAGAGTCGTTTTGCAGGACAGACTGGAAATCTGATGGAGTTAAAGGGGAAAAAAGTTTCTGCCGTGCTGGTGTGAAAACATCAGAAAACAAAGATGGAGGGACGGACACACAGAGAGCAGATGGACTCTCGGTTTCAAGGTAACAGGCAGAGAGACAACAGTAACAATAAACGAGCCTTGTTGCTTCTTTTCTTTACGTTGTTTTTAAGGATTGTTTTCCAAAGCACTAAATGTTGTCATTGTACGATTTTTGTTTGCATTTTTCTGTTGCTGTAGCCCATCCTTTTCAAGGCTTGACATGTTATGCAGTTAAAGATTATATTTTTAATTCTGGCGTTGCTGCAGTGTGATTGAATAAT
Organism: Poecilia mexicana; assembly: GCF_051168715.1. NCBI lineage: Eukaryota > Metazoa > Chordata > Actinopteri > Cyprinodontiformes > Poeciliidae > Poecilia > Poecilia mexicana. The sequence continues at coordinate 21,231,775 of NW_028263380.1, read as the reverse complement.
TCTCTGTTTGTGCCACTCTAGATTCCTTCTTATTTTTCTCCATACTTAATTTGTTCAAATCATGAAACTAATGTCGAGTTTTTAATGATTTCTCAGAGGAAAAAAGCTGTACCCTTAACTTGTTGACATGTAGTATTTGTTTTAATTCAGCTACATGGGAAGAGTTTCTAGCGTGAATCACCTGCTAAGGTCTGGCTACAAAATGTTGATAAAAGTTAAGGTGAAAAGTATTGTAGCTTCATTTCATTCCCCTTTAGCAACATTAAAATGTTTAAATGATAACAACATTGAGTATGTAGGTTAAAAATTGAAACTACTTTGCTCTTTTTAAAACTTAAATTCTGAGCTAATTTTTGTTAAATTTTGTTTTGTTTTGTTTTGTTTAGGTTTATTGTGTAGGTTTATACACAGAATTAAAACTTTATGCATGTTTGACCTCATCTTTTCATGCAGACTTGTCCAGGATGACGTGCAGGATATAAAATCCCTACACTGGTTGAGGCGTTGACACCAAAACTGGAAAATGTTCTTGGACATATAAGATGGAAATACCACAGGAAAAATCATGTCACTGGAAACGCAGCCTGTGCTCTTCATATGACACTTCAGATGAGAGCCGTGCACTTTAACCTGTTTGTGTTTCCTGCAGACATCCAGCAGCTGATGCGGACGAAAGAGGAACTTCCTGCTGAGGAAGAGAACTGGACTCCCTCACTGGACCAGAACCAGAACCGCCCTGAAATTAAAGAGGAACAGGAAGAGACAAAGATTATAGAGTTCATATTCAACCCTGTCCCTGTAAAGAGCGAGGATGAGGAGGAGAAACCTCATCTCTCAAAGTTTCCTGACTGTCAGACTGAGGAAAACAGAAACTCACTAGAAACAGATGAATGTTTAGAATCAGATGATAAAGATAAAACTTCAGGTTCTTCAGAAACAGATGTCAGTGATGGAAACTGGGAGGAGAGCGATAGAACTAAGCCAGGATTGGACCCTGTTATTAATACATTATCTGTCAATGATATGGTGTATGACACAGGTAAGAAGCTACACAGCTGCCCTGAATGTGGTAAAACTTTTAGCCAAAAGTCAGATGTTTTGAGGCACAGCAGAATCCACACAGGAGAGAAACCTTTCATTTGCTCCATCTGCAACGCAGCTTTTTCTTGGAAGCATGTCTTGGCTCAACACATGAGAACGCACAGTGGAGAAAAACCCTTCAGCTGCTCCATCTGTAGTCAGCGGTTTGGAAGGAAGATACATGTCACCTCTCACATGAGATGTCATACTACAGAAAAACCTTTCACTTGCTCCATTTGTGGTCAAAAGTTCAGCCGGAGGGAAAGTGTGACGCGGCACATGAGACGTCACACTGAAGAAAAACCTTTCAGCTGCTCTGTTTGTGGTCAAGAGTTTGGCAGGAAGGAAAGTCTGACCTATCACATGACTCATCACACTGAAGAAAAACCGTACAGCTGCTCCGTCTGTAACAAAGCTTTTACTTTGAAAATAACTTTAACGGAGCACACGAGAATCCATTCAGAGGAAAGACCATTCACCTGTTCTGTCTGTGGTGCAGCTTTTAAAAGGAAACATACTTTAGCAGAACACACAAAAACCCACACTGGAGAGAGACCTTACAGTTGCTCTGTTTGTGGACGAAGTTTTGTTCAACTTATCAGTTTAACTCGTCATATGAGGGGTCACACGGGAGAAAAACCTTACAGCTGCTCCACCTGCAACAAGACGTTCAAATGGAAACAAACTTTTCTGACGCACACAAAACTACACTGCGGTGAATAATTTTCATCCTGTGAACAGACTCTTACTAAATATCCACGAAGGTTAGACAAAGTCTGGTCATGTTTTCAGTGGCAGGTGAGCTCACGTTGAATCTGCTCTGTTTAAATATAATATGGAAATACCACAGGAAAAATCATGTCATTTTTAACAAAAGAACAGACAAAAAATAAACAAATTAAAACTTATCCATGTGTCCCAGTCAATTAAGTTTGGTGAGTATTTATATATGTATTTATTTTAATTGAAATTGTAATACATAATTAAAAAACACATTATTGTATCAATTTTTTACCTACCCAACTGTTAAATGTTTGTGTAACTAAAGTTTGTTTTTATTTTGAGTTAAAATCATACATGTTTGTTGTAGACTTTAATTATTGTACATTTCTCGCTTCATTCTGAAATTATTTAAGCATTCATCATTGATTCCTAAAGCAAAACACCAGAATCTAATTAATACTCCTGCCCAACCCCTTAACTGCAGACCAATCACATTATCTGTAGCAGTGATAGCCTCGCCCTCCGAGTTTGACAGTTTCATGCAAATTTAATACATGATGATTCCTGTTTAATTGCAGGTTGTTTTTGTCCTAAAATAAAAGAGTTGGAAGTTTGTAATTAAATAATATTTTCAGCATATTTAAATTGTCCACTTTTAAAATGTTCCCTTTCATTACAACTACATGGTAGTAAAGGCACCGTAGGTTTTAGAAATGCATTAAAAGTAAACGATTGAAAACCGACTTGTTTTAGATGCGCTTAGTCATTTTGGTGAGGATTATTTATTTGATTTGTCATCTGAAATAAACTCAACTGCATCTCTGATCTCTGTATGTGTGACTTTTTTTATATGTCTGCCTTGTGTGTTTCTCTGAGACTGTTTAATAGTCAAAGTACACATACACAAGTAAATCCACACCGGATTTCCATCTGAAAATACAATTATGTAGGTATTCTTAAAGACTTTGTGGTACAGATGATGAAAAATATTAACAAGATTATTAAACCAATATATAAATCTTAACATACCACAGGTAAAGCTTTCAATGTTTTCAACAAAAATAAAGCTCTCCAAGGATGACGATAGATTTAGTTTGGTTATTTGACCACTAGATGGCAGTATAACTCCATCTAGAAAACAACTGGCACGTTGCTGTCTCCCAAGCATATTTTTGAGATATTTCCAGTCAAAATATAAGTTAAATAATAACACAACTATATATTTTAAGCATTCCAAGAATTAATTTCCACCCAAATATAAAGTGGTTCTGGTGTTCTTTCACTCAGTATGAACTTCAAATGTAATTTATTTAAAATCATTTTGAATATTGTGATTAAATAATTTCCTTTTTATGTGTAGAATTGTAGCCTAATGTTAAATGTACCAGTACAGACAATAAAGCGCTTTTTACAGATTTCGTCGGGCGGGATACAGATCGAGCTTTTATTTTGAAGGCTAATATGACCCGCTCGCTACCGGAAGTTATTGTCTCCTAGCAGCAGTTGCTAGTGAGCGAAAAAAAGTATTGTTTCCCTTCCCCAGTTTGCTTTTTCATGTGCTGTCAACCTTTGATGGTCTTTTAAACATGCTTTGAAAACCACAGGGGATTTTTATCGTCTTTGAGGAGTAAATATTTTTTGTTGTTTGTATTCGTTTCCTCTCGGGAACGGGAGCTCTGAGTATTAGCATCTTACATTAGCTGGAAACAGACAGTCAGCGATTCAGAGACGCTTTGATCGAGAACAGACCGTTTCTGATGGAGTGTAAGGAGAGAAAGGTTTCTGCTGTGACCAGGTGAAAACCTAAAAAATGAAGCGAAACAATGGAGGAACCGACACTCAGTGAGCAGATGGACTCCGACTTTTATGGTAATTAGGCTTTTCTAAAGCTCTATTATTGTGTTGATATTAAGTCAACAAAAAATAAACCCAACTGAAAACATGAGGCAGAAATAAAACGAGACAAACTTGCAGCAATACTTTTCCATTTATACAAATAACGAATATAAAGAACTATTGCTGACCTATACAATAAAATCTTATGTACAAAATTGCTTATCTTAGCAAACATGTTGTTTATAAATCTTTGATGAGGTTAAATGGAGTTGAAATTTTTATTTTTACACTGATTTAGTTTCCTAAAATGTAAAACTATTGCTCTAGTTGGAAAAGCAGATTTTTCTAAGAAGAAAAATGTTACAAACTAAAGCAACTGTATAAAAATATTATAATCCCTTAGTTTCAGCAGGAAAGTTATCGAACAGAAGTACACCAACACAAAATTGCAGGAAATGTTAATCCTAAAATGTCAAGTTTATTAAGATAAAGTATACCTGTATAAATTGTGTACATATGTGTTTAAAATAGTAATAATAATGCTATAGATACAAGACTACAGACAGTAGTTTTAACCAGTTTGGAATCTGTGCCTGTTTTAATAAAAATGCATGTAATTTTCTGTAATGTGTTTATAGTATGTATGTAAATTTGGTTATGTTCCTATTAAATAATATTTACTAACATAAAGAAATAAGTGCAGCTGGTCACGTTGTTATTTTGGTTTATCAGACTCCATAATCTGACACTGAAAGTTCAATTGGCCCCAATAGAAATTAGAACTGAAATATGGATGGAGAGACATGCCAATTTTTTTCTGATTATCAATAAATTAACTAAATTCTATGAGTTTTGGTATTTTTTTTATACATTTTCCCATTACTTGTGAAAATAATTGTTGGTTTGAAGTAATTATATGGGTATTGCAGGTTTAAAATAGAAATAGGAAGAAAAATGTAGGAATTAAATGGTAAAGGGGCTAACTTGACCCAAGGTCAGCCACAACTAATTTCTCCTGAAAGACTCAAAACCAAAGACAGAAGTAAAAGAAAAGGAAAAATTATACTAGTCCTCTTTGGTCCTCCACACCAAAGAGGACTGATTTGATTTTTAATATGGGAACTGGTTTTAGAAGCTGTGTGTGTTTCCTGCAGATGTCCAGCAGCTGACGGTGGTTAAAGAAGAGCTTCCTCTTGAGGAGGAGGACTGGAGTCCCAGACCAGAACAGGAGGACCAGAAGCCTCCACAGATTAAAGAGGAACAGGAGGAAAATGAGATCACCGAGTTCTTATTTGATCCTGTATCTGTAAAAAATGAAGATGATGAAGAGAAACCTCAGCTCTCAGAGCTTCATCATGACCAGACGGGGCCGAACAGAGACGATACAGGACCAGAACCAGATGAATGTTTGGAAACTGACGAGGAAGACAAAGCATCGGGTTCTTCAGAGACGGACATCAGTGATGGGAACTGGGAGGAGAGCAGCGAAGCTGAATCTGGTTCAGACTCTGTGAGAAACAACAAATCTCCTATAGGTGATGGAAGCTGTGAGAGAGATGAGAAGCTTCACATCTGTAGTGAATGTAGTAAAGCATTCAAACGCAGATCATGTTTGGTACGACACAACAGAATCCACACAGGAGAGAAACCCTTCAGCTGTTCCATCTGTAGCAAATCGTTCACATGGAAACGAGGCTTGGTTATACATATGAGAACGCACAGTGGAGAAAAACCTTTCAGCTGCTCGGTCTGTGGTCAAAGGTTCTCGAGAAAGGAGTCTGTGACCTCTCACATGAGATGTCACTCATCAGAAAAACCTTTCAGCTGCTCTGTTTGTGGGAAAAAGTTCAACAGGAAGGAAAATGTTATTCGCCACATGAGATGTCACACTGAAGAAAAGCCGTTCAGTTGCTCCATCTGTGGACAAAAGTTTGGCAGGAAGGAAAGTTTAAGCTATCACATGACGCATCACACTAAAGAGAGACCCTACAGCTGTTCTGTCTGTAACAAAGCTTTTACTCTGAAAGTAACTTTGATGGAACATACAAAATTTCACACAGAGGACAGACCATTCAGCTGCTCTGTCTGTAAAACTGCTTTTAAAAGAAAAGCCTATCTGACAGAGCACCAAAAAATCCACACCGGAGAGAAACCTTTCAGTTGTTCAGTCTGCGGCCGAAGCTTCCGTCAGTCTAACAGCCTGAAGCGCCACATGAGAAGTCACACAGAAGAAAAGCCTTTCAGCTGCCCCATCTGTCACGCAACATTCAAATGGAAAAGTGCTTGTGTAAAACACGTGAAAAATCACACAGGTGAATAACCAGTGAAGTAGAGACGCAGCGCTTTGCAAATGTATTCATACTCATTAAAATTTACTACGTTTTCTAATGCTACAACAACAAACAGCAGGCCGGGATTTTCATTAATCCAACAATAAGTAGTGAATAATGGTGTGGCAGGAGGAGAATGATTGTTTTCAGTATTATTTTATCAGTTATTGCAATCGGTTGATGGTATTCATCGCTACTGTGGGTGGAACAAGCAGTGACTAGGTTTTTATGAAATGTGTAGCAGATGTTTGGATGGATGGACAAAAATGTGAGCGTGGGATGGAGGTTCATTGTTCAGTAAATCTGAATATTATTTAAAAAGTTCATTTCAGTGACTTAACTTTAAGTGGAACACATTATATAAATTAGTTACACACAGAGCGATGTTTTTAAACTTTTATTTCTTAATTAGAATGATTTTTTTTTTACTTTAAACGAATGAAAATGCAGCATTTCAGATTAAAATACTACATTAAACCAACAAAAAACACATGCAGGACAGAAATGTTGGCTTTGTAAAAAATTATGTTTAATTTTGGATTAAAGGCTGTTTTCAAAGCATACTTTAATCTGACAGACGAATCTCATAATAAATAGGCAGTTTTATGGCTGATTACCAATTTTAGTCAAAGCCGATTTTTGTTGTCCGAAAAGTAACTAAATGTAGCAACAAAATTGCTAACTGCGCATGGCTAGCTTTTTGATTCACTGTTGTTGCAGGAATGTAACCAAAAATTTGCAGGACAGCAAAAAACAAGGACTAGAGTTGTAAATGCTTTAAACTGTTGTAATGTTTCAAAGTGTCCCAGTGAAAATTCAGACATAGGGTTAACTGAGAATCTGTGGTGAGAGTTCAAAATTGAGGTTCTCTGTCCAATCATATAGAGATAAGCTTTATTGTTTAACCCAAAAGACTCATTTTTACTTTACATAAAATGCAAGAAAAAACAGAGATTTTTATTGTTTCAAAGTGACAAAAATGTGAAAAATTCAGGGGTGTGAATATTTTTTATGCAAAGTGTAACAATTTGCCCTGTTTGGATTTTGTTGTGCCTCTTTAATTGATGTGTAACATTAATAAACTCTGCTGCATGTCTGATGCCCATGAATGATTTCTGTCTTAAAAATGATTTAATATAAAAAAATACATTTTAGATCAAAATACAGCAATTCATACAACGGTACAGTACAGCAAGTTTAGTTTGCAGTGTTAGAGATGCACATGTTAAAATATCCGCAAATTAAAGTTACATTAGAGAGTTTAATAAAAGTGAAACACTACTGGAACAACAAGCGGTGGCATCATTAAAATTTTAAAAAATTGTGTTTTTTCTGTGCGAAGATTTTTTGCATGTGATTGTCTACAATAAAAATACAAGTTTGGTGACAGAGAGAACATAGTAAAGTCATCATAGATTGAAAAACCTGATGCAATATAAAGGTAAAGAGTGGATTAAATCTTCATATTTATCGTTTTAATGTTTTATCTTACAGTAACTTATCAATTATCAATATGAAGTAAAATATTTTCTTCCTGATTACTGTCTCCAATAAAGAATAAGTGAGAGAAACGGATATTTAATTTATCCAATTCGGGCTTTTATTTTGAAACGACCTCAGCACAAACGGAAGTTGCTTTCTGCTAGCAGTAACAATGAAGGCTGTGCGAACAAAAACAGGATTACGGTTTATTTAATGTAAATTCCCATGATGTGTCGCGCTTCATTTTATTTTGTAAACATGCTTTAAAAACCGACGACCATGTTTATCCTCTTGAAGTTATTATTTTATCTGAATTTCCTCCCGGAAGCAGCCGCAGTGTTAGCTTAGCTTGTTAGCTGGAAGCAGACCGTCAGCACCGAGGAGCACAGCGAGTCAGGGATACAGTTTGATGGAGAACAGACTCCTTATGATGGAGAAAAAGAGGAGAGGTTCTGCTGTGGTTGTGTGAAAACCTCACCGGTTAAGAGCTTTAAAGAAAAGACAACAGAGATGGAGGAAGCAGCACTGAGTGACCAGAAAGAATCTGATTTTAAAGGTAATTATCTTATACATTCTGTAAATTGCTATGAAGATCAATTGTAGTTTCATTACAAATATAAAAATATGTGTATTAATTATATATGCATAAATTCATGTGTGTGTAGTAATTAGCTACACGTATTTGAGTAGCTTTGAAACAGAATATTTTAATGCCCCACACTTTTAGCTTCTGCTTGAGTATTTTAATAACCGAATAATACATGAATTTATATACAATTATTCAAAAGTGTTATTGTTTTTCTGTCAATCAAATGTTAAATTAATCAAAGGTTAACAATTTGAACAATTTGTAAATTTAGGCATGATGCAAATTAGATCCATTAGGCACTTAAGATGTTTTAATCTCAATATGTTATTTTATAGATGTTATTTCTCCATCAAGACTTTATAATTAAACAGCCATTGTCAGCTCATGTGACAACATTTTTATTTGAAGCTGTAAAGTTGGATTAATTGTGTAATTAAATGTATATTATTGACATTAAGAGTTTTTTTTTTTTTGTCTTTGCTCTTGCTTCTTTTTCCTGCAGACGTCCAGCAGCTGGTGGTGATCAAAGAGGAACTTCTTGCTGAGAACTGGAGTGAAAGTCCAGACCAGGAGGACCAGAAGCCTCCCCAGATCAAAGAGGAACAGGAGGAGAATGAGATCACTGAGTTTATATTTGATCCTGTATCTACTAAGAGTGAGGATGATAAAGAGAAACCTCAACCCTCAAAACATCTTCTTGACAAATCCAAAAAGAACTCTGTTGGACTGGAACTAGATGAATGTTTTGAATCAGACAGTAAATATAAAACTTCTGGTTCAGAGACGGATGTCAGTGATGGAGACTGGGATAACAACGAATCTCAGTCAGGTTTGGACTCTGTGAGAAAAAAGCAAGTTTCTGAAGTTAATATGATATGTGATGGTGGAGAAAAGTTGCACAGCTGTGCTGAGTGTAAAAAAACATTTAACAGCAGATCATATTTAATAAGACACAATAGAATCCACACAGGAGAGAAACCGTTCAGCTGCTCCATCTGCAACAAAGCTTTCACATGGAAACACGGTTTAGTCCAGCACATGAGCCTGCACAGTGAAGAGAAACCTTTTAGCTGCTCTGTCTGCGGTCAGATGTTCAGAAGAAAGGAAGACGTCACCTCCCATATGAGGCGGCACTCTGCAGAGAAACCTTTCAGCTGCTCTGTTTGCGGAAAAACATTCAAAAGGAAGGAAAGCGTAACTTACCACATGAGACGTCATACTGAAAAAAAACCCTACAGCTGCTCCTTCTGTGACAAATCCTTTACTTTGGAAGTAACTTTAATGGAACACACTAGGATCCACACAGAGGAGAAACCATTTAGATGTTCTATCTGCAACGCAGCTTTTAAAAGGAGGTACACATTAACAGAACACACCAGAACCCACACTAAGGAGAGGCCGTACAGCTGCTCCATCTGCAGCCGGAGCTTTGCTCACAGGTCATATCTAACCGTCCACATGAGAGATCACGCAGAAGAGAAACCCTACACCTGCTCTGTTTGTAATGCAGCTTTTAAGAGGAGGTACACCTTAACAGAACACACGAGAACCCACACTAGAGAGAGACCTTACAGCTGCTCAGACTGTGGCAGGAGCTTCATGCACTGTGTGAGTCTGAGGCGCCACATGAGAAGTCACTCAAAAGAAAAACCTCTTAGTTGCTCCATCTGCAAGGAAACGTTCAAATGGGAAAAAACTTTTCTGAGACACAAAAAAATCCACACAGGGAAATAAATTTTCAGCTGCATAGACGGGTCGATCTGTTGATGTGTTAACTGGAAGTTTGTGCCTTGTCTGAGTAAAAATAATTCACATTTTATTCTGCAGTTTGAGAAACCCATAAGACACACACACACACACACACACACACACACACACACAGAGAGAGAGAGAGATTACTAGATGTTTTATTTTTTTAAGAACATAGTAATTGTGCTTCATCTTTGCTCACAGTGATGGATTCAGAAGCTGCATCAGCTTGTTGGTGTCAATCTAAGGTGATTAGAGGTTCCTACAAAACTGTGAAAAAGATTTAGCTCTTCAGAATATCATCAAAAAAATTATTTTCAAGATGCTCAAATAAACTTAAATCCAGTTTCTTGTTAGTAACTAAGCCTAAAGCTGAAATTGAGTAGCTTTTTATCCTGTTTTCTGTTTTACTGTTAACTTTTCTGTTTGTTGCAGCTAAGCCTCTCAGGTAGAACTGTGTTTTGTTATCATAGCAACCTCAACAAGAGAGTTACCAAAATAAAAGCATATAGTCTTATCAGTAATTACAATAAATAAAAGTAACTTCATCACATGACTCATGTGATGAAAGTGTTTTCATTGCAGTTTTGTGAAATACATCAGTTGTGATATGTCAACAAATCACTTCATCAAAAACTTTATTGAAATTTTTTTTCTGAAATTGGCATGCTTCCATTAAGTACATTTATTTTGCATAATTTCAATTTCTGCAATGTCATAGTTAATGGCAAAGCAACTGTTGACAGTCATGGTGTTTCTGCGTGTAACAGAAATTTATGAACTTTAACTGGACTGCTGATGGCACTTAAGATGACAATAAAAACATCTGAAGACATTCTTCTGAGGTGAGAATTATTTTAACTACTTGGGAAAATATGTAGTTATATACACCATTATATCCCTGCTGACTATACAAGTTTTTTTGTTTTATTTTACATCTAGACAAATATCTGAAAACATGCAAAAGTTGTTGCTACAGCAATGGTTTTTAACTATTCTCATTGTTTTTTAATTTTTGATTGATGCATGCACACACTCACACCTAAGGAGGAGAATTTAGAGAAATCAATCAGACAACCTGCAAACTAAATGGAGAAAGACCTTGGACTGGGAATTGAACCCACAACCTTCTTGCTATAAGGCTTCAATTCCACCAACTGCACCACTCTGTAAGTGGAGAGATGTTATTAAAAAGCACCAAAGATATATTCTTTAGATCTTTTTCTTATTTGGCTGGAAACAAATTAATATAAAAAAAAATTCTCAACCTGAGGAAACTTAGGACATTCAAGTAAGGTCCCCACTAACATAAGTAAATACATATATCAATAAATTAGGATACCATTGATAAGTTCATTTTTTATTCACAAAGTGAAACATCATTTAGATTAATTACACATCAACTGATGTTTTCAAGTCTTTATGAAAGAGGATTATGGCCACTGAAAAAAAAGTTTCCCTCAGAATTCTGACTTCCTCTGAAACACAAAAACAAAATCACATAAATCTGACATTTTCTTCCAGAAAGTTGGCTCTATTTCGACACAACTCATGTTTCTGAAGTCAGAATTCTAAAAAAAAGCATTTTAAGAAAAATAGCAAGAAAAAAATGCCAGAATTCTGAGGAATAAAGTAAAAATTCTAAGTCAAAATTTTCAATAAACAGAATTCTAAGAAAAACTAAAAGTTCTAAGAAAGTCAGAAATATAGAAAAAAGTCGCAATTCTAAGAAAAAAGTGAATTCTGTGGAAAAATCTGAGAAAAGTCATTTTCAGTGACTTTAACCTCTTCCATATTTATTTCTATTATGGCAATTTTCTGCTTATAGCCCAACAAAATACATATTCAACATTACATTATTACATCACACCAATGAAAGAAAAAGAAAACATTTTAATTCAGAAACATGAAACTTGTTCATTTTTTTAACAGGATTACTGTTAAAACATGGCAACAGAGGATATTTTCATAAATTCTGATTCAGTTTCTGCTGTTATGAAACCAAGAGTGAATCTGGGTTTGCAGTTTTTATTCATAATAAATTAGTTTACTGTTGATAAATCAGAATCCTTGTGATAACTGCTCATCTCTGCCTCTTGTGTTTTTACAAACAGAACTGAAATTTCTTCTTTGAGCGTGCACTGCATGCAACCACGTGAACCTTTGACCCCGAACTGTAGAACCCAACAGTTAAGTGCCTGTGTGGGTCTTTGTGTGTTCAACAAGATCTTGTTTATCCCTAAACTTGGCCTCACAAAGTGAACATTGGAGAGGTTTTTCTGCGCTGTGACAGCTCATGTGGCAGGTGAGACTGGACTTGCGGCCAAAGCTTTGCTCACAAAGGGAGCAGCTGTACGGTTTCTCTCCGGTGTGTGTCCTCATGTGCTCTGCTAGCGTGTATTTTCTTCTAAACGCTGCGTTACAAACTGAACATTCGAAGGGTCGCTCTCCTGTGTGGACTCGGTTGTGTCTCAACAGATCTGCCCGATGGTTAAAAATTTTACCGCACTCGGAGCACCTGTGGAGCTTCTTGCCGCTCTCGCAGGCAGTTTCACTAACTGGGCCGTTCTGCAGAGAGTCTAAACCCGGCTCCTTATCGCAGGATGACTCTAAATGCTGATCTAGACTCGGCTCCAGGCTCACAGAGTCTATGCTCTCCTCAGCTTGACTGGGATGAATTTGTGACAACAGAGATTTGTTTTTAACATCTCTGCTCTTCACAGGGATGGCAGGTAATCTGAGCTCGGTAATCTCAGCCTCCTCCGTTTCCTCCTTAATCTGTTGAGGGTTAGGCTGTTCCTGGACCAGTTTGGGACTAGAGCTGCTCTCCTGATGCAAAGGCTCCACTTTAATCACCAACAGCTGCTGGACACCTGTAGAAACAAGGAAAAGAAAAGAGAAGAAAATGAAAGAAAATGCTTATTTTTAATGTTAACACATTTATTTTTTCAATTAATATACATTGACATCAGAATTTACTGCAAGAAGGAAAGAAAGAAAGCCAGAAAGAACGAGTAAGAAGAAAAGAAAGAAAAAGAAAAACCTGCATGGATCTTGGTGTGCTTCACAACGTCCTGGTTCCTCCTGAACGCAGCCTTACAGACAGTGCAGCTGAATGGTTTCTCTCCAGTGTGAATCCTGGTGTGCTCCGTCAAGGCGTTCTTGAGTTTGAAAGCAGCCTTACAGATGGGACAACTGTAGGGTTTCTGTCCCGTGTGACACCTCATGTGACGGGTCAGGCTGATCCCATGACTGAAGCTCTGGCCGCACAGTGAGCATCTGTACGGTTTCTGTCCGGTGTGGCTTCTAGTGTGCTCCACCAGTGTGTATTTCCGCTTGAAAGTAGCCTTACAGATAGAGCAGCTGAACGGCCTTTCATCCGTGTGGATTCTCCCGTGCTCCATCAGATTTCGTTTTGAAGTGAAAGCTTTGTTACAGATGGAGCAGCTGTGAGGTTTTTCTTTAGTGTGGTAGGTCATGTGATACGTCAGACTCTCCTTTCGGCTGAACTTTTGTTCACAAACTGAGCAGCCGAAAGGTTTTTCCTCAGTGTGACACCTCATGTGGCGAGTTACGCTTTCCCTCCTGCTGAACTTCTGGTCACAGAAGGAGCAACTGAAGGGCTTTTCTTCAGAGTGGATTCTGTGGTGTCTTACCAGACATGGTCGGCTGTTGAAGGTTTTCCCACATTCGGAGCAGCTGTAGACCTTTTTCGCACTCATATCACCTAATGAAGATCCACTGCTCTCTCTGCAGTTTTCCTCTGAAGCCTCTGGAGGTTTAGATGAGAGCGATTCTGGTCCCACCGGGTTCCTGTTCTCAGTCTGGATGTGATAAAGCTCCAAAGACTGAGAAAGGTCTTCCTGATCTTCATTTTTAACAGGATTGAATACAAACTCTGTGACCTCAGCCTCATCCTGTTCCTGTTTAATCTGTAGGTCGTCCTGCTGGACATCTGTGGGAAACACAAACAGCGAAAGGTTTAAGAAAACAGACCCAAAAGTGGCAGCAATCAGTTTGTAGTTATTTGGCAAAAATATATATTCATTATTTTACACATGAAAAACATACACATGAACAATGGATGGATGGATGTCATTCCAGTGACATCACACATTGTTGCCGCTGCAGTCGTGATATGAATGAATGTCATATTAATTTATTTTGTGTTGAATTTTAAAAACAATAATTGGATGCATAATCTTAACTTTATAGTTGTGCTTTATTACTTGTCTAATATTGTAAATTTGTCCTTACTGTAGACTCTTATTCTAATTTCTTTTTTTTTTACCTTTGTGTGAAAACACGCATCTTATTTTAACTGGCTGCTGTTGCACCTGATTTTCACCACTGGTGGGACAATAAAATATATTTACATTAGAAAAAAGGAAACCTACTGGCACCAAAGCCCATCAGTGTGCATATTGGTGCAGTTTGGGAGTGAAGCTCGGTGAATGTGGCTCTTTAAAACCGCTTTTAGTGCTCAGTATGATTACAAAAGCACTCAATAAATTCAACCCGTTTACTTTTTACATTAAGATGCCAGATTTTAAAATGCGGAAGCTCTTCTTTTATTATTATTTTAACTACTTGGCGATCATTTCAAAAATCTAGTTTAGTGCTTCTGAATTCAATCTAAAAGTCCTGTTAATCAACTCAGTGATATTTTCTAGTATTTCCAGTCAGAGATATGTAGTTTTACCGTCACTGCGTGTCGGTTCCTCCATCTCTGTTAATTGTCTTTTCTCCGACGCTGAGACCTTCTGAGACCCTTCTCCACCTAACCTTCATCAGAAAATGAATCTGTTCTTCATCAATGTGTCTGACTCACTGTTTCCAGTTCGCAGGCTAGGCTAGGCTAACTCTACGCGCTTCTGCTGCTTCCGGGAGAGAGAAAAAAAATCAGATAAAACCAAACTTCACGAGGAGAATAAAAACAACATAAACACATTATAAGTATATTTTCGGACACGCCAAAGGGTGGTTCAACACCGATTCGCAAGACTTGCTGAATGAGCTCCGATTTGTTTAAATAGCTACCGTCACTTCCGGTAGTGATCGAGTCCTTCAAACTAAAAGCTTGTGCGTCAACGGCTGCATTTACAGTTAGAATAATGTGTGTTCTGATTTCGCGCTGGGTCCGATTAAAAGTATCTTTCCAAAATAACTTTTAAACGGGTACGTACTTATAATTCAACCCACATTTATCTATTAAAATGTTTAGGTTTTTTTATGAAGTATAATAATAATAATAATAATAATAATAAAAAATAAATACATTATATATATATATATATATATATATATATATATATATATATATATATATATATATATATATATATATATATATATATATATATATATATATATATATATATATATAAAAGAAACATCTAGTCTGAATTTTCACCCTGTGATCTTCAGCCCACTATTACTGGAACTTTATTCATGGAAATATTTTACTGGGTCTAGAAAATGTCAAATCTGAAAATGTTTTATGCTCTTAAAATCAAACATGAGATTCAGAACACAAATGTTTATTGTAGGCTATATATTTAATACATACAGCTAAGTCAAAGATGACACATATAGTAGATGTGTTTTCCCTTCTGCATCAGTGATTTTTACTAACTAATATGAGTTTGATCCCTGGAAGATCTCCAAACATCTCAGCAGACTTTCGTTAGCTGCAGAACTGTAAGAACAATTCAGTTTATTTAAGTGGCGCCAGTTCACTTAAATAAACTGTAACAATTTAATTAATTGCAATACAACTATAATGTTACAACTAGGTTTATGTACAAAAAATGTTAAAGTTGAACAGCTTCTCTTTATATTTACTTTCAATGTCATCCTACAGAGTTTAGGTTCTTTGAAATGCTGTTTTACTAACAGACCAGCTGGAAAGTGTTCTTCGTTTTTCTCCTCCCCAATGTTAGAGACCGACTGAAGCTTTGCAGCTGAGAGATTATATCGCTGGATGGATCTTTGTGTGATTCACGAAGGCATGTCTCCATCTGAACGTGGCCTGACAGGTGGAGCAGCTGTACGGTTTCTCTCCTGTGTGACACCTCATGTGACGAGACAGGCTTATATAGCGGACATAGCTTTTACTGCACAGTGAGCAGCTGTAAGGTTTCTCTCCAGTGTGGGTTCTGATGTGTTCCTCTAAAGTGAGTTTCCGTTTGAACGTTGCTTTACAGGTGGGACAGCTGAACGGTTTTTCTTCTGCGTGACCTCTTATATGAACAACTAGATAGGACCGGTACCTGAAGCTTTGGTTGCAGATTGAGCACTTGTGGGGTCTCTCTCCAGTGTGCGTTCTGATGTGGTCTTTCAAAGTGTGTGCTCTCTTAAAAGATGTGTTACAGATGGAACAAGTGTAAGGTTTTTCCCCTGAGTGAACCTTTGTGTGTTCCATCAAATTCTTCTTAGAAGAAAAGGTTTTGTCGCAGTCTGAGCAGCTAAAAGGTTTTTCTCCACTGTGGGACTTCATGTGTCGCACTAATCCATTTTTCCATCTAAAAGCTCTGCTGCAGACGGAGCAGCTGAAGGGTTTCACTCCTGTGTGGATTCTCTGGTGTTCTGATAAATATCGTCTGCGAGTGAAGGTTTTACTACATTCAGAGCAGCTGAAACGACCAGAGGACTCCCTGTTGGTCACTGATTGAGTTTGAACACTCTCCTCCCAGTTACCATCACTGACGTCTGTCTCTGAAGCAGAAATTTTGTCTTCAGGATCTGATTCTAAACATTCATCTGGTTCTACAAAGTCTCTGTTCTCCTCAGTTTTGTCATGATTAAGCACTGTGAGCTGAGCTTTCTCTTCATCATCTTCACTCTCCAGAGGACCAGGACTAAAACCTCTTTCACCAAAGAGAACTTTTTTAATTTTCCCAGATCCAAAACCTGACTGAGTTTCACTGCTTTTCTCCCAGTTTTCATTACTGACGTCCATCTCTGAGGAATCTGAAGACAAACCTACATTTTTATCTTCAACATCTGATTCTACATATTGTTCTGGTTCTGGTCCAACAGAGTCTCTGTTCTCCTCAGTTTGGTTGTGATGAAGCTCTAAGAGCAGCGGTTTCTCTCCATCTTCACTCTTCACATTGAGAGGATTGAATGTAAACTTTATAATCTCGTTCTCGTCCCGCTCCTCTTTAATCTGCGGATGCTTCTTTTCCTCCTGATCCAGTCTGGGACTCCAGATCTCCTCCTCAGCAGGAAGCTCCTCTTTGATCACCACCACCTTCTGGACATCTGCAAAAAACAAAGCAAGTTACAGGAAACGGCTTTCAACCTCCCATTCCACAACTACTCTAGTTTTGAAGTTCTGAAGAGGAGCTTTTTTTCCCCATCATGGTTAATTATGTTACTGATCAAACCACCAATATGTCACCTTTGGTTTCAATGTAGCATGATACCTGCAATATTCTGCTATTAGAATCCTGGTCACTTCTTACAAAGGTGAATGCAGTTAAAGCTGCAGAATGTAACCTAAAAAAAAACATTTTTAACATATTTGTTGAAACTATCACTAGGTCACAACACTATAGCATGAGACAGATAATCTTTAAAAAAATTGTCTTTGCTTTCTCCCTGTGCTAACTAGAAACAACCAATCAGAACCAGGAGGAGGGTCTTAGCGCTGTCAATCACCATCTGTGTGGTGCTGCTAATGTCCCTCTCCTTTGCTGTCTGCTACGCTGAAGCTAATAGAACCTGTCGTGAATATTAAAGCTAGTTAGCATAGCCACCGATGACAGCAGATAGACGGTTTTCCTGAAACTATAAGTTGTTTCTTCACCATTAGTAGATTGATCACCAAGTACCTGAGGATGATTGACAGCACTAAGACCCTCCTCCTGATTTTGATTGGTTGTTTTTGGTCAGGAGCGCTGCATTTCTTCAGATGGCAATAGATACTAAGCAAGAAATTGATTATCTATCTCATATACTGTCACGACATGGTAACAATATGTAAAAGAAATAAATTACATGCTGCAGCTTTAGTTACCTTTTCTTACACTAATAAAATAGATTAGTTGTATTATGTTTCATTTGTTTATTCAGAAGCAGTTATGCTTAAAAATGGTCAAAGAGTGTTAATTTTTGTATATTAAATTATACTCCACTTTTGGGAGACTTTTAGGTCATTTCAACATTAAATCTGGCAAGAATATTAATACATTTCTCTGATAACAGGCTACAAGTAAATCACTTATTTTGATTAATCTTAGAAAGAAAGTCAATGTAAAAATGTGTGATTGTTTTTTTCTAGTCATAGTGATGTTTTAAAATTGGATCTAAAACTGATTTAGTCATCTTTACTGCCTAATCAATGTTTTATTAGTTTATTTAATTTATGCATCCAGGTCCAGCTTATGACTTCACTCTGAGCGTTTCGTCTCAGTGGAAAATCATGTTTTCCATTTGTGCTGTTTTCATTGGTGGCATGCAAACATTTAAAGAGCCGTAGAAGAAGATAATCACCATCACAGTCAGAGTCCATCTGCTGACTGTCTGTCGTTTCCTCCATCTCTGTGAGTCGTATTTTATCCAAAGCTGAGGTTTTCACACAATCACAGCAGAAACTATGCTCTCCATAAACTCCTTCAGAAACACAGTCTGTTGTCCATCAGTCTCTGACTCGCTGCGCTCTGTAATACTATCTGTGTAGAGCTAACAGGCTAAGCTAACACTCGACGTTTCCGTTATTTCCGGGAGGAAAATTCAGCTCAAACAAAACTTCACAAAGAAGATGAAACAATGAATAACGTAAACAAGGCATAGTTAAGATATGCCGCCGATTGGTCCAACGCCGATTCACGAGAGACCCTAAATAAGCTGCACATTGTTTACATAGCTTCTGGGACTTCCGGTAGTTATTTCTTCCTTCAAAATAAAGGTAGCTACGAACTACATATACATGTATGATATAGATTTATGTCAGACAAGAGTATAAAATTTTGGGCCAGTTTAAAGAGAATGTAATGAAACAAAGTAAACATTCTCCACAGTCTTATTCAATACATTAAAATATACGATTCATTTGTCAAATTAAAATTTAATTTTGAAAATAACCTTCACTCGGTTATGTTTCATTAAGGCCACATTTCTCTATTGAAATATTTTTCTATTGCTCTGATGTATTATAATCTTAAATGCAATGTTTTCATGTAAGCAGAAAATTATCACACTTAAAGAAGTAAACGCTTGAAAACATCAATATCTGTTATTAATCTATATAATGTTTTCTAATTGGTGAATTAGTTAATGAAATAACTAAAATAAAAATGTAAATCATATTTAAAATTTTAACAGCAAATATATGTAAAGGAATTGGTTTCCTAATTAAAATTTTAAGGTATGTATCTAAATATTAAATAAATTTATCAGTAAAATAAATTCACTTTTCAATAATCTAATTTATTTAATGGGTCTGAAGCCTGCGAGGACCAGAGGATCAGAAGTGTCCAATTAGTGTGAGATTTATAATATAGATTCAGGTCAAAGTACAACAATGTTGGTCAGTTTAAAAAGAATGAGACATGATGGGCCTAGTCAAAGTAAAGTAAACACACTTAAACTTATTTTACTCTTCATGGTATTCTCAGGTTGTTTTTACTGATGTCATATCTTTTTGACTTATTTGATTTTTATTTACCGTTTTTTTTTTAATTGACTGAAGTTATATCTGTATAGCAGATTTACTTAAATAAATGCAATTATACTGACACAAAGTAAGAAACTGTCAGCTCAGTTTTGGATGGAGGCAAATTTAGATTACTTTTTCATGTCTACACTGGGTACATTTTAACAGTAAAACAATGAGGTGGTTTTTATAAACCACCTCATACAGAAGACGCTGTATTCACAACGTAATCAATAAAGTTTATTTGTAGAGCACATTGCAGCAGCACAGCAGTTCAAAGTGCTTTACATCATGAAAACATAAAACCCATAATAAACACATCATACACCCAACAGTTTTGAAAACCAAAAACAGACTTTACATTTTTCAAGTGCCATCGTTAACATAATACATCTCTCCTTTTTTAATCTTGATTTAAAGGAACGCGGTGTTTCGGCTGTTTCATAGTTTTCTGGAAGTTTGCTCCAGATATGCGGTGCATAGAAGCTGAGTGCTAGTTACTCAGCTGCAGTTTTTGAGTCTTTTCCTCCTCAGCTTTTGGACCAAATGAACAAGTTCAGCCTGCCGTCCCTCTCTGCATATTAGGATTTTATCCTCTCATCTTCCACTTAATACTTTAAATAACAGAAGCAAGTTTCTGTTGAACTGACCTATAGTGACCAAACATGATTTTTTGTAAGAAACTTATCATACAAGTTGCTGAGTTTAATATTTTCTGTTTTATTGACTCATGTTGGCCCATTTTTTTCCAGCCATGTAAGGTAAAATTGTTACATTTCTGTGTTTTGAGGTAGACAAAAAATGGTGGAAAGGTGGATAGTGTTTGAGGTGCTGAATCTTAAAGAAGGGCCATGGAGTCCAAAACAGTTTGGAAGATTACGTAAAACCATAACTTAAACTCTTCTGTGAGCTTCTAGCTGCAATTAAAATCAACAGGGAAGTGAAAGAGTTAAAATAAGCAATATTGAACGGCAGCAATGTCAACTTAGGTAGAATAAAAACATCAAATAAAACAGGCTCATGATCAATAAACCACACAACTAAGTTAAAAAGAGGTACCCATCAGCTTAAACAGTATCAACATCATCATGGTTAAAAGGTAAGCTGCCATTGGCTTCTCAGCACAGCATACATGAACATTAAATGCCCCAACAATAAAAATACAATATTTCAACCAACAGATTAAAGAAGCCCTGATTGTGTTTTGAGAGGCCCAGATGGGACTAAAACGCCCTGAGCAGGTAAAAAGTTATTCTACTGGATGGATCTTTGTGTGGGCCACGAACGCTTGTCTCCACCTGAACGTGGCCTGACAGGTGGAGCAGCTGTATGGTTTCTCTCCTGTGTGTGTCCTCATGTGACGAGACAGGCTTATGTAGCGGACATAGCTGTTACTGCACAGCGTGCAGCTGTAAGGTTTCTCTCCAGTGTGGGTTCTGATGTGTTCCTCTAAAGTGAGTTTCCGTTTGAACGTTGCTTTACAGGTGGGACAGCTGAACGGTTTTTCTTCTTTGTGATTTCTGACGTGAACGATTAGATAGGACCGGTACCTGAAGCTTTGGTTGCAGATCGAGCACTTGTAAGGTTTCTCTCCAGTGTGGGTTGTTTTGTGCTCCTTTAAGGTGTGTGCTCTCTTAAAAGATGCATTACAGACAGAGCAGGTGAAAGGTTTTTCCCCTGAGTGAACCTTTGTGTGTTCCATCAAATTCTTCTTAGAAGAAAAGGTTTTGTCGCAGTCTGAGCAGCTAAAAGGTTTTTCTCCACTGTGGGACTTCATGTGTCGCACTAATCCATTTTTCCATCTAAAAGCTCTGCTGCAGACGGAGCAGCTGAAGGGTTTCACTCCTGTGTGGATTCTCTGGTGTTCTGATAAATACTGTCTGCGAGTGAAGGTTTTACTACATTCAGAGCAGCTGAAACGACCAGAGGACTCCCTGTTGGTCGTGGAGTTTAAACCTGACTGAGCTTCACCGCTCTCCTCCCAGTTTCCATCACTGGCATCCGTCTCTGAAGACACTGAAGAAGAATCAGAAGTTTCATCTTCATCATCTGATTTTGAACATTCATTTGGTTCCACAGAGTTTTTGTTCTTCACAGTTTGGCTGTGATGAAGCTCTTCCTCTTCATCATCTTTAGTCTTCCCAGAAGCACCAAGCGTTTTATTTGACCCAGACCCCAAACCTGACTGAGCTTCATTGCTCTCCTCCCAGTTTCCATCGCTTACATCCGTCTCAGAGGAATCTGAATCTCTGTCGTCTGATTTGAAACGTTCATCTGGTTCTGGTTTCACAGAGTCTCTGTTTTTCTCATTTTGGCTGTGATGAAGCTCTGAGAGCTGAGGTTTCTCTTCATCTTCTTCACTCTTCACAGGAACAGGACCAAACGTCAACTGAGTGATTTCATTCTCCTCTTGCTCCTCTTTAATCTGTGGAGGTTTTGGGTCCTCCTGGTCCTGACTCCAGTTCTCCTCCTCTTTAGTCTCCATCATCTGCTGGACATCTGCAGGAAACAAACATGGTGGATTCAGTACCCAAAAATTGTACTCCAGTAAGAGTAGCACTACTTCAACCCATTTGTAGTCAAGTAAAAGTAAAACTTAGCCATCAGAGAAGTCATTAAAGTAAAGGTAAAAAAGTATTTCAGAAAAAGGAAACTTGGGCTTTAAGTAACTGATCATAACATCTGGTTTAATATTTGAAAGTAATGTCATAGTTATGTGAAAATTCTGATATTTACAGAATAAAATGAAAGAAATATACAAAAACATAATTACAAACAAATATGCAAAAGGTATAAATTCAAATTCAAAAATCCTTCATGGATCCCAAAGGGAAATTAAATGTTGCTGTAACTCAAATTAATTAAAATTAATCAAAGAGTTATTGTAGATGGTGATAGCTGTTGACAGGAGAGATCTCTTGTAGAGGTCTGTGCTGCAGCGAATATGAAGAAGCCTCTGACTGAACGTACCATTTCTCTAATCAAATATTTTCAATATAAACTAGTGGAACTAATACTTCCGATAAGAAGTATATATCTATATATGTTAAGTATTTCCATTGATAGTATGTAGTTTTTAGTGTATCATCATGATCTACGAAAGGCTCAGCAGATAAATAACGATGACGACAAAGCTTGTGTACAAACAGGAGGTCTCACTTCAACAAATAGTTTCGTATCTGCTGCATTATTAGTTAAAATGTTTATCTTTCATTAAGCGACATTACTTACAGTGAGTAAAGTATTCAGACATTTCACTCAAGTGAGAGTAGTGATACTTCAGAATAATACTACCCAAATAAAAGTAAATAGTATGGTGTAGTAAAATTACTTCTAAGAGTTTATTAATTTATTTATTTTCACAAAATGTTACTCAAATAAATGTAATTGAGCAAATGTAATTATTTACTATCCACTTTTGATTATTTTGCATAATAAACACATTCATTGTAGCTGATCTAATTTTGAAGATCTGAAGGAACTTTCACGTTATTGCACAACCAGATGAAGGAAGTTGGGATATTTTTCCTTTAGTCATGCTTAACAACTCGGGGAACCGGACTAACCTGTGTGCACACTTTTTAAAATCTAGATTTTATAACGATTATTTTATCTATGCATCCAATTCCAGGTCTGGACTTCATAGTGAGCATTACTTTATTTCAGTTTTAAAGTTAACTGGTAGTTTTTTGGTTTTTGAAGGAGTAAACCAGCCATCTGCGGCATGTAAACATTTAAAGAGCGGTAAAGAAGAACATCACCTTCACACTTAAAGTCCGTCTCCTCACGCTGGGTCGGTTCCTCCATCTCTTCTGTGTTTTCTTCAATCTCGAGACCTTCTGAGGGTTTCACACAATCTAAGTTAAAACTTTTGTTAAACTCCTTCAGAAAATAATCCGTCCGTTTCCGGCTAACATGCTAAGCTAACACTCGACGCTTCCAGTACTTCCGGGAGGAAAATTAACACTAAAAATCTCTCATATCAGCGGTGAAAAAGTTTGAATACTGTGAAATGTTTATATTATACTCGAAAGACTACTAAATTGCGATTTTTCACTTATTAAAAGAGGGTAAACGAAACGTTGATGACGGAGGTCATGTTGCTAGGAGGCAATCACTTCCGTTGGATTTCAGATCATACTGGCCTTCAAAATAAAAGCTTGATCTGAATTATAAATTAAAACACTTTCCATTTCACGTAATGTTACATGGACCACCTATAATTATACGCAGACACATCAGTTGAGGCCGAGTCTAACGGGAGTCAACTTAAAAAAATATAGAAAGGAGCGTTTTTGACCCCAACTGCTTCTTTGATAAAGGCTAATAAATATGACCCGTTTCAATTCAATTAAAACATTTTTTCATTCATCCAAAAGAAAAATTAAATATTGTCTTAACTCTGATCATCCAAGCATCTTCAGAGAGTTGTGGTGATGATGCTTTGGGCAGAAAGGATCTCTGGTAGCTGTCAGTCTTGCAGCAAATCTGAAGAAGCCTCTGACTGAAGGCACTGTTGCTGAATAACAGTCATGACGTGTTAACAGCTCCGTTTCTCCATTGAGGAGACGATATTCCACAGTAACATATCCTGGATGACACCATATGTTGTTGTCAAGTTATGCTAATCCTCTTTGTCTGCTTTTGCTGCTTTTCTTTAAATGTATGTCTGATTAGATGTTGAAGTTGGGGATCTGATACATTACGACTGATGGGAGAGCTGGCTTGAACTTCCTCTTCCTCTCTCTGTGGTCCTCCTCTGCGTCCATGAAGCCTCCTTTTCTACTCCTCATGAATTATTGTTTTGATAATCGTCTGATTTCATTCAATGCAGTCACATTCATATAGCACAAATCCTCAACAAATGTTATCTTAATCCATTTAAAAAGCCCAAAAGGCCCAGTTCATATCTACTTAAATAGGATGAATTTTATCCAACTGTAATTTTTAAAGACAGGTTGTCTATTGAACAAACTTTATTGGATTTCTTTTCAATAGATTTGAAAAACCTAAAATCCTAATCAGTAAATGCACTATGTACAAAATGTCCACAACTTTCTTAAACAGTCTGAAACTAAAGTTAGCTTCATTTGAAAAACTAAAATGTTTATATAAGGAGGAATCCCAAACAAACCAATGATGGTAGAGTGGAGACCAGTAACACCTGATGATATTACAGCACCATCTCGAGGCCAAGAGGGTGAATAATTTATTTATCATGCAGTCAGAGATTTCTCTTAAATACATTTTCCAATAGTTTTTGTAAAGAAACATTTGTTATAATGATCTGTGTAGCTGATTTAAATGGAACTGTTGAAATATACACATGAACAGTATGATTAGAGAGTTTGACTTTAGAAGCAATGTGTTAGCATTAAGTTTACATGAATAAGACCAAAAAAAGAACTTGTAAAAAAAAATCATAATGAATTTTTCTTTTAATAGATTAAATTTAAAATATACTTCAAGGAGTCCCAATACAAGGCTGAGTTTATCAATTGCTTTTCTTGCTCCAGAGCAGGTACAGCTTTCTCCCGTCTTTTCCTTTCACTTGACAAAGTAACATGAAATGAGATTGTTGTGTTATTTTCTTTTAAATAAAATATTTTGTTTTGTTAATGCATACTTCACAACTTTGCCCCATTTCTCATAATTTTACACATAAACAAATACAATTAAAAAAATTGCTCAGTTGTCAACGATTCACTAAATTGCGAGTCTTCATTCTTCTCAGGACATAATTTTCCAGAAGCAACAAAAAATCAGGTGGATTCATGAGAGATTAACTTTGAATCACTTCCCTCCAGTCCACTGAATCAGTTTAAAACATTTGTTAGAGGTGTTTGTCTGTCCCACTGCTTCATTTCACTTCAACCACAGTCTGTGGAGCTAAAAGGTTGCTCCCCTTCGTGGGTTTTTGTGTGTTTCACAAAAGCACTTTTCCACATGTATGATGCCTTACAGACGGAGCAGCTGTACGGTTTTTCTCCTGTGTGACGTCTCATGTGACATGTTAGACTTAGACAGTGAGCGAAGCTCTTACCACACACTGAGCAAGTGTAAGGTTTCTCTCCAGTGTGGGTTCTTGTGTGTTCCACTAAAGTGCGTTTCCTTTTGAAAGCCGCCTTACAGACAGAGCAGCTGTAAGGTTTTTCTTCTGTATGACCTCTAATGTGAAAAGTTAGATGTGACCTACAGCTGAAGCTTCGGCCGCAGACCGAGCAGCTGAAAGGCTTCTCCCCAGTGTGTGTTCTTGTGTGTTCTACTAAAGTGTTTTTACTCTTAAAACCTGCATTGCACATGGAACATATGTAAGGTCTTTCTTCTGCGTGTATTTTTGTGTGCTTTTGTAAATTTCCCTTAGAAGTAAACGCTTTGCTACAGACAGAACAGCTGTAAGGCTTCTCTCCAGTGTGGATTCTTATATGTTCGATTAAATTGTTCTTCCTTTTAAAAGCTGCGTTACAGACAGGACATCTGCAAGGCCTATGCTGAGTGTGGACTTTTGTATGTTCTTTTAAATTAGCTTTGGAAGTAAAAGCTTTGGTACAGACAAAGCAGCTGAAAGGTTTTTCTTCACTGTGCGTCCTCATGTGTAGAGTCAAAGATTGTTTCCATGTAAAGGTTTTGTCACAGATAGAGCAGCTGTAGGGTTTTTCTCCAGTGTGGATTCTTTTGTGTTCTAATAAATATCGTCTGCGGCTGAACGTTTTGCTGCACTCAGAGCAGCGATGTAACTTTTTACCTTTTTCACAAACTGAATCTGTGTTATTGATTCCCAACCCCAAACCTGACTGAGCTTCACTGCTCTCCTCCCAGTTTCCATCACTGATGTCCGTCTCTGAGGACTCTGAAGAAGAGTCATAAGTTTTATCTTCAACATCTGATTCTAAATGTTGATTTGGTTCTGGTAAAACAAAGTCTTCGCTTTCCTTGGTTTTGCTGCCATGAAGCTCTGGAAGTTGAGGTTTCTCTTCATCATCTTCACTTTTCACAGGATTGAATATAAACTCAGTGATCTCATTCTCCTCCTGTTCCTCTTTAATCTGTGGAGGTTTCTGGTCCTCCTGGTCTGGTTTGGGATTCCAGTTCTTCTCCTCTTTGATCACCATCAGATCCTGGACGTCTGCAAAAAACACAAAAGACACATCTCTCAAAATAAATAGCATAGTAACAATGTAATGTAAAATTGTATGTCAAAATGCAGGCATGAACTATTCTGATAACAAAATGTAAAACTTGATCATCCTGGTGTTCAATTGTGACCTACAACTATTGTCAGAGATCAGTGATCAGAATCACAAAGAACCAGGGCTTTATCATCCCACAGTGGAGAGGTTATACATCAATCCACCCGCACTACATGGAGACCGAAGTTAAAACTGGCAGGGAAATTAGTCCCAATTGTTGGTGCATTGAGTCTTATATCACTGCAGTTGTGCATAATCTTATGTGCAGCACAACAAAAATGTGCTTGAATTTAATGTTATAAACTGATGTGTGGATAATATAACAAACTTCCAGAAAACTGTAAAAACCCTGAAACACTGAGTTCCTTTAAATGGAGGCTAAAAACATGTTTACAGTTGCCTTTCACTATCTATAACACTAATACTTTCGTCTGTATTCAAATCTCTCTTTACTTAGCTGTATTATGTCAATGTAATGTACTTATTTTAATGATTTAAAGTACTTTGAATCGTCTTGTTGCTGAAATGTTCTCCACAAATAAACATGCTTTGTCTGTGTGGCTTTTAGTAAAATGTAAAAAAAAAAAAAATAAAAAAAAAAACGGGAATAGACGAAGGTAGTCACAGTCAAACTGATAGTCCATCTACTCACTATAGACTGCTTCCTCCATCTCCGTTAGTTGTCTTCTGAAATTATTTGAAATAAAAACACAACAGAAACGTTTCTCTCCATAATCATAAGAATCAGCCTGTTCTCCATCAAACTGTCTCTGACTCGGTTTTCCTATCTGCTTCGAGCTAACAAGCTAAGCTAAAACTACCGGTAGGAAATTCAGATAAAACTATTAAAAAATAAAATAAAAACTCCACAACTGATGTAAAATCACATCGGCTTTACTGATACGTTTAAATATTCTCATAAAAATGACTAAGGTTACATTTTACACTGGTTTCGTTCGCCTAGCTTCTGCTGCTAGGAGACAACTACTTCCGCTATTCGTCAGGTCATTTTGGCCTTCAGAATAAAAGCTCGATCTAAACCGCACTTCAAAGATACGCAGGAGCTGGATTTACAGTTATATTCAATAAACTAGAATCTTACGAGGCTTGTTTGATTAAAGATACCTCTCGAAAATAACCTTCAAGGAAGTATAAAACATGCTATTTAATAAACCCACATTTCAGTTTTAAAATGTTTTAATTGTTCTAAAAATCATAAAAGAAATCAAGGTTGAAAACATAATGTATTTCATCTGTACAATGTGTTTTTCTGTGAATCAAATTACTGAAATAAATGAAACATGAAAAATAAACTACTGAGTAAAAAACTAATCCACAGCAGCTTAGAATGGCCCTATATTATAAACATTTAATTTATTTTTTGGGAGCAATTATTCTCTAAATTAATTTCAGTTTTTATTCTTCAGACGAATGTGATTACATCCAAAGTCATCAAAATTAAGACAAAAAAAGAAAGAAAGGAGTAAAAAAAATGTCTTCTCACAAAAACGTTTAATGGACTTCATTGGGTCCTTTAAAAGAAAACTAATAAATAATTAAAAACTCAAGTTGAGCTGTTTCAATTCATAAATAGCAGTTGCCATATTTAAGACTTGTATCTTCCTAAATTTTCCAGGAGTGATTAAAAAAGTCAATTTGCTTTCCCTCTGGGGTTAATAAAATATTTTTGAATTAAAGAAACTCTGTTGTTATACTCTGGTCAGACCAAGAGGATGCTCTGGGCTGACCATTATGTTCTTGATTTTACTTTAAAAAATTACCTTAAACTGGGTCCAACTGAGTCAAGATTAAATTCAAACCAAGACAATCAAATCATGTCATCATATTTAATTTCAATTACAATAAAGTTACACATCTTCTTTTCAGCTTAAGGTCCAGTGTCTTCCTGGGAGGGTTATTTCCTCTAAAGAGAAGCTGAAAAGTGAAAGCTTATTCTTCAAATCAGAGTCTGGCTGAAGCTTTGACCTCAGTCTGTGCAGCTGGAGGGTTTTCTTCCATATTTATTCTTGCGTGGCTCTCGAATGTTTTTCCACTTTTAACGTCGCCTTACAGACGGAGCAGCTCTACAGTTTTCCTCCTGTGTGACGTCTCAGGTGGCATTTTAGGCTCGTAAGGTAAGCAAAGGTCTTTCCACAGACTAAGCAGCTGTAAGGCTTGTTTCCGGTGTTACCACACATATGAGCAGATAGATGTGACTTGCAGTTGAAGCTTTGGCTGCAGACTGAGCAGCTAAAGGGCCTTTCAGTAATGTGAGTTATTGTGTGTTCTACCAAAGTGTTTTTAGTCTTAAAACCATGTATTTTTGTGTGCTTTTCTAAATTAGTTTTTAAAGTAAAGGCTTTGCTACAAACTGATTTTAAACATTGATCTAGTTCTGGTCTCACAAGGCCTCTGTTTTTCTCAGTTTGGCTGAGATGAAGCTCAGGGAACTGAGGTTTCTCTTCATCATCTTCACTTTTCACAGGAACTGGATTGAATGGTAACTCGGTGATCTCGTTCTCCTGCTGCTCCTCTTTAATCTGTGGAGGCTTCTGGTCCTCCTGGTCTGGTTTGGGACTCCAGTTTTCCTCCTTTTTGATCCCCATGAGCTGCTGGACGTCTGCAGGAAACACAAAAACAGAGAACATACAGGAAATGGCTCTCATATCAAATGCAGGGCCTCAGGGTGGGGAAAAGACTATTTTGACGATGTATTGAGATGCGGACATGGAATATTCTGACTTAAAAGTTAAAACTTGATTTTTTTTTTTTTTTTAATGTTCACTTGTGACATAACTTTGAGGAATACATAAGTTTGAACGGGTAAATATTGCTCCTGCACAGTTTGTTGTTAGAATCATAAACAATGAGAAAATTCTTCAACAAGATCCATGCCACACTAATTCTTCATTTTATTGTGTATTTAAACTTTTATTTACTTAGATTTTTTATGTTTTTATCATGCAAAGTACTTTGAATTGTGTTGCTGCTGAAATGTGTTCCACAAATCAACCATATTCTACTCTATTCTGAGTCACCAGAACCAGAACCAAATCCAGAGAAGCAACATTCAGTTTTTATGCTCCATAAATGTGGAACAAATTTCCAGAAAACTGAAACCCTGGATTAATTAAATCAAGCCTAAAACACAATTTGCTTACAGTTGCCAATGATTGTTCAATTTATAACACTAATATGCATTTTAGTTTTTATTATGCCACTCTGATGTACTCTTTATGTTTTCATAATGTAAAGCACTTTCAGTCGTCTTGTTGCTGAAATGTGCTCCACAAACACACATGCATTGCCTGAATCACTGTTAGTAAACGGTGTAAGCAGAAGATAATCACCACCGAACTGAGAGTCCATCTACTCACCGTGTGCTGGTTCCTCCATTTGTTAATCGTTTTCTCGCCGACGCTGGGACCTTCTGAGATTTTCACAAAGTGAAAATAGAAACGTTCCTCAGCATCATCAAACTTTCTCTGACTCGCTGCATCCCCGTCTCCTTCCAGCGAACAGGCTAGGCTAAACCTGCGGGGAGGAAATAAAGATAAAACTAAAGAAAAGCAAAACTTCACAACTGATATAAAATCACGGTGGATTTAATGATGCATTGTAATATAATCGGGAAGCCAACACAGGAAAATTGTACATTAAAAATAATGAAAGGAATCAAAACTCGATGCTAGGAGACAATTACTTCCGCTATTCGTCGGGTCACGTGGACCTTCAAAATAAAAGTTTTTTTTTTCTTAATTTTTATTGGCGGTTGGAAAGAAACATTACATTACAGAAACATTAAGCATTACCGCCACCTACTGGCATGGGATGTGGCTCAAAATGTCTATTTTATAAATTTAAAGCATCTTAAAGGTACTCAGGAGTCGCAGTTACAGTTTTATTCAATAAATTAGATCATGTGTTCCTATGAGGTTACCAATGACGCCACCATAAAGTAAGTACATTTTATTAC
This sequence comes from Poecilia mexicana, assembly GCF_051168715.1. Taxonomy (NCBI): domain Eukaryota; kingdom Metazoa; phylum Chordata; class Actinopteri; order Cyprinodontiformes; family Poeciliidae; genus Poecilia; species Poecilia mexicana. The sequence goes on along the minus strand of NW_028263380.1, from coordinate 21,201,159 downwards.
CCAGTTTCATACAAAATGCAGAAGTTTACAAATTGTAGTTAGAAACATAAACAATAACAAAAAATCTTCAAAATAATAAAGAACTGAGTGTAATGTTCAAAATACAGCAAAAAAGCATAAAAATAAAACTACAGAGTAAAAAATAGAATCACAGGAGCATACTGAAGTAAAACAATAAGTCTGACAAAAATCAAGTTGAACTTGTTCAATTCAAAAATAGTTTCCAGATTTAAGTTTATCTTCACTGAAAACTCCCTTAGCAGAACTGTTGTGATGAAACAAGTTTTGTACATATTTAACAAGTTTTCTTTCAGTAAATAGACGTCAGTTTCCTGTCTCTATAAACTGATTACACACTGACTGAAGCACTTTTTAAAAAGTCATTTTAAACATAAATACAGGCTTAAAATAGTGTTGATGGTTTTTTTTTCCACATTATGCATTATATATTAGCAAGACCCATGTCAAAGTCATCTGTAATTTTAAAATGGAAGTAAAAATGGTGTGTCAGAAAAAAAATATTAAATTAGATGCTTCCTGCCCAGAGCCATCAGTATGTACAAGTCTTTCATGAAAATTGTGCAATACGAGTTACATTTACTTTCCTTCTGGGATTAATAAAAATAAATCTCAACTGAAGACACCTTGTTATTGTACAAGACTCTCGTAAAAAAGGTGCACAGTTCTTGATTTTGAACTGTGTCTTATGTTGAATTTCATGGCAATCAATTCAGTTTATTCCGAGAATGTAACGCATCTCTCCACTGTGAATTCTCATATGATTCATGAAACTGTTCTTCTTTATTAAAGCCGAGTTATAAGTCTGACATTTGAAAGGTCTGTGCAGAGTGAGGACTTATATGTGATCTTTAAACTTTCCACTAGAAATAAAGGTTTTACCACAAACAGAGCAGCTGAAAGGTTTCTCTTCACGGTGCATCTTCATGTGCAGCGTCATAGATGTTTTCCATGTTAAAGTTTTGTGACAGACAGAGCAACTAAATGGTTTTTCTCCAGTGTCAATTATGTTGTGTTCTACCAAATATAGTAAACTGCTGAACATTTTCCAACACTAAGAGCAGCAATGTAACTTTTTACATTTCTTATGAACTGGATCTGTATTTTTCATCCCAGACCTCAAAGCTGACTGAGGTTCACTGCTCTGCTCCCAGTTTTCATCACCTCCATCTTTTTCTGAGGACTTTAAAGAATCAAAAGTTTTCTCTATGTGAATTTTTGTGTGCTTTTTTAAATTAGATTTTGAAATAAAAGTTTTGTCACAAGTAGAGCATCTGAAAGGTTTTTCCTCAGTGTGCTTCTTCAGGTGTCGTGTCAAAGATCGTCTCCATGTAAATGTTTGGTCACAGACAGAGCAGGTGTAGCGTTTCTCTCCAGTGTGTATTCTCATATGAACTATTAAATTGCTCTTCTTTTTAAAAGCCGAGTTACAAGTCTGACATTTGAAAGGTCTATGCAGAGTGTGGACTTTTGCATGGCCTTTACAGATACTTTTGGAAGTGAAAGTTTTACCACAAACAGAGCAGCTGAAAGGTTTTTCGTCATTGTGCATCCTCATGTGCAGTATCAAAGATTGTCTCCATGTAAAGGTTTTGTCACAGACAGAGCAGCTGTAAGGTTTCTCTGCGTTGTGGATTCTTTTGTGTTCCCCTAAACTGAATTTAGTCCAGAAAGCCGCTTTACAGACAGAGCAGCTGAAAGGTCTTTCTCCAGTATGTCTGCTCATGTGTGAAGATAGGGAGAATCTACATTTGAAGCTTCGGCCACAAAGCGAGCAGCTGTAAGGTCTTTCCTTGGAGTGGGTTGTAGTGTGTCTGTTTAGATTTGCTTTTCTAGTAAAAGATTTGTTACATATAGAGCAGTTGTGAAGATTTTCTCCAGTGTGGATTCTTTCGTGTTCAAACAAACTGTATTTGCGGAGAAAAGTTTTACTACATTCAGAGCAGCGATGTAACTTTTTACCTTTCTTACAAACTGGTTCTGTGTTTTTTGTTCCAGACCCCAAACCTGACTGAGCTTCTCTGCTTTCCTCCCAGTTTCCATCACTGATGTCCGTCTCTGAGGACTCTGAAGAAGAATCATAAGTTTTATCTCCAGCATCCGATTTTAAACATTGATCTGTTTTTGGTTCCACAAGTTCTCCATTTTCCTTGGTTTGGCTGTGATGAAGCCCTGGGAGCTGAGGTTTCTCTTCATCTTCACTTTTCACAGGATTGAATGGTAACTCAGTGATGTCATTCTCTTCCTGTTCCTCTTTAATCTGTGGAGGTTTCTGGTCCTCCTGGTCCAGGATGGAACTCCCTTTCTCCTCCTTTTTGATCTCCAACAGCTGCTGGACGTCTGCAGGAAACACAAAAACAGACAAATTACAGGAAGCAGCTCTCATATCAAATGTCATATTGACATAAGGCTTAAGGGTATAGAAAGAGCTGTACTTAAAGATGCAGACATTGGCTATTCTGATTTGATTAACAAAATGTAAAACTTGATTATCCTGATGTTCACTTATGGCAAAATTCTGGAGAATACAGAAAGTGGAACTTCAGCTATGTTCGCCTTAATGCTCAGTTCCAATGTTTTGTTAAATCAGATTTTATTTTTTGCACTGTCATTCACATTTCCAAATATGTGCGACTTGTATCATCTCCTGTGTGAACTGCAAACAACCTAAAACTGCCCTGCATGCACAGGAGAGGGCGCAGTAACGTCACACGAAGTGAGCGCTTCATGTTTGCAGAAGTAAACCTGGATGGTGATAGTGGAGCATATCTTGTGATTTTAAAGTAGGGCTGGGCAATATGAGGAAAATCTAATATCCTGATATATTTTTGCCATATGACGAGACACGATATACATCACGATATTCTTAACTGAGCTCCAATGTTACTTTAAACTAGACCCCTTGCAGCATGATGTCACCCACGCAAGTTCCCACCTCCATTTCTCTGCTAGACTTAAATGTAAGCTCATATTAAAAGTGATGCAGTATTTTGCTATGAACTGTCTACACATGACTAGACAACAAGGTGAGAAATAAGTTTTAAAGAAGAAAAAAAAATAGCGAGGGAGCAGGAAGTAGGTCAGTTATGCTCGACATTGACAAACTTAAATAGATGTGCTGTGGAATAAGGTGTGTTTTGTTTCAGCTTAAAAATAGAAAAGGCGATCTACACACAAACTGACAGATCATCAGTAAACCAGGTGTTTAAATTAGCTAAGTGGCTAATAGCAGCGGTGGCTAATCTACCACAACAACCACTCATTAATAATCCCTCAATGCACATCAAGCCTAAAAACTGAAACTGTAACAAACTGAATCTTCTGTTCTATGTGGGGTAATGTTTGTTTTTGGTGCTGAATCCTGATACATGAAGTTACGTTGTTGTCAGTTGCTATGGCAATGAGTCTATGTGCAAAGACAACATGGAGAGCGAGAAAATATTAGTGGTTTTGAGTTATTTTTCCCAGGGTCGGCCCAAGGCATAAGCAAACTAAGAAGCCTTCTTCCCAGACCCCAAAGCTGACTGAACATCGCTGCTCTCCTCCCAGTTTTCATCACGGCCATCTTTCTCTGAGGACATTAAAGAATCAAAAATTTTCTCTTTGTGTATTTTTGCGTGTTTTTTTAAATTAGCTTTTGAAATAAAAGTTTTACCACAAACAGAGCAGCTGAAAGGTTTTTCGTCATTGTGCATCCTCATGTGCAGTATCAAAGATTGTCTCCGTGTAAAGGTTTTGTCACAGACAGAGCAGCTGTAGGGTTTTTCTCCAGTGTGGATTCTGTTGTGTTCTAACAAAGATAGTAAACAGCTGAACATTTTCCTACACTTAGAGCTAGGCCTGCCGCGATAAGCAATAAATCAATTAATCGCATGATAAATTAAACCCATCGACCTCATTTTAATTATAGGCTTTATCGTCTCTTCCTGCCTTTTTTTCTTTCTGTTGATGACACTGAATGAAAAAAGGCTCAACTCCGGTGCTCTCCACTGACCTTCCCTTCCTCATTTCCTTAGTGTAATGTCCAGCACACACTACACGAGTTGTCGGCCCATTGTCGGCCCATTTTCAAAACCTGAGAGACACATTAGCCGACTGAAATCCTAGGTATAACGGTTTAATCGGGTTCGTCGTGCCATGTGGTGTCCAGCCACAAGGGCACAAAATAAGGGCTACAAGTCCAGTTAACTAATTTTAATATCAGGCATTAATCAATGCTTTACTAGAATCTACCTGTGATGCATGTGGCTAGTATCAGTGTAAAGTCCTGACTGAATGAAAATCATTATAACCTATTTATGTCATGTTAACGAAGAACAGCTGAAAACTTACCGGGTTTATCAACTGTGGTAGCAATTTGGCTCCAACTCCTCTCCTTGTCATTTCTATATTCTTTGCACAAAATGTTGAATAAATATTAATGTTGTTTCCACATATCATCTCTGATGTCCGCTGGATTTTGGGTTGTGCGCTGTGTCAGCTGTTTGGGATTCCCCTCCGTAATTTCCCCTCAGAAAGCGCAGAGGAGAGTCTGCGTTTTCTGATTGGCTACCTGACACATTAACGCTCCCAGTCGGGGAAAACCCAGGATTTAGATCGGAGCGGCCACGACGATCTAAATCACACTACAGGATGATGGTTACGAAATCACCAGCGAGAATCTTAGATCGGCCAACGATCTAAGATTCTCGTAAGGGGAACATAGGGGCAAAAAAATCGTGTAGTATGAACTACTGCATTAGGTAGTCGGATGTGCCCATCTTCTCTATTTAAATCTCGTGATTACTGAAGGGCAATATGGTATACAGATTTCATAATCTGCACTCTTTTGGTTGAATGCAGTATTTATTTCCACTTTGGCTTCATGTTGTTTAGTTTTATTCAAGTACGTTTTTTAACGGAGACTGAGAATCCATTTTAATTTTGGTTGTTTTGTTTAGTTTATTAGTTCCAGTGTTATGTGTTCTTCTGAAAATAAAGTGTATCTATGGCAGGAAATAGCAAGCATTATTACGTAATTTCCATTAAATCAGTGTCAAACGGTCTTGAAACAGTATTATCGTTTATCGCAATAATTTTTAGACAATCGCTCAGCAAAATTTGTTATCGTGACAGGCCTATTAGCAGGTCTATTTTACATTCCTCTGATCATATAATTAATTCTGGTATATTCACCAGTTTCTTCAGATTTTCTTTTGAGTGACCCACTTATCCATTGTCATTTTTTTCCATAATCATTGGTATGGTAGCTATAGCGTAAACCTTTGAGCTGACGTCACGGCAAATGAACGGTCGTTTACATGCAGTACCTTGCGGACCACTAGGGGGCGCCCGCGGGCCACAGTCTGATAAAGATTAATATAGACAGTAATTCAGTGTGAACTCTTTGTCTATTATTTTCCTGATATTCAGGTTGCGCTCCAACTTGGTAGTTTTGATTTAAAATTTTAGTTTTATTAAAAATAGCTCTAAACAATTATTCATAGTTATTCATAGCCAAACCACACCTTGTTGTTGCACAACATGCTTCAGCTTATGGTCAAAAAGTGAGGGATGGATATTCGCCTTGCAGAGAGGAATTATATTACTGTAAGTTGCTCAAGTCCCAGCACCGTTGTTAGTAAAATATTAAAGAACGGGTTTACCAGAAGATAATCACCAAACAGAGTGCAGCTTCTCACCATGTTTTGAATCCGCCATCTTTGGCAGTTGCCTTTCCTCCAACGCTGAGGCTTTCTGAGGTTTTCACAAAATCACAACAGAAACGTTTCTCTCCTTAAACATAAACGGTCTGTTCTAGATCAAACTGTCTCTGACTCACTGTTTTCCTGTCGGCTTCTAGATATCAGGCTAAGCGAACTCTACTGGAAGGAAATTAAGAATAAAGTACAAAAATCATCTTACACGTTGGCGCCTCCGACAACCGACTGAACAGACACATTCTTCGCCTAACGTTTAATCCTAGGAGACAACTACTTCCGCTGTTCGTCGGGTTACATTGAGCTTCAAAATAAAAGCTCGATTTGAGCCGCACTTTAAGCTTACATAAGAACATTTAATTATATTCAAGATGAAAGTAACGTATCTGTTATTTACTACGGTAAAATGACAAAAATAGTAACGCACAGTGACTTTAGATTACTCATTACAAAATCATGGGGTTGGTTTGCACATTACCAAGTAATGCATTAACATCACTGCAGTTTGGCACACAAAATGAAATAGAAGTGACAAACAGGGTTATTAGATACATCACAGAAAGTGACACCATGAAAATAAACAAAAGCAAAATTAAGATAACCACTGAATAGCCAATATGTGCTGCCTTTATAATGCAATAATTAATGCAGCGTTCAAATGAGATCAGAAAAAAAAAGATTCAAAAAGTGTCTAAATGTAGACCACATTATATACTCCCTGTGCTAGATCTTTATCTTTTTCTCAGAGAGTTATAATATTTCCTTACCTGAGGAGACCCTGAATCATCTGGCTGCTGGCCTCTAATGTCTCCTCTCTGACTTTGCTCTTTCTATTGTGGCAATAAAGATTTATTTTAAAATATGTGGAAGGCAGCATGGTACAACAGAGTTATAGACGGACTCTAAGCAAAAACAAAATTACAAGAATAAACTGCCGTGAGATTAAATTCAGAGAATAGTCATAATATAGCATCCAGTCAATCGTGAGGCCAGAACTGATGGTTAAATTATTTATTGCAGCCATTCATCAACCAACACAAAGGCTAGAAAAGAACAAATAATGTTCACAATCATTTCTCCGTCTCTTGTTATGAATAACTCATTAGTAGAATTATTTCCATTAACACAGTAATTACAGATTTTTCTTTAAACATCTCAAATTATTCAAAGTTACTGACATTGTTCCTTATCGACTGAAACAAAAAATTTAGTTTCCTTTTGTCCTTTTTCTGTTTTGCGTTTAACCTTTTCAGGTAGAACTGTGTTCCGTTACCATGGTTACCTTAACAAGAACTTTCTTTTAATTTCCTTTAAGGTAAAATCTCATTTTCAATAGGAACATGGGCAAAATTACCAAAATAAAAGCATATAACCTTAAGAGCAGTTACAATGAACACTCGGTCACGACAAACTTTACTCAGCTGGCCTTTACACATATTCTTGTGTGGTTCCTGAACGTGTGTCTCCACTTGAACGTTGCCTTACAGACAGAGCAGCTGTAAGGTTTCTCTCCAGTGTGGGTTCTCATGTGGTTCCTGAATGTGTGTCTCCACTTGAATGTTGCCTTACAGACAGAACAGCTGTAAGGTTTCTCTCCAGTGTGGATTCTTGTGTGCAACACTAAACTGTTTTTGAACAGAAACTCTGCTTTACAGACAGAGCAACTGTGTCGTTTTTCTCCTTTATGACGGCTCATGTGAGTAGACAGATAGGACTTACACTTGAAGCGTTGGCCACAGAGCGAGCAGCAGTGAGGGGATTCATTTGAGTGGGTTTTTGTGTGTTCTCCTAAATGTCTTTTAGTTTTGAATCCTGCATTACACACAGAACATATGTAAGGTCTTTTCTCTGTGTGCATGATTTGATGTTTTTGTAGGTTTCCCTGAGTATTAAAAGCTCTGCTACAGATGGAGCAACTGTAAGGTTTCTCTCCAGTGTGGTTTCTTGTGTGGCTCACTAAACCGCGTTTCCTGTAGAAAGCCGCCTTACAAACAGAACAGCTGAAAGGTTTTTCTCCAGTATGGAGTCTTGTATGTTCCACTAAACTGCTTTTCCTTGCAAAAGCCACATTACATACAGAGCAACTGAAAGGTTTTTCTCCAGTATGGGTTTTTGTGTGCTCCACTAAACTGTTTTTCCTCAGAAAAGCCACATTACAGACAGAGCAACTGAAAGGTTTTTCTCCAGTGTGGGTCATTGTGTGCATCTCAAAACTATATTTTCTGTGGAAAGCCGCCTTACAGACAGAACAGCAATAAGGTTTTTCTTCAGAGTGACAGCTCATGTGAGCAGATAGATTTGACCTGTACTTGAAACTTCGACTGCAGACTGAGCAGGGGTAAGGTCTTTCCCTACTGTGTGTAATTTCGTGTTTATTTAGTTTTCCTTTTGAAATAAAGCTTTTGTCACAGATGGAGCAACTAAATGGTTTTTCTCCAGTGTGGATCCTGTTGTGTTCTAACAAATGCTGTCTGCAGATGAACGTTTTACTGCACTCAGAGCAGCGATGTAACTTTTTACCTTTCTCACAAACTGGACCTGTGTTATTGGTTCCAGACCCCAAACCTGACTGAGCTTTACTGCTTTCTTCCCAGTTTCCATCACTGACGTCCGTCTCTGAGGACTCTGAGCAAGAATCAGAAGTTTCATCTTCACCATCTGATTCTAAATGTTGATCTGGTTCTGGTCCAACAAGGTCTCCGTTTTCCTTGGTTTGGCTGTGATGAAGTTCTGGGAGCTCAGGTTTCTCTTCCTCATCTTCACTTTTCACAGGATCGAATATTAACTCAGTGATGTCATTCTCCTCCTGTTCCTCTTTAAACTGTGGAGGCTTCTGGTCCTCCTGGTCTGATTTCCACTTTTCCTCCTCTTTAATCCCTATCAGTTGATGCACATCTGCAAGAAACACAAAAACAGACAAACTACAAGAAATAGCTCTCATATAAAATATTATATTAATATATGGCCTAAGGATGCTGCAGAAAATATATTTAAAGATGCTTAAATATGCAGACATGGACTATTCTAATTTGATGAACAAAATATAAAACTAAATTATCCTGATGTGCCCTTGTGACAAAATTCAGGGAAACACAGAAGGTTGAACTTAGAGCATGTGAATGAAGCACCAGGGACGATTCATGTGAGCATCAGATGATACGAGATAATCATTTCAACAAAACAGTATGGTGCTAACTACAAGATATCTGCCTTTGTTTCCACAGCAGGAGAGCAGCCTGGAGCTGAGAAGAAGATTGTAGCTGCAGCTGGTATTCCTGCCAGCGCCACTATTAGGGTAATCTTCTTTAGCCACACTAAGCTTCTCACGTTCCTTGGAAATTCCCTTACTGAACTATTATGCTGTGTCTGGGCAGAGGAAAATTAGATAAACAACTTAAGTGTTTTTTTTATGTGTATTTGATTGCGCTTTTGCATTGTTGATGCTTACAACTGTTCCAAGCGAAGCTGTTCTTGGACAAAGCTGCAGCTGATGCTATTAACGATTCAAACTTCATTCCAATGAGTTGTTCAATTATCAATATTCCCGTAAGATGAGCTCTTTCCTTCACCATCTTACCACTAAGCCACCTAAAATATTCCTAAAAACAAGCGTGTCTTGTTTTCTCAATGGCTAAACACTAGCAAAGCTAAGGTAGCTACTGAAGCTAAAGCTAGCTCAGTGAACCCACATTCTGAAATGGCTTCACTCTCTTCATGCCATGATGAACCATAGTGCACTCAAGTAGTGCCAGTGCTAATTATTAACATTGCAGATGATACACAGCTCTATATCATGACTTATAAATCATTGAAGCGCTGGGCAGATTCATAGAACAAATCAAAGTGTGGATATGGAATAACTTTTCTCACCTAAGCAGAAACAAAACAGAAGTAATTATATTTGGATTTAAAGAGGAATGCCCAAGAGTCGACCTGCAACTTTAAGGTCTGAAATGTGGGTGTAGTGATGGACCTGAACTTTGAGAGAAGCATGAAGACAATTACAAAGCCAGCCTGAAGAACATTTCTGACATTTAAAGACTTGTATCACAAAGAGGTCTAGAGAAACTCATCCATGCTTTTGTCTTTAGTTGCATTAATTACTACCACAGCGTCTTCACAGATCTAATGTCAGACAGCTGCAGCTGATCCAGAACGCTGCTGCTGGTGTTCTGACTAAAACCAGGAAGTTGGAGCACAACACCCAGTTCTAAAGTCCCTACACTGGCTCCCTGCAGCTCAGAGCATAGACTTTAAAATACGTTTGCTAGTGTATAAAACAAAGAATAGTTTAGCACTAAAATACAGTAGAGATCTGCTGCTACTGTTGCATCAACTTTCCAGACCTCTCAGGTCTTCTGGTTCTGGGGATGCAGAGCCAGAACCAGAACCAAACATGGAGAAGCAGCATTAATATTTTATGTTCCTCTAATTTGGAACAAACATACAAAAATGCAAGACTACTGAAACCCAAAGCTTCATTAAACTTGGGCTAAAAACTTATTTGTTTTCAGTTGTTTTCGACTGATTTATTTAAAGCTCATACTTCATCTTAGGCTGTATTACAAATTTTCTTTGCTTTCCTTTATAACGCCACTCCTTTTTAGGTTATCATTTAAATCTCTTTGAATTGTCTTGTAGCTGAAATATGCTCCACAAATAAAATGCCCTGCCTGTATCGTTGTTAGTAAAATATTAAAGAACAGAAGTAGCAGAAGATAATCACCATCAAACTGAGAGTCCCTCTACTCACCGTGTGCTGGTTCCTCCATCTTTGCTAGTTATCTTCTTCCCAACGTCGAGACCGTCTGAGGTTTTCACAAAATCACAACAGAAACTTTTCTCTCCTTAAACGTCAGAAACAGCCTGTTCTCCATGAAAGTGTTTCCTATCTGTTTCTAGCTAACATGCTAAGCTATCGGGAAAAAGAAATACAAGAATAATGTTAAAAAAAAAAACAACGTCATAAGCAATAATAAAAATAAAATAAAAAACCAGTGGCTCCACTGAAAACCCGACTGAACTGGCACATTGGAAGGACAAAAGGAAACAAAACTGTTCGCTTAGCTTTAGCTGCTACGAGACAACTACTTCCGCTATTCGTCGGGTCACATTGGCCTTCAAAATAAAAGCTCGACTTGAGCGGCACTATAAAGCTACAAAGGAACAGCATGGAATTATATTCAATAAATTTGAATATGCGTCGCCATGAGGCTCATTTCTTAGATTAAAAGTATTGTTTTTAATGCTCTTATTTTATATATTCATCTTAATATATTTTTATGTACTGTAAGTAAACAAAGAGAAAAAGAAAACCAAGTCATCTACGCAATCTGTTTCATTCTGTGAGGTTACTTAAATAAACTTCAAAGGAATATTCAAATTTCTAAGTGACTAACGATGACACAAAAAAGTAGGCAAATCTAATTTATTTGGCAGTTCCCATACATAATGCAGCCTAACGTGGATGTTTTTGGACTATGTAAGAAAACCAGAGTACCCAGAGAGAACCCACACAGACAGGGAGAACTAAACACCTGGCCTGGATTCAAATCATGGTACCAACGACCCCATCATGAAGTAAGCATTTCATTTATTCAGCCCTTTTCTTACAGAACCAGAAGTTTACACAGAATGTCACAGGTAAATACTTTAATTTAAAAACTTACTAAACTAGCCACACTCAATTAAACGACTATGCTAAAGATGAAATAATGGTGAAAAGTAAAACTACTAAAAAGTAAAACAAAATTATACAAGTAAAAGTAGAGGCAATTAAATCTGCTGCGCAGTGCACCGGATGCTGATGCAGCGTGACATTGATTCATATTCCCTCTATAATTCAAAGATCCCGTTAGCAGAATTATAAATAAGGCCAAAATCCATACAGTTGATGCACAGACACTGTATATTTATTATATCAAGGGCTTGTGGTAAGAAGCAGACCTCCCTTCGCCAGCTAAGTAGAGGAGGAAGTTGCACATAGTCTTCCTGATGTCGGCTGAATGCTAAAAAGAAACCATGCAGGTCTTTGTTTCCTACAGTTCAGTCCTTTATGGCTGGAGGGGCAAAAACAATCTGTTGTATAAGAGTCTCATGAAGAGGATTCTCAGGGTTGCCTGTAATTTTCCAGATTTTATAAAGAATCCTTCTTAAACAGGGTCTAATTGGGTCAAGATTTAATTTAAACAAACCAGGTTTGTTTAAATTGATTTAAATATATCTTGTAATATTTAATTCCATAAACAACATATGATGTTAACCACAGTTACATTACACAGCTTCCCTTTAGCTTAAGTTCCAGTCCTGTGAGGTTTATTTCCTTGAAAGAGATGTTGAGACAGATGAGCTTAAATGTGAACGGACACTTCATTCTCCAAACCCAATATCAAAGACTGCCTGAAGTTTTGACCACAGTCTGTGTTACTGATCTGTGTGCAGTCTTACATGATTGTTGAATGTGTTTTTCCACTTAAATGTTTCCTTACAAACAGAGCAGCTGTAAGGTTTCTCCCCAGTGTGAACTCTTTCATGTTGCACTAAAGTGTGTTTCCTCAGGAAAACCGCCATGCAGACAGAGCAGCTGTAAGGTTTCTCTCCAGTGTGGGTTCTTGTGTGTTCTTTTAAATTGCGTTTCCTCATGAAAGCTATCTTACAGACAGTGCAACTGTAAGGTCTTACACCAGCATGACCGACCATGTGAGAGGATAAATAGGACCTGCACTTGAAGCTTCGGCCGCAGACCGAGCAGCTGAAAGGTCTTTCCCCAGAGTGGATCCTTGTGTGTTCCACCAAATTTTTTTTTGTTTTGAAACCTGCATTACACACAGAACATATGTAAGATCGTTCCTCTGCATGTATGATTTTGTGTTTTTGTAAGCATCCCTGGGAGATAAAAGCTTTGCTACAGATGGAGCAGCTGAAAGATTTTTCTTCACTGTGCATCTTCATGTGGTGAGTCAAAGATATTTTCCTTCTAAAACTTCTGTCGCAGATGGAGCAGCTGAAAGGTTTTTTTCCAGTATGTGCCATTGTGTGGTTCACTAAGCGCTGTCTTGTTGGGAAAGATTCCTTACAAACAGAGCAGCTATAAGGTTTTTCCCCAGTGTGGATTCTGGTATGTTCCACTAAACTTTGTCTTCTTTGGAAAGCTGCCTTACAAACAGAACAGCTGTAAGGTTTTTCTCCAGTATGACCAATCATGTGGGAAGATAGATGTGACTTATACTTGAAACTTCTGCCGCAGACCGAGCAGCTGAAAGGCCTTTCACTAGAGTGTGTTATTGTGTGTCTTTTCAGGGTTTTTTTTAAACTAAAGCTTTTGTCGCAGATGGAGCAACTAAACGGTTTTTCTCCAGTGTGGATTCTGTTGTGTTCTATCAAATATTGTCTACAACTGAACGTTTTATTACACTCAGAGCAGGGATGTAACTTTTTACCTTTCTTACAAACTGAATCTGTGTTATTGGTTCCAGACCCCAAACCTGACTGAGCTTCACTGCTCTCCTCCCAGTTTCCATTACTGACATCCGTTTCTGAGGACTCTGATGAAGAATCAGAAGTTTCTTCTTCACCATCTGATTCTAAACATTGATCTGGTTCCACAAGGTCTTCGGTTTCCTTGGTTCGGCTGTGATGAAGCTCTGGGAGCTGAGGTTTCTCTTCATCATCTTCACTTTTCACAGGAACTGGATTGAATATTAACTCAATAATCTCATTCTCCTCCTGTTCCTCTTTAATCTGTGGAGGTTTCCGGTCCTCCTGATCCAGGATGGGACTCCATTCCTCCTCCTTTTTGATCACCAGCAGCTGCTGGACGTCTGCAGGAAACACAAAAACAGACCATTTACAGAAAACGGCTCTCGAATGAAATGTCACAGTGATGCAGGGCAGAGGTCAGCAACTTTTTCTGTAGCCTGAAATTCCTAAACTTGAAACTTTAAATTAATGGCACGTGGCATGAACATGTTTGATCACACTTTATTTACATCTTCAGCATTATTTAGATTTTTCACAGCTTCTTGCATTGCAAGTCATTGAACTACATCATCTACTTGAAACTTGATTTACTGTGATTGCTTGTATGAAGTTGTTTGATCTGGTGATTTGAGGCTGTGATTGGGTTAGGTGTTTTGTGTAATTTCCTGATGGAGTATCCGGATGTGTTGGTGTTTCAGACTCTTGATTTGATCTAATTTCTCCATACCAAATTATTCTAATGGATAAGCACCTTATAAAACAAATTTTATATTGTCGTACATTACTTTATGGAAAATCTTTGTGTTTCACATAGTTTTTCTTGTTTTGGTACAGGATCGCTAGCTTAGTTAGCTTAGCATCAAAACAAGCAGGTAGCCAAGGCTCCTTTGCCAGCGAATAGCCAACAAGAATAGACCCAGAAAGCAAAAGATGTTAATTCAGTGTTGAATTATGGTCAAAAAGGTTGATTTTTAGTTAAGGTTGACTGCTGATGGTGGATCAACCATCAAACAATCACCTAATTCTAGACAATTAACTGATGTTGAAAAGACGTCATTGAATCAATGTTGTTTGTGGTTGAATTCGAATTACTGAAAATGAATTAAAACCACTTGTTTGTTTGCATCATCCACAAGGCCGTTACTCTCAATTTTTAGATCACATCTCAGTTTGTTTTCAAAAAAAATGTACGTAGTGTTAAATACTGATAAGGTCAATATTCTGTGAGATTTTAACATTGCCGTTGACCTTAAAAGTGGTAGCCTAAATATTCATAAAATCTTAGACTCAATTACCTTCATTAAAAGTATCTACAGCCCTAACTACTAATGTAGTCATACTAATACCTTGTGCTGATGCGGCATTGTGTGAAAAAATAACAGTACCTCCCCAAAACTTAGTATTTTCTGACAATTGAGCTTATCTAAACTGAATACACCAAATTTGACAGAAATTTGGTGCATTTCACTATAGATCCTTAAAAGGCAACAACCTTGAGTATATTCCATGTTTAATTTCCTCAGAGAAACAAGCAGAGGGCAGCAATTTAACAAATTGATCCCTTCACAAATTGATGCTCTTGCTCATAATGTTACTTCCTCACTGCCATAAGACATTGTGTTCCAAAACAGAAGGTAATTATCGACAGAAGATTTGCTTCTCTGATCTGGAGAAAACTTACAGGAAATTGAACAACTGTTAAAACACTGAGGTCCTAAGGTTTGAGTACAGTTTTGTTATTTTGTTTTTTATAATACTGATGCTTAGTTTTAGTCTGTATTCCAACTTCTCTTTAGTTCCCTTTTTTGCGCCACTGTAATGTGATCTTATTTTTTCATCATTTAAAGCAATTTTAATTGTCTTACTTCTGAAATGTGCTTCACAAACTAATATCCCTCCCCTGTCTGGTTGCTAGTAAAATGTTACAGAACGGAAGTAGCAGGAGATAATCACAATAAAACTGAGTCTATCTACTCACCATGTGCTGGTTCCTCCATCTCTGGTAGTTGTTTTCTCTCATACGCTGAGACCTTCTGATGTTTTCATAAAATAAAAATAAAACGTTTCTCTCCCAATACATCAGAAACAGTCTGTTCTACATTAACCCGACTCTGACTCGCTGTTTTCCTGTCTGCTTCTAGCTAACGAGCTAAGCTAAAACTAACGGGAGGTAATTCAGTAAAAATACACTCATAAAGCAGACTGAACGGAGACATGTTCGCTTCAAAAGGGAAGAAACAAAACTTTGTATTCGCTTAGCTTTTGCTGCTAGGCGACAACTACTTCCGCTATTCGTCGGGTCAGATTGACCTTCAAAATAAAAGCTCGATCTTAACCGCTCTTTAAAGCTAAAAAGTAGCAGTAGTTACATTTGTATTCAGTAAATTAAAATATGCATTCAGATTATGCTATTTGTAGGTATTTTATATTTTTTGAAAATAACCTCTAAGCAAGAATAAAACACTTTTTTATTCAGCCCACATTTCTGTTCTAATATTTTGATTGGTCTGGTGAAATATTTTAAATTT
The DNA here is from genome assembly GCF_051168715.1 of Poecilia mexicana. NCBI lineage: Eukaryota > Metazoa > Chordata > Actinopteri > Cyprinodontiformes > Poeciliidae > Poecilia > Poecilia mexicana. The sequence continues at coordinate 21,185,435 of NW_028263380.1, read as the reverse complement.
TGCATTAACGGTAAGATGTAAGCTGTAAGAAATAAAAGCTTGAAAAAAAAATCTGTCTTAAATTCATCTTTAAATTAAGTTACTCAAATACACTTAATATTCTAATTTACTGAATGTGTATTGATGAAACTAATAAACCAATAAATGTAAATTAGAAGAATCAGCATTTTGATCCTAACCAGCAGGCAGTTTTTTTTGTTTTTTTTTTTTAATTAAAAGTGCATATTTTCAGCTGTTACCAGATAACATTATTCCTATTTCATTGTGACAAAATGTTTCTTTTCTCATCCTGGTGACAAATACTTTGCTCAGGATTCACTCATCCATGTTCTGTAACCCCTGACGTAGGAGGGCCTCCAGTTACTCCAGTGGAAATTGGAAGAAAGGAGAAGTTCACCCTGGACAGGTTAGCAGATCATTACAGCACAGCAAACACAAAAACTTACTAAGGGCAACTTAGAGAAATCAATTAACTTAACATGAATGTTTTTGGACTGTTTGTTAGAGGAAACCCAAGTACTCAGAGAAAACCCACACAGACAGGAAGAACATGCAAAATAAGCATCTCACCAGGATTCAAATACAGCAGCAAATCTGCTTTATTTAGAAGTTTTCATACATAGAGCAGAAATGGAAAAGAGAAAATGTCAGAATGTGTCTGAAAATGCATATCACTGCCCTTTTAAAATAATTGTGAAAGTGGCTGAAAATTTGACCACAGTCTGTACAACTGGTACAGTTATTCATCCTTATGGTGTCTTGAGTGTTTCTTTAATGTGTTTCTCCACTTGAACTTCTTCTTACAGACTGAGCAGCTGAAAGGTTTCTCTCCAGAATGTATTCTTGTGTGTTCTACTAAAGTGTGTTTCTTCAGGAAAGCCCTCTTACAAATGGAGCAGATGTAAGGTTTCTCCCCACCGTGGATTCGTTTATGTTCCATTAAGCCACGTCTCCTCTTGAAAGCTGCCTCACAGACAGAGCAGGTGTGAGGTTTTTCTTCAGAATGACTTTTCATGTGAGCAGTTAGATATGATGTGCGGCGGAAGCTTCGACTGCAGACTGAACAGCTGAACGGCTTCTCCTCTTTGTGGATTTTTGTGTGTCCTAGTAAAGCATTTTTACTTTTAAAGTCTGCACTACAGACGGAACATATGTGAGGTCTTTTCTTTGTGTGAATTATCATGTGTTGTTTTAAGTTTCCCTCAAAAGCAAATGTTTTGCTACAGATGGAGCAGCTGTGGGGTTTCTCTCCAGTGTGGATTATCAAATGTTGTCTTAAATTGTTCTTCCTTTTAAAAGCTGCATTACAGAGAGAACATTTAAAAGGTCTGTCCTGAGAGTGAACTTTTGTGTGATCTATTAAATTAGTTTTTGAAGGAAAAGATTTGTTGCAAACTGAGCAGTGGTAAAGATTGTCTCCGGTGTGGATTCTTCTGTGTTCTAACAAATTGCCTCTGTGGACGAATATTTTCCTACACTGAGAGCAGCGGTATAACTTTTTGCCTTTCTCACAAACTGGATCTGTGTTGTTGTTGTTTCCAGATCCCAAACCTGACTGAGCTTTACTGCTCTTCTCCCAGCTTCCATCACTGATGTCTGTCTCAGAGGTCTCTGACGAAGAATCAGAAGTATCTTCAGTACCGGATTCTAAATTTTTATCTGGTTTTGGTCCAACAAGTTTTCCATTTTCCTTGGTTTGGCTGTGATGAAGCTCTGGAATCTGAGGTTTCTTTTCATCATCTTCACTTTTCACAGGATTGAATATAAACTTGGTGATCTCATTCTCCGCCTGCTCCTCTTTAATCTGTGGAGGTTTCTGGTCCTCCTGGTCTGGTCTCGGACTCCACTTTTCCTCCTTTTTAATCTCCAACAGTTGCTGGATGTCTGCAGGAAACAAAGTCAGTGTTTGCAAAACTGGCAGTGTCACAAGCCGTGCTTCTATTAATCACATAGAAGTTGCTCAGGTTGAATTTGGTTAATGGGAAAAACTCCAATTTTGAAAAAGCTAAATTTTCAATTAAATGATTTTCTTTATTTTGGCCATATTAAAATTGGTTTATTTTGCAAAACTGCAATGGAAACACTTTACGTCCAATGATCAACATCTAGATGTCGCCACTGACACAAACCACAAAGACAATAACAGGAAGTAGAAGAAAGATTACAACACAGTATGTTTTTTAATCATATCACGTAAAAAAAAAAAAATTATTCACGTCTGATTTTAAATTACGTTTCTTATTTAATGGAAACACAGCAATTGTGAAATTGTGGTTGTTTTTTTTACATTAGCAAAACATTAAAGTTTCGCACACATTTGTAATTAGTCTATCGCTAATTCCCAAATTTTTCAAATTTTTTCCATCTATTTTTAGATGTTTTGTGTCTTCCCTACTCTTTTGTTCACAATGGAGCAGACTTTCTTCTGGACAGGTCTGGTTTTATTTTCATCATCCGTTCGGAGACTAAGTGAACGCCTCCTGCTGCTTACAGGACTTTGAGATAAACTATAGGAACATGGAGGGCTACTTTAATTTTAATGTCAGTTTCTTGTTTTGAGTAAAACTTTACAGTAACTTCCTACAGTTTGGATTGTCATCTGATATTGTATTTCTTGCTAATAAAAGTGGTTTGAGGTCACAAATAGCATTAGTGTTTGTATACATACCTGCTCTGGAGTCTTAATGAGACTTTAATACAAATATACATATTCAACTAACACATTGATACTTTAAATAGCTTGAATATAACACACTAAATTAAAATTCATTTAAAGCTACAGTACATAACTTTTTCAAGAAATATTTTTTACATACTTGATAAAATTCTCATTATGTTGGTAAAGTTTACTATAAGACAGATAATCAGTGAAAAAATTTAGCTTCTCTGCCTTTCCCCAAAGCCAGGAGGAGGGTCTTTGCGCTGTCAATCACCCTCATGCACACTTGCTCTCTGCTATGCTAACACTTCTTCACAACAACTGATTCTACCATGAACGTTAAGGCTAGTTAGCATGGCCACTGTTGAAGGTAGATACACTTGAGGTTTCTCTGGAACTGCAAGTTGTTTCTCTACCATTAGTACATTTACTAGTGCATATATGAGGATGATTGACAGCGCCAAGACCCTCCTACTGGCTCTGGTTCCTTATTTTCGACCAAGAGCGGTGCATTTCTTCAGATGGCAATCGTAGCACTGGGAGGTGGAAGAGATCAATCATTTCACAGATTGTCTCATATCTTACTGGGACAACATGGTGACAGTTTAAACAAATATGTACAAAACATTTTTTAAAAAAGTTACATGCTGCAGCTTTAAGGGTTAAACACAGTGGGTCTGACTTACATTAATAAATATTGTTTGTTATTTATCAAGTCATTATGATACAAATATAAATTTTGGACTGTGTTGAAACTTTTCTTTCGTTTCCTTTAGTATGCCAGTGCATTTTTTAATGTTTTCATCACGCAGAGTACTTTGGCTGGTCTTGTTGCTGAAATGTGCTCGACAAGTCAACTTGCCTTGCCCTGCATCGTTGTTGGTTGCGTTTTAAAAAACGTTGAAACAGAATATAATGACCATCAAACCGAGAGTCCATCTACTCACTGTGTACCGGTTCCTCCATCTCTTAGTTTCTTTCCTCCAATGCTGAAGCTTTGAACTCGCTGCTTTCCAGTCGGCGTCCAGCTAACAGGCTAAGCTAACACACCTGGGAGGAAATTAAGGAAAAACTTAAGTAAAACAGAATTTCATAATTAAAGTAAAACCTCAGTGGCTTTAAAGATACGCATATAAATACCAGGAAAGATGACTGAACACAAACATTTTACACTAAATAAGGAAACAAAAGTTTTTGTCCACCTATCGTTTGCTGCTAGGAGACAACTACTTCCGCTATTCATCGGATCTTATTAGCCTCCAAAATAAAAGCTCAATTTGAGCCGCAATTTATAGCTACGCAGGAGTTGAATCCACAGTGATTTAAGTTAGAATATGCGTTCCTATCGGACTCATTTCTTAGATTAAAGTTACTTTTTGGAAATAACAGCCTATAAGCAAATGCTAAACATACTTTTTTTTATCAAGACTACATTTCTGTTTTGAAATGTTTTTCAGTGTGATATAAATATCCTCATCTTAAATATTGTTTTCATGAGCTTTAAGCAAAAATCTGTATAACAGAATCTATATACAGTAAATAACCTGACATGAAAAATAACCTGATATGAATGCTTCTGGTCTGTGGGAGGAAACCAGACAGCCCAGGGAGAACCAGACAGGGAGAACTAAACACCTGACTGATATTCAAATCCAGGAACTTCTTCCTGCACGAGACCAATGCCATCAAAGACACCAGCATGAAGTTTGCACATTTCATTTATTTAGCCCTTTTCACACATAAAGCAGAAGCTTACACAAATTGTAGTTAGAAACATAAAACTGAGTGTAATGCTCAAAATACAGCAACACAAGCATAAAAATGAAACTACAGAGTAAAAAATAAACTTGCGAACAGCACAGTTGTTCCTTTCTATGTTCCTACTGAACCTTAAATAATACTTTGACAATGTAAAACAAGTTTTGCACATATTTAACAAGTTTTCTTTCTCTAAATAGACGTCAGTTTCCTGTCTCTATAAAGTGATCACACAGTGGCTGAAGCACCTTTTTTTTTTTAAGTCATTTTAAACATAAATACAGGCTTAAACTACTGTTGATGGGGTTTTTTTTCACATTATGCAATAGTATCAGCAAGACCCATGTCAAAGTCATCTGCAATTTTAATATGGAAGTAAAAATGGTGTGTCAGAAAAAAAGTAATAAATGAGATGCTTCCTGCCCAGAGCCATCAGTATGTACAAGTCTTTCATGAAAATTGTGCAATACGAGTTACATTTACTTTCCCTCTGGGATTAATAAAATAAATCTCAACTGAAGACACCTTGTTATTGTACAAGACTCTCGTAAAGAAGGTGCTCTGCTTGTGATTATCTTGATTTTAACTGGACCTTATTATGTTGAATTTCATAGCAATCAATTCAGTTTATTCTGAGACGAAAACTAATCTTTTCTAATAGCAACAGTTACGTTTCTTCTTGAGGATTATTTCCTTTAAAGAGATGTTTTAGACAAAAAGGCTGAAGAGTGAAGATACAACTTATTATAAATATACAATATCACAGACTGACTGAAGCTTTGCAGTCTGTGAAACTGGAAGGTCATTTATTGTTTGTTTTCTTGTGTGGTTCTTGAATACAATTTCCCACTTGAATGTTTTCTTACAGACAGAGCAGCTGTAATGTTTCTCTCCAGTGTGGGCTCTTGTAACCAACGCTAAACTCGATTTCCTATGGAAAGCTGCCTGACAGAGCAACTGGAATCATATTCCACAGAGTGGATTTTTTCTCATTGTACTAAAGATCTTTTAGTTTTAAAACATGCATTACACACAGAACATTGGCAGGTTTTCTCTTCCATATGTATTTTGCGCCCTTTTTAAAATTAGCAATGGAAATACAAGTTTCATCATAAGCAGAGCATCTCAACGGTTCTCCTGGTCTGGTCTGGGACTCCAGTCCTCCTCTTTGATCCCCATCAGCTGCTGGATGTCTGCAGGAAACAGAAACAGACAAGTTACAGAACAAAGCGCTCGTATGAAATGTCATAAACATGAACCAAACATGGAGAAACAGCATTCAGCTTCTATGCACCACAAATCTGGGACAAACTTCCAGAAAACTGCAAAACTGCTGAAACACTGAGTTCCTTTAAATCTAGACTAAAAACCCAGCTGCTTAGTCATTTTTGAAACACTAATCAATAATCTGATGTGTAATGATGACAAAATGTCATGTTGTCTGTGTGTTCTATGACTTTGTGTTTTTATGATGCATTTTGAAATACAAAAAAGACAAAACCTTTTTTAACCTGAGATGCCTGAACTTTGTCCTGAACCAAGGCAAGATCTACCAGTTAATGCACTGAACAATAAAAACAAACACAAATTTCTTGCAAATTTAAATTGTTAGAACTCAGCATTAGTAGGTTTGATTGCACCTTATTTACATCATCATTACTATGATTTGTCACAGCTTCTCACAATGCTGGACATTTAGCTACATTGTTAATTTCATATTGATGTAGACACTCAGCTTTCAGAAATTACTGTGACTTTCTGCTTGGATAAACGTATCTGGTTTAGTAAGAAGTGATTTGAAGCTGTGATTGAATGTACATGTTCACTCTTGTCTTGTAATGTGGACCACAATGTCACCCAAGGATTATATTATACAAATGACTAAACCTGATTTTACTTTATTTGGTGCTTCCAGAGTTAAAGATTCAGTCGCTCACATTCACCCAATTAGGGTGAATCTTACTCTAACTGTATTGATTATGCCACGACTTATAGTCCCTTTTCTACAAAAATATAGCAACCTCAATTGCATAAAAACGGCACCGAAAACAAGACTTACATGACAGGAATGTGCTGGAAGAAAACCAACGAAGAACTAAAACAGGAAGTACAGCCTGCAGCATGTGAAATTGTTCCAATTAGGGGACAATTGAAAGCACCAAACAAAGTAAAATCAGATTTAATCATGTGTATAATATAATCCTTGTGTGACATTGTGGTCCACATTACAAGACAAGAGTGAACATGAACAGTGAGGCTTTGAATAACTGGAAACCAGTTCCTCTAATCCTCCAGGTGTCGAGCCAGATGAGATGCAGGAGTGCAGAAATTCACCTGCAGAAAATCAGTCCTGCAGCTTTCCGCTACGCCCCCTGGTGGTGATCTAAAGGATCGACGCTGGGAGAAGAGTAGCCACACACACACACACACACACACACACGCACACACACACACACACACACACACACACACACACACTGGATTCCTGACAGCTGACTAAATATTCATTCATGTCTAACGCTTCCATTCTTTGACAAGCCAACTAAACTTTGCATTTTAAATTTTTATTACTTTCAGCTTCCTTATAAATTTTGCTTATGAACAAAGTGAGTCTGTATTTTTCCTTACACAGTGTCCACACAGAGATACACTGATACATAAAAGTTAGAATTAAACTAACACAGACTGATCAGTCTGTCAAAAAAAAATTTGCTAAACAAATTTTTATGACACAGAATTGTTGAACCTTAGTTTGAATGTGTTGATATAAATATACTAAAACTATTGGAAGAAAATGATGGAGAACTCTTGGAGAATGAAGATTTTTGTTGCTGCATTGAAAGATAAAAAAATATTTTTGTGCTTTCTTATTTTATGGTTATTATTAATTTTGTCATTTTTATTAAAACGTAAACTATTTACAGTTTATTGTAGAAAATAGAAAAAAAAAGTTTCTCCTGGTTTTCATGCCTTCATCAGATTATTTCCTGGTCAATATGCAAATATATTAGTGGGTCTATTTGATGAAGGCCATTGATAACGATGAAAGTGAAACAAGCAACTATTAATAAATAAAGTTTCCTGCAGCTGTTTGTAGTTTTCATGGATTCCATTTGCTTCAAAATTTGACTATCGAAACTGCAAACTAAATTAAATTAGAAGTATGTAACCTGTTTTGATGTTAACATTGCAAAAAATAATGCAATTCATCAATGTTATGAAATAATTATGAGTTACAAGATCTGATGGCCTGCAGAAAGAAAACAGAAACAGACAATGGAGTTTATCTAAATAATTATGTTTGTGTTTTTGTACCTGGGTAAGTAAAGTAAGTTGAATTTAACTTCAAGTCCATCCTGATGTCAGTTTACTTTCATTTTTTTCTTACTGTTTAAATTATTTTTAGGTTTGATCCCTTTTTTTTCTTTTAGGATCACCACAATAAGGAAAAACATTTGATGGAAAAAATACCGTTGAACAAAAGTACTCATTCCTAACAATGTTTGTTTGCTACAGTAGATCCATTTCTAATTGTTCTACATGCATCAAATTCACATCAGATATTAGTAAAAATCCAACAAAATACACAGAGAAAGAAAAGAAACAAATTAGCCAATAGATGAAGGTGTATGTAATTAGGTAGAATTAAAAGGAAATAAAAATAAAACACAAAATGAAGTTGCAAAATGTCAGAAAGTCCAGAAATTTTTCTCTATACATTAATATCCCCAAGTGTTTAGAAATCTTTCCATTATCTGTGTAAATGAGTATCAGCTAATATATCGCTAACTGATGATCAATAAAGGACTCAACTTTAATCCGAATGGAAATCATGAAAATGCAGATTTAGATGTAAAATTACTTTAATTCAAGTAAATTTGTTTCTCATAGGAAATGATGCAGCCTCTCTGAACTGGGCAGCAGTAAAACTGTTTCTTTGATCAATTCTTCAGATCATTTCTGGTCTGAGAATGGTGCAGAGAAATCGCCATGGTAACATCCTGGTCTGTTTCTAACAGTCAGAGCTATGAACATCCAGACAAAAAGATAAACTTTTGTTTTTTTTTTTTACAATTACAGTTGGTTTCACCAAGACCTTTGACTGAAGAACTAAAACGGTACCAAGAATTACAAAACAAATGTAAACATTATGGAGATAAAAATATAATCTTCATAAAATATTCTGAAAATACCAGATAATCTATAAAACGCAACACCAAAATCTCTCACAATCTTGGATTCTCATAGTTATGTTTTCCCGATGCTGATTTTATTTTTTTATCGTCTGGCAGCGTCCAGGTGTGGGTGTGTTTAGAGGAGGAGGAAAAGCAGCTTCATAAAATCCAAACTCCTGGTTGCTGCTTTCACACAGCAACTTCTCATCAGAAAGGTAAGTTTATGAGAAACCAAAGAATTAACTAAATTATGTATGTGTTTGCATTAATCCTATATGCAAACATAAAGGATTAATGCAAACATTAATCCTTAAGGCATTAAGCATTAAGGCAGCATTTTTTTGGTTTTGGTAAAACTATATTCAGCATTTTATTTGTAACATTAGTTTTGCTATTATTCAAATTCTGCCAATACAGAAACAAACAAGATGAATAGTTTTGAAGATTCCTCAAAGTTTCCATAAGACTTAATAAGTTCAGAGCTCAAGTTATACTATGAGATGTTTGACTATCAAAGTAACCTGGTAGAGAGAGTGACGTCATGAAGTTTGACAGTGTGAAATCTACGGCTCATAGTTATGAAAACCTTATTTTCATAAATAATTGTACTTCTAACTTTAATTTAGGAAGTTTCCCATGTTAACCTTTATTTGATCTTTTATATGTTACAGACGATGAAGCATCTGATCTGTCTCTCACTGCTGCTCCGTAGGTTTCCAAATAATCCAAATAATCCAATGTTGAACATGCATTTATAATATATGTGTCTATTTCCTGTAGAATCTGTTTCTCCATTTGTTTACTGGATACTGAAATATGAACCAATGGAAATTAAACATTTTGTTTGCTTTTTCTGGTTTTGTGTTGTTTACAGCAGCCTTGGTGAAACATGGCTTTTCTGGAGAAACAGAATTTTTTACTGAAAGCAGCTGCTGTCTTGATCAACACCCAACAATATTGACAATTAACTGCAACAACAAGGATTGGCAGCTTCACTGCAGTGAGAATGGTGGACATAAGTCATTCAACCTCACATGTTTAAACAACGCTATGAAGACATATGACTTTCAACTTAGTAGCACCAATGAAGGTTTGTTCCGTCAGTGTCCTGCAACATTTTCTTTGCATGTCTTTGAGCTTCAGAAGCTAAATGGGAAAATTACTCTATAATGTATAACTAACTGTTCCATACAGTAAAACTTAAATCCCGTTTATAAGAAATAAAGTTTGGATGCACATGTAAAAGAAATAAATTCCTGAACTTTTTACAAGTTTATATATGTCCCTAACAACTTTCTGTGATTTTAATTTCCAGGAATTTGCTTGAAAGAGAATTGTGAAGGCCGCCACAAAAACAGTAATTGTCATAAGTAAGTTGTGTATTTGTGGTCTCTAAGCTGTGGCCTGAGGGCTATATGTGACCCATGGAAGGATATTGTGCCTCCCAAGGATCCCAAAATGTGCTTTACCAGTCCTGGAAATTAATGCAAATACAATCTAAAAAATTATAATTGGGATCCTATTTTCACTGAGATGATGCCTTTCAAAGGAGATGGAGACAAACTAAAATGTTCTTAAGATGTAAAACACAATTTTAGATCAAATTTGTGCCTTGCATCACTTTTATTTTTATAGTTTTGTGGCAAAAATATTTGAACATCTCTGTTTAATGTAAACTATTATTTACACACTAGAAACTAATTGTGTTTGATCTTGGTTTCAAGAAAGTATTTTTCTTCCACAGTCAGATCTCCATTTCATCAAAATCTAATTCATCATATAAGATACAGCTACATGGTTCTGACTGTGAGTTTGTCCATCGGAGAGCTGATGATCAAACAGGCAAGTATTTTAAAATGATGAAATTGTCCTTCAACTCTTACATTAGGTTTAGAAAAACAAAGTGATCCTATAGGTAAGTGAGATGTTTCTAAAATAAATTATGTTATTTTACATCTTGGTTCACATGTTCAAGTCATATTAGCCAATCAAGTGTGGAAAAAGATAAAACAAATGCTTTGACTCCAGGAAACTTACACAATATTTTATTTCATAATCTAGTTTCCATTTTCACCACATAAAATTATTGTGATCGCAAAACGTAGACAGAAATTAATTTGGGAAAAACTCCAAAATATTTTTCCAATATATTTTGGAGTTTTTCCATGCACAGCAACATATGTTTTAAAAAACGGGTGAATAATTCTCTAATTAATGGTTGTCCAGCTCACGTTCTTACAGCGTCGATGAGCCTCTGCTCCAACACGGCCGATTCAAATAGTCCAACTTCCTCAGCATATCAGAACAATCATTTAATCCTTCCCCCATTCCTCACCCACTCAGTTCCTTTAGACTAGCGGCAGCAGCTGTCAAAGGCTTAATGGAGGAGTACTGCTGTGATGACATGCTGAAGGCAGAGTGTCGGGAATAGATTCCTAAAGAGACAGAGGTCCATTTTACCATTTCATTAGCCTGGTCACTCCCTTCATGTGCAACTTCACTTAAATAAAATCTCGCTCATTGCACACTCTGGGTTTTCTCCCCTTCACTCAGATTGTCTCTGGTAGATTTTATACTGAGCCAATCAGCAAACAGATGGAGACGTTGTGGACAATGATGTGGATTTTCTGCACATCATCAAGAATTGCAGTCTGCCTAAAGCCTGAACAATGACGGTGAAGGAAGTGAACAAAGCCGATCAGTCTGTGTTGGTCACGCTTCCAAATAACAAATTAACATTAACAGGAGTCTGGTTTGGGTTTGGCACTTCTCTCTTTGCGTGGAAAATGGTTTTTGAAAGGCAACCTCCAGTAAACTTGCGTTGAATTGGCGCAATACATGAATCATGGGCAAACATTAGTGATTAAAATTTAAAACTTCAACACAGTCCACACGTCCAGGAAGCAATCATTTCTCACAGCTGAGAGCCCAGACCGTCTGGACAAAGATTTCCATTTCATTGATTACTTATAGATCCATGCAGCAAAAGTGATTAAGATATATGAATAATCTGTTGTTGTATGTTTTTAAAGGAATGTTTCCGATGACCAACAAAACTTGGATTAAAGCTTTACAATACTGCAGGAAATTAAATTCCACTTTGGTTCAAATCACCAACCAAACAGTGCAGGATGCAGTGACTGTGATCCTGAAAAATAAAACAGGCTTGCAGAACGGTGTCTGGGTCGGCCTGGAGAGATCCATCTTTGGCATCAATCCAGAGTGGATCTGGACGTCTCGGAACAAAACTATAAATCCTGACTGGACCAGCAACCGTCCTGTTGACCCTCTGAACAACCACTGTGGAAAGGTTGTCTTGGATGGGGGTCAAGTCAAGCTGGTGGATGAAAACTGCCATGAGAGTTTACCTTTCATCTGCCACGGTAAACTGGGTTTGTAGTCTGATAATCTGTTCTTTGTGATTTTTATTTATAATTCTTTGAAGGATTTTTACTCACTGCTGATGCTTCAGATTTCACACCAATTATTACTTATGAGGCATGTGGTTCTGTTTCTGACTGTCGTTCTATAGGTTAATATCATAACTGTTATTATTCATTAATACATTTTAAGGTGATTCAGTGTGATTTAATCATTTATAGTTTGATTTATGTGAGTCATTTAAATTTATTTATAATTTTGTTGCTGAACCTTAAAGAAACAAGATTCAAACCAATTGCTGTCATTGGTAAAGTCCTCTAATAGTGGTGGGGATTACAGTCTTGGATTAGAATAATCTGAGTAAATGTTATCTCATGCAAACGACCATGTGATGTAAATAACTGGTTATCATTTAGTTCTGACAAACATCACCTGAATTTCAGTTTTCACTGCAGCAGCGAAGAATAACTAAAAGTTACCAAAATGTTTAGGTTTGTCCTTTCATGGACAAATTTAAAAGTTTTATCAAGGAAACTACAAATATGTGTTGTATGTTTGTAGTAGAGACACTAAAGAGAGGAGATATTGGTGGAAACGATGCAGAAGCAGCTCAGGTCTCTGCTATTTATAAACCAACACTGTAAAAAAGCAAACAGGTTAAAGTCATAATTAATGTTTATTCATGTTTTTAGGTCTGGTCCTCACAGAGCCAGATATCTGGGAAACTAAAACATTACAAATAATGAGGAAGTTTGAGAAAACTCCATATTTGTGTTTGCTTGTCAGAAAGAGAAAATAAAGATTTATGGTCTTTACAGTCAAATAATTCACCAACATATCAACGTACTTTCATTGATGTGATTCCCAGCCAGCATTGTTTTATTAACTTTATTGTAAAAGTCTATTTAAAAGTAGCTTTGTCCACACCTGGCGCCAGGTTTAATTCCTAACAGGAAGTCAGGGTTGTTTTGAAGCAATCTGATTGGCTGACAGGTTTTAGCTAAGCGCTACGCTGCCCCCTACAGGTTTGGCACGTTGTAGGTTCATGTGAATGAAAGGTTTTCTGAAACTGATCCCGTGTGTATGATATTTTTAAATGACGTGGTGGAGGTATTTGTTTTTATAAAGAGTGAAATGTGAGTGAACAAGGCTTTATCGAAATGTAAACATATTTATGCTGCTGTGACGGTGGTGGGATTTCAACTTTGCCCTTCCTGTTCGTGACAATCCAGATGTTATAAAACTTTATGAAAAGACACCAGAGTGGCACAAAAATACAGCATGTATATGTAACAATATTTGCCGACTCTTTTTTTAAATGTAATTTTACATTGTAAACATTTCCATGAATAAATAAAAAGGCCTATTGATATAGTGTTTCATATTGAATGAAGAAAACACCCAGCCATGCCTCATAGTTTCAGTAGTTTATTTCTTCATCTTAGAAACTATCAATGCTTTATTGTTTGATGATCACTTGAGTCTCTAGAGTTATGAAAAACTGGGAGAAAATGGGCAAAACCCCAAACCTCCGACCTCAAAACAAAGAAAAAAGGTAAACTATAACATTTAGTGAATCGTTCCAACTCTACTTCTGCTTTAGATGTTATATTGGTAGTTTCTAAATAAAGTAAGTGCAGGAACCAAGTTCACAAAGGTGAATGAATTCATCATATGACGTCATTTACAGAATAATGTAAAAATTGTATTGATGGAGAATGACAGGTGCATGGACCTTATATCTGAAGGCATAACCACTTTAATAGTGCAGTCAGATAAATGTAGCTACAGTCAGGTTCCTTTATCAGTCACTCTGGAACCAGTGAGGTCAGAGTTCACGGACTCAAAAGTTAGTTGAATCTGAGTTCCCTTCAAACTGGAAAGAAGTTACATGGAGTTATGGCGCCATCTGGAGGCCAAAAACTGAAGAAACGTCCTCATAATCAGGGATGTCTTGCCTCCAAAAGTTTTTGCAGAGCTAAAAAAAACCCATCTTTTTAAAAATAAACAGCTGCAAGTGGACAAACTTACTTTTGTGCACTGCTTTGAAGTAGTGAAATTGAGATTTCATGACGGCTTTCAATCATGAAATTTAGCTTGAAAAGGCAGATGTAGCACATATTTAGCTCTAGTTTTATTTTTTATATTACAAAAATACAGTGTGTTTAATAGCTCCCCCTGGTGGGCAGAAACCAAAGTACAGCTCACTGGGTCTGTTTGGAGGAGTTAAATCAGTTCTCTCTACATAAGACCCAGCTCTAGTGAATTTCATCCATCTTAAAATTAAATTATCCATGTTCATAGGTCAGCACCTAAGCATTTCAAATTAAATTCACAGTTTCAATATGAACAGATTTTTGTTGACCTTTGATGACCTCTTCAAACATTTGTTAATATCATTAAAATAATAGCGCATATGTGGGAATGTGACCTCGGTTTTCCTTTTTTGGAGTTCTATCTATGTTTTCTTTTATATTGTTTTTATTGCTTATATTTTGAAGTTTTGTATTTTCTTAGGTTTAGTTGAGTTAAACTTTTGAGTTTGCATGTTTTTCTGATTGGTTATTTTTGAGGTCACGTGCCCGGATACCCAGAGAGGCCCACTGCACCGGCGCAGGTACTATGCATCGGCTTAACTAGCATGGAGATTGGGAAGGACAGGAAGGAGACAAGACGCGGCTAGAAAAGGAGTAGACGGATCTGGGTGAGCGCGTTTTGTTGGAGCTGGAGGACAGTACATGCAGACCGGCGGACTAGACGGAGAGACTGGTCGCCGTTGAGGAGCGGGCGGCTGGATCCTAGACGAGGTCCGCCAGGAATCGGAGGATTGGCAGGTCTTGTGAGAAATTCAGTTCCCCTGTGAAAATTTGTTCCCCCTGTGTCGGGAGCGCGCATTGCAGCCAGAGAAGTGGATCCGGCGGATCTGACCATTTTCACGGCGCTTCTGATCGATTTCTCGGTAAAAACTACTCGTATAATCATGTCAATGTTGTAACTTTCAGTTTAATCGGCAGAAATCAAAATAAAAATGCATACATAAATAAACGAAGTCCTGTGTGGAGGTCTTTTTACGCTGTTTTGTGTTATTTTAAACGCGAAGAGAATCGATCTTTTTTTTTTTTCAGCTTTTGTCTCGTAAGCCTGACAAATAAAAGTGAGTCAACAAACAGGCTCCCAACACGAAGTGTGCATTTATAATTTTTCATTTCTGATAAAGGAGGAGGGAAGCTGGCTGATAGCAAGGCACAAAAATAAAGACTTCCTGAAAAGATCAGAGTGTAAACTTTTTGGTCAATCCCGTTCTAATGTAAAATAAGGAAAATAAGGAAATGTCTAGTATGCTATCACACATAATTTTTGAGAATTTGGAAACAGTTACTTTATATTTCCCAAAGTTATAGGGGGAGAAGAGGAGAGAATGGATATTTCACCAGCCTGATAAAATCTGTTCCCCCTCTTAAAATGGAAACAAATTAATTTACCTGCAAGTCTTTTACTGTGTTGATTCCACTCATCAACAACAACAAATCCTGCAAGTTTGAAAACATTAGCTCTTTATTTGCCAAAGTTAGGATGGGGGAACAAAATATTTTAAGCGCCTGATAAAATCTGTTCCCCCCCTTAAAATGGAAACAAATTAATTTAACCACAAAGTCTTTTAATGTGTTGATTCCACTCATCATCAGCAACAAATCCTGTGATTTTCATAACATTAGCTCTTTATTTGCCAAAGTTAGGATGGGGGAACAAAATATCTTAACCGCCTGATAAAATCTGTTCCCCCTACATAAAATGGAAACAAATTAATTTACCTGCAAGTCTTTTAATGTGTTGATTCCACTCATCAACAGCAACAAATCCTGTGATTTTCATAACATTTGCTCTTTATTTGCCAAAGTTAGGATGGGGGAACAAAATATTTTAAGCGACTGATAAAATCTGTTCCCCCCCTTAAAATGGAAACAAATTAATTTAACCACAAAGTCTTTTACTGTGTTGATTCCACTCATCAACAACAACAAATCCTGCAAGTTTGAAAACATTAGCTCTTTTTTTGCCAAAGTTAGGATGGGGGAACAAAATATTTTGGCTCTTTCAGCCACCTGAAATAATATGTTCCTCCTACATAAAATGGACATGTATAGTGAATTATTTTTCTTTGTTACCTAAAATGTGAATCATTAATGAAGCAGTTTATTTCAGTTTGCAGAAAAAACTCCTAGCAAAAGTGGTTGTGGATTTTCCTGTTTCCACTGCGGCAGTCTACTGCATGAGGTTGGACATTGCTGTGAGACTTATTCTGAACAGTGGTTGTTATAACATTAATATTCTTATTTTGAGTGTTAATGAACATTTTTATCATGACTATAATTTGTATGTTTTGATAAAAAAAAATGTATTTAGCCAAAACTTAATACATCAACATGTGAAAACAGTTATTTAACAAAATTGTTTGTCTATAACTTAATTTCATTTCCTCTAGTTATTAAAAGTAGATGCGGTTGAGGGTCAAGAAAACCCCTTTATTGAAGTTTCAATTATTGTACTTATTAAGTGTACATATGCAGGGTGTTGGGGGTTTTCTTGACCCTCAACCGCATCTACTTTTAATAACTAGAGGAAATGAAATTAAGTTATAGACAAACAATTTTGTTAAATAACTGTTTTCACATGTTGATGTATTAAGTTTTGGCTAAATACATTTTTTTTTATCAAAACATACAAATTATAGTCATGATAAAAATGTTCATTAACACTCAAAATAATTATATTAATGTTATAATCACCACTGTTCAGAATAAGTCATCCTAACTTTGGCAAAAAAAGAGCTAATGTTTTCAAACTTGCAGGATTTGTTGTTGTTGATGAGTGAAATCAACACATTAAAAGACTTGCAGGTAAATTAATTTGTTTCCATTTTATGTAGGGGGAACAGATTTTATCAGGCGCTTAAAATATTTTGTTCCCCCATCCTAACTTTGGCAAATAAAGAGCTAATGTTATGAAAATCACAGGATTTGTTGCTGATGATGAGTGAAATCAACACATTAAAAGACTTGCAGGTAAATTAATTTGTTTCCATTTTATGTAGGGGGAACAGATTTTATCAGGCGCTTAAAATATTTTGTTCCCCCATCCTAACTTTGGCAAATAAAGAGCTAATGTTTTCAAACTTGCAGGATTTGTTGTTGTTGATGAGTGGAATCAACACAGTAAAAGACTTGCAGGTAAATTAATTTGTTTCCATTTTAAGAGGGGGAACAGATTTTATCAGGCTGGTGAAATATCCATTCTCTCCTCTTCTCCCCCTATAACTTTGGGAAATATAAAGTAACTGTTTCCAAATTCTCAAAAATTATGTGTGATAGCATACTAGACATTTCCTTATTTTCCTTATTTTACATTAGAACGGGATTGACCAAAAAGTTTACACTCTGATCTTTTCAGGAAGTCTTTATTTTTGTGCCTTGCTATCAGCCAGCTTCCCTCCTCCTTTATCAGAAATGAAAAATTATAAATGCACACTTCGTGTTGGGAGCCTGTTTGTTGACTCACTTTTATTTGTCAGGCTTACGAGACAAAAGCTGAAAAAAAAAAAAAAGATCGATTCTCTTCGCGTTTAAAATAACACAAAACAGCGTAAAAAGACCTCCACACAGGACTTCGTTTATTTATGTATGCATTTTTATTTTGATTTCTGCCGATTAAACTGAAAGTTACAACATTGACATGATTATACGAGTAGTTTTTACCGAGAAATCGATCAGAAGCGCCGTGAAAATGGTCAGATCCGCCGGATCCACTTCTCTGGCTGCAATGCGCGCTCCCGACACAGGGGGAACAAATTTTCACAGGGGAACTGAATTTCTCACAAGACCTCTCAAATTTTCACAGGGGAACTGAATTTCTCACAAGACCTCTTCGAGCCAAGAGGGGGCTGAACGTGGTGGAGGACCGCACCCTTCCTTCTTTGCCCAGCTAAGGACAATTATAGACTTGTTTATTGACTGATTGTCAAGGACTGCCTGCACCTCCTTCTCTTGGATTATTGTCTTTTAAATAAATTATTGTAACTTTACGGGTTTGTTTTTACCTTTGATGACCTCTTCAAACATTTGTTAATATCATTAAAATAATGGCGCATAAATGAACATTTTTGCTTCACAAACCATCACAACTCCAATTCCATTAGAGTAACTTTACTCGGGTCAGAGCGGACTGGGTTCAACAGAACCACAGAAGGAATGAGAGCCGAGCAGCCAAACGGGAAAAAAGTGGGGAGACGGTTCCCTCTCTCTTTCTCTCTACCTCTCATATGGTGTGTTCCCTCTCTCTTTCTCTCTACCTCTCATATGGTGTGTTCCCTCTCTCTTTCTCTCTACCTCTCATATGGTGTGTTCCCTCTCTCTTTCTCTCTACCTCTCATATGGTGTGTTCCCTCTCTCTTTCTCTCTACCTCTCATATGGTGTGTTCCCTCTCTCTTTCTCTCTACCTCTCATATGGTGTGCTCGCTGCTGAATCCTCTCCCTTATCATGAAAATCTGCTCTCGGTGAGGAGCCTCTTCACTTCAGATAGTTGAAACGTTCACGACCGACGCGTCATTCCTGGCCTCCATTCAGTCACTGTGCCGTAATGAAACAAACAGCGACAAATGTAACACAGAGAAACCTGCAGGGAACAAGAAGACAAGTGTATTTAACACAATCACAACATCACAAAGTGACAAACGGACAATAATAAAACCACCCAACAGTTCTCCTTTTACAAGCAGTGGCGGTTTCTGTGTGGTGGACAGACGAAGCTTCGGATGTGTCTGTAGTGTTTGTGAGATCACCTGTTTGCTTGTGCGACCAGATTGTATTTCTCTTTTGTTATAATTACACAAAATGTCTGGGATTTTTTGTTATTTGGATTGTTCCTTTACCTGACTGTTGTTACTGAAAACAACAAAAATGTTGTTTTCAGTAACAAGGGAATTCAAAGTGCCTTACAGGAAGCAAAAGGAAGTAAAAAACAAAATAACAAACCAAAGGAAAGAGCAAAAGCAGAAAAAGAATCTCATGATGATCTAAAGTATATAAACTAGATACTCCTGTTCAGGGTTGCTGGATAAGTATAAGTAAATATCCTCTGGACTTTCTAACTGTGCTCTAAATTTGTAATGATTACTCCACAGTTTCTAAGTAATAATAAAAACTAAATGTTTCTGTTCTGGAAGATTTTTTTCTGGATTCTAAGTTTGTTCTAATTCCTTTTCCAAGTTGCAATAATAATAATAATCTAAAAAGTATAACATTGGTCTAAATAGTGAGTACTCTACCGTTTAAAGTTGCTTCTCTGGATTATAAGTTTGTTCTAACTCCTTTTCTGGGTTCTCCACAGTTTCTAAAAAGTAATAAAATGAAAAGGGTAAAAGACGCATTAGGGAAAGAAACCCAAAAGCTTTGACCCCAGTCATACAGTAGAAACAGTATGACTTATCAAATGTATATAAACTTTTAAATTCAAGGAAAGTTACAAAAAATTTCTTAAAAAGGTTCCCACCAAATTTAGCAGATATAAATAATTTTGGTAATTCTAATTAAGCTAAAACAAGAACATTTTGGTCAGTTTTAACTTCAGACAGTGAGAAAAATTTGTTTGTGTCTTCTTATTCATGTAAAAATCTGTTTTCAGCTGTTTATGTCTCTTTTAAAGTGTATAAATACACCTTTTCTTCATATTCTAAAAACATAAATTTCAGGGGAACATGGATTTGCATGTGGCTTGTGGGAACAAAGGCTTATTTTCTAACAGGAAAAACAAGTAACAGGAAATTACAAATTAAATGCAAATACAAACTCTTGTATAACACAAGACAGCCTCGTGTTATACAAGAGTTGTGCTATACTTGTCTGATGGTGAAGTTGAATGCTGCTTCGCCATGTTTGGTTCTGGTTCTGGGGGTGAGGAACCAGAACCAGAAGACCTGAGGGGTCTGGAAGGTTGTTATGACAACAGCAGATCTTTAGTGTGTTGTTTTCAGTTGTAATAACTGAAGCTGTGCATTGACTCTAGATCTATAACTCTAGATCTATAACTCTAGATCTATAACTCTAGTTTGCTCCTCTTTAGGCCCCAAAATAATAACTTCAGTTTTGTTTCTGTTCATCTGGAGAAAGTTTTGGCTCATCCACACATTTATCCGCTCTGAGCTTCTGTTCAGTGTCTGCAAGCATCTACTGCAGACACTGAAACTGATTAGTGAGACTTTCATGCAATGTCAAAGCAAATACTTCCAACTGAACTCACATTTGATCGAATTGGTTAAACACATTAATCACAGTTCTGCCTCTGTGTTAAGAGTTTAAATAAAGTATCCTCAAGATAGGTGAACACACCTAATAGCTTATTAGCCATTGTGAAACACTGAATATCCACATACACATATATAAAGGACAGACACAAAAGATGTCCAGATTTTTTTTCACTGATCGTTTATGTGGTCTGTGATGCTTTGGTGCCATTTGATTAAATTAAAGGATTTTTGGAGAATTTAAATTATCTGCTAGAAAAGCAATCAAAAATAAATAAGCAGCTAAATTTAGAAACACTTTGGATGCTCTGGAAAAATGAATAGTCAGAATTCACTATGTTGGTTTTGAATTGTTACTTTGAATTCTTATTGTTTTCTCTCCAAGCCCATTTTTGTTTTATGCTATCAGTACATTAAAACCAAGAAAAATAAACCAACATGAATTGTATTTTTTTTTTTAATCAAAAGTTTTGTAGCATAGCAAATATATAAAATGAAAGGAGCAAAACTCACAAAATCCAAATGTAAACTAAATGATTTAAACTGTCTGGTCCTTTTAGTCGTCTCTCTAACTAATGCTGCTGAGACTCAAGCACAAAAGGCCATCCTCAATTTAATGGTGATAATTTGTTTTATTGCAGAAAAGACTCAAGTGAAAGAACCTGAGAAACAGCAAAGCAGCTTTGTACAGGGAAACTGGCATAGAGGACACAGAGGGTGAGTTGTAATAAAAGAGATTTCTGTTTTTGTTTATGATGAACAAAGATAAAAAATCAAATATCTATTTTCATCCCTCTGTTTTGAATTTTGTCACGTTACAACCATAAAGTTATTGGGATTTTAATTGAAATCCCAATAACACAACACAAAGGTTTGTGATAACATAGATAGTATTACACTAGTTGTTTTGAAGGAAATAACTACCCCAGAGGATTTGTAGCTGTAGCTGAATTGTAAGGTGGAGGATTGAAGGAGGCCGGATTTATGAGAGAGAATCTGGCAAAATGGTTCGTTTAGAAAATGTAAAGAATACATGAAGTTTGAGAAAACAGAAAAATAAACTCAAAGATGACTCAATGAACCACGTATCAGACATCTTTAAGCTGCGAAGCTTATTTTAACACCTTAAATCTTGTTTTCTTTCTAAAAGCATAATGAACATAACATGATCAAAAATATGATTGCAGTTGAAAAATGTCTTCTTAGATAGTTGCCTGGTGTCAGTTTCAGATCCACATCAAACATCTCCTGTCTCTTTGTGCCAAACCTTTCAGAAACAGGAACCTTGTTTATCGTCTGGCAGCGTCCAGGTGTGGGTGTGTTTAGAGGAGGAGGAAAAGCAGCTTCATAAAATCCAGACTCCTGGTTGCTGCTTTCACATTTTGGACACAAACAGCAAATTCTCTTCAGTAAGGTAAGTTTATGAGAACCCAATAATTTAATGAGGTATTTATGTTTGTACTAATCCTACATGTAGAAAATATTTTAATTTCAAAAAGACATTGGTTTATGGGAAAATTGTATATTTTATTATTACTTTTACCTGTAATAGAGCTTATGCCTTACCACTGGTCAGAAGCATTTGACTACCAAAGTAAGCTGGTACAGAGGGCGACTTCATGAAGTTGAACAGTGTGAAATGTATGGCACAAAAAACGTTTTTACATAAATAATTTTACTTCTAACTTAAACTTATAACGTTTCCCATGTTAACTTTTATCTCATCTCTGATATGTTACAGACGATGAAGCATCAGATCTGTCTCTCACTGCTGCTCAGTATGTTTTTATTTAATCATCCAGACTATGCTGAACATGTATTTATATTATTTTATTTTTTTCTGTAGAATTTCAGTTTCTCCATTTACTTACTGGACACTGAAAAGTGAACTAGTGGAAATTAAACATTTTGTTTGCTGTTTCTGGTTGTTTTCTGCTGTTTCTAGCAGCTCTGCTGATCTGTGGATCATCAGGGCAAATTTGTCAGGAAACCAGCTGCACTATTGATGGATGCCTCTGGACTTTGAATATTAGCTGCAACAACCCGACTACGGCCTGGCAGCTTCAATGTAGAACAGATAATGACCATTTGAATCTGTTCTGCAGTTGTGTAAACAAACTTCAACCTCCATACGTCTTTCAACGTCATGTCCCCCTTTCAGGTTTGTTCCTTCAGAGTCCTGGAACATTTTCTTGTTTAGCCTCAGAAGATAAAAGGGAAAATTTCTCTGTAAAGTGTAACTAAATGTTCTCCTGAGTAGAACTGAAATCACATGTTTATGAGAAATGAAGCCTGCATGCACACTTAAAAGAAATAGATTCCTGAACTTTTCAATAATATGGTTAGAATCAGATACGTCCTTAAGAACTTTCTGTGATTTTAATTTCCAGATACGCTCACATTGAACAGGAATTGCCAAACTTACTGCAGCAGCAGCAATAGTGACAACAGCAACGACGACAGCAGCAATAGTGACAACAGCAACGACGACAGCAGCAATAGTGACAACAGCAACGATGACAGCAGCAATAGTGACAACAGCAACGATGACAGCAGCAATAGTGACAACAGCAACGACGACAGCAGCAATAGTGACAACAGCAACGATGACAGCAGCAATAGTGACAACAGCAACAACGACAGCAGCAGCAATGATAGGAAGTTGTATGTTTATATATATATATATATACAGGTGCTGGTCATAAAATTAGAATATTGTGATAAAGTTCATTATTTTCCATAATGTCATGATAAAAATTAAATTGTCATATATTTTAGATTCATTGCACACCAACTGAAATATTTCAGGTCTTTTATTGTTTTAATTTTGATGATTTTGGCAAACAGCTCTTGAAAACCCAAAATCCCTGTCTCAAAAAATTAGAATATTATGAAAAGGTTCTCTGAACGAGCAATAAAAATAATCATCTGAATCAACAAAGTAACTCTAAACACCTGAAAAAGATTCCTGAGGCCTTTAAAAACTCCCAGCCTGGTTCGTTACTCAAAACCGCAATCATGGGTCAGATTGCTGACCTGACTGCTGTCCAGAAGGCCATCACTGACATCCTCAAGCAATTCCAGACCAAAACCGATTCCAGACCAAATTAAATTTTCATCTCCATAAAACTTTTCAGCAGATGGAAGCATGAAGTGCTCCAAAATCTTCTGATAGCTGCTGCATTGATCCTGCCCTTGATAAAACCCAGTGGACCAACACCAGCAGCTGACATGGCACCCAGACCATCACTGACTGTGGGTACTTGACACTGGACTTCTGGCATTTTGGCATTTCCTTCTCCCCAGTCTTCCTCCAGAGTCTGGCACTTTGATTTCCGAATGACATGCAAAGTTTGCTTTCATCCGAAAAAAGTACTTTGGACCACTGAACAACAGTGGTCCAAAGTGCTGCTTCTCTGTAGCCCAGGTCAGGCGCTTCTGCCGCTGTTTCTGGTTCAAAAGTGGCTTGACCTTTGACCTGGGGAATGCGGCACCTGTAGCCCATTTCCTGCACACGCCTGTGCACAGTGGCTCTGGATGTTTCTACTCCAGACTCAGTCCACTGCTTCCCCCAAGGTCTGGAATCGGCCCTTCTCCACAATCTTCCTCAGGGTCCGGTCACCTCTTCTCGTTGTGTAGCGTTTTCTGCCACACTTTTTCCTTCCTACTGACTTCCCACTGAGGTGCCTTGATATAACACTCTGCAAACAGCCGATTCGTTCAGAAATTTCTTTCTGTGTCTCACCCTCTTGCTTGAGGATGTCAGTGATGGCCTTCTGGACAGCAGTCAGGTCAGCAGTCTGACCCATGATGGCGGTTTTGAGTAATGAACCAGGCTGGGAGTTTTTAAAGGCCTCAGGAATCTTTTTCAGGTGTTTAGAGTTACTTTGTTGATTCAGATGATTATTTTTATTGCTCGTTCAGAGAACCTTTTCATAATATTCTAATTTTTTGAGACAGGGATTTTGGGTTTTCATGAGCTGTTTGCCAAAATCATCAAACTGTGGCCAGGGGGCTGTGTGGCCCTCAGGGTCAAAATTTGAGATCGGTACAAATTTGGTTCAATAGACCTGGTAGTTAATGCAAATGCAATTAAAAATGTTAATTGGGACACTTTTGTTTTTTTACTGAGATGATGCTTTTCAAAAGAAATGGTGACAAAAATATTCTTAAAATGGAAAACGAATCCAGGTAGACGAAAGAAAAAAAATCTGATTAGGATATTGTGATTTTTTGTTCTTCTAGCAGCGTAAACAAAGTTTTATACTGCAGACCCACAATGATTTACAATTCATTTTCTTTAAAAATCAGGAAACTTTTTTGTTTTTATCATTAAAATATTGCATATTTACAATATTATTTCAAATAATTTAAAATGTAAAATTTAAAATGTAAAATGTAATTTAAAATGAAACATTTTCAATTACATTGTTTTTGCATTTTAATGAATAAAATTTGTGACTTATAACTACTTTTATTTTGAAACCTTCGGCCACTGTAACAAAATATTTGGATATTTAATGTATGGTAGGACTTATTTTATTCAAGAAGTATAATTTACACAACAGTTACCACTATGAATTTGATCAAGTATTAAGAAAATATTTTTCTTCCACAGTTGCATCACCGTCTCATCCCAGAATCGTTCATCTTTTAAGATAGAGCTGGACGGTTCTGGCTGTTCGCTAAAAGTCATTCAGACTGCTGATGATCAAACAGGCAAGTAATTTAAAGTGACAAAATTGTCCTGCAATTGTCATATTAGCAGCTTTCGTGAAGAAAAACTTAATCCTTTCAATAGTAAGAAAATTAACTAAGATCTTTTTAGAATACAATTTGTTTCTGTCACTTTACGTCTTAGTGAACATTTTCAACCATTCAGTGATGTTAAAGATGAAATTAATGCTTTCAAACAAACAGATATGGAATATTTTATCCGTCCATTATCTGCTGGTGCCTTTCTGCAGGTCGCCAGCCCATCGCAGGGAAAACATATTTTATGTCTTAAGCTCATTTTTCACTTTCCTCATATAAAATTAATATGATTTCACAACTTGAAGACAGACATGATTATGGAAAAAGTCCCTCATGTAATAGTTCTTATCTTTGGTTTCCATGGAGAAGGGAGTGGAAGTGGAAGTGGACCTACTGAAGATGACTGCGTTAGAAATCAAGGTAAGAAGTTTAGCCTTCAGTTGAATAAAGTCATGGATAATATATGATTTAAAATGAGCTGGAGTCCTGCCAGTTTTAGATGTCTCTGCTCCAACACAGCTGATTGAAATGACCCACCAACCTCCTCAGCAGGTCAAAGTTCTCCAGAGGTTCTGCTAATGAAGGATCATTTAATCCAGGTCCGTTGAACGAGAGAGCTAAAACATGCAGGTTACTGACCATTGAGGACGAGAGATGAAATGTATTGAAGTTCTCAGTGTTGTGCTGTGAATCTGGAAGACGTGGGCTGGGTTTGGGTGTGATGACCGCTGGATCTGTGAGGGAAGTTTGCTTCAGTAACATAAGGTGCGCTAGAATCATAACTTTAAAGCTGTTCATGTGTTTAATAAGCCCGACGATCCCTCGTGAGGGATCTGTTTTCGGGTCTTTTCGGCTTTCTCCGTAAACAACCGCTCCACGTTACTTTTTTTTTTCTGTCCGATAGAGAAGGCTTTCATCATTCGAAAACTATCCCGCATCCAAGTTTTGCTCAACATGTTATGGTTTTACAGCTATTTCAAAACAGCTGTCGAGACTGAAAGGTCCTCGGAGATTTTGTACTTTTTCTAAAACTCTCTTCGAGAACAACCCTTTTAGTTGAGCAGAGCTCCATCGACAAGAATCACATGACAGGAAAGGGACTGACCTTTGTAGATATCATATAATCAGCTACGTAAATTTACTACCGGGTCTGAATTTTGTCTGCGTAATGAGACCCTCTCTCGTGCGTAATCCGTGCGCCCTGCATGCGTTCTTTGTACGGAGATTTGTTTGATGAATACGGACTGAAAACGTTGGAGTTACGTCACTTTTCAGCGTTCCGTCAGTTCAGTTTTGATTTATTTATGGAAAATCTATCATTTTTGATGGCACAGCAGAAGAACGTATGTTGTGTCCGCTTCCATATTAGAAATGTAGAGCTTTTGCTCCTTCACGTCACTTCCTTTGGGGGGAGGGTGGAGAAGGGTTGTCTTCGCATCTGCCTGAATAAAATGTAGTTGCGACCCTGCGGTGATTTATTTATGTTTTACTGAAAATATGTTTGTTTGTTTTTTGTTCATTACTTTGTAGTAAAACACAATTTTATGTAATTACTATTATTTTCCTTTGCTAGCTATACTTCAAAAAGTTATTTTTTTACTGTTTTACTGCGTTTCAATAAAAGTTTTCCAGTTGGAGTCAAAGTAATAGCAACAGTTCATTATTATTATTATATATATTATACATTTATAGATATGAATGTGGTAAATGTCATGACCAATGGCTAGATTATATGTACTAAGTTTCATTCAATGGTAATCAGTGATTTAATTTAAAGAAATTCCCAGGATTGATGTGAAAAACACATTTGGCACAGTTTGGAGACATTTTTGGATAAATGACCTCTCCACCTGGGACATTTTTCAGTAAAACATTTATAAAACACTATATTTTTCAACTGAGTGAGTCCAAATTTGGTGAACTTTTACCCAACATGTAGATCTAATAGTCTAAACTACTTTTTTGTGTGAAACATAATATTTTAGAGACGTTTTGCAATGTTTATAACAAAATTTTTGTGAGGTAAAAAAATGCTACATTTATTGTATTTAATTTAAGCAGGGTAAAAGCACAATAGTACTGACACCAGGAAATGATTCTTTGATGTCTTACCTTTACAGAGATACCAAAAGTTTACACTTTAATCTGATAACTGTGAGGCTATTAGTGATTTATTTTTGGATGTTTACAAAGCCCTTTCCACCCTTAGGGCATAAAGGGTTAAGGCTGCATTCACACCAGCCCTGTTTAGTCTGCTGTAATCGAACTGTACTCCGTTTGCCTAGAAAGTCCGGTTTGTTTGGGGAGGTGTGAATCAAACTCTGGCCCAACTAAAAACCTTGGTCTCGGTTTGGTTGAAGTGAACTCTGGTGTGGTTCAAATGGATATGTGAATGCCAAGCAGAGCAGAGGCCAAGCAAACCAGAGACGAGAGAAAAGCAGGAAGTGAAATGCAGTGCAGGGCATTCTGGGTAACTACAATCAAAACAAATATGCAAATCTAGCTGGAGAAATGGATCATAGCTGTTTACCAAAAACAAAAGTGAAATCCTACAACGCTGCTCCATTTTTGTTTGCATTTTGTGAAGAAGGAAGTTGTGCTCAGTGTCTTCTTCAGAGATTTTTGTGTCATTTCCTTCAGTGGTTCTTGATGCAGCGCCTCAGGCGAGGAGGGGAACAGGTAGCTCTAACTGTTTAGTTAGTTTGACTCAGTGCAGTGTGAAATCGAGGCACATCAGCTGAAAATTTAACAAATATTGCAGCTTTTGTCCCCAGTCAGACAGAGTATACCAGACTATTAGGTGTGAAAACAACTTTATAGATAAAATTTTATTAATGACATATTGTTTTCTTCATAAAACAAAAATGATTAAGAAATATAAATCATCTTTTTTGCTTGTTTTTAAAGGAACACATTTGAGGCAAATTGACGAAAACGAAACTTGGATTAAAGCCTTGCAAAGGTGCAGTAATTCAAATTCCTCTCTGGTTGAAATCACCAACCAAACAGTACAGGATGCAGTTTACTGTCTCATGAGGAATAAAACAGGCTTGCAGAACGGTGTCTGGGTCGGCCTGGAGAGATCCATCTTTGGCATCAATCCAGAGTGGATCTGGACGTCTCGGAGCAAAACTATAAATCCTGACTGGACCAGCAACCATCCTGTTGACCGCTTCAACAACCACTGTGGAAAGGTTGTCTTGGTTAAGGGTCAAGTCAAGCTGGTGGATGAAAACTGCCATAAGAGTTTACCTTTCATCTGCCAAGGTAAACTGGGTTTGTAGTCTGATAATCTGATCTTTGGGATTTTTATTGATAGTTATGGTTTACTTTGATTCGACAAGTTGTGTAAAAAGATGATTAAATATTCAAAACTGATGAAAAAAATGGTTGTAAAATGTTTATTTTCTCATCTCAGGTAAAATATAAACAAGTTAAGAGGCCCTGAAAACTTCTCTGAAGATCTTCTGATTACTTTGAAGGATTATTCACAGCTGATGCTTCAGATTTCACCTTTCTGATTATTACTTATGAGGCATGTAGTTTCTGTATTTCTATAGGCTAATATCATAACTGTTACTATCCATTAATACATTTTAAGGTGATTTTGTTTGATTACATCACTTCTGATTTTAATTTATCTTAATCATTTAAATGTATTTTTAATTTTGTTCCTGAACCTTAAAGAAATAAGATTAAAAACCAATTGCTGTCGTTGGTAAAGTCTTCTGATAGTGGTGGGGATTACAAAGTCTTGGATTAGGATAATCTGAGTGAATGTTATCTTGTGCAAACGACCAGATGATATGTAAATAACTGGTTATTATTGAGTTCAGCACCTGAATAAATGTACAGTTTTCACTGCAGCAGCCAACAACAGCTAAAAGTTACCAAAATGTTTAGGTTTGTCCTTTCATGGACAAATTTAAAATTTTTATCAAGTAAACTACAAATATGTGTTGTATGTTTGTAGTAGAGACACTAAAGAGAGGAGATATTGGTGGAAACGATGCAGAAGCAGCTCAGGTCTCTGCTATTTATAAACCAACACTGTAAAAAAGCAAACAGGATAAAAGTCATAATTAATGTTTGTTCATGTTTTTAGGTCTGGTCCACACAGAGCCAGATATCTGGGAAACTAAAACATTACGACTAATGAGGAAATTTGAGAAAACTCCATATTTGTGTTTGCATGTCAGAAAGAGAAAATAAAGATTTATGGTCTTTACAGTCAAATAATTCACCAACATATCAACATACTTTCATTGATGTGATTCCCAGCCAGCATTGTTTTATTAACTTTATTGTAAAAGTCTATTTAAAAGTAGCTTTGTCCACACCTGGCACCAGGTTTAATTCCTAACAGGAAGTCAGGGTTGTTTTGAAGCAATCTGATTGGCTGACAGGGTTTAGCTTAGCGCTACGCTGCCCCCTACAGGTTTGGCTTGTTGTAGGTTCATGTGAATGAAAACTTTTCTGAAACTGATCCTGTGTGTACGATATTTTTAAATGACGTGGTGGAGGTATTTGTTTTTATAAAGACCTGGCTGTGAGAGAACAAGGCTTTATCAAAATGTAAACATATTTTTGCTGCTGTGACGGTGGTGGGATTTCAACTTTGCACTTCCTGTTCATGACAATCCAGATGTTATAAAACTTTATGAAAAGACACCAGAGGGGGACAAAAATACAGCGTGTATATGTAACAATATTTGCCAACTCTTTTTTAAATGTAATTTTACATTGTAAACATGATTTTACTGTCTTAAATCTATGAATAAATAAAAAAGCTTGTTAATATTAGCGTCGTCTCACATTTCATGAAGAAAATACTCATCTTTTACCTCAGATTATTGATATGCTTATCAATACTCCCTCAAAGTTTCTGTAGTTTATTTCTTCATTTAGAAACATGTTTTTAGGCAGAGGGACAGCTTGTTCACTTTTATGAATTTGGTTTCTTCTTGTATCTTAATTTTCCTGCATGTATTTATAAACTACCAACATCTTAAATGGAAGTAGACATGGAACAATTCACAAAATAAATTAAATAATTAAATTAATTAATTAATTAATTATTTAATTAATTAATTAATTAATTATTTAATTAATTAATTAATTAATTAATTAATTAATTAAATTAATTAATTAATTAAATAAATAAATAAATTCTGTCTGTTGCTTGAGGAGAGAGGAGCTGAGTAAGAAAACATGACAGAACAAATGTTTCAATTAAAACAGTTCTTTTTGTAATAGTATCACAATGGCATTGCAACAATAATATACCAAGCAGCTGTAAGATTTCTCTTCAGAGTGGGTCTTCGTGTGTTCTACTACAGTCTGTCTCCTCTTGAAAGCTTTCTTACAAACAGAGCAGCTGTAAGGTTTCTCTCCAGAGTGGGTTCTTGTGTGTTCTACTAAAATGTGTCTCCTCTGGAAAGCCGCCTTACAGATGGAGCAGCTGTAAGGTCTCTCTCCAGTGTGGATTGTCATATGTCGCACTGAATCCTTCTTGCATTTAAAAGCTGCGTTACAGACAGAACATCTGAAAGGTCTATGCCGAGTGTGAACTGCCATGTGTTTTTTTTAAATAAACTTTTGTCAAAACACCACTGCTACAGACGGAGCAGCTGAAAGGTTTCTCTTCACTGTGTGTCTTCATGTGTTGTGACAAAGCGTGATTCCATGTAAAGGTTTTGTCACAGATGGAACAACTGAAAGGTTTTTCTCCAGTGTGGATTCTTTTGTGTTCAAACAAATATGGTCTCCGGTTGAATGTCTTCCCACACTCAGAGCAGCGGTGTAACTTTTGACCTTTCTTGTCAACTGGATTGGTGTTTTTCTTCCCAGACCTGAAACCTGTCTGAGCTTCACTGCTCTCCTCCCAGTTTCCATCACTGTCGTCTGTCCCTGAAGACTCTGGAGAAGAATGAGAAGTTTCATCTTGATCATCTGATTCTAGACATTCATCTGGGTCGGGTTTTATAGTCTCCATTTTCTTCTCAGTCTGGTTATGATGCAGTTCGGGGGGCTGAGGTTTCTCTCCCTCATCTTCACTTTTCACAGGAACAGGACTAAATGGTATCATCTAACAAATGTTCTTGCATTATTATGTCATTATATCTCTTGAAAACAGTGCTAGGTTCCGAACCAAAGACTGAATGCTGAAATTAAATCAAAAGATGTTTCCATATGGTTTAAGGGTGTACACATTCCTCTCACAAAATGCTTGTTTTCAAACTTACTTGTACAGAATTTATGTCACATTAAGGTGCAGAAAAAATTTTAACTCGTGGTTTTATGCATATCATGGTATTTTAACTGATTCGTGTTTTTAAAACGGATGTAAAAGACGATAATTACCATTAAACTGGGAAGCCATTTTTGCTGTTCTCCTCAGTGGTTGATGTGCTTCCAGCTGGCAGACTAAACTAGCAGCAAAAACTCGGAGCTTCGGTTGAGCCAAGAGGAAAATTCAGCAAAAACAAAATGAAAACCCTAAAAAAAAACGTACAAACAGGGTTAAAGATACTTTTACAAGATTCACGATGGAAAGCCGACTCAAAACGGAAGTTTTACGTTCTTCTTCTTCTTGATTTGTATTTGCTTTTTGCAAAAAAGCTGTAGAATGCATTACCGCCACCTGCTGGAATGGAAGAAACACAAACACTTTCACAACAATGGAGATTCATAGAGATAAAATGTAAAATTAAACTTAATTTTCTGTTTTAATAAAAAAGAGAAAGAGATTACCCTCCAACCTCCAAAGAAATACTTTTAATATTTTACATAAAAAAAAATAAATAAATCTGAGTCATTGCCACAAATGTAACCTTACCGATAAGGATACTTCTTTTAATATCTAAAAATATTGCCAATTGTATTTTAGTCAAATTCTTTATCCTAGTGGTTAATAATACTTATATTTTACACTCCAATATGTCATAAGAGTCACTTGTAATAGCTTGATTGGACTCTTAAATGCCTCAAGATATATTGATTGATTGATTGAATATATCAACCAATAATAGATTGATTTTATTTAAATTGGCAAAAAGCACATTAATTAATGTAAAATGTTGTCATAAATATACCAGATCTATCAAAAAGCTAATTTCCATCAGTCCCAATTTAATAACTGCTATCAAAATATGTTAATATCTGTATTTCTGTCCAGCTTCTTGTCCTCTGAAGGCGTAGATAACCAGTTTAATAGAGGATTGCATCAGAATGCTGGGATTATCATCACAACAAAACTATCTAGAAGTCCCCAAACGATTATGAGGATTCATCAAGAAAAAACATTACTTTCCACCAATCGTCTACTGTACAGGAATCAATTTAATTTGGCACCAGTTTACAAATGTAATCTCAAGGCACTTTACAACACAAAAGGTCCAGTTCATATCCAGGTAAAAAGAGTTCAACCTCATCAACATTCAATACAAATCATTCCAATACTGTGGAAAACGGTTTTTGTTAGGGACCAAAACCACCTGTGACTATTTGAGACGTCCTCTAAATACATGCTTACATGTTTATTTTAATAGTTCAAAAACAAAATATACTTTAATAGTCATTTAATTGAGGTGTGTTGAACCAAGTTCCTCAAGGCCTGGAACTGAGGACTGGTGTACAGTCATTCTTATCTCTTAAGTTTTGGCCGGGGTCTTGGCAGCTGAAAAGTTACTCATCAGTATGGATTTTTATATGATGTGTGAATGTATTTTTCCACTTGAATGTTGCCTTACAAACAGAGCAGCTATAAGGTCTCTCTCCTGTGTGACTTCTCATATGACATGTTAGACTTACACAGTGGGCAAAGTTCTTCCCACAGACCGAGCAGCTGTAAGGCTTCTCTCCAGTGTGAGTTTTTACATGGGCCAATAAGACGTTTTTCCTTTTGAAAGCTGCTGTACAGAGAGAACAGCTGTAAGGTTTTTCCTCAGAGTGACACTTCATGTGAACAGTTAAATACGACCTGAAACTAAAGCTTCGGCCGCAGACGGAGCATCTAAACGGCTTCTCCCCAGTGTGGATTCTTGTGTGTTCAATTAATGCATTTTTACTTTTAAGAGCTGTACCACAGACAGAACATTTGAACGGTCTTTCCCCTGTGTGGACCTTTGAGTGTTTTTGCAAGTTTCCTTTTGAAGAAAAGGTTTTGTTACAGATGGAGCAGCTGAAAGGATTTTCTCCGGTGTGTATTCTGTGGTGTCCTAACAAACCTTGCCTGCTTCTGAATGTTTTACCGCAGTCGGGACAGATGTGTAACTTTTTACTTTTGCCACATTTTCTATCAACAACAGGAACGGCGTCATTTTTCACAGAGTTTAAATCTGACTGAGCTTCACTTTCCTCCCAGTGTCCATCACTGACGTCCGTTTCTGAAGAACAGTTTGAAGTTTCGTCAGCATCTGATTCCTCAGAGTCTCTGTTCCCCTCAGTCTGACTGGGAAGAAGTTCTGAGAGCTGAGGTTTCTCTTCATCATCTTCACTCTTCACATGAACAGGACTGAAAGTTAACTCTTTGATCTCATTCTCCTCCTCTTCTTCTTTAATCTGTGGAGGCTTCTGGTCCTCCTGGTCTGGTCTGGGACTCCAGTCGTCCTCCTCAACAACCAGCTCCTCTTTGACCACCAACACTTGTTGGACATCTGCAGGAAACACAAACAAGTTATATCAGTTTATTGTCAGAATTTGACAATAAAAACTAAAAATAAATCTACTAAACTGTTGGGGGGAAATCTGATCACCACAACAGCATGATAAGGCAGGGTAGACTCTTTAAAACTGTTCAGAGTCATTGTAAATAAATTAGAAAGCCTCATATGTTTAGGCTTAGTTTTGTTGTAACATAATGGCTGAAGTTCTAGAGTGTTCTCCTTCAGAAACTACTGCTACTAAAGATCCACAGTGAAGATCAGACAAACTTTTACTGAATTTGGGTAAAAAAAAAAAAAAGATTTTATAAGTAATAGGTATAATGTGGCAGTTCGTTTAAATTTTTTACTGTATTAACCAGCATTCTGTCACTTTTAAAGCATAAAAAAAATAACATTATGCGTGTACCCTGGGAAGTGATACCCTGGGAACTAAAATGCACGTTGTGTGTTTGCCACTGTTTTAATACAACTTTTTCCTATTTATTTACATAAAGAGCATAATGGGTGCTAGTCATTTTTTCTCCTTTGTTGGATATTTTTTATGCAACTTCAAAGATTTTAAAGGCCTAAAATTAAGATAAATGATTTTTATTTTTTTATGACTAAAGGAGCTGCAAAGCAATCTTAACAGGGTAACTATGTTTCAAACCTTCACTCTGCCAGCTACAATCATTATGTCTGTTAAAATAACCTCAACAAATCAACCAGAGAACATTAGGTTGTGGTATGTTTTTATCTAAAAAAGAGCTGACAGGAAAAATGATAATATTCTGTCAAATAAACTACTGTTAACTCTAGCATGTATTTTTGCTATAACTTTTTTGTGTGTTTTTGCATAAAATAAATTAAGAACAAATCATGTAAAAATGAAACATTACCATAACTGTCAGGATTCATTTTATTTTAGAAGCTGTAGAAACAAGTATTGCTTTTGTTTTAAATGAAATCAGATTATACATTATCATCGCAATTTCTTTAAGATAATTATGTTATAATGCTATCAAGTGTGTAAAATACCATAAATATTATACTCAAACTGATTACTGTCAAGAAAAATTGTGAAGTATTTTGCTTAAATTTGGTTGTATGTAAATAAATCAGTGATTGTTGGACAATGTTCACAAACTTGCTCAACATATATTTTTCCCGTTTGTTTTGTTACATTTGAATGTAATAAACGTTAGTTTGTATTTGAAGGTGTGAAATAATTTGGAAACAAATACACTGTTCCTAAAATGCTACAGTTATGGAAAGATGTAAAACATATAAACCATAAAGCTGAGAGCGCGTCTGCTCACCATCTGGTGGCTCCTCCATCGTCCTTTCCTTTCTCCAGCACTATGGACTTCCTATGTTTTCATACAATCGCAGAAGAATATTTTATCTCCTTAAAGTCCACCAGAAATAGTTCTTCATCAAAGTGTCTCTGACTCGTTGTGCTCCTGTCTGCCTCCAGCTAAAGAGCTAAGCTAACACTGCTACTTCCGGGAGGAAGTTCAGCTAAAAAGAATTTAAGAAAACACGAAAAACACAACAGAGAAGAGTAATGACTTTTAACAGAAGCTGTTATACTCGTAGGACATTCTCAACGAAGTAACTTCATACACAGAAGGGAAAAAAGGAAACTGAACTTGCCCGCATAGCTTCTGTTGACAGTCGAAGATCACTTCCGGCCGACCGCAGTGAAGTTAGTTTCAAGTTGGATATTCGATATTCGAGCTCCGCGGAGTGAGCGGCGTTTACCTCAAGGTTGATCCGATTTATGAACGCTAATGTCGGCCAGCGGTTCTCCACCGCTCCCGGCCCGAGCTCCGCGGAGTAACCGACGTTTAGCTGAAAGTTGATCCGATTTCGGAACGCTACTCTCGGCCAGCGGTTCTCTATCGCTCCCGGCCGCAGCGCCCGAAGGTTCACTTAGGGACTATCAACAAATTACTGAACCTAACATTCCTGTCAAAGAAATATAATGTTTTCTTCAATAGCTTCCAGGTCATTTGACCTAATGACTCAAAATCACTTTGAAATAATTATACTAGTCTCTTTAGATGAGGCACAGTCATTTGTTTTCCATTTTAAATCATTTTCCATTTTTAATTAATTTTTTTCATCAAAATTGAGGGTTTTTATTCAATAGCTTCCAGGTCATGTGACCTAATGACTCAAAATCACTTTGAAATAATTATAATAGTCTCTATAGATGAGGCACAGACATTTGTTTTCCATTTTAAATCATTTTCCATATTTTAGGAATTTTTTTCATCAAAATTGAGGGTTTATCTTCAATAGCTTCCAGGTCATGTGACCTAATGACTCAAAATCACTTTGAAATAATTCTACTAGTCCCTATAGATGAGGCACAGACATTTGATTTCCATTTTAAATCATTTTCCATTTTTTAGGAATTTTTTTCATCAAAATTGAGGGTTTTTATTCAATAGCTTCCAGGTCATGTGACCTAATGACTCAAAATCACTTTGAAATAATTCTACTAGTCTCTTTATATGAGGCACAGACATTTGTTTTCCATTTTTAGCCATTTTCCATTTTTAATTAATTTTTTTCATCAAAATTGAGGGTTTATCTTCAATAGCTTCCAGGTCATGTGACCTAATGACTCAAAATCACTTTGAAATAATTATAATAGTCCCTATAGATGAGGCACAGACATTTCTTTTCCATTTTAAATCATTTTCCATTTTTAATTAATTTTTTTCATCAAAATTGAGGGTTTTTATTCAATAGCTTCCAGGTCATGTGACCTAATGACTCAAAATCACTTTGAAATAATTATAATAGTCTCTATAGATGAGGCACAGACATTTGTTTTCCATTTTAAATCATTTTCCATATTTTAGGAATTTTTTTCATCAAAATTGAGGGTTTATCTTCAATAGCTTCCAGGTCATGTGACCTAATGACTCAAAATCACTTTGAAATAATTATAATAGTCCCTATAGATGAGGCACAGACATTTGATTTCCATTTTTAGCCATTTTCCATTTTTTAGGAATTTTTTTCATCAGAATTGAGGGTTTTTATTCAATAGCTTCCAGGTCATGTGACCTATTGATTCAAAATCACTTTGAAATTGTTCTACTAGTCTGTATAGATGAGGCACAGTCATTTGTTTTCCATTTTAAATCATTTTCAATTTTTAAAGAATTTTTTTTGCCAAAATTGAGTATTTTTCTTCAATAGCTTCCAGGTCATGTGACCTAAAAAATGTCTGTGCCTCATCTAAAGAGACTATTATAATTATTTCAAAGTGATTTTGAGTCAATAGGTCACATGACCTGGAAGCTATTGAAGAAAAACCCTCAATTTTGATGAAAAAAATTAATTAAAAATGGAAAATGGCTAAAAATGGAAAACAAATGTCTGTGCCTCATATAAAGAGACTAGTAGAATTATTTCAAAGTGATTTTGAGTCATTAGGTCACATGACCTGGAAGCTATTGAATAAAAACCCTCAATTTTGGCAAAAAAAAATTCTTTAAAAATTGAAAATTATTTAAAATGGAAAACAAATGACTGTGCCTCATATAAAGAGACTAGTAGAACAATTTCAAAGTGATTTTGAATCAATAGGTCACATGACCTGGAAGCTATTGAATAAAAACCCTCAATTTTGATGAAAAAAATTAATTAAAAATGGAAAATGATTTAAAATGGAAAAGAAATGTCTGTGCCTCATCTATAGGGACTATTATAATTATTTCAAAGTGATTTTGAGTCATTAGGTCACATGACCTGGAAGCTATTGAATAAAAACCCTCAATTTTGATGAAAAAAATTAATTAAAAATGGAAAATGATTTAAAATGGAAAACAAATGACTGTGCCTCATCTAAAGAGACTATTATAATTATTTCAAAGTGATTTTGAGTCAATAGGTCACATGACCTGGAAGCTATTGAATAAAAACCCTCAATTTTGATGAAAAAAATTAATTAAAAATGGAAAATGATTTAAAATGGAAAACAAATGACTGTGCCTCATCTAAAGAGACTATTATAATTATTTCAAAGTGATTTTGAGTCAATAGGTCACATGACCTGGAAGCTATTGAATAAAAACCCTCAATTTTGATGAAAAAAATTAATAAAAAATGGAAAATGGCTAAAAATGGAAAACAAATGTCTGTGCCTCATATAAAGAGACTAGTAGAATTATTTCAAAGTGATTTTGAGTCATTAGGTCACATGACCTGGAAGCTATTGAAGAAAAACCCTCAATTTTGATGAAAAAAATTAATTAAAAATGGAAAATGATTTAAAATGGAAAAGAAATGTCTGTGCCTCATCTATAGGGACTATTATAATTATTTCAAAGTGATTTTGAGTCATTAGGTCACATGACCTGGAAGCTATTGAATAAAAACCCTCAATTTTGATGAAAAAAATTCCTAAAAAATGGAAAATGATTTAAAATGGAAATCAAATGTCTGTGCCTCATCTATAGGGACTATTATAATTATTTCAAAGTGATTTTGAGTCATTAGGTCACATGACCTGGAAGCTATTGAAGATAAACCCTCAATTTTGATGAAAAAAATTCCTAAAATATGGAAAATGATTTAAAATGGAAAACAAATGTCTGTGCCTCATCTAAAGAGACTATTATAATTATTTCAAAGTGATTTTGAGTCAATAGGTCACATGACCTGGAAGCTATTGAAGAAAAACCCTCAATTTTGATGAAAAAAATTAATTAAAAATGGAAAATGGCTAAAAATGGAAAACAAATGTCTGTGCCTCATATAAAGAGACTAGTAGAATTATTTCAAAGTGATTTTGAGTCATTAGGTCACATGACCTGGAAGCTATTGAATAAAAACCCTCAATTTTGGCAAAAAAAAATTCTTTAAAAATTGAAAATTATTTAAAATGGAAAACAAATGACTGTGCCTCATCTATACAGACTAGTAGAACAATTTCAAAGTGATTTTGAATCAATAGGTCACATGACCTGGAAGCTATTGAATAAAAACCCTCAATTTTGATGAAAAAAATTCCTAAAAAATGGAAAATGGCTAAAAATGGAAATCAAATGTCTGTGCCTCATCTATAGGGACTAGTAGAATTATTTCAAAGTGATTTTGAGTCAATAGGTCAAATGACCTGGAAGCTATTGAAGAAGAACCCTCAATTTTGATGAAAAAAATTAATTAAAAATGGAAAATGATTTAAAATGGAAAAGAAATGTCTGTGCCTCAATTAAAGGGACTATTATAATTATTTCAAAGTGATTTTGAGTCAATAGGTCACATGACCTGAAAGCTATTGAAGAAAAATCCTCAATTTTGATGAAAAAAATTCCTAAAAAATGGAAAATGATTTAAAATGGAAATCAAATGTCTGTGCCTCATCTATAGG
Source organism: Poecilia mexicana (assembly GCF_051168715.1). Classification (NCBI taxonomy): domain Eukaryota; kingdom Metazoa; phylum Chordata; class Actinopteri; order Cyprinodontiformes; family Poeciliidae; genus Poecilia; species Poecilia mexicana. The sequence continues at coordinate 21,146,369 of NW_028263380.1, read as the reverse complement.
GACTATTATAATTATTTCAAAGTGATTTTGAGTCATTAGGTCACATGACCTGGAAGCTATTGAATAAAAACCCTCAATTTTGATGAAAAAAATTCCTAAAAAATGGAAAATGGCTAAAAATGGAAATCAAATGTCTGTGCCTCATCTATAGGGACTAGTAGAATTATTTCAAAGTGATTTTGAGTCAATAGGTCAAATGACCTGGAAGCTATTGAAGAAAAACCCTCAATTTTGATGAAAAAAATTAATTAAAAATGGAAAATGATTTAAAATGGAAATCAAATGTCTGTGCCTCATCTAAAGAGACTATTATAATTATTTCAAAGTGATTTTGAGTCAATAGGTCACATGACCTGGAAGCTATTGAAGAAAAACCCTCAATTTTGATGAAAAAAATTAATTAAAAATGGAAAATGGCTAAAAATGGAAAACAAATGTCTGTGCCTCATATAAAGAGACTAGTAGAATTATTTCAAAGTGATTTTGAGTCATTAGGTCACATGACCTGGAAGCTATTGAATAAAAACCCTCAATTTTGGCAAAAAAAAATTCTTTAAAAATTGAAAATTATTTAAAATGGAAAACAAATGACTGTGCCTCATCTATACAGACTAGTAGAACAATTTCAAAGTGATTTTGAATCAATAGGTCACATGACCTGGAAGCTATTGAATAAAAACCCTCAATTTTGATGAAAAAAATTCCTAAAAAATGGAAAATGGCTAAAAATGGAAATCAAATGTCTGTGCCTCATCTATAGGGACTAGTAGAATTATTTCAAAGTGATTTTGAGTCAATAGGTCAAATGACCTGGAAGCTATTGAAGAAGAACCCTCAATTTTGATGAAAAAAATTAATTAAAAATGGAAAATGATTTAAAATGGAAAAGAAATGTCTGTGCCTCAATTAAAGGGACTATTATAATTATTTCAAAGTGATTTTGAGTCAATAGGTCACATGACCTGGAAGCTATTGAAGAAAAACCCTCAATTTTGATGAAAAAAATTAATTAAAAATGGAAAATGATTTAAAATGGAAAAGAAATGTCTGTGCCTCAATTAAAGGGACTATTATAATTATTTCAAAGTGATTTTGAGTCAATAGGTCACATGACCTGGAAGCTATTGAAGAAAAATCCTCAATTTTGATGAAAAAAATTCCTAAAAAATGGAAAATGATTTAAAATGGAAATCAAATGTCTGTGCCTCATCTATAGGGACTATTATAATTATTTCAAAGTGATTTTGAGTCATTAGGTCACATGACCTGGAAGCTATTGAATAAAAACCCTCAATTTTGATGAAAAAAATTCCTAAAAAATGGAAAATGGCTAAAAATGGAAATCAAATGTCTGTGCCTCATCTATAGGGACTAGTAGAATTATTTCAAAGTGATTTTGAGTCAATAGGTCAAATGACCTGGAAGCTATTGAAGAAAAACCCTCAATTTTGATGAAAAAAATTAATTAAAAATGGAAAATTATTTAAAATGGAAAACAAATGACTGTGCCTCATATAAAGAGACTAGTATAATTATTTCAAAGTGATTTTGAGTCATTAGGTCAAATGACCTGGAAGCTATTGAAGAAAACATTATATTTCTTTGACAGGAATGTTAGGTTCAGTAATTTGTTGATAGTCCCTAAGTGAACCTTCGGGCGCTGCGGCCGGGAGCGATAGAGAACCGCTGGCCGAGAGTAGCGTTCCGAAATCGGATCAACCTTGAGGTAAACGCCGCTCACTCCGCGGAGCTCGAATATCGAATATCCAACTTGAAACTAACTTCACTGCGGTTTCCGACCGTTAGTTTTCTGGTCGGATTGGCCTTCATAATAAAAGCTCGCAAAAAATATCAACATTACTGAGGAAGTCGTGACTCATTTAGTGATTAGAAGACAAAGTGATGGAAGACAATAAATAGTAAACAGGTTGAAATCATTGACTGAAAAACATATTTAGTTGTGATTTTTTACAACATGATATTTTAAAGAAAGTCCAAGAAAGTCTGTTCAAACTTTTTATATTTTAAAACAAGCAAAGTTCTTTGGACATTTTCTATTAAGGCAACTTGGCTAGTGCTCTAACAAACTATTACTTCTGTAGGTGACAGAAACGTATGAAAAAAACTTAATCAAACTAATTGGATAAGCAGTGGACATTGTTTATAATACAGTGTCACTATAAACAAGTTAATAAAACCAAATCTGAAAATGGCAGAAAGTAAGAAACTCATTATAATCATAACAGCTGTCTTTTAGAAAGTGATTCTTATAGTAGCTTTCATTTGCATGTAAAAACAACAACTGGGAAAACTGCACAGTCTATGCTAAACCAAAACATGAAAACATCTCACTCTGTAAGTGATGCAGACATGGGTTGACATTCATCTAACATTTATTAAAAATCTGGAAAATGTTTCAACATTTAGCTTCCCTGTGATAAACCAAGCAAATATTTAGTTACATCACAATCAGAACCAACAATATTTAACAACACAAACCAAGGACTGACTTTGGCTCTGCTTTGCTCTCAATAAAGGCATTTAAAGTAATATAAAATACTGAACACTGATTTAAACCTGTAAAACATGAAGTTGATCAACTTCTGGAATCTGTACCATTAACCTTGATGCTCTGAAACCAAGATGCTGCTCAGTTACAGAGGTGTTTGGGGTTGTCGTCTTGGTAAATTTATTTATTTATTTGTACATCACATTTCAGCAACAAGACAGTTCAAAACTCTTCACATGATAATTTCTGGGGGGAAATCTCTCTAGGGTTTAATGGAAATAACATTTCAAGTATTTTGATGTATTGAAGCTGCGTGAACATGAACACTTCCATTCTCACGGACTTCATTGTTGAGCTGCATGGATTTTTGAGTGTTTTAAAAATGTTTTTTTCCATTTGAAAGTGGCCTTGCAGACAGAACAGCTGTAAGGTTTTTCTCCTGTGTGACTTCTCATGTGAACAGTTAGATATGACTTGGAACTGAGGCTTTGGCCACAGATCCGACAGCTGCAAGGCTTTTTTCCCGTGTGAATTTTTACATGTTCTGACAACGTTCTCTTTTTTTTAAAAGCAGCATCACAGACAGAACATTTGAAAGGTCTGTTCTCTGAGTGGATCTTGGCGTGTTCTTTCAAGGTTCTCCTGGATGGAAAGTTCCTTTGACAGATGGTGCAGCTGAATGGTTTCTCTTTTGTATGAGATCTCATATGTCGTATTTCGCTTTCTTTCCACTTGAACATTTTTCCGCATATTGAGCAGCTGTAAGCCTTCTCTCCAGTGTGGGTTTTTACATGTGCCAGTAAAGTATTTTTCCTTTTGAAACTAGCTGCACAAAGAGAACAGCTGTAAGGTTTTTCCTCAGAGTGACACTTCATGTGAACTTTTAGATATGAGCTGAAACCAAAGCTTCGGCCGCAGACGGAGCAGCTGAAGGGCTTCTCCCCAGTGTGGATTCTTGTGTGTTCAATTAGTGAGTTTTTCCTCTTAAGAGCCACACCACAAACAGAACATTTGAACGGTCTTTCCCCTGTGTGGACCTTTGAGTGTTTTTGCAAGTTTCCTTTTGAAGAAAAGGTTTTGTTACAGATGGGGCAGCTGAAAGGATTTTCTCCGGTGTGTATTCTGTGGTGTCCTAACAAACCTTGCCTGCTTCTGAATGTTTTACCGCAGTCGGGACAGATGTGTAACTTTTTACTTTTGCCACATTTTCTATCAACAACAGGAAAGGCATTAATTTTCACAGAGTTTAAACCTGACTGAGCTTCACTTTCCTCCCAGTTTCCATCACTGACGTCCGTTTCTGAAGAACAGTTTGAAGTTTTGTCAGCATCTGATTCCTCAGGGTCTCTGTTCCCCTCAGTCTGACTGGGAAGAAGTTCTGAGAGCTGAGGTTTCTCTTCATCATCTTCACTCTTCACATGAACAGGACTGAAAGTTAACTCTTTGATCTCATTCTCCTCCTCTTCCTCTTTAATCTGAGGAGGCTCCTGGTCTGATCTGGGACTCCAGTCGTCCTCCTCAACAACCAGCTCCTCTTTGATCACCAACACTTGTTGGACATCTGCAGGAAACACATACAAGATATGTCAATTTTCATATTAAGTGAAAACTGTGTTCATTATCAAACTTTGACAGTAAAAAACTAAAAATCAATGTACTAAACTGTTTGGGGGAAATCTGACCACAGCACTGCACCACCAGAAAAACATGCTACAAGCACAATTATCAAAAAGTCTTATCCATCCATCCATCCATCCATTTTCTTCCGCTTATCCGGGGTTGGGTCGCGGGGGCAGCAGCTTCAGAAAGTCTTATCAATGTTAAGGTAACCTTATTAAAACCACTCAGCGTCACACATACATTTACAAAAAATAGAGAACAAATCATGTTGAGAGAGAATTACCATAACTGTTAGGATTCATATATTTTGCAAGCAACAGAAAATAAAATCAGACTTTACATTATCTTATTTTATTTGAGAAACTGTAGTGAGTGTGTTCTGTTAAATGTTACTATACAGCAAGAGTTTCAAAGTGATTGCTGCCTAGAAAAATAGGGAAGCATTTTGCTTGAACTTGGTTATATGTAAATAGTGAGAGTGACAATGCTAAGAAACTTGTTTGCTATATTGGTTTTTTCCATTTGTTTTGTTTATATTTCTTACATTTAATAAGTGTTAGTTTGCGTTTGAAGGTGTGAAATAATCATTGAAAACAAAAATATTGTTCCTAAAATGCTAAAGTTAAGGAAATATGTAAACATAATCACCATAAAGCTGAGAATGCGTCTGCTCAACATCTGGTGGCTCCTCCATTGTCCTTTCCTTTCTCCAGCACTCTGGTTTTCTTACGTTTTCATACAATTGCATAAAAATATTTTCTCTACTTGAAGTCCATCAGAAACAGTTTGTTCTCTATCAAAGTGTCTCTGACTCGCTGTGCAGCTGTCTGCCTCCAGCTAACTGGCTACGCTAACACTCGGAGCCGGTGCTACTTCCGGAAGAAAATTCAGCTAAAACCAATTACACACAACACTAAAAACACAATCGAAGCTATTAATAATAACTTTAATAGAAAAGCTATTATAGTCGTATGACCTCCTCAACGAAGTAACTTAACACACCGAAGGGAAAAAAAAGGAAACTAAACTTGCTCTCGTAGCTTCTTATAGTGGAAGGTCACTTCCGGCCATTAGTTTTCGGGTCGAATTGACCTTCAGAATAAAAGCTGGAGTAACCAGCGTATACTGTTAATGTTCTTTACTGACACCCTGGACTTTAATGCTCTGCTCTGTTATACTGAAAAAGATACCAGCATCGCAGTATTTGCTGACATAGGCCTGCACAATTAGAAATAAAAATGCTCGGTACAAGCAGCTGTTCCACACACGAGTCGGAATCCCCCTGTTAGCAGATAAGCACATGGAGAAACTCCATAACTGTAGCATAGCATTTGCTGTAAACTAGAGGGAAGTGTACTTGTGGTGTCAGCAAAATGCCTCCTCTTTGTGTTTTAGCATATATAAACACTCAGCTGCATGTGGTCACATTTACATAAAACGTGAGCTCATCCATGAACAAGGAAACTACCTTTTCTCAGCTAGCCTAGCAATAACCAAGATCACTGACGTCATAACAAAGCGCTCTTTTAAAGTCATAGTACAGGTATTAGAGTTGATGCGTTATTTAAAACTCTAATACATAACCAAAAATGAGGATTATATAGTGCTAATCAGAATTGGGTGAAATTACAAACATTCTGATAAAAAATAACAGCATATTTTCTAAAGTTGCTATACTCATTAAATCACAGCATTACATTTATTTTAGAGTAGTAGAAGACAGAGTGATAGTAAACAGGTGAAAATCATTGACTGATCAATATATTTACCTGTCACTTTTAACAATAATTGAACTTGGAAAGGAAACCCAGGAAATCCTAGATCCAAACTTTTTCCTTATCTTCTAAAAGAAGCAAAGTTCTTTGGACATTTTCTATCTAGGTAACTTTGCTAGCTCTCTGACTGGTTAAAAACTTAACCAAGAAAGTTGGATCTGTTATTGGTATAGACCTTACAAAGTTGTTAAAAAACAAGACAATAAGGTCAAATCTGAAAATGGCAGGAAATGAGAAACTCATAAGATGATCGATTTGACTGAGAAGGTCCTGTGTGCCTGCAGATGAGATACTTCTTAATACATTGTTTAAAACTCTTATACTGCTTTTATTTCCAATCACTCAAATCACTGGGAAAACGGCATGTCCTAAATCAAAACATGAAGAAAACGTCTCAGTCCACAGGAAGAGAGATAAACATGAGTCAATATTTTTCTTCACATTTATTGTAAAATCTGGAAGTTTTACAATATTTAGCTTCTCTGTGATAAACCGAGCAAATACTTAGTTACATTACAATGATGATCAGCTTTATTCAACAACTTTGCACACACCAACGAAGAACTGACTTTGGCTCCACTTTGCTCTCAACAAAGACATTAACAGCATTAATATAAAAAACTGATCACTGATTTAAATCTGTATAACATAAAATTGATCAACTTCTGGAATCTGAAACATCTGGAACCACTTACTGGTGCGTTTGGGGTTGTTGTGTTGCTAAAACACCAATTTTAAATCAAGTCAAGTTTATTTGAATAGGACATTTCAGCAACAAGTCACTTTAAAGTGCTTCACATGATCATTTTTGGGAGGGAATTTCCTCTACAGTACACGGAAACAACACTTCTTCAAGTATTTTGATATATTAAAGTTGCTAACAACATGAACAATTCTGAAGGACTAGATTATTGACCTGAATGGACCCTTGAGTGTCTTACAAAGGTTTTTTTCCATTTGAAAGTGGCCTTGCAGACAGAACAGCTGTAAGGTTTTTCTCCTGTGTGACTTCTCATGTGAACAGTTAGATATGACTTGGAACTGAGGCTTTGGCCGCAGATCCTGCAGCTACAAGGCTTTTCTCCCGTGTGGATTCTTGCGTGTTCTGACAACGTTCTCTTTTTCTTAAAAGTGGCATCACAGACAGAACATCTGAAGGGTCTGTTCTCTGAGTGGATCTTGGCGTGTTCTTTCAAGGTTCTCCTGGATGGGAAGTTCCTGTGACAGACGGAGCAGCTGAAAGGTTTGTCTTTCGAATGACATCTCATATGTCGGGTTTCACTTTCCTTCCTCTTGAACTTTTGTCCACAGATGGAGCAGCTGAAAGGTTTGTCCTCGCTGTGACACGTCATGTGTCGATTTACGCTCTCCTTCCTGCTGAACGCTTGCAGACAAACAGAGCAGCTAAAAGGTTTCTCGTCACTGTGACGCCTCATGTGGTAAGTTAAAGTTTCTTTCTTTCTAAATGTCTGGCCACAAAAAGCGCAACTGAACGGTTTTTCTCCACTGTGTGTCCTCAGGTGCTGCACTAACACATGTTTCCATGTGAAAGAGGCATTGCAGATGGAGCAGCTGAAGGGTTTCTCTCCTGTGTGAACTCTGTTGTGTCTCAACAAATCCGACTTTTGGTTAAATGTTTTCCCACATTCACTGCAGCTATGGAGCTGCTTGCCTTTCTCACCTACAGGAAATGAACTGTTTCCTAAAGAGTCTGAATGAGATGGAGTTTCACCGCTCTCCTCCCAGTTTCCATCGCTGACGTCTGTCTCAGAAGAATCTACATGACCTGATTCTGAACCTGAAGAGTCTCTGTTCTTCTCAGGTTGGCAGTGAAGCTGAGGTTTCTCTTCATCATCTTCACTCTTCACAGGATTGAAAATAAACTCTGTAATCTCATTCTCCTCCTGTTCCTCTTTGATTTGTGGGAGTTTCTCATCCGGGTTGTGACTCCAATTCTCCTTCTCAGCAGGAAGCTCCTCTTTTAAAACCAACACCTTCTGCATGTCTGCAGGAAACACAAACACAGGCAAATCACAAGAGGCTCACAAATAAAACAAAAATACAAAGGAAGAAAACTGATCAAATCCAGATTACAAGCCATAACAATAAACACAATAAGGAGGTTGATCACTGAAGTTTTGAGGACATATGAGCTCCAGAGACAAAGAGAACTTAATTAAATAAGTTGGGTGATTTACGCCAGCATGATATCAGAAGGAGAATTGTTACTAATCGGTTCAAAAGCTGCGTAGTTTATATAGTTGTAACATTCCAACGCGACAATAATCTAACATACACGACCAAGCAGAAGATCTGGACTGGCCATCTCAGTCTCCTGCCGAGGAAACCAACAATTTATAGAAACTGAATGTTTTTTCACAAAGCTTTACCATCTGATTAAAAACCCAGACTCATCCAGTTTTCTTTAACTACCAGAAATGACCTCAAGTTGTCGTTCATGCTGAAAAGGTCAATACATAATAAGAACTAAGATATGTAAACTTTTAATCAGGATCAAGTGGGTAGTTTATGTTGTTGCTTTTATAGTTAAAAGGGCAAGCGCTATTCTTAAAATAAAAAAAAAGGAATTTGTATTATCGTTAATAATTTTACTAAAAATTGGCCATAAAATTGGATTAAACTTATGAACAGCTTAAAGGGTGAGGCTGTATCTTGTTTATTTTGTGGTGTGTATGGCAAGTCTTGTTTTGTCACTTGCAAAGGAAAATGTTGTTTTTGTCCTTTGTGACTCTTATAAATGAAGCCAGGGGTCCTGCAGCCTTTTTACAATCCAAAAAGCCATTTTTTACCCTCAGCCCAGCTAAATAAAACATGTTTACAGCCAAAAATATCACATAACTTTAGTCAGAAAAGCTGACATTAGAAAAAAGACAGCTTTTCATTTTTGTTATGAATATGTTCTATTGTAAATTTGTTATTTTAAAAATCCAAAATTTTATTTATATTTTTACATTTTTAAACTTTTGCAATAAGAGGATGGGTACATTTTCTGCAATGGGATGTTATTTGAGAAAAATTATATATGAAAAGGGAGAATAAAGAAAAATCTAAATTTCCAGCCTGAGCAGAAAATTGATCTAAACAAATAGACACTTAAGTAGTGTCAACTCAATGACACTCCTTTAAGTGTTATTCTGTTGTGAAAATTCAATTCCGTTATTACATGACAAACAACAAACAAAAAACAGAAATACTGCAAGAACTTGCATTTTTTTATTATATCTATATCTTTTTAAAAAATATTTCTATATCATTTTAGTCATAATAAAAAGATCCTGCTTTGACTCAGATTGTCACTCATTTCTGTCTATAAAACCACTTTCAGCTTAATTAAAACAAGCATCGACATTTTGTGTTTTTGCAGGTTTGTTCCGTCCTCCTGAATGCTAAACATTACAGAATTGAAGATCAAAAGTACCGTCAAACTGAGAGTCCATCTGCTCACTGTGTGTCGGTTCCTCCATCTCTGTTAGCTGTCGTTTCTCCGACGCTTTGAACATCTGAGGTTTTCACTCAGCTCCATCAGAAACACTGTCTGTCAAGCTAACACCAGGCTAAGCTAACACTCTGAGCTTCTGTTGCTATCGTGAGAAAATTTAACTAAACAAAGTTGTCAAGGATAATTAAAAACATTGTAACTTTTTAAACGTGTGTATAAGTGACGGGGTAACGCAACGTTAACCAGGACATTTCCCTACAGTCAGGAAGAAACTAAACGTTGTTCGGGTAGCTTCTGCTGCTAGGAGACAAACACTTCCGGTAGAAGTGGCGTCAAATAGCCTTCAAAATAAAAGCTCGAAATGAATGGTACTCCAACGCCACAAAGTTTTTCCAGGCAGGTTCTCCAAATGACCAAAGCCATTGTGTCCAAGAAACAAAATGTATTTTAGTTTTTAGATTTAATAAGTTTTCTTTAATGAGACATTTATTATTCATAGAAAATCCATTCATAACAAATATTCCTAACACTATTTGTACCATTCTTTCTTGAAATGTTATTCATATGTTGCACCAAAGAAAAACTGCTGAAACTAGCATTTTAAAATATTGCTCATTTTTTTAGTATTTAAACGACAGTGAAGGATCTAAAGAGCTACAGGCTTTCTAGCTACCAGCTAATTAACGGACTGACTCTGTTAATTAGCTGGACACAAACCACACAAAACTATAAATCTTAAATGGTTTTAAAATAAGGTATATATTTAAAAACAAACAACAGAGGTAAGAAAAGCTTAGCACACAACTATTTATTATGAAATTATCAAAACTGTTTAAATCAATTACTGATTTAAAATAATAGAAATAACAGGCTAATACAGTACAGTTTTAGGGTAAATCGAATAAATCTAAATGAAACTCTTTAAAATGAATAAAAATAATCATCTTCAATCAGATCGAATGTTTTTTTTTTTTTTTTTTCATTCAGAGATGACCCGTGAGGTGAAGAGATTCTGCCTTCAAAGGGAGAAGCCATAACTACAAACATCAGTGAATGTTCAAAAGTTGTGCATGAATGTGAAGGAAGGATAAATATACTTCATCTGAACAAGTTTCCATGTAAAAATCCTATGGAAGTCACCCAACCAGTTGACTTGTGTGTAATTTAATGAATCCAGCTGTTTTCTGAAGGCCTCATAAGTTTGAGAACATTTATGAACAAACAGCAACATAAAACCAAACACCACAGCATACAGGTCAGGGAGGAAACTGTCGACACATTTTAAGAAAGTTGGAGTTAAAAAACATCATCCTACTGTTTTAACACCCCAATCAAGAGTAAGGCACAAATACAAACTTATCAAGACGTGATCCCTCCACCTAAACTCTGAGGCCAGGCAGGATGAGCTTTAATCTGAGACACAGCTGAGAGCCAACAGAGACTTTCGACAGGAAATAGTCATTTGTATAAACCTGTCACAGTCATGCTGCTGATAGTAATTTGATGCTGATGTGTTAAAAATATACATCTATTTTTTTACAACCAATAACAAAATATAACTCCACAAGATGTTCAACATTCCTCAATTAATTTTTTTTTCCACGTCAATTTCTCCTAAAGTTGCTACTTAATTTTCATATTATGACTTTATTCTCATATTATTTTGACTTCATTTTTGTATTATTTCAACTTTGTCATATGACTTTATTCTCATATTATTTTGACTTCATTTTTGTATTATTTCAACTTTGTCATATGACTTTATTCTCATGTAATTATGACTTTATTCTCATATGAATACAATTTTATTCTGCAATTGTTCTTTTGTTATTTCAAATTTATTCTTGTAATTAAAAAATATCTTAGCATAGCCCTACAACTCCTTCATACTGCAGAAGCTTTCTGTTAGAGGCCATGATGAGAAATGTTGATGAAACTTGATTAATCTGCAGTTTGAACACCAAGATCAGCTCAGCTTGCTGCGTAAGCTTAAACATCGTTTCTGATGCGTTTTGGACCAGGACAGCTGGGTGAACTTCTTGTTGCAGCCCTTGCAGCTGTATGGTTTCTCTCTGGTGTGAACCCTCGTGTGCAGCTTCAAGCCGTCCTTCCTTTTGAAGGTGGCCTTGCACACGGAGCAGCTGAACGGTCTCTCCTCTGAGTGGGTTCTCATGTGCTGGATCAAGGCGTTCTTCCTGATGAAAGCCACCGCGCAGACGGAGCAGCTGAAAGCTCTCTCACTGTCATGAAATCTCATGTGCCGAGCCAAGCGAACAGCTTTGTCGAAGCTTTGGCCGCACACCTCGCAGGTAGACTTGCTGTGAATTTTTGTGTGGTTCACAAAATCTTGTTTTCTCCTGAAGGCTTCCTGACAGACAGAACAGCTGAACGGTTTCTCCCCTGTGTGAATTCTTATGTGCTCCACTAAAGTTTGCTTTAGCTGAAAGCGGGCCTCACAGACAGAACACGTGTAAGGTTTTTCTCCTGTGTGACGCCTCATGTGCCGATTCAGGCTCTCCTTGACGCTGAAGTTTTTGTTGCAGACAGAGCAGCTGAACGGTTTCTCTCCACTGTGGGTTCTTAAGTGTCGCTTCAAACTGTCTTTTCTTCTAACAGTTGTCGGACAATAAGGGCAGCTGTGTGGTTTCTGTCCGCTGTGGATTTTTGAGTGCTGCACCAGCGTTTTTTCACTTGAAAAAGGCGCCTTGCAGACAGAGCAGCTGAAAGGTTTCTCTCCACTATGAGTCTTTATGTGCTCAGCTAATTCACGCTTGCACAGAAAACCACAGCCGCAGATGGAGCAGCTGTAAGGTTTTCTTCCAGTGTGTCTCCTCATGTGCTGAGTTAACCATCCCTTCCTCCTGAAGTTCTGGCCACAGATGGAGCAGCTGAAAGGTTTGTCGTCACTGTGAGTTTCCACATGTTTCATTAAGGCGTATTTCCATATAAAAGCCTGCCGGCAAGAGGAGCAGCTAAAAGGTTTTTCTCCTGTGTGGATTCTCTGGTGTCTTAGTAAATAAATCTGAAGGCTGAAATTTTCGCCACATTCTGCGCAGGTGTGTAATTCACCATTTCCTGACTTACCATCCACTGAATCTTTATTGCTTCTAGCAGAGTTTGTATCCGATAAGTCGCTGCTTTCCTCCCAGTTTCCATCACTGACGTCGGTTTCTGCGGAATCTGAAGTGTCGTCTTCATTGTCTGATTCTACACACTGATCCAGTTCTGGTCCAACACAAGCTCTGTCCTCTTCGGTCTTGCAGTGATGAAGCTCTGAGGGCTGGGGTTTCTCTTCATCATCTTCATTCTTCACATGGACAGGACTGAAAGTTAACTCTGTAATCTCATTCTCCTCCTGTTCCTCTTTAATCTGTGGAGGTTTCTGCTCCTCCTGGTCTGGTTTGAGACTCCACTTCTCCTCCTCAGCAACTACTTCCTGTTTGACCTGGTGGATGCCTGCAGGAAAACAGAAATGCACCCTGGGTTATTTTTCTATGGAGGTGATCCAGACACTATCAGCTGTACAAGAAATGAATGAAACCAAAGAACTCACACATTTCTTGTTTATAACACAACAATCAACAGCAAAAACTTCTCTGCACTTTGAGTATTTCTTGTCACAACAAATTTACAATAAATTGTCTCAGAAGTTATTGAGATAAATTATAATATTGCAGAGTATTTATGCCTTATAATGGAGAATTATAGAGAATTATAATCTGATAGTAAAGGAACATTTTTTGTTTAGATTGCAAAAACCTAAAGGTATTGTGGGAAAAGGACTTTGTAACTGTATTTGGGTACAAATTGATTTGCTTACTGGGAAATGTATAAGAGAATGTAAAGGTAAACTTACCCAATATAATATCATTCAAGTACATTACTGTGCACCTGTTATATTAAATAGAATTGGTTTGGTTTTAAAGATGACCCACTATTTGCTGCTCTTAAAGTAGATATCAGATGTCTGGGAAAATTAAAAGGTTAAAAACAAAGAGAAAGAGCAGATACTTTACCAGAAAGTCGGGGATATTCTCCAGATTTTGTTCCAGTCGGTTCTTCCTCTGCAGGTTCTGGTTGCTCGGTGTCTGACTTCATCATCCTTTGGAGCTCAGATATCTTCACACAATCAGAGGAACTTCTTCTCCATAAACTCCATCATGAACACAACCTGATCACCGTCAAAGCGTCAAAGCTCTAACAACGTCCCGTCCTGTCGCTCAGTATGCTAAGCTAACATTAACTTAGCTGCTGCCAGAAAAAATACGAAAATGCCGTTATAATACCGACGAACTTACATTTAGACACATTAATTGGCCAAACTAACTCCCTCTAGATGGGAGATATATGGAGAAACTGACCATAGAGCAGAAGCTGCTGACAACGACGGACTCACTTCCGTTATTCTTTGTTTTCTCTAGTGCGCCTTCAAAATAAGAACTCAGGTTTGGCTACTGTAATCCCGAACGACTAACAATATTCTCGTAATTTTGCTTGGTTTTAGTTCGTACTAAAGAATAATCAGTGGTTATGTTGTCCATCAGGTTACAACTGAAATCACATATTTTACACAGACTCTTAAAAAATACATTGTTTTTATGACTTTATTCATTACTACGACCTATTTCATTAAAGAAAACATTGACACCTGCTCTGTTGCCACGTAGAAACAGAATTATTGATGATAAGCTCAACCACTATAATTTGTATTAAATCGAAGTAATTTTTTAATGTTATTTTTAATTATATTTGATAAAGCTCTGATAAATATTAAACAGGGATTGCCGTAGTTTGAGTTTCATTTTGAAAATCATTACCCGGAAGTAGTTTTCAACCGTTCCGTATTTGTTTACGTTGATAGGTTAAAGTCGTTCGGAGTAACATTTGGCAGTTTTAACCATTTTTAAAGAATGAATCTACATCAACAAAGATCATCTGCTGGATCGAGACACACAGGTTCGGTTCTGTTTCTCTCTTTGTTTTATATTCATCAGTTTGTTCTGAAGTTTATATCTAAAATCGATGCTAAGACAAAGGTAGCTAAGCTCCTCTTACAAGACAACCTGGCACCTGATATCGTTTTAATTATACTTATGCATTAACATTTTAAAAGTTTTATCGGTAATTCGCTGTATTTTATGCTTATTATGTATTGTAATGATGGCATTATAAAATAGCATCGATCTTGTGGGAATCTGACCATCCCTTTAACAATTTGTGCTACCTTATGTTATTTGCTAAAAGTGATTGAAAATTATAGTATCAGAACCCAAAGAGTGAAACATTTAACTCACTGTCATTGGCAAAGACTCAACTAAGACAACAGTTTCTGTAACTAGTTGTGTAATAGTGCTTGTTAGGACCTGGTAATAACTCTGAGCGAGAGGGGGACTGTTGTGCAATTACTGCACACAAAGTTAACTATTTACACTTACTTCTGATACATGCGGACTCAGTCTGCTGATGTTTTTTGTTGTTATCTTCTTTTATTTTTTGGCTCACAAGTACTTGTGAACTGACCATTTTGGCCCACATGATAAAAAATTTGGACACCTCTGATTTAGAGAGACTAATTAACCAGACAAGGTTTTGGACTATGGGAGGAAGCTGGAGTACCCAGGAGGGAACCCACAGACTCACAGGGGAAACATGCAAACTCCATGCATAAGGATTGGAACACAGTTGTTCATGTGGAATAAATCTAAGGAATGACCATCAGTAGAAATGCTCAATAACTGGTGTCACCAAAGTCTTTTTACGTGTTTTTCTTTTAGCTTTTGCCTGTTTTTTATTGCCTAAGATCCATTTTGTGTTCTACTAATACATTTTTAAATATGGAAAAAACATTTTGCTGATGTAGTGAGTGAACTGTAACAGATTGTAACTTAAACTAAAGCTAAATATCACTAACTCATCCCATTGATGATCAATATTTTTTTCATTTTGGCCCTAAATTTGACAGGCCATGCCCATTTTCAACCCATCTGAAACATTATTGTTTCACTGGCTTTCAACCCAACAGAGACTTGATTTTACTTAATGTTTTATCTGTTTAACTGCGTCGTTTTATTGTGTTTTGAATTGAGCTTTTAAGTAATTATTTTGCACTTAGTTTTGTCACTTTATTTTTATGCTTTCTTTTGCCTTATTTCCTTGTGACTGATGTTCAGCACATTGTTTTAGCTGTGGCTGTTGTTAAGGCACTTTATAAACTTTAAACTTTGAGAGGTTTAACGTGGCAAGTCATTCATATATAGACACTAATTCAAACATAAACTTGTTTCTGCTTTTTAGCTACCCTGCAGGTGTTTGAAGTAAATACTCCACCGGATCAGCAGATTAATAGCTCTGGACTGGACCAAGAGAACAAGCTTTATAAAGGCAAGAAAAACAGTCTGCATCCTCCTCAAAGACTAACTGAAGCTAATGTTTTTAAACATACAAGTGAAGACCACATGGAGGATGTTAAAAACTGCCACTGCACACAGCTGAGTTTAAATAGCCAAATAAAAGAAGAGGCAAGTGATTCGGAAAGTTATTCTGACACAAAACGGCTGAGCTGCTTTTTCTGTGCAGCAGAATTCACAACAGGAGGTCTGCTGACGATACACACCTCAGATCATACAGGAGAGAAGCTGCTGACCTGCGTTATCTGCAAGAAAACCGTCAGTTCAGAGTCGGAGCTTGTTAATCATAAGTGCAACTCTCTTGAGCATCCTCATAAACAAACCGAGGAACAGATTCCAAGCAACAAGCTGCTCTGCTGCTCTCAGTGTGGCGACAGATTCTCCACGAGCGAAGACCTCGACCTGCACCTCAGACGTCATTCCAGAGGAAAACTGTTCAGTTGTTCGGTTTGTAACACCAGCTGCAGTGACAAAGACTCTCTGATTCAGCACATGAGGCTCCACACCAGACAAACCCAGTTCACTTGCCACGTCTGCGGAAAGGACTTCGCCTGGAGGAGGCACCTCACCAAACACATGGAGGTGCACAGGAAAAGGAAGAAGGTTTTCCGCTGCAGAGTGTGTGGCGCTGAGTTTTGTACCTATTATCTGCTGTCTAAACACAAGACTATTCATCAGACATCAGAGCTTCCTCAGGAACAGACCGAGGAGGCAGCTGAGGGTGATGACGCTGGCACAAAAAACCTGGTGAACACAGATTCTGAGCTGCAAAAAGAGACCAACATGGAGGTTTCAGCGTCTTTTAAAACTGAAAATGACCTGTGGACAGACTCAAGTCAACTTCTCCCAAATTTCAACCTCAATGGACCCAACAACGTCTCTGGGCCTGACAGGATCACAAAGATACAGAAAAAGGTGAAGGAGGAGGATTTCCGACCTCCGCAGATAAAAGAAGAAGAAGAGGAGATGGAGATCGGCAGGTTCACTTTCAGTCCTGTGCCGATGAAGACTGAAGAAGACGAAGAGAAGCCTCAGTTCTTACAGCTTCATCCCACAGAGGAGCATAAAGACTGCGTGGAAGAAGGGGAACCAGGTAAGACAGAAAAAACCTCAGAGTTTTCTGACCCCGACACTGACGACAGCGAATGTTGGAGACCAAAAACAAAACTTGGGTCGGGTTCGAATTCAGAAAGCGATTCTGGCAGAAATCCTTCCAGCTGCTCCGATAACAAACCGTCAGAGTCTCTGCAACCCGAGAGCGACGACAGTGTCGACAGCGACTTCTGGAAGGACTACAAGAAGCCGCAGTCGAGCACAAACCTGCAGAAACAAGAGCCTTTGGAGAAAGGAGTGAAATACGTGACGGATGTAAAACCATACAGCTGCCCTCAGTGTGGCAAAGCCTTCCGCTACAGCTCCTACCTGAAAATTCACATGAAGCAGCACACAGAGAGGTACTTCTGTTCCATCTGTGGACACAAATCCACCTCCAGCTCGAACCTCAAGGTTCACATAAGAACTCACACTGGAGAGAAACCGTTCAGCTGCTCGGTTTGTGGGAAAAAATACACAAATAAGGCAAGCATGCTGTCTCACATGTCCATCCACGATGCGGAAAGGAAGTACAACTGTGACACGTGTAAGAAAAGCTTCGCTTGGTTCACGGAGCTCAAATACCATCAGTGTGTCGGTGAGTTGTCAGGGGAACGAACACACGAGGAGGACGCGAGCATCAACCTGAAACGATACACTTTATACAGCTGAAGTGACTCATCTACAGAAGTTGCTTCAATGACTGTTTTTGAAAAATTGTATGCAAGTTATTTCCTAAAGCTTCTTGAAACAGTGAAGTCTTTTCTGAAAAATATTCTCTGAAATGGTTAATTTCCTAAGGAAGAGCTCAGAGCTTCTGATATAAAATAAATGAAGTTCAAGTTAAAGTGTCTTCTTGTATCCTATGGAGCTGGTTTAGTACGTGGTTTACAGGGAAATCTGCTTCTGCAACTGAACACCATTTTTACTGAAGAACTTACAAATGTATTTATTTAATAATCTTCAGCTCAGCTGTATCTAAAGTTTTTTGGGGTTTGCAAAAATCCAGAGTCTAGGTCTGGTCTTTTATATGCAAAGCTAAGAATGAGTTTGATTCAAGAGAAATCAATAATGTTTTGTATCCCTCAACTGTTTTATACATTTATCTCAATATGATGAATTTTTACATTCATCATATTTTTAATCTTAGGATTAAAAATACTGATAAGCTAAAGTTGAAATATTACCAGAGAAGCTGCAGCTCCACTTGTATCAGGAATAAAAATGTAATAGTATTTTTATTTGTTTCAACTTTTTACTATTGTTTTTATTTATTTGTGTTTGTTTTATCTGAAATCCTAAAAGTTTGGGATAAAAATCACCAAAGCGAATCTATTCTGAGAATTTCTTCATAAAGCTGTTACAGAAGCAGGGATTCTGAATGACCGCCTGAAATAATCAGGTTTCCTGATGTGTTTGTCAGGTTATGTGGTTTTGAAATGTGCTGATTAATGCAACAGGTTGAGACTGATTTTCTGTTTCAGGACTAGAATTTGTTTTTATTTTTTAACTTAAATCAATAATACTCCAGTGAAATGAGTCCAAACTGCTGCCTTTCTAGATGAACGGTTGTAGTGGGTCTGGTGTTAAATAAAACGACACGAACGATGCTAAGGTTGTTTTTGTTTAATTTATTTGCAGATTTACATTTTATGTTGTAGTACTAAGGACATTATGGATAATTGGTCAGAGGAGTAAATTTCCACCAAAAATGTCAAATTAACAGTTTCAAGAAAAAAACCTGAATATTCTTTGATGTCAAAAAGTCCAGAATTTACTGGTTAAAAAAGGAACATCAGATAATAAACTAAGGGGGGGGTTGTTTTGTTTTTTTACGAAGTTTTGACTAAAATGCCAAAGAATAGTCTTGTTTTAATATTGTAAATTTATGCTTTTAATCATGGAGGAAACAATTCTTGCAAATTTCCAACTTTTTGGCATCAGAGAATATGTAATTTTTTTCTTGTACACATCCAAAATCAAAATAAAAATGTATGATTTTATTTGGCAGAAAATTACTCCTCCAATCTGTAGTGACCCTAGTGCTAAGTACCTGTCTTCTTCTTTAGTCAAATCATTTTCCTAACTTTGTTTTTTTTAGGTGCACCAACATAAAGGCTATTTGCACATAGATTTTCAAATTTAATATCACAGTTTTACAGGTTTAATTCTTCTTTTTTATCACTGTTTGTGAAGGTAATACAGACCTTTAAACATGAAGTTGTTTATTTGAAGCAGAACTGTAATTAAAGGTTATTATAATTGTGAAACCCATATAAATTAACATCTGTTGATCAACATGTAAAAAAAACTTTTACATATCAAGTGAAACTAACAGGATCTGATCAGGCAAGTGTTTATTTACTCTGGTGTCACAAATTAGTTCAGGATATATTTGTATGGACCCCACATTTTACAATCTGATACAGTTTGAACATCAGTCATTGTAACTTTTTGTCTTTAAGCCGATCTGTGACCTCCTGGATGAGCCGTCAATGTGCTCTTGGAGTAATTTTGTTAAGCTGACCACTACTGGGAAGAATGAAAATGGGATCCCAGACTACAGACGTCAATGACCGTTTCTAATCTTTTCTTGAATCTCTTTTGCTCAGGACATGATGTATTGGATCCACTCCATTCTGCATCAGTGCACCAAAAACATCCACATCCATTAATAATACAGAAAACTACCACACAATTCTTCCAGTCAGATGTTCTTCCAGTGAGGGGCCTGGAGCTTTCATTACATCTGTATCTGCCAAAGAGATGCATAAATGCTGCTGCTTTGGATCTGATGCATGCCTTGGGTTTGCTTGAATTCAGTTCAGTCCTCTTCTTGCATGGGGTTCAGAGAAAATGAAGCAGATTGCACTGCTTCATGATTTGCATCCATATTTATTTTATTTAAAATGCACCAATTATTTTTTTATATCCATCACAGTTCAAGGTTTTTAGCATTTCCTAGACTTATGTGCAGTTAAAGAACTAAAGACAATACATGTTTGAGTGGAGTATTATCGTAGAAAAAAAGATTAATTGGGTTAAATAGGATAATATTCCACAGGGTTAGGAATTTGAGAAAATTTCACAAATATTCAATAAAATATGAGGATTAACAGCTGAAAATAAGATGCATCCAATTTCAAGTAAAGTTTGTCATCTAGAACTCATTTCTGGTCTTGATGGACTTCCAGATGTTTAGTCAGACCTCCTTTCTGTCTGTATCTTCTCCCACACACCGGACAGCTGAAGGGCTTTTCTCCTGTATGAATCCGCATGTGAACTTTTAGGTTCCCACTTTCAATAAAACCTTTCCCACACACGGTGCACTCATAGGGTTTCTCACCCGTGTGGATCTTCACGTGTTTCTGCAAGCAGCCGTTCCATGAGAAACACTTCCAGCAGATGGGGCACTTATAGGGCTTTTCCCCCGTGTGGCATCTCATGTGAGCCTTCAGTTGTCCCTTAAAGCCAAATCTTTTCCCGCACACAGAGCAATTGAGAGGTTTCTTACAGGTAGAACACCCTGTACAGTTTACATGGACTTTACCACTTCCACTTTCATCAACTCTGAGATTAGGTCCTGCTTTTAAATCCTCTTGAGGGGCTAATTCTTGTCTTTTCACAAAGTTTCTGTTCGCCCCCGCGTGGCTGAGATGACGAAGCTGCTGTGACTGATGAAGGCTGCATTTGATTATGCTGTCACCTTTGTGAACAGCCATGTGCATGTTCAGATTCCCTCGTTGTGCGTAGCTCTTTCCACAAATGGTGCAGCTGAAGGGTTTCTCTCCTGTGTGAATTCTCATGTGGACCTTAAGGTTGCCACTCTCGCTGAACCTTCTTCCGCACACCGAGCACCTGAAAGGTTTCTCCCCCGTGTGGATTCTCATGTGCTTCTGGAGACGTCCTCTCCACGAGAAGCACTTCCTGCAAACCGGACACCGGAAAGGTCTGTCTCCTGTGTGGCATCTGATGTGCAGCTTCAGGTAGCTCAGGGAGCCGAATCTTTTCCCACATTCAGAGCATCGGAACGAGTTCAGAACATTAGACCCGATGTCGTTCAGAGGATTCTCATGATCCTGGATTACATCACACTCCTCATCTCCAGGGTCAATTCTGGGTGCCATCAAGTCTGGATTAGTGTAACCGATACCAGTCTCAGGTTCTTCACCGTCGTCTTCCTCCAGAATGATAACGATCTCTTCAGTCTGGCTGTCATGAAGCTCAGAAGACTGAGTTTCCACCTCCTGTTCTTCTGTCTTCACATGGACAGAACCACTAAACATGTTGGTGATTTCAACTTCCTCTTGTTCCCTTTTAAACTGGAGGCTCTTTGGTTCCTCCTGGTCGACTGTGGAGCTTTTCACCAGCTGCTGCTCAGAGTGAAGCTTCATCAACATCTGCTGGACATCCGAATAACCTAAAGCACAGAAACACAAGGAAGGGAGAGATTTTTGGTAATGGTTCCTAACAGCAGGAGTTTCAGCATTCAACATAGTTAACTTTCGTTGTTTCAGAAGTGTTTTCTCCAGTAAGTAATAAAATTATATTTTCTTGCTATTGTGAAGCGTTAGCTGACTCTTCTGTGCAACAATTTAACAATAGTAATATTTTATGTCGCCAGTTTTAAAAGCGTGTTTTCTTGCTAGTTGTACTTTAATTGTGAGCATAACTGGTTATAACTCATCTATTTTAGTATGTTGGCATGACTCAAACATTGTTTCCTACATAATGTTTGAGCTATTTAAAATAAATGGGGGAAAACATTTTTTAACATCTCATAAAGTCAATGTTCTGTTAAACAATAAATTTGATATATTTATGAAACAAAATAAAATGAATTGTTGACCTCTAGCTATTTATTTGTTCTTTTTTTTATTCGCACCATAATTACATTTTTTTTTGGGTTGATATATGTGGTTGGAATTAAAATCAGAATGATAAAAACGGAAAATGTGGAATTTGGAGAGTAATAAAACAGATTTCACTTGGCTTTCTGTCAACATTTCCTCCTGCCTCTCTCTTGTAAATGTCAGATTTGTGGAGTAAATGTCTAATAATTATCCATTTAATTTTTTTTCCATCTGAGCTGTGAAATGTGGAAAACTTTAAGGAACATGACCCTTTTTTTTCGCCGAGTTTAAATTGTGACATCCGTAATATTAATTTGGAGACATTTAACACTGCTGTTTTTTACTCGAGTAATTTCTTGGACGTCTACTTTTTACTTTTACTTGAATAAAAATACGTTAAAGTAATGCTACTCTTACTTGAGTACAAATTTTATGTACTCTACCCACCTCTGACTATATCATTTAGGTCACATTCCTGCTGCAGAAAAACAAACAAACAAAAAACAGAAAATCATGCAGCACTTCTTAGTCATAATAAAACGTCAGATTTTTGTTTTCTAACAAAATATAAAGTATTGTATTCCTTCAAACACTGTGATTGCTGTTAGAGCATTTAAAGGAGCATTTACAACCCCAGTTTAGATGCAAACCTGCTTTGCGATGCTTCATTTCAGCCGTTAAAATCACATCCAGAAAGTCTCGATGGCGTCGCTCCGTCTCCTCTTCGTACTCCAGGATCGTCTCCTCCAGATGTCCCAGGATGTCCTCCACGGCCGCGGACAGCCGCTGGCTGACGAAGACCTTCAGACTTTGGAGTTTGGACATCATTACAGCTGAATACTTTGACGTTTTTGGGCTGTTTTAGACAAGAGAACCAAACCAAACCATCCTTCAGCTTAATTTGAGTAAACAAACGATCGGTTTCCGGGTCGGTTTTCAAAATAAAAGCCCAAATTCGCAACCTCCGCGTTTTCTTTACAACTTCTTGTCATTTAACTCCATCGTGATTTTTTTTTCCAGGTCCAGGTAAATTTTGAATTAAAGGCCAATACGTCTTTGTCTAAATTTAGGCTAAATATTTACTTCTAAATCTGGGTTTTGGATTGACTTGACAGTGACTCGAGTTGTAAAAAATAGATTTTGTTTTAGAGATTTATAAAAACGAGACACAGAGTTATAATTTGGACTTTTAAAATAAATTAAAAGCTTAATATCAACTTTTTAACATTATAATTACCGAATACCATATTTTAAATTTAATAGGATATAACCGGTCTCCATTGTGGTGAATAAAAAGTGGTGAAATTAACTACATTATTTATTTCTGGAAACTATGGTCGTTAAAAAAAGAAGTTGTTGCCATGGCGGCGTTGCTAGGATACGACAAGCCGCTACGCCGCCATTGTCCATTTTTTTCCTTTCAGTTGGAGCTCGTCTTCGGTTGTTTGGACAAAGTTTTAGCCCGGTTTGCTCTGAGTCCGTCGTTCTGCTTCTCGGCGCCTGTCCCCGGCGGCTGCACGGCGAATCCCGCCAGCCATGGAGATCACCTACGTTTACTCGAAGTTCCGCCGGGAGTTTGGCCGCCAGGGTCTGTTCTCCGACCGGGCTGAGGCGGTGATGGTGGACATCCAGCCGAATCCGAGGCTGATGAGCAACTTTGTCGTAAAGACCCCCAGAGATCAGGCCTCGCAGGCCTGCATGGACATGTCCGAGCACCCGGTTGGTTTACCTTTTAAATTCATTTTTAAATGACTGTTTTTGGCAACAATTTCTGACCGTTTCATTTGATATTATTACTTAACCATGTGGGGTTGTTATTATTTAAGATTTAAAAAAATAAACACCTAAAAAAATAATTTAATGTAGTGTATAAACATGCTTTCTATACCATATTTTCATCTGATTAGTAATTAGAAACTTTAACCTACTTGAAAGCCTATTAAAGATGGGAACATTTTAAACATATATAAATATGTATTGTAGGTTTACAGTGAAGTAATATTCTTTTTTTTTATACTTTTAGATCTTGGTTTTATAGACCAACCTCTAACATTGTACCTTATTTTGTCGCGCTTATTTATGAACTTTAAACGAGCCAAGTTTAAAGGTTTTTCACTTTACTGTAACATGATGCAACATCCCTGAGAAAAATGTTGTTTTTGCCTTCTGTAAATGGATAAAAGTCTAATTTTAGCATATTTGGTGGACTTAATAAAATTATTCTGTGAAAGTATGTAAAGTGTTTGGAGGAAACAGTGAAGCTACCTGACGTTTTTAAGTTTTAAGCAACTAAGGATTAAGCCGTGTTAATCTGGGTAAGATGCTTGTCGTTTTCAGGTAAACACTGAGCGCTTTGAGTCCAGCAATTGTGGTATAAACCACATGGAGGGCGCGTGGCCAAAAGACATCAACCCGAGGGACCTGGAACAAACCGTCCGCTTCAAGAAGAAGATTGAAAAAGAGGAAAACTACGTCAACAGCCTCGTGCACCTGGGCTACGTAAGATCAACTTCGGTCCAATCAGCAACTGGAAGTCACCGCTGCTTTCGTTTATTTGATTTTAAGACTTTCCATTCAGGTGAAGACAGAAAATGTTGTTTTATCGATTTATCTAACTGCTGTCCCTCTGCTATCGCCATGACAACCAGGTGATGGACCACTGCATCAGGCAGAACAACACCATAGACATCTACCAGGAGCACTTCAAGGAGGACGAGATTGAGAAAGTGCCGGAGTTCCCGACTGCGAAGACCATGAGCGTCTTCAGGTAAATCTGACCAAGCATCAGCGCAGGGCTCAAACCAGCCATTATCTTAGTTATTGATCAATCTATCGATTACTCTGACGATTAAACGGATAAAACATTTCCACAATATGCAGATTTTTCATGTAACCTCTTCAGCCTTTTTAAACAGTATTAAAAATACATTAGATGATGCAAATAAATACGATATTCAATTCAATTTTTAATAAGAAAATAAACATTTTCTTGCATAGAATGCAAAAACAGCATTCCTCTAGTGAACGCTTGTACCAAAGGATTCAATTCAATTGAAAACACTTTACTGTTCCTAAAGGGAAATTAAATGTTGGTGTAATTAATTAAGATTTTTCTGCAGCTGAAAAATATTTCTAACATGTTAAAACTTAAAGCTTTCTGCTTGACTTAACATCAATACAGTGTGGGGATGATCTGGTGATTATTTTTGGATTAACTGATTATTAATTGGATATCAAAAGGTGTTTAATGAGATATTTATTGGCAGAATTTGAACCTGGTGAAGATAAAATTGCCACCTGAGGAGTTCTTAGAAGGAAGAACGGATTTTTTTTTATCTTAATGCAAAATTTGTATATTGTTTGTACAGTTTTGGCTTCAGTGTGTTGTTCTTTCAGAAAATGATCCTTTTTAGAGTCTGTGTACGGCAGGTATCAATCTATTATTAAATTAGTTGATTATTTCAGTAATCGATTCATCACCATTAATCTGATTAATCGTTTCAGTCCTACGTCAGACGGATTCACCACTGAGACTTTGTGCTTCACGTCTCCCTCAGAGATCCTAACCAGGTGAAGCGAACCATCACCGGCCTGTCGTGGCATCCCGACGGTGGCAGGAAGTTGGCGGCGGCGTACTGCAGCCTGGACTTCCAAAAAAGCCCCCCAGACATGAGCTTCGACTCCTACATCTGGGACCTCGGTGGGTCAGACTTCAGTCACAGAGGCCTGGTGACGTATTCATGCAGGTTTTCTTGACACAATGCAACCAAAAACCTCCAGTGGTAGCGGCAGCATCATGCTGTGGGGATGCTCTTCTTCAGCTGGGGCAGGGAAAAGATGGAATAATTGGCACATAAAATAACTGTTAGTTGCAGCCCTAAAAAGAAGTTTGGTCTGATTTAACTTCAGACAGTGGGGAAAAAATTAATCTAGTGTATGTAAACTTCTGGTTTCAGCTGCAGATGTTTCCATCTAGTCTGACAGGGCGGGATATTAAATGTGGAGAAATTACGAATCCAGGCGTGTAAATCTGGTGGAGACATGAACTGAGAGGAACTGAAAATTCAGATTATCTTTAGTGTCATTAAACACAACATCAGAGGTCACAAACAGAAACCAGCTGGATAAACTACAGAAAAAATAATATAAAATAGAATAAGAACCAGATCAATAAAAGGGAAGGCTGTATAAATATGAGTGAAAACTTTTGCAATTTGTGCAAAACAAATGTGTCAGGAATAATATAAAATTCATACCATACACCAAACAATTTTATTTAAAAAAATAAAACTTTGTGTTATTTTACTTTCACTTCACAGCTTCAAGCTCCTCTTAGTCTGTCAGAAAAAAAAGAAAACAACTTTGATATTTGTAGTTCTAAGATAGAAACGTATTTCCACCTGAACCAGATTTGTTGGACATTTTGTCTTCCAGAGAAACCAAACTACCCTGAAATGGCTCTGAAACCAGAATCTCCACTGGTTTGTCTGGACTACAACCCGAAGGACCCCCACACTCTGCTGGGGGGCAGCTACGGCGGCCAAATTGGTGTGTTCACATTCAGGACTCAAGCCATTCCCAGGGTGGGGATTTATCTGTGGGTGCGTTTGTTTTAGTCTTGTGGGACACCCGGAGGGGCAGCCAGCCTGTGGAGTATTCGTCTTTGGAGCACACCCACAGAGACCCGGTTTACAAGATCATCTGGCTGCAGTCCAAGACGGGAACGGACGCCTTCTCCGCCTCCACCGACGGACAGGTGGAGCAATCCCACACAGATTAAATCATGACATACAGGTGGATTAATATGGGACTGAATCAATTGATCAAGTATTGAAATGATTGTTAATTAATTTACTAACCGTTAACTGCGTTGTGCACTGAAGAAAAGGTCATTTACTGAAAGAACAGCCCAGATATTAAGACATTAAGCCAAAACTGTACAAAAAATATTTAAGTTTTGCATTTAAGACAAAAACAATTTTGTCTTTTAATATGTTTTAATGTGTTTAATCCAAAACTCATCAAGTGGCATAGATTTAACTTCATCTGATTTAAATTCTGTAGAAAAAAATCCATTAAGCTCCTTTTTTATTAATTAGCTAATAATCCAAACGTAAGTTCTACACCGTATTGATAAGTCAGGCTGAGCTTTTCACATGTTGATGTCATAAATGTTTTTTAACTGCAGATTCATCCTCTGCTACTTATTTTCAAACATTCGCTAAAGAAATGCTACGTTGTTGCATTTCAGATAAATAATAATATTTATTTTATCTAAGAAAAATAATTGAAGTTTTTATTTATTTGCATCTTTTAATGTTTTTGCTTGTATAAAAAGGCTTAAATAAAAAAACCAGCAGAATGTACCAGTTGTTTTTACCTGACTCAGAATAACTGATTACTAAAATGATCGTTAGCTATGGCTTTACATCAGTGACGGCCGGACCGGGCCGGAACGGACCGGACCGGACAGTGAATGAGGGACGGACATTTGATGGATTAATGGAGATGTCCTAGTTAAAGTAATGAGCCTTAGAGCTGACGGTTTATCTTGTCTTGTCAGATTCTGTGGTGGGACGTCCGTAAGCTGAGCGAGCCAACAGAGCGTCTGGTTCTGGACCCGAGCCGGGAGGGGAACCTGGACCTGGCTCTAGGTGCCATCTCTCTGGAGTTTGAGCCCACCATGGTGACTGTTTGCTGCTGTTTTTCTGCTGTTCACAAACTGAAACTGCAGTTTTTACATTTATTCATTCAGAATGAGGATAGTACTAAATTAGATTTAATGATTTCAGCATTGAAAGATTTTAAATTGTTTAAATTCATCATTAACAGGAACTGCCACGTTCCTACTAATAGTCCTCATAGTTTAGTTGTTGTTACCATGGCTACAATCTGATGCTATCAGTTTAATCTTTGTGTCAGAGATCAGTTTAACCAATAATGCATCTCAGCACATAATCACCAATTATCACAGGTTGTTTTTAAGCTAAGCTAATTAAACATGGCCGCCTCTCCCAGATTCCTCCAAATCTGTGTAGAAATGCTGTTAATATGATCTAACCAGGAAGAAACGTCTTCAGCTTCAGGCCTGGACTTACTTTCATCAATAATTTTGTCTCTTATAATTTTAGGACATTATTATTTGTCAACAACTTACATTTTTTATTGTGTTTTTATCATATAAAACACATTAAACTGCCTTGTTTCTGAAATGTGCTTTTCAAATAACCTGGATTTGACTACCTCCCCTTTATTTCCCCCCTTTATATCTAGTAATAATAATAATAATAATAATAATAACACATCCACCTCTGCACAAGCAGTCAATCGATGTTTAGAGCTTAAGCTACAAAAACAAGACTTACTTACTTTTAATGCTTTTTAAATGTAAGTCTGCTGGAAGCTAAATGTGGACACCCTGATCATGTTTCCCTCAGCCAACGAAGTTCATGGTGGGCACAGAGCAAGGCATGGTGGTGTCCTGCAACAGGAAGGCGAAGACTCCGGCCGAGAAGATCGTCTGCACCTACGAGGGCCACCACGGACCCATCTACGCCATTCAGAGGAACCCCTTCTTCCCCAAAAACTTCCTGACTGTTGGGGACTGGACGGCCCGCATCTGGTCAGAGGACATCAAGGAGTCCTCCATCATGTGGACCAAGTAGGAATCTTTTTGATTTTTTTTTTTTATTAAAATGTATTTCATAACTCTGCGCCAGGCTTGGTCAAACCTGTGAAAACGATTCTTTATTTTGCTCAGTTGGTGCAGTTAGGAGAATAACAGCAAATGTAAAATAAATAATAAAGAAACTGACAAAAAAAAAAAACAGGTTGACTGAAAGAATAAACTGCAACAAATCTTCTGTCAAATGGCTCAGAAAGTACAATTAGGAAATATAAATGTAAAATAAATAATAAACACGACGTCACTCAGACATAAAACATCGGCCACATTGTCACTGATCCAGATTTATTTCCAATATTGTGACCGATACCGATATTAATATTGGTTCGGTGCATCTCGACTAAATACCAGATGTCAGTTTTATTGCTCTGTGTTTTTGCGCTGCAGGTACCAGATGTCCTACCTGATGGACGCCTGCTGGAGTCCAGTGAGACCTTCTGTCTTCTTGACGGTGAAGATGGAGGGCGTGCTGGACATCTGGGACCTCCTGTTCAAACAGAGTGAGCCCACGCTGAGCGTCAAGGTGCTCCGACCCCACCTGAGCTCCCAGCAGCGTCTCCTCCGCCGAGTCAGAATCACCGTGACGTTTGCTCTGTCCCCAGGTGAGTGACAAAGCGCTGTACAGCCTCCGTATCCAGGACAACGGCCAGGTGCTGGCGTGCGGCTCCCACAGCGGCGAGGCCACGCTGCTGCATATCTCCTCTGGACTGTCCACCCTGCAGAAGAACGAGAAGAGTCTAATGGCTGCTGTAAGAAGCACAAAACATTTCCTGATCAGAGATTTCACTACTAAATGTACTGCCTTGCAAAAATATAAACTAAAACAACTCCTGCTTTTTTAAAGAAACTTTTTAAGATTTTCTTTCACACTGGAATAACCTTTATCCTCCAGCATCCTCTGAAAAAATGTTTCTGCATTATTCTGCAGATGTTTGAGAGGGAAACGAAGCGAGAGAAGATCCTGGAGGCCCGTCAGAGGGAGATCCGTCTGAAGGAGAGAAGTCGCTCCGAACAGAGCAGAGAGGACGAGGCGTGGCGGGAGGACGGAGACGAGGACCCCGAGCAGATCCTCGCCAAGGTCGAGAGCGACTTCTACAGCATGGTGGAAGTAGAGATGAGGAAGAGGGAGAGGGAGAGGAGAGCGGCAGCACCACAGGCGAGGAGAGACGGGGGATCCTTTGGTTATCATTCTTATCGGTCACATCTGTTTTATAATCTGTTTCACTCTTTCCTCCAGGAGGAAGAGGCCTGTGATGAAAATGAAGTGAAGAATGAAGAAGAAGATGAAGTGAAGAAAGAAGATGAAGAAGTGGAGAAAGAAGAAGATGAAGTGAAGAAAGAAGATGAAGTGAAGAATGAAGACGAAGTGAAGAATGAAGACGAAGTGAAGAATGAAGACGAAGTGAAGAAAGAAGAAGGTGAAGTGAAGAATGAAGAAGAAGGTGAAGTGAAGAATGAAGAAGAAGGTGAAGTGAAGAAAGAAGATGAAGTGAAGAAAGAAGAAGATGAAGTGAAGAAAGAAGAAGATGAAGTGAAGAAAGAAGAAGATGAAGTGAAGAATGAAGAAGATGAAGTGAAGAATGAGGGAGAAAATGATGAAAAGAATGAAGAAGAAGATGGTGAAACTGAGTAATCCTTATAAATGAGCCTCAAACTCTTCACCTTCGTTCCAGTTTAAAGTTTTTCCATTTACTTGTAATTTGCACCTTAGTTTTCACATTCTGGCTTCATTAAACTGAGCGCAGCTGATCTGTGTTTGTGTGATCTGTTCATGCACCATGGAGCGCTTCATAAAAACAGGGTTACTAAACACTCTGGAAAGGTTTTACAAAAACAAGGAACAACAATCAGGCTGGGGGAAAAAACAAGCAGTCTCTTGTGTTCGTACATTTAGTCTTTAAAACTTGATCATTGTAGAAATATGAACTTTATTTCTGTACTTTAAAGACTGGCAAAAAAAAACAAAAAAACAAAACAGGACTAAACCACTGAATTCAAACACTGAAACATTTTATAATATTTTCTATTTTCAATTTGTACAGATTTTTATTTTCCACATATGTATTCTTATTTATAGTCTATATATAAAATCATGTTTTTAATGTTTAAGATTTAATGGGTGGGTGAATATTTGTGGTTAAAGTTTGAATTAACATGCTACTAATTAAGGAAAATGTATTATAATTAATTTCAGTTTTTAATCCTGATTGGTTTAATTTATTTGGTACCTGTTAAAATTAATTTTAAATCACGAAAACACCAAACCAGGTAAGTCAGAGCATACATTTGATCCAGAAAATAAACAAAGTCGGGGCTTCTTTCAGTGTTTCACAATACGGTAAAAATAATGCGTATTATACTGATCTGTAATCAAAAACAGATTAATGTAGAAAAATATTAAAATAGTAGCGAAAAACTCCACTTTTATGTTTATTTCAACTCAAATGATTTTAGTTAACACATAAAACCAAAAGAGGGCAGTAAAGTGATTAAAATAATTCAAAGCAGCCGCAGAAGCAAAGAAGAAGAATTCCGGAAGTCCTCTGTTGTTTACTTCCGTAGCGCTCGTTAGCAGCAGCCGGTCATTTGGAGCGGATTTAGTCCATAATAGTCGTCGTATTCCAACCTCTCCCCCCGGAAGGCGACATGTCTCGGTCACAGAAGCTGCGTTTGTTCATCACTCAGCGTCTGAACGCGGCGGTCGAGGAGATTTTGGCGGCTTTTGAGGAAACCATCGTGAAGTACGAAGAGGAAGCCGTTCTCCGGCAGCAGGTGATCTCCCGCCAACACGCGCTGCTCTGCGCCCTGGACAAGTCTGTGATGGAGGCACCGTCCGCAGGTGAGCCTCCCACCTGTCTGTCCACAGGGGATCCTAGGACATGAAACTTTCTGCGATGCTGACTTCCACCAGCAGGGGGGGCTCAAGTTATCCAGTTAAATGGCTGTTGTTACTCCTCAGTACCTTTGAAAGACACTAAATTGAGGCGGGTGTTTGAATTTATACTTTTTAAAAATGAATGAAAGTTTTTTAGGAACTTGTAATTCAATTCATTTAAATTGTTCTTTATTTATCCCAAAGGGAAATTAGATGTTGTTGAATCTCATGTCATCCTAGCATCTTCACACATATACTGTGGGCAGTAGCAGTCAGTCCTGCAACAAATCTGAAGAAGCCTCTGACTGAACCTTAATTTCTGGGCAACTAAAATGATATTCCACAGTAACATGTCCTGGATGACATCAACAGCTATTGGGAAACATTGCTGATCCACCTTTGCTTTTCCTGCTCCTCTTTAGAAAGACAGACAGAAAGATGTTGGCAACTCTATTTTTTTTTCATTACTACTTATTTGTATTTTTACTTGAGAACAGTTTTTGGCTTCTCTATCCACCTCTCTCTGTAGAGCATCTGCACCAGGAAAGTTGCAACAGAAGTACTGTGAAGTGCATCAGAAATCTGAAAATCAAAATTCCTTTCAACTTCTGTCAAATGCTAAAGCCAAGCCCATTCAGCTGAATGCTCACACACAGACTAACACACAGACATCCGATAAATCCAGATGATTTTAATCGATTAATTAACTGTCGCATACAGATTCTTAAAAAAGCTAATTTGCTAAAAATAAAAACCCAACATACTTTAAGAAAACACCTTTTAAAATCCAATTATTGATTTCTTAATCCAAAGACTAATCAACAGATCATCCCAACATTATATTAAGTCGAACATGAAGCTTTGAGCTTTTCACACGTTGTTAGAATAATTTTTTATCTGCAGATTCTTTGCTACAAATGATCAAGATTTCAGTAACAGGATAAAATGTTATTGCATTTTAAGCAACAAATTATTTTCTTATTTAAAACAATGATTAAAATGTTTCTTTTTTAATATTTTACAAACTAGGCGTAAGTGAAAAATCTGCAGAATGCGTCAACCTTTTATCCGATTGATCATCAGAATAATCAATAATCGATTACAATCTTTAGTTTGTTTATATGGAAGTGCCCTGTCTGAACTCAAAGTTAGTCTCATATTTACTTTTATTTTTTTCCAGCTGTCTTCTCACAGCAGCTGGTGGATCCCAGAGACGACCTGCTCCTGACCCATCTGGACCAGAACCTGCTTCTTGAGCCTTCCCGCCATGTTGAGGTCAAACCCGAGGAGACTCTCCCCGCTCTGGACGCGGCAGAGATCATCGAGTTCACCTACAGCTCCCGGCCGTCCGCCAGGCTACGCGACGGCGTCCTCCCCGTGGCTGACCCAGACCCGGACGTCCCGGTTGTGTTGTCGTCGGACACCGAAGACAGCGACGACTACAGCAAAGGCTTGCCCGACCCCGGATCAGCTCCTCGGGAACAGCCGAGTCGCCATGGCGACGGGTTCAGCTGCCAGGCGTGCAGTCGCGCCTTCAGCGCCCGCAGGTTTCTGTTCAGGCACATCGGAGGCCACCTCCAGGACCCCACGCCGGTCTGCGGTCTGTGCGGGGAGCAGTTTGAGGTCCCTCACGCACTCAAGCTTCACCTCCAAACCCACAGCAGGAAGAAGGTTCTGAAGAACCAAAGCAGAACCCTGAGCAGACCCAGGCGGCTCCAGCAGCTCTCTGACGTCAAAGAGCCGGAAGCCCAGAAAGAGGAGAACCCGAACCGGACCAACCTGAAGAAGAGGCCCCGGGGTTGGCCCCGGGGTCGGCCCCGGGGTCGGCCTCGGAGCGACAGCCGAGACCCAGACAGTCAGAAAGTTCTGAAAAAAAGGAAGAGGAAACTCTGAACCTCTAATCCCAGCTGTTAATCCACTTTATTCCACACACACCGACTCCAGCTCGGTTTTAACTTCTGCATTTTTTACTCCGTTCTTTGGTTTGTTTGGCTTTTCTACTTTTATAAAGTACTTTATTTTTTCTGGGGGAAAAATTCCACAGAAATTCTGACTTTTTTCAAAATTCAGACTTTAATCTTGTGAGAAAAGTCATATTTCAATCAATGGCTGTAATCCTCTTCCAAACAGGAGTTTTGGCAGCATCTGTGACTGTTGGAAAAGCTTTTCCCGTAAACAGAAAAAGAAAAACCTAAAAGCTTCAGGTCTTGGACATCAAAATGTTTCTGATTTTAGACGATAAACAGAGATGAGATGGAAGGACGACGACGTGCATTTCTGAACTTCTCCGTCCTGAAATTAATTTAAGAGGAGTTTCCATTCAGAACCACAGGTCTCGTTATGTACTGAAACACCGAGTTATGTTTTTCTATCAGTTATGTCTCGGATGAAATAAAGTTTGAATTAATTGTTCGATGCAGAAATTCGGTACCACATTAAAACTTTTGTACCAGTTGAAGTGGCTCAAAGATTATTGAATTTAAACTTTCCTCAAACTGAGAAATCCAGTTTAAACTTTTATTAAAATGAGAAAAAAAAACAACGTTTTTTCATATGCCAAACTTTATTAAAAATTCAATCCAGAAAAATTAAAAATGTATCTTTATCTGTAAAATTTATCTTTTAAAACAGATTTTTTTGTATAATAATGAGTTAGAATGATTAATAGTTACAATCAGAGCGGTGGAGATGCTGCAGTAAATAAGTGCAGCTGTCAATAATGGGAATAAATAACTACCGTATTTTTCGGACTAAAAGCCGCTACTTCAACCACCAGGGGGCTCTTTAGCAGGAAGTGAATAATTGGAAGTCAAAATTGGAAATCAAAGAAGAAAGTACTAATTCTCACTTAGAACATGTATGCTACCATGTTTCCCCGAAAGTAAGACAGTGTCTTACTTTCTTTTTATCCCCAAAAGCCCCACTATGTCTTACTTTCGGGGTATGTCTTATATTGGAAAAAAATTGTCGAATTTTTTGTTTTAACCATAAAATTAACGGCAGTGACAAGTGCAGGGGACGGCGCGGTGACGTATGGAGAGGGGGACGGCGCGGTGACGTATGGAGAGGGGGACGGCGCTCATTTGGATTAGAGGGAGGTGGCAGACGTGGCGCGGCGACGTATGGAGAGGGGGACGGTGCGGATGTGGGCAGGAGGCGGCGCGCAGCTAGATGAGGTGTTTCCCCGAAAAGTAAGACATATGTCTTACTTTCGGGGTACGGCTTATATTAGCCGACCCCCCTGAAACCCCCGATACGTCTTACAATCGGGGGTGTCTTACTATCGGGGAAACACGGTAGCAGCAGGCACGACAGAGAAATGTTTTCAAACTCAAACCCCTCATCATGGAAACCACACAAAGTTCATATGATGCAGCTTTAAGTTGAAGGCCGTCGATCTGGCAGTAAATGGAGCCGCTGCACATAAACTCGGCGTGAACGGATCCATGGTTCGGTGTTGGAGACGCAGGGCTGCGTTCTTAATAGCAGATTTATTAAGGACGCTCCCTCTGCTGCTTCCTTGTGAAAAACCGACAGCGGCGGAGATGCCAGCGGCTTATATTTGAACTTTTCCAGTTTTTAGAAAAGCTTTGTAGATGCGGCTTATAGTGAGGTGCGCTCTACAGTCTGGAAAATACGGTAATCATCCGATCTAAACGCTCCAGAATCAGAGAGTTATGTTCAGTTTTATCTGCTGGAATCGCTTATTAGCTTCTAAATACATTTTTGTGTTTCTGGTGCAGGAAACAATCGCTCAGAAACTGTAAAAGAAGCTAAAGTTTGTTTCAGTCTAAGCTGATTAGCGTGACCTTGGCTGTGGCGCCTCGGTTCAGGAGGCGGGGTCGTGACCCTGCGCTGACCCATCAGCAGACTTCTTGTCCCTGGTCTTGTAGCGACGTCGGGCTCTGCGTTTGGTTTGTTTCTGACTTGGCTGTTTCTCTTTGGGCTGCTGATTTTCTGCTGACTCATCACCAGAAGTTTTGACATGCTGTGCTGCGGTGTTGCTCTCCACCTTCTCCTGGTGCTTTATGAGTGTCGCAGGTTCACCAGAAGCTTTGACATGCTGTGCTGCGGTGTTGCTCTCCACCTTCTCCTGGTGCTTTATGAGTGTCGCAGGTTCACCAGAAGCTTTGACATGCTGTGCTGCGGTGTTGCTCTCCACCTTCTCCTGGTGCTTTATGAGTGTCGCAGGTTCACCAGAAGCTTTGACATGCTGTGCTGCGGTGTTGCTCTCCACCTTTTCCTTGTTCTTAATCAGTGTCGCAGGTTTACCAGAAGCTTTGACATGCTGTGCTGCGGTGTTGCTCTCCACCTTCTCCTGGTGCTTTATCAGCGTTGCAGGTTCTTTCCTCACGGCGAGCCCCATGATCGGGTTTCTCTCCGGCTCGTCGATGCCTCTGTTGCTCCTCTTCGCGGCGTGCTGGAGGTCTCGGATGTAGTTCTTCCTCTCGATGTGGTGACCTCTGCTGGAGTTGAAGAGCTGCAAAGCCGCGGCGGCATCCAACCTGTCCACATCGATCAGGTACCTACAGATCAGGTAGCCGGTGCGGTTCAGCCCGTGGGTGCAGTGGACTCCGATTAGCCTGCTGTTGTCCTGGTTCTGACTCAGGAAGTGCCTCACCGCGCGCTTGAAGCTCAGGATGGCTCCGTCGTTTGGAACGCGGTGACCCTCGGTGGGGATCTTGATGTAGGCACAGCACTGCGGGATGTCTGACACTGAGTAGTACCTGGTCGTAAAGGTGAGGTCGATGATCAGACCGAGCTCCTGGTTCTGCTGTCGCACCGAGTCCAGCAGGTCCCACAGATCAAAGGACTGGGAAGCGGGAAGTTGGCAGTTCAGGGCGGCTTTTAAAGGAACCTTGAAAGGAATGAACCTGGTTCCTGGTATCCTTGATCCGACGGGACAGTAGTCCAGCCACCCATCAGGAATGCCCGTCGTCTTCTTCTTCTTCTTCTTCTGCTGCTGCTGCTGCTGCTGTTGAGACATCGCTACGCCAAGGAGGGTTCTGTTCCCAGCTGACGCTTTAAGACCTAAAACACAGAAAGATCCACAAAGCTGTAATATCATTTTTAATGTCAGTATATATTAAAAATATATTATTTTAGATACTTTTTGAAACTGTCACAATGTTGTGACAAATAATCTGTGATAGAGTTCGTCTGCCTTCTCCCAGTGCTTATTAGAAACAACCTTTTTAAATAATATGCCGAATTTACCAGAGGATATTCTTAAGTATAAAGAAAAGTAAGGTGATGTTTTTAACTGTATGTCACTGTTCACATGATTAAATAAAAACAAAAATCAACATTTTTCTAAGGAAGTTTGGTTCAGGTTTTGAACTACGAAGCCGAAATTGGTTTCTGATTCCAGCTTCTGATTTGGTAAATGTCTAAAGGGCGATTCCACCTAATTTTTCACCATCTTCAGGATATTTAATCTGCTCTAATTAAAAAACTACAAAACTTGGACACTTCAAACCTGGACTGGATTATTCTGCTCTAACAACAGAATATTACCCATCAGTCATCAGTGACTACAGACCTGTAGCCCTGACACTGCACAACATGAAGGTCATGGAGAGACTCCTGTCGGCCCACCTGAATAAGCAGACAAGGATATCAAGACCCTCTGCAGTTTGCTTCTTGCAGTGGAGTTGGAGTTGATGATCCCATCATACATCTGCTTCAGCAAACCCCCTGTCACAAGACTGTCTTGGGAAGGCAGAGTGTCTTCAGTCAGAGGCGTCTTCAGATTCAGTGCAACACAGACCGCTACAGAAGATCTTCCCTTCCAACAACCATCACCATCTACAATAACTTTTTGAAGAATTAACGAGTTACATCAATATCTAGTTTCCCTTTGGGATTAATAAAGTGGTTTTGAATTAGAATTGAATTTAAATTTGGGAGGAAAAATACTGCATGGAACGGGTGTGAATAGTAATCTGAACTTTAGTGAAGTTTCACAAATTCCATACATAGTTTTATATATTCTGCTATTAGAGCAGAATAATCCAGTCCATGTTTGAAGAGTCTAGGTGTTGTGGCTTTGGAATTAGAGCAGTTCTAATGTGATCCAGATGCAAAAAAGTGATGAAATTGGAAGTTTCACAAATCACAAACATGGTTTTAAATATTCTGCTATTAGTTGAAAAATAATCTACTCCAGGGTTGAAGTGTCAATGTTTTGTAGTTTTTAACTAGAGTAGATTAAATATCCTGAAAGGAGTGAAAAATTAGTTGGAATCGCCCTTTAGGCCTTTCCCGAACCGAAAAACCAACTTCAGCTTCGTGTTTGAATTCAAGTAACAACCAAAAATTAAAACCGTATTTAGACAAGCGAGTAAATTAAAAGATAAAACATTACAATGCAACGCTAAACTTACATAATAAAGTACTATTTCGGCAGATAAACAACCAACTCATTAGTCAGTTGAACTGTTTCCTTGGCGCCCTCGAGATGACGTCACGCCCGCGCCGGAAGTTCTTCGTTCTGTTTACATTTCGCCCCTTTGTTGTGTTTAAAAACCTCTTAAAAATGTCCAAAAAGCGGCCAGAGAGCGGCAGCCTGAGGGCCTGTGTGGAGCAGCAGCTGGCGGCGGCAGCCTCGGGGGTCCTCGGCCTGCTGGAGGAGCGCGGCCAGGCGGAGCTGGAGGAGCTGCGGGCGCTGCTGATGAAGCGGATCGCAGCGGCCGTGGACTCCATCCTCACCGCGTTCGAAGCGAGCAGAGCGGCCGAAAGAGGAACTCTGGAGCCGGGAGAGAGGCGGAGAGGAGGCCGCGGAGAGCAGTCAAAAGGTCCGTGAGCTCACCTGTAGTAGATTACAACCAGAAAAACCATATTAAACTCATAAAAACATGATCCACCTTATATCAGTGGAGCTTTCAGCGATATGCAAAATATTAATAGATCGATTTAAGGTTTTAACCCTGGATGGGGGCAATATAGGAGTAATAAACAACCAGATGATAATAATAATAATAATAATAATAATAATAATAATAATAATAATAAATAACATTAATTGTCATTACAAAAACATGTAAGACAGTAGCATTCGTAGAAATACCGAAAACTATTTAATTATATTGTTTAGGGTTAGATATCTGTAACAAACCAGTTTTTTTAATATTGTTTTTAGCTTTAGTTTTGTATTTAACCTAAGTTAATACGTTTTTGTTCATTTAATCATGTTTTTTTACTGCTTATGTGATCATAAAATTCTGTTTTTTGTGCAGTAAAGTGGAAAATCAGTCACCTGACACTAATAAACCACAATTATTAATATATTTTAAAGTTTTCACATTTTTCTCACATTTATAATCACAAACATCAGTGTGTTTCATTTGTGTGTTACATGATGATTTCATATTTCCCAAGTTATAAGTGAAACAATCTGACAGTGGAACTAAAACTATTTAATCAATTTTAATGAATTATTTTTAAAACAAGCTCGTATGTCTTTCTGAAAAGTTACCTGTGAATTACTTTTATCTTATTTCAAATGTTCTAAGATATTTACAAGAAAAACTGAACCGACATGCTAGGTAAGGTTTTGTGTTTTTATTATTGTCAGTTGCAGCTTGTATTATCAGCAGCAAATGAATTTGTTGTTTATTGTCTTTGCAGAACTGTGTCTGTCTGTTGGTGTTAGGAGTCAGCCTTTCCAAAGACCACCTGGTTCCACTTCCAGACTCGACCAGCAAGCGGCTTTTCCAGACGATGAGGCGGCAGCTGAGGAGGAAGAGGATGATATGGTTGCAGCAGATGAAACATCTCCCAGCTGCAAAGTTTGTGGGAAATCCTTCGACACGAAAGGCTTTTTGATCAAACACGTGGAGAAACACGCCAAGGAAGTGGAGAGTCGGTGCGGTGTGTGTGGGGAACGTTTGGAGTCCAGCGCCGACCTGAAACGACATCTTCAGATGCATCGCGACAGCTGCAGGACCTGCGACTTCTGCGGCAAAAAGTTCCCCTCGATCCGAGCTAAGGAGACGCACGCACGGCTGCACACCGGTGAGAAACCGTTCAGCTGCCGCCACTGCGGCAAAGGCTTCAGCCAGAAGGGCAACATGATGACTCATCTGCAAACCCATGTGGAAGAAAAGCTCTCTGAAGACTTCGTCCACAGCGTTTCACCAGAGCAAGACATGAAGGCCGACGGTGAACAGACGGCGTTCACCTGCAAAGTCTGTGGAGCAGATTTCTTAACGACCTCTGACCTCAGGAGACACGCCCGGAGCCACAACCAGCTGAACGACAAGAGCAAACGCAGAAAGCCGAGTCTGACTCCTTCTCACTCCTGCAAGGTCTGCGGGAATGCTTTCCACAATAAAGGGAACTTACTGCGACACACAGAGACACATTTAAATCACCCCGACCTCCTGTGTGGCGTCTGTGGAGAGCGGGCCGAGTCGTCCGAGAGCCTGCAGCTCCACATCCAGAGTCACAGAGAAATGAACAAAGCCTGCGACATCTGCGGAGACAACTTCAGGGACATGGAGATTCACATGAGGACGCACTCCGGGCAAAAACCTTTCAGGTGTAAAGACTGCTGCAAGGATTTCCCCAGGAAGAGCTCCCTGGAGAGACACCTGAAGCTGCACGCCGGCGAGAGGCCATACATCTGCGAGTTTTGTGGGAAGACTTTCATTGAAAGCACCGTCCTCAAGCGGCACATCAAGAGCCACACCGGCGGGAAGCCCCGGATTTACACCTGCGAAACCTGCGACAAGAAGTTCACCATGAGCCAACATCTGGACGTGCACAAGAGGATCCACACGGGGGAGAAGCCGTTCCCCTGCAAGGTCTGCGGCAAAACCTTCAGGCAGATCGGCAACCTGGACTCCCACATGAGGATCCACACGGGCGAGAAGCCGTTTATCTGCAGCCTCTGCGGGAAAACCTTCCGCCAGAAAATCTCGCTGGAGACGCACGAGCGCTTCCACAAGAAGGACAAGGCGTTTGTCTGCCAGGTGTGCAGGAAGGGCTTCGTGCAGAAGATTGACCTGAAGAGGCACATGCTGACGCACACCGGCGAGAAACCCTTCAGCTGCCACGCCTGCGGAAAGAGCTACCAGGAGAAGCGCTCGCTGGAGTCGCACATGAAGGTCCATGCGGGGGAGCAGGCCGCCAAGGACCCAGCTGTGATGTCACACATGAAGCAGCAGGAGGCGGAGGTCCAACCTCAGTTCACTCAGCTGTGATCTGCTGCTGTTTGTGCATAAACGACTCGACTCCTTCCTGTCTGGTATAGGAAAAATGACAAAACAAGAAGTCTGCTCTCACATTAAGAGACAACGCTTCCTGTTTCTGATGCTTTTTGTAAAGGTCAGCTCCATCCAGCTCACTCTGAAAGCAGAAACTCTGAGTAAAAACACATTTATAACAGCTGAACTGAATCCTTTCTGCATATAATCCCCATTTCAAAACAGACTAATTAATTCAATAGTTTATTTCATCCGATTAATCGTTTCAGACCAAACTAGAACTGTCATAGTGGTTTCAAATAATTTAAATCTGCTTTTAAAGATTCACAAACTATTTAGAAAAAAACTTTAAAGACATTCCTTTTCTCATCTTCCTGAAGTTATTGAAATATTCTGCAGATTTTTAATGCTCACTTTATTCAAAATTTTACTTTCAGGTGATCAGCTGTAAATCTTTCACATTTGGGTTTAATTTGTACAATTAACTCCGTTCCTGAACTTGGAGGATTTAACTGGATTTGTAGATTTTCAGTAAAGCAAAGAGTCGACTTGTGTAATTTTTCCAGAAATAGGGCAGAAAATATCAGAACATTTTGAACAGAAAACCAGTAAAATAACTACACTATTCCTATAATATTAAGTAACTATTAGCTGATGACTGGAGTTATTTATAAATTAATTGAAAGTTTTATTAAAGCTGACAGAATAATTATTGCTACTAATTTTGTAAACATCAAAACACTAAAAAATTAAATCC
Source organism: Poecilia mexicana (assembly GCF_051168715.1). Classification (NCBI taxonomy): domain Eukaryota; kingdom Metazoa; phylum Chordata; class Actinopteri; order Cyprinodontiformes; family Poeciliidae; genus Poecilia; species Poecilia mexicana. Next base: position 21,105,127 of record NW_028263380.1, on the reverse strand, counting down.
TGAAAACAATTTTCAAAATACAGAGAAAACTTTGGATCTCACCTGTAGTGATTAATTTTTCAATTATATTGTTTATTATTGTATCTTAATTATTAACAGTTATTACTTGTCTCCATTCCTAAAAATATCCAAAAATATCTGTTTCTCTTACAAAATATGATACAAACTATTTTTAAAAATGTATTTTTATCTGTTTTGATCTCTTTTAATCCTTGTTGTGCTTTAAGGAGAATATATATTTTTGAAATTTCATATTTCAAAATTAATTATTTCCTGGACAGAAATTTGACGTTTTTTTTTGTTTTTTTTTATCAGTTTCTTTCAGCAGTTTGGGCCTCAAACCAAAACAATCAGCGATGAAAAGATCAAGGAAAAATATTTTCTACAGCTGATAAAAATCTCCTGAATTGTTTATTATTGTACAGGAACCTTGTAAAATAATTTAAATTTGATTCTTTTATTCTTTCCATTATTTTTTTGTTTTGAAAAGGAATGAGGATCAAAAACGTGACTATTGTTCACTTATAAACATTTCATTGCTATAATCACAAATTAAACTTTTGACATAGTTTAATGCATTAAAGTTGTTTTTGTGTTTTCCCCTCATTATTTTGAGGCTTTTAGTGTTTTTATTTTTCTGCAACTTTAATGTATTTTTCTCTTTTTGTTTGACTTTAAGTGAAAACTTTTATTTTGCAGAACTTTTATTTGAAGTTGTATAATGATGTGGTGATGCTAAAACTGTGTGAAATTTTAAAAAAAATAAATAAAAACGGTTTGGTAAAATTTTGATGGCAATTGTAATCATTGGCTTTACGTTGGTATTTACTTGCAACCAATTGTTAATAGAAATGGGGAGTCGAATCACGATGAAGAAAAACGTAAATAACTGGGGAATCAGATCGATCTCTGAAACATAGAAACAAAAGCAGACACTACCGATCCAGCAGGGGTCGCTGTTACATCATAACAGTAAATGTAAGCTTTGTGTTTTCGTGTTTTACATTATAGACAAACGCAAACACTGCGCTCCCACCTCTTATTTTAAATGGACCGTGTTGTTACATATTCCATTGCATTTTTAAATACATATAAAACTGTAAACAATACATTCATGTGTATTGGTACTAGCTTTTTTGTTTGTACTTTTGGAAATAGTGGATAAACATTGTTTGATTACCTTAAACAAAAATGTCAAAAAGGGTGGAAATTATTAAATTTACATTGGTGAATATGAAACTTGCCAAATATAATAAGAATAATTGCCAGTATTCTGCCTGGATGTGCAATATTTTCCTGAAAACCAGAAATTTGTCAACATTACCAATTATAAATCCAACATTTCCTTGTGATACATTTCCAGACTAAATCACTTAAAGCTGGGGGCTGTTTGTGTTTATTATATTTCATTGTGTATTAATTAGTAGGATAAATTTAGAGTAAGAGTTCAAAGGAGACATCTCTCATTTTGTTGCTTATAAAACGTTTTTTTTCCAATATAAAAACAGCTGAAGGTGGATTTTTAAGTTAGTTAATAAAGGTATTTACATATTCCTCCTGACCAACAGAGGTCACTCTTTCCTCTTTATGCCTCGCGTTCACTAAACGGAAGCGTTTTCCACAGATTTCCTAAAAAAATTGTGTTTACATGCTCCCATCCTCTCTCGTGTTTTAGCGGCTTTGGGAGCCTAATCTGCGGCAGAATGAGCGCGATTCAGCTGCTGCGGATGTCGGTGCATCAGCGGATCAGCGCCGCCGCTGAGGACGTCCTACAGCAGCTGGAAAACGGGGAGAAAGCGGTTAAACTCCGGATACAGAGAGCAGTGATAACCGCGCGGCTAACAGCTACCGCGGAGGAAATCTTCGGACTGTTTAAGGAAACTTTAGCGGAGTACGAGGAGAGACTGCGGCAGTCCGATCAGGAGATATGCCTCCAGAGAAAGCAGCTGGATGCTCTGCTGAAACCTGAAGTCAGACTGCAAAGATCGGAGCAAACGGAGGCTTTTAAAGCCGCAGGAGCCGCTGCTGCCAGCGCTTACTCGTCCAGTTCCGGTCAACTTCACAATAAAAGCCCTGCAAATCAGAGTGAAGAGGAAGCTGAAGACACAGGTGCGATGAAGACGCCTGAAATAAAAATTAGTACCAAAAGAATGTTCTCAACTAACACTGGCACTTATTAAACATATTTTCACTCAAGTGAAAGTACAAAATTGCTGTCTAAGAAGTTACTCCAGAATTAAAAAAGTTTACTCAAAAAGGCCAGTTGAGTACTGAATAATCAACGAATCTGACTTAATAGTTTAAAATATTGTCATCAAACAGCCAAAAATATAAAGTTGTGTGCAAATTCTGGTATTTCACATACTGAAATGAAGAACAAATGTACAAATAAATAGGTTTTAAGAAGATTTTTTTTTTTCAAATGTCCTTTTTTTTAATATAAAACAACTGAAACTAATACATTACCCTGAAAATTTGAAATTTATACGTTTTTGTTGTTTTTAAAAGAACATTTCTTAGATTAAGTCAGTGATTCCCAAACTTTTTCTTCTGCGCCCCCCCTATGGATTACAAATGGCTGTCTGGTTGAAACGACGCGTGTGAAGGGGAGAAGGAGAGGGGGGGGGGGGCATCGACTTTTTTGGGGCAAAATGAATGTACGTAGCTGAAAATAGACACCAACATCGGTAGCCTACAAGGTACTTGTTAAGCTTAAGGTTCTGTATTGATATTAGCTAGTCATATTTTAGCTAACATTACCTGCATCCAACATCTTTACTCAACTCAGTCGGTTAGTTTGGAGGGAAAAACTGTGAAAAGTTCTTTGCGTTTTGATGGTTTGCTGCCGTGATCCTAACACAAACCTACATAGCTCCGCACAGCAGCAGCAGGTCTCCTTCACAGGTGTAAACCCAGCGTGAGCTTCATAGCGCTCATGTTGCGTTTAAAGGCGGCTCGGAAAAACAGGTTACAACTTGTTAACACCGGATTAAACAGTTTTAACTGCTGATGAAAGTGACAGAGGACACAAATATGGGAAGTGTGGAAGCTTCTACTGTATCAAATTGACATAGGAATAACAGAGAGTTGGCCATTCTAAGGTAAAAACCCAGCGCATACAGTGTTCATGTTTTTTGGGTTTTTTTCCATCCAGACCGCTTCCAACGGTTTTTTCCAACGCATTTCCGACTTTTGGAGCTTAGAAATTTACTTATTTTTAATAGAGAATTTCTTAAATTAATCTCAGAATTTTTTTGGGCAGAAATGTATTCCTCCTTTTTTTTCTATCTACAATGGCATTAATCGTAGATAATGCGATTAAAGTGTTTACGAGCCGTTTACTTTCTCCTAACTGCCTAAGTTCTTGTTGACATGGTAACCGGAAAAAAAAAAGAATAAGTCAAAGATAGCTTGCTGCTAAGAGCGCACACTTTGTCATATTTTTACAAATACAATATAGAAAGCACATTTTTAACACAGATCTGACTACATTTCAAAACCCAAACTTTTTACCGATTCCTAGCATGAATTTAGTTGAATAACTTGTTTATTGATGTAACTTAAGATTGCTGTGACACACAGTTACAGACATACTTACTTAAAAAAAAAGATGCAATAAATGGTTATTTTCACATTTATTGACATCACGTCTCAAAATATTGTGATAAAATTTTAACTCCATATTGCCCACACCTACTTGAAATAAAGTCTTTTTGGGGAGAATTTATGAAACATTTGGATTCTAGAAACACAAGTTTTTAGAGCTGTGGGGTTTTTTTTAAGTCTGTTAATCTCTTCGGTCTAAACATAACTTCAGTCTAAATAAGCAACTTTTGTTTCCAGGCCTTCTGAAGATAGTGACCCTGGACGACTCTGGCCTGCCAGCCCAGTTCGACTCAGTGGACCTGAATCCGCTTGATTCTGAGAACGTCAGCGATGCTTCCTGCCCGTCGTCGCCACGCTCCTCTTCTGACTCCTACCACCTGGCGGCCTCTACGTGCACCGACGACGACGACGACTGGATGGAGAGTCAGTCTCTCAGGTCAGAGGGCAAAAGGAAAAAGAAGAGAGGTCGGCCTTACAGATCTGTCGAGAAAATGGAGGGAAGTCCACCTCTCGGATCTGCTGGGAAGAAGAAACGAGGACGACCTCTCGGATCTTTGGGCAAAAAGAAGAGAGAACTTCTTGGTCTTGAACCTTTAGTCATTGTGAAAAAGCGAAAGCGCACTCCTCCTACAGAGCGTTTCAGCTGCCATGTCTGCGGACGCCTCTGTCCGGGGAAAGGCTTCCTGCTGCAGCACGCTCTGCGGGTCTGCGGCAGCAATCCGGACCGGCGCTGCGGCTTCTGCGGTGAGCTTTCAGACTCTGCTGATGGGCTGATGGCTCACCTGCAGGCTCACCAGCAGAACACCAAAAAGTGCTCCGTTTGCGAGAAGACGTTCACCTCCATCAGGGCGCAGGAGCTGCACTTCCGCATCCACACCGGGGAGAAGCCGCATGAGTGCCCCGAATGCGGCAGAATGTTCCGGCAGAAAAGCAACCTGATGTCTCACATGCTGGTTCACGCAGCGGAGAAACCGTTCAAATGTAAAGAGTGCCCTCGCGCCTTCTGCCACATGACGTCGCTGGAACGCCACATGGAGGAGCACAACAACGCGCTCATCCTCTCCTGTAGCATCTGCAGTCAGGAGTTCAGCAAGCGGAAGGACCTGCGGAAACACATGGCGACCAATCACGAGGACAGCGTCCCTAAAGCGAATAAAAGCCGCACATCTGTGTTGACCAACTGCAAGGTGTGTGGGGAAGCTTTCGACCGGAAGATCCTGCTGGTCAGGCATGCTGGGACTCACGCGCAGGAGCCCAACTGCTGCTGTGGTGTTTGTGGGAATCTGTGCGACTCCATCGACAGCCTCAACGCTCACCTGCGCTTCCACCGGGTCGCCGCCAGGACCTGCGAAACCTGCGGGAAATCCTTCCCTGGCCGATCAGCACTGCTGATGCACCTGAGGATTCACACCGGGGAGAAACCCTTCAGCTGCAGCTTCTGCGACAAGGCCTTCAACCAGATCGGCAACCTAAAGATGCACCTGAAGATCCACACGGGCGAGCGCGCTTTCTCCTGCAGCATCTGCGGGAAGGGCTTCACCCAGAAGAACAGCCTGGACACGCACATCCGCTTCCACAACAAGGAGAGGCGCTTCCTGTGCCAGGTGTGCGGGAAGGGCTTCATGCAGGACGTGGACCTGAAGAGGCACATCCTGGTCCACACCGGGGAGAAGCCGTACGAGTGCAGGGTCTGTGGGAAGAGCTTCCAGGCCAGGCGCTCGCTCAACGGTCACCTCAAGGTTCATGAAGCCGGTGGGATGGCGGGCGTCACCGAGGACCAGAGGATGGACAGCTTCTTCTCCGGACCCTTCCAGTTGTAGATCAGAAACTAAGCCCAGGGCTGAGCGATGCGGCTTAAAAATGAAATCTCTGATATGATCATATCCAATCTGATTTCAAATTTTAATAAACTTTTTTTTTTCTCTGTTTTGCTCTAAAAACCAAATTACAAATGACAGAAAACATTTTCAAAAAGTGGCCTTTTCTTTGATTATCCCTTCTGTAAGTTTTACGAAGGGGAATTAGGGCCAGGCTGTGAGAATTTTAGCTCAGTTAGAAGAAAATGAAGTTTTACCAGACAAAACATCTGAATATTAAGAGAAAAAAAAGTCGTTTTAATAAGAAAAAAGCTTTGATAAAGTTATCAAAATCTGTTGTGACCAGTTCAGTCCATGTGGTTCTTTTTTGTAATGGACTGAGTTGTTGGCTCATCATTTCAAAGTCCTGCAACTGATAAAAAAAAAAGTGGAATTACTATTAAATATTATCTGTAAAACCTATTCTAAAGTATAATTTTACTAGATGCTCAACATTCCTCATTTAAATTTTTTGTTATTTTTCATGTTTGAGTTCTCATAAAATTACGACTTTATTCCCGTGATTCAAAAACCAATCTTAGCCTAACACTCTGTCGTAGAGTTGACCTGAATTCAAAGTCCAAATAAATAAAACAAGATGGCCGCCCTGGGCATGCTGACATCACTCTGATCTATGGAAACTCCTGGAGTGGATTGATGGAAAAAAATCCAGATTTTCCAAAAGACTTTATCTTTCAAACCCAAATAATTAAATCAGCATCCAACTTTCTGTCTTCTATGCTCCTTCTGAAAACAGACTTCTGGATTTTTTTGTGGTTTCATCTCTTGATCCGGACATAAACAGTAATTTCTTTTTTACTACAAGCTTATAAAAGCAGATTCTTGTAGATTTATAAAAACAGTTTGCAGTCTTTTTGCCTCTGCACACAACAAAGAGCTGCAGCAAAAATTAAAATCCTACACTAAACACTAAGGAGTTTTTTCAACTCAGTACAGAAACTGAGCTGCTAAATAATAATCAATAATCTGTCGAATCAGATTTTTAAGTGTAAACATGGAATAAATTGATGATCAGACCCAGAAGTGGAAAAATAATTCAAAAAGCAAAGCAACAGTCCCCATTTCACTGTCAGTTTAATAATTTACATAATTAATTTGAGCTTAGTGTTCGCATCTTAGCATTCCTGTAACTGTTACTTTACTTTCACCGTAACGATAAACTGACTCAAACAAGGTCAAGAGAATAAAGAAATGGAGGATGCAGAAATTAGAAAAGTTAAACATTTTCTAAAGATTTTATCTTTGCTATTAGTGAAAATATTTGATTGGAAAGTCAAAATAAACTGATAAGCATTGATTTACATACATTTATTCTGCCAAATTATAAGCTATACTGAACTACAAATTGGTGGAGGATTAAATAAACCCAGAGAAGATATGAAGATAGCTGTTGAAACTAGAGATAATAAATGAGGTTCATACAATCAAAACATCTCAATGTAGTTTGACTATATGATGGAAGTATAGTTGTTGGATGGAAAACTAAACCAGGGTCAGTTCTGAATCTGCAGGATCTGGTGTGAAAGTAAAACTGTTCTCTGGTTTGTTTAGTTTCTTTACTTTAATGTAAAACCAGTTTGGAGCATCAAGAGCTTCAAGTAGAAGCTGCAAGCATGAGACTGATTTTATTAATCTTCTGTTTGACATTTTGTCCCACAGTTGATTCATTTTTTAAAAATTTCAGACAAGATGTAAATATTTCTGTTTCATTTAGTCAAATGTTATGGTCTGGTGATTTTGTTCATCTCTCCTAATTATAATCGCCTTAAGTTTTAGGCTGAGATTGGATAAATTGGACCTCTGGTGCTAATTATTATTACCTACACTGTAAAAACTAAATCTCACCAATTATTTTTTGGTCTGATTTCTAGAAAATATCTTAGTACATTTGAAATAAGACAAAACTAACTTACAAATAATTTTTCAGCAAAATAAAGGAACATGTTTTAAGTAAATAATTCCTTAATTTCATGAAAAAGTAGTTATTTCACTTAAAACAAGACATTTTCCATGTTAGAAGTGAGATAATCTGCCAGTTTATTTGTACATTGTCATTAATATTAAGTAGCTATCAACTTAAGCTCTTATCTTGCTGAAAAGTTGCTTATAAATTTGTTTTGTCATATTTCATGTGTATTAAAACATTTTCACTAGAAATTAGACCAAAATACTTGGTAAGATTTTGTGTTTTTACAGTGTAGAAGCTGAAACAAATTAAAAACTGACTAGATATTAATTTCTACTTAAATAATTCATTTTTCTTTTCTAGGTAATCAAGATACTGAGCATTGATCTTAATCTGTGATGCAGCTTTTGCTTCTTGTTTCTCCATCTTTTACTCTGTAGATGATATTATGAAGGTTTTTTATAAGAAAAGCAGTTGAATGTGTTTGTTTTTCATTGCTTGGCATGCGGTCTCTTTTTTTTTTTTTTAAAGACTCGATGCTGAAGGATTCTTCATGAATTCAGCAGAATGTTCCTCTGAACCTGGTTTAACCAAAAACTGACGTTTAAAGCCGTTACAGGACGTGTAATATGTTGATTATATGTTAATGTTTTTTATATGTTGTTGGACATTAAAAGCTACTCTGGGCCCATTTTGAGCCTCATCACCCTGACCGGTGATCAGACAGTTGGAAACTCAAAAATCCTGTCTTGTTTTCAACCAGTGAATGCAACTACATGCTACCAGGTTGTGGTAGAAACACTCTTCAGTGTGGACTGTGTTACTGAGGGAGGAAAACTGTTTGGTATGGATGTTTTCCTTTAATAAACGCTCATCAATCATTTGAAAACTGCTTATCGTGTTCTTATATTTATTATTCATTTTTGTCTGAAATTAAAGTTTATTTTTTATTTATTTAACCTTGAACCGGGTTTAGAACAAATTCTTATTCTTGACAACTACCTATTCAGAAAACATTAAAACATCATACAACAGAATACTGTAGACCAGAAAACAGAAGAATATCATAAAACTAAGAGAAAAAAAAAATACAATCATATTTTAAGTGATTTTGAGAATCCATTGTAAAGCATTATATAAGTCTGATGTCATTTCATATTGATACTGACTAAATGTACTATAATACGTCAAAAAATCAGTGGAAAGCAAAGTATATATTTTTATATTTAACTTTTTGTTTCATATAAATGAACCTGGACCACAGAAAGAATTGGACATGTTCAGCTCCTCCGGTCCTGCAGGGGGCGCTACGTCTCTCTGCTTCCTCTCAATGACCCGGACAGATCAACACGAGCTGGACGGTTTTCCTTCCTGCAGCCAGCCCGGTGGACGGGGCTCTGCATCGGGATGTCTCTGTTTGTGTCCACCCAGAGCTGCGGGCTCCGGCCCCTGACCGACTCGGTGTCGGAGCTGCTCTCCAAAGTCGGTGAGGAGATCCTGGCTACGCTGGAGAAGCGCGCCGGGGAAGCCCGGTCGGTCAGAGGCTCGGGCCGCATGGTGCGGCTCCTGCGGCCGCTTCTCACGGACGGGATGGCTTCAGCTGCGGAGATGATTGTTCGGCTTCTGGAGCGGGAGGTGGAAGAGTACCGGTGGCAGCTGGAGCGGCAGAACCGGCTGCTGGAGGCCGCACTGAGTCCGGTGGTTCTGCTGAAGCGAACAGGTGAGAACCGCTAGCTTGATGCTACAGCCAGGGTGACTGTTGCTAGGCAACCAGAGACCAATCAGAATCAAGCTGCTCATCATTTACTAACCGAAATACAAGAAACGTCATTCAAATTGAGCAGCGTCATTAATGTAGAAATTATGGGTATATTTCTAATTATTATAAATATCTATTTTATTATAATGACAAATACTTAACTTTTTTTTTTAATCCCCTGAAACAGACATTTTCTTTTAATCCCGGACTATTCACATAAAGCTTTTATTCAACCCATTTAATAAATATTTTGTCAGAATTTAGTTAATCTTACTCCTCTATGACCACATAAAAATCAACACTTGGTTCTCAAAACAGATGTTGATGCAGTTTTGTTTAATTTGTAGATTAATTTTATTTTTTCAGTATCTAGATGTTTTTCACCCTGGATAAATAACCATGGTAACAGATCTCAAACCATCAACCAGTTTAGAGTTTAAAATGGCTGCATAAAGGTCCCCCAGTGTACTGCTTTACCCCTTTGTTTAACAGTTAGATATGAAAGTTAAAAAAGTGTTTTCACTACTGCACTGATCTATTTAATGCTAATTAGTTATATTGACCAGTCTTTGAAAACAACATTTAATTAAATGGAATGGAAAATGTTTGGTCTTAATCTTACAGTGAGATGAACGGGTTATTTGTCTTTATATTCATATATCTGATTTCATATGTTTAGTTTTCTTCTCTTCATTCATTTTTTCTGGGAAATCTGTTGTTTCAACAAGGGTAAAAATATTCCCAGATCTGCTGATACCATCAGTACATTATTTGATTCTTATCAGCAGAGTGATTTGACTGTCATAAGAACATCAGAGCTTAAGTCTTACTGTAAAGTAAATAAATTGGAGCTTTATATTACAACTAAATGAACTTATTTGCCACACTGATGACTCTCTGCAGCATTGCCTTCTGGCCCAGATTGTGGCATAAATGTTTTTTTTATTACTGATGGCTGACTGATACTGATTTCCTGTTTTCTTCGAGGTCTGAGCCCCAGAGTCTCATTATGTTTCCAAGAACTATGACCCATATAGGCTCATATGAGTAGACTGTATCTTAATTCAGCATTTAAATGAAACTAACATTAAACGCACAACAAAAATGAGCTGCAGTTTCCGAACTTGAGGTAGTTCTGAAATGAACAGAAAACGGTTCCCTGACCTAATTTAGGTTTCTCTAAACAAAGTGGGTCAAACCATGAGCTGTTTGACGAGATTAAAGACAGGTTAAGAGGGAATACTTCAGTTTTTCTGCATTTAGTGAACAAAATAAGATTTTTCAGTATATGGCGTTTTACTCAAGTGGAAATTGGTCGACTTTGATCATTTTTGCCTGAAAATTTATCTTAAGTTATATTTCCTTATCGCTTTCATGAATGTCTGTCTTCTGATGCCATTAATAAATACAACATTTTTACCATCTGTTTTTTATGTAAACAGTAAAAAACTGGGTCTTGTGAAAGTATGTGCACCCCTTCAGCCATTTTTGTTTTGTTACTTCTGTGAGAATAACAAATTTTACTGGATGTTAAATTGTCCCAGAAGGTATTGAGATAAGTGATAATATTGTTGATTTGAGACCATTTTCAGGTAATATAACAGTATAATGCAACATTTTTCAAAGATCAATAAACCTTACATTCTAATGAACATTTAAAACATTTTAAATATCCAAAATAAATAAACAATACAACAAAAATAACAAATAAAATGAATTATTTAGTCTCTGTAAACAAAACAAAAAGTTGAGACAAAAGCACCAAACTGAAGACTGAAGACTTCAGTTTTTGGTGATGAAAGAGAGAAGAGAAAATTGATTTATTGCTACAGGCTCAATTTCTATTATTAAGGACATTATTCTGTTTTTATTTGTTTTTTATGTGAAAAACTGACAAAAGTTAAAATATTTGTATGAATTAAAGATGTTTTCTTCTTTGTCAGTCTCCATCGGCTCCTCCGCCAAAGAGACAACCACAGATGATGAAAACCTCCCGCTGCATTTGGACGCAGTAACTGCTGCCTCCTCAGACATTTCTGCTGCTGAAAGTGATGAAGAATGGATTGAAAACTCCTCAGATGAGAAAGAGACAAACACAGCAGATAAAAGAGATGAACCTGTAAGTAATAAATGTTTAATCTGTGGGAAAACTTTCCGTCACAAAGGAAATCTCATCAGACATGCGGAAACGCATGCAGACTTTCCTGAAAATCCCTGCGGAGTCTGTGGAAAACACCTGGAGGGTTCAGGAGATTTATCCGACCACCTCACCTCCCACAGGAAAACTGTTTGCACGAGCAGGTTCTGTGAGATCTGTGGGAAGAGATTTCAGAACATAGAAACTCACATACGGAGCCACACTGGGGTAAAACCATACAGCTGTGACTTCTGCAGCAAGAGCTTCCCACGGGCCAGCGCACTGAAGAGGCACAAGAAGATCCACAACAGAGAGAAACTGAGCGCCTGTCAGATCTGTGGAAAGACATTTGCTGAGAACCAGATGCTTTTAGAACATCTGAAGACACATGAAGATCGCCGCAAACGGGAGGATGATAGTTCAGAGATGGCTAACCCGGAAGTAAACGTAGAACCACCCCCTGATGATTCACTCTGCTGCAGAGTTTGTGGAGATTCCTTTCACAGTCGAGGCTTCTTAAGAAAACACGCAGCGACACACAGCAGCGACTCCAGATGTGTGTGTGGAGTGTGTGGGGAGCAGCTGGATTCATCAGACGTTCTGCAGACTCACTTGGAGTCTCACAGGGAGGGTGGTGGGACATGCAGTGTCTGCGGGAAGAGTTTCCAGAACATGGAGACGCACATGCGAATCCACACAGGGCTGAAGCCATACCGATGCCCCCTCTGTGGCAAACGCTTCCCCCGACCTGGAGCTCTGAGGCGACACAGGAAGACCCACAGCGCCAAGCGTCCACTAGGCAGAGAACAGGAAGTCCAGAATACAAAAAGTCAAAATGCAGAGATGTCAGTTAGTCTGTCATACAGCTGCAAAGTCTGTGGGGAGAGTTTTCAGAGCAAAGGCAATCTAAGAAAACATGCCAAGCGCCATGCTTCACAGTCTGTCTGTGGGGTGTGCGGTGAGGATCTGTTGCCGTCTGAGACGCTGGCCAATCACTTACAGGGCCACAAAGAGAAAGGGAAGGTCTGCCACATCTGTGGCAAAACCTTTCAACACATTGAGATCCATATGCGGACCCACACAGGCATCAAACCATACTCCTGCAGCATCTGCGGGAAGTGCTTTCCGCGACCCGGTGCTCTGAGGAGACACAAGAAGAGCCACAGTGGGGAGAGGCCGTACATCTGTGAGTTTTGTGGGAAGACGTACACCGAGCGCACCTCTCTGACGATGCACATCAGGAGCCACAACACCAACCGAACTGTCAGTCGCGTCTCCTGCGATACCTGCGGGAAGAGTCTCGCCTCTGCCCAAATCCTGGAAGTTCACCGGAGGATCCACACAGGCGAAAAGCCATTCCCCTGCCACATCTGTGGGAAAGCCTTCAGACAGATGGGAGGGCTTAACGTCCACATGCTAACGCACACGGGAGAGAAACCATTCGTGTGTACTCTCTGTGGCAAAAGCTTCTCCACCAAAGGATACCTGGAAACCCACATCCGCTTCCACAGGAAGGAGCTGGCCTTCGGGTGCCACCTGTGCTGTAAGGCCTTTGTCACCAAAACTGATCTGAAGAAGCATCTGTTGACCCACACTGGAGAGAAACCCTACAGCTGCCAGGTATGCGGGAAAAGTTACCAGGAGAAACGCTCTCGAGACGTTCACATGAAGGTGCACCAGGTGGTCCACAACAGCAGGGAGTCAACCAGAGGGCAGGAGGAACTCCAGACAGACTTCATCCAGCTTTAGAGAGTCAGATTAGTTCAAACTCATAACTTACAAATAATAATAAAACCTTATTACTAGAGGTGTGCCGATCGATCGGTCACCGATCATAATCGGGCCGATTTTCGTGAAAAAGTGTATGATCGGTGATCGGCGATCATTGGCTCTTGTTGCCGATACCGATCATCTCATTTCGCAGCCTGCCCGTGCAACTGGTCTCCTCTTTCCTTCACACTGCGCAAACGCGCAGCAACAAATCCTAAGCGATGTGTAACTATAACGCACTGAGTGAAAGGGGAAGTTTGCCTGTTGCGGCAGAAATTTGAAGCACGTCAAAATGCATCAACACAACGAAGCTAATACGACATAAAAGCAATGCCATACTTGACGGAGTTTGGCTACATCGAGGCTCACTGCAGTAAAAAAGACATACGGAGGATCAGATAGCAGGTAAAGCAGCGCACAGCTACAAACACTCACCCGGATTAGCATGACGGTTAGAAAGCTAAACAAATAACCCGCAAAATTATTTAAGTCTTCGAGCTGCGATGTAAGACGCTGGTTCTGGTCTCACTGTTGAACCGCTGCTACGCTACAGGTAGTAATATTTGACAGACGGAGCTTCGCTTCTGCTCCACCTGGTAGTGACTCTCACACCGAACCTCTGCTTAAAGCTGCAGCATATAACTGAAAAAATAAATTTTACATGCGTATTAAAACTTTAGTTGTCCTAACATGAGACAGATAATCTCTAAAGAAAATAATCGATCTCCTCCCTGTTCTGCATAATTACTCCGCTCAGTCAGAAACAGCCAATCAGAGCTAGCAGTAACCAGCTAGCCGCCATGCTATCAGGAAGTTTTCATTCAATAACTCTGGATTGTTTATTGTAATGGATCCTGTTTTTGCCTTTGAATGTTAAGTTTTATACTTGAATTTTTTTGGCAATGTTGAGAGGTTTTAATTTGGCTCTTTGCATTATTTAGCCTCTTCAGAGCCTTCATATGTTATCAGTCTGTTAAAGATAGTATTATCAATAGCAGTACAATTTGCAGAATGCATGTTTTGTTTAGTTTTCTTCTTGAAAAAAGTTATTAAAAAGTTTTTGTCTAAATTAAGGTGAATTCATGGTTCCTTTTTCCACATAATGTAACCGGTAGTGCTTATGATAAAAAAAAAAAAATAATTATGTGATCGTATCGGTGATCGGTATCAGTGATCGGCCCTCATGGGTGATCGGTATCGGTATCGGGAGGAAAAATCCTGATCGGCACATCTCTAGTTATTACCTGTTGAACAGTAATCACATGAGAGACAAAGCTGTTTAAGTTGAAACCAGAAAGAATAAGAGAACTGGAGAACTAGACTACCAAATAATACATTTTTAGCATGTTGAAGAATACAAAGATCTCATTTTCAGATTATTCCTTTTAACATTTTACAGAAAAACAAACAAAATGCATTCATATGGAGATCCTCTACCAGAAAGATCTGTAGATTTTCTGAGTTTGTTTGAATGAAATTTGAGCATTTCAATCATGACAGACCTGATCTTTTACTGAGTTTTAACTGAGTTTAACATTTTAGTTGTTTTCTAAGAAATCCTACAGTATTTTGAAGGTCCTTAAATGTTTTTGGATTAGTTTAAACAGTCTTTACTTTCAAAGATCTGCTGTAATTTAGTTTTTACCAAAGAGATAAAGTTCTAAATGAGGTTCGACAAAATTTCTTGGTATTTTTAGTAGGAAAGTTGAGAGCACCATTTTCTACATCAAAATATTGTTGAATATATAAAAAGATTAAACAGTTGGAGACATGTAGCATCACACTGTTTGTTGTTTATGTTTGTACAACCAATAAAGAGCTGTTCAATACATTATTACTAATTTCTACATATTTGACTGAAGTCTGTTTTTTTTATTTCAAGACATTTAATCTAAAAAAACGACATGAAAAACATTTATTTGCTGTTTTTAATGGATTAGGGTTGCATCTGTACACATGACCAATAAGTTTTTCTCATTTCGTAATCTTAACTATTGATAAAATATTATACTTGTGAATGTATAGAAATTATAGAAACTGCTTTGGATTAGATTATAATTTTTTTTTTCTTAATTTGAACATAAATCCATATCTATATTTATAATGATCCACTTTTTAAATTATTTTCAAAGCAAATCTTAAGTTTTTTTTACATGCATTAAAAAAATTGTGAAGATAATTGTTGAATTAATGTAAAATAATTTCAAGTGTTAGTTGCTCATGTGGTAAATTAGCATAAATTTGATGGGAGAATTTTAATTTCAGTCATTTGAGACAAAATTAGACTTGAAAATTTGACTTGTAAACATCTGCTAGGGATTTAAGCGGCTCTGTGATGGTTTTACTTTAACTGTCGCTGAATGTGAAGATCTGGACGCGGCTGGACTGGAGGAGCTCAGTAAAAAATAAAAACAGAGATGTAACAAAGTTTTTCCACCAGATGTCACTACAGCTTTTAAGCCTGACCTGTTGAAATTGAACCTTTAAATCAGTTTAAAACACAGATGGAAGATCCAAACCTTTGCGGCACATAACACCTGAACTGCTTTTTTATTGCCTCATCATATAAAGTATTACATTTAAGTTTATAAACAATAAATCTATTATTAATTCTGTGAGCAAAGGTGAAGACTGCCTATAGTGGACTTTAACATTTACTGGGAACTGTGAATAGATAAACATTTCAGCTTTAATTGTGGAGATTTATCCTCCTTTCTTTATAGTCACTGGTTTACTTCTCTTTTAGAAAATGGGTAAACTTTAATTTTTAAACTGGATCGTTTACAGCCAGTAATTTACTGATTCTGACTGGATTAAATTGGGAGATTTAGAATATAATCCTGACTTGAAAGCTTTTATCTGTAGTGATAAATAATTGAATTTAATTTGAATATATTTGAAGAACAAGCATAAAACTTTAAGATACTGCAGGTAAAATAAGTTTTGAAAACAATAAATTTATGTCTAATCTCTCTATTGACATTAAATTCACACCTGCTGTTTGTAACAACCAAATAATCCACACATAAAACGCAATAAGAATAAATTATTTGATAAATTAAGATATGTGACCAAATTCAGGGAACAAGTTCTGAACACATGAAGAAATTAATTTGCAACAAGGCTTAGGAACCAGCTGTTTTTAGAAAGCGTTCAATGTGTACAAATAAACTGGTTTAACATTAACTGGCAGCCAATAAAAAGCTTCTTTATAACTAAAGTGTTGCACAGAGTTGTATAATGATTGCTGTCTGAGTCGTAATCCAAAAGTGAAAGGATGAGTCTGTCACTAAAAACCAGCTGAAACAGAAACCTTCAAAAAAACCTGGAATAAAACAAAGTAAAACACAAAATAATGCACAAAACCACAACGGCCTCCATCCACACTCCCTGCGTAAGACTCCACTGCTGAAGAAAAAACATCTGTAGGCTTGATTACAGTTTGCTGTGGAAGATTTGGATAACCAGTGAAACACTGAGAATGTATAATCTGGTCAGATTATACGAAGGGTGAGTTATAAATATAATTAAACCCTTATATATTATATGTAAATATTCTTATCTAATGGTAGGATCAAAGCAAAACTGGACATATTTTATAGCAAAATGTGCAGATTTCTGAAAGACATCTGAATCATCTTTAAGGCGTTGTTACTTCATTTTTTCCACAAAGTATTTTGATATATTTTCATCAATACATTCAGTTTTATTTTCCCTTCTAGAAATTGTCAAATGTAATTTCCATATTTTACCCATAATTTCATTTTCGGACAGATTTTAATTGATTTCTTTGTTATTTACTACATTTTCCTTCTGGTTTGAGATGCTTAACATAGATGAAAAATGTCGCTGGTAGAACGGTTCGGACCGATATGTCCACATTCTGTCTCTGTCTAAATTAAATTAGATATATTATGACTAATTTTGTTATCATTGTGGAAAAGGGTGTAGCTGCCATGTTGGAGAATGGAACAAGAATCAGGCCTGAAATGGAGAAACAAAACGGAAGAATCCAGTTATGAACAATGAAAAACCAGGAGCTCAAATACTGAGGCAGCGATGGAAAGTGACTAAAGAACCAGGAACACTAATCAGAGGAAACGAGGTAGAGCTGAGGAGAGGATAAAGCAGGGAAACTGAGGGAGGAGGCTAATTAACACAGAGGAAGCTAAGCTAGGACTGAAGGCTCTAGAAACCAAAAAGCCTGCAGCAATCTAAGAAAAATAGATTCAAACACAGAAGACGAGAAGAAACGATGAAGCTAAACACAAAGGAATGAACTAATACAGCAACACATTGACAACAATAATAAACAGAGAAATGAACTGGATATGGCAAGACCTGTTGAACATAAATAACCCAAAAACAAATAAACACAAGAAAAAGATTCAAACACTAAAGGAATGTAACAGGAGCGACGGCTGCCTGTTACAGCGGCAGGTTTTTTGGGATTTATAGACGTTTGCTTTTTTTCCTACAGTCTAAAAACATGAATGTTAGGAAACCTGGAGAGTCTAATGGTGCATTCACACAGCACCAGTTTAGTCTGCTTTAACTGAACTCAAATTTGTTTGCCTAGAAAGTTCAGTTAATGTGAACTCTGACCTGAACCAAAAAAGTGAACTCGGGTCGTTTCCTTCAATGGTTCTTGGTGCAGCGCCGCCACAGGCGAGGAGGGGAACAGCGGCTGAAAAAGTAACAAATGTTGCAACATTGGTCTCAAATTGAACTAAACTCACAGTCCTGGTTGAGTTTGTGTCTATCCAAAGTGAAAAAAACATTCTGCTTACTGAACGCAAGAAATGTGGGCCAGCAGAGACTAAAAGGACACGGACAGTTAATTAATTACTCTGAGAAACGACTAATATTTGAATACACACTTACACATATGTGTGTAAATATATATGTGTGTGTGTGTGTTTTTGTTGTTGCTTCCTTGTCAAAGCAAATTGACTTCTGTTTGAACAGACTTGTGAGGAATTCCAGGTATTTACACTCATTAACAACCATTGACGTCTCTTGTCACTCTCACCTGACTGACCTGTGGTTCGTTGCAGCCAGTGGGCTGTTTACTTACCCACGTAAAATCTGCGATGGTGTTTTCACATCAATCAGTGAGAGCGTGCTCGTCAAACCGCCTGGGGAGGAATGTAAGGTCTGCATTGTGTGTTGATGGCTGGTTAGCAGAAGAGCTCCAGTGTCAATTTAAATATGTTTTGTCCAGTTTAGCATTTACTTTGGCTCAGTAAAGATGCAGCATGTTCTGATGGAATAAACATAAAAATGACAATAAAAGTTATACATGACTTCTTTTTGTAAGGCTCTGACTGCATGGCACAGCAAATACTGTACCGCTCTTGAAAAGCATTCCCATGTGTTATTTTACGACACCAGACCCATAAAGAAGTGTGATTTCTATTACTAAGTTGCACAGCAAAATGCATTTTATTACATTTTCAAATTTATTGATATTTCTTGACAGTATGATGGAATATTAGTGCCATAGCAAAACAGAGGAGAAATTTTGAGGTAACACTTTATTTGAAGGGGTGTGCATAAGACTGACATGACGCTGTCATAAACATGACATAACATCTGTCATGAACATAAAGAAGTCTTTATGAATGTTTATGACAGTTGTCATGAAGTGTCATTCGGTAAATAATGACACTTTTAATGCAAAATTGCTCTAAAAGTTGCATTAAAAGTCCATTAAAAGTGCCAACTTTGCATGATTTTGTAAATTATAATTTAATGCAAAGTTGGCACTTTTAATGGACTTTTAAAGCAACTTTTAGAGCAATTTTGCATTAAGAGTGTGATTATTTACCAAATGAACTGTGATAAACATTCATAAAGGCTTCTTTATGTTCATGACAGGTGTTATGTTTATGACAGCGTCATGTCAGTCTTATGCACACCCCTTCAAATAAAGTGTTACCAATTTTTAGATTAATCTTGAAAATTTAAAACAAAAAATTTTGACATTTCTGAGTTTCAAAAGTTAAAAAGATTTGACTTGAAAGTCAGAAAATTTCTGAAAGTTGAAAATTTCAGAAATTTTGAGGTCAATCTCAGAAATTTTCTTGAAAAAAATCTCAGAAATTTTCTAGAAAAAACGTTTACATTTCTGAGTTTAAAAGTGAAAAAAATTTCACCTGAAAATCAAAAAATTTCCAAAAGTTGAAAATTTGCTAGAAAAAAATCAATTTGAGATTAATTTCAGAAATGTTCTAGAAAAAAATAGAATATTTTTAATTTCAAAAGACAAAAATGTTTGACTTAAAAATCAGAAAATTTCCAAAAGTTGAAAATGTTCGACTTTTTGAAACTCCAAAATTTCCAAATTTTTTCTAAATAAGAAATAAATAAGTTGAAATTCCCAAAAAAGACAAGATTATAACAGTTGGTATTTAAAGAGAAAACAACATTTTCAAGTCCCTTCTTGAAGTTTCATCATTAATAGAAATAAAACCAAGTCCTGAGGAATAGCCAAAGTGAAAAAGTTGCGCTCATGTCTTCTTTTGAGGTTTCTGTGTCGTTTCCTTCAGTGGATGTTGGTGCAGCGTCCCCGCAGGCGAGGAGGGGAACAGGTTTTTCAATTAGTTTGTTTTAAGCATTGAACCACAGCGGCTGAAAATGTAACAAGTGTTGCCATTTTGATCCCCAATCGCACCGAGTCTACAGGACTTTCAGGAAGGAATAAACCTTTAATTTCAGGTTTCTGAACCGTTAATTTGATGAAACCCAGTGGAGGCATTTCCTTTGACCCCCGGTGTTTGCCTGGAGTCGATGCTTTCACTCATCAGACAAGAGAAACATACACAAATGAGTCTTTTCATTAACAAGAGAGTTATGAGTGGAGGGCAGGGAGTGTGTGTGTGTTTTAACATGTGTGTGTGTGTGTGGGTGGTGATCATTTCCAGGAAGAGGTACAGAGGAGGGAGAGTTTGTGTGTGTGTTACTAAGTGGCTTCCTGGTCCACCGGGTGTATCCTGTTCAAAGACGCATTCACCCTGAGGGTCATGCATACGTGTGTGTTTGTCTTGTACATTAACTTTATCAACAACACACACACCCGCACACACACACACACACACACACACAAACACACACAGTTTTTGTTGACTCCACATTCTGTCCAGGATAAACCTGATTGTTGTGGGTGTCAAGATTTGCAGATTCAGAACATCACCGAGGCGAAGACGCGTTCTTGTGTTTTGTTTAGCGCCGACTTCCAGGACAGCCTCTGACTGGCAGGGAGCCGACAGCCCAAGAAGGTCAAAGTTTAATAAGAGATTGTTGAATCATTAAACCTTAAGTGATCAGGAATGTTAGCGTCCTGCGTCAGCCGTCTCGATGAAACTCAATCTAAGAAATTAAAACAAACATGTCGGTTTTCCCACACCGGATCGTGTTCAGAGCAGTGTACAGTTATCTTAAACGAGGGAGGTTGTTTAAAAAATTTGCTGAAAATATTTAAACAATCAAAGTGTTGCAATAAGCTGCTTCACTGCAAAAACACAAAATCCTCCAAAGTGTTTTAGTGTAGTTTTAATGCAAATAATTTGAAATACACTTAAAATAAGACAAAACTAACTTACAAGTAACTTTTTAGCAAGATATAGAAAGTTGCTTTAAGTCAATAATTCATTAATATTGATTAAAAAATGATTAGTTGTTCCACTGACAGATTTTTTTCAATGTTTTAAGTGAAAAATATCTACAATGGACTTTTTATAATCAAAAGTTACTTATTAGTTAGTTTTGTCTCATTTCAAGTGTACTGAGAAATTTGTACTAGAACCTAGACCAAAAATATTTGGTAATACTAAAGCACAGTGGTTCTTAACCTTTTTTGAGGTACCGAACCCACCAGTTTCATATGCGCACTCACTTAACCCTTCTGTAGTGATAAATAAAATATGATTTTTTCCCCCCCAAATTCAAGACATAGACAAGATCACCAAGTCTTCTTAAAAGGTAGAGTCTCTGAGAACAGTTCTTCAAAATATAGTCAGTGTTTTCAGCAAAGTTGAGCTGATTGTCCGGAACGACCCAATTAGCCACAGTTTCAACAGGTTGGCCTTTGAGAGAAACTGGAACCACTTTAAGGTCTTGTTTAGATCATTTAATTAGCTCTACATTCTTAAGAGAATGAAAAATTAATAATAAATAATAAAGACTTTGCGGTATTCTGATTTAGTAATGTAATTATATTAGTTGTGTTACCACCTCCACGCCACTAGAGGCAGTAGCAACACCGAAAAGATAAGACAAAGGAGCAGATTTAGAAGTACACCGAAAGCTACAGATTTTGGTAAAAACGGTGAGTTTTGCTGAAGTAATTAAAGACACAAGTTCAAATTCATGCTGAGAGTGGAGCTCCTTCCCGCAGCACTGATTGGCTCAGCAATGTAACGTGATCCTCTGCAGCAAGCCATGGCAAAGCGTGGCGTCATCATGACTTTACACAGCGTGTCTTTACCTCCGCGGCAGAGGCTCCGCCGAACCCCTGAGACCGTCTCACCGAACCCCTGGGGTTCGATCGAACCCAGGTTAAGAACCACTGCTTTAGGGTTTTTGCTGCTATCTAAAAGAAGAAAGCTTTGTTTTTCTATATTTATTGTATTGCTACAAAAATGTGTGGGTTACAAAAGTTGTACTTTAAAACTCACACGCCCAAATTAGTTGAGCTGTATAAATATTTTGTTTTTATGAATATAAACAATATTCAGTTTTGAAAATTGTGCAGTTATAGTGGATTTCTTTGGGAACAACATGGAGTTATTGGCTAGAGGACGCATTAACCTTATTAAACAGAACGGTTTATTATTAAACTTATTAGATTATCATTACTAAGCAAAGCATCAGTTCATACCTGCTGATTTAAAGGATTAACCATTAATGCAGTGAAATTTGCGTTAGTTAAATAATTTTTCCTTATTTGATTGGCTGGCAGTATTGTGCAAAATTCACTTTTGTACACTTTTGTTCTTCTATTTGGGTCTTTAAAAAAAAGCTCTAAAAAGAAACATCCAGCTGTTCTGGAAATTAGTTAATGTTTTTTGGTATCTGGAAAAAGTACCATTTCAAGAAACCTCCAGATTATGACGTCACAATGGGCGGGCACTACTCCGTTACCTAGCAACCCAGGCGGAGCTCCTCCCACGTCATCATTAGGTGTTTGATCAGCTGGTTTTACCGCTGCATGCGCTCGGCTATGGCTGTTTTGTTGTGGACAGTTCCACATCTCTTTGCTGCTGTTTTCACATGTATAAAATGGGAGTGTAAACATTGCGTTGGGGGGCGTGGCCAGCAGCAGTTAATTTGCATAAAAGTGAGAGAGCCATGAAACGGCTCATTCTGACAGGAGCTCAAAATGAGCAGACTAAAATTTTTGATTTTGTATAAAATAATGTAATGAACATGTTTAATATAGATCTATTAATTTGAAGCATAATAGGCCACCTTTAATTAAATAAATTAGAATAAAAGCTTCAGTTTATCCCTCAGCCGGTGATTTACTAATCATGAGCATCATGTAGTTTTATGTCTTTATTGGCTGTTCTGTCTTATCTGGACCTGTTTGTCTGCTGGGTGTGATTCGGGAGCACAGATTATTCCCACACCAGGAAATGTTTGTGTTCGGGAGCGCGGCTGATCACCAGGGGGCTCCACAACTGCGTGGGTTTCCTGCTGTCCCCACTAACCTCATCCACACCAGCTGGACTCATTAAACCGGACCCGAACCGTCCGCTGCGCCGCCTGAAGTCGGGTCTAATCGTGGGGGGAAAGCTTCGGAACCAATCAGCAGACCCACGGGTGGGACTCGGACACGCACGCTTACTCAGCGCTATCTGCCCTCGTGCCCTGTTTACGTGCCCCCACTTTGAAAGAAAAAATAAAAGCGTGCATGTGCGCGCGTGGCCGTGAGGAAGGTGGGACATCGCCGGGACCTTTTTCTGTTTTCCTGATTGTATTGGACCGGAAAAGTGCCGGCAGCAGCGGGGGGTTCGGTGCTCCGGCGTGTCTCCGCTGAAAACCTGAGTTTCTGCGCAGCTGAGGAAACATCACGCTGCTCTTCTACTGGTTCTGGTTCTGGTTCTGGTTCTTCTGGCTGCTGGAAAACATGAAGCTGCAGGAAGAGAAGCTCTGAGGATCTGAACAGGTAAAAGAACCGACTGGCTTTAGAAGTTCACGAATCCTCTGTCATTTCAAGCAGCCGAACCCACTCAGAGCTGCTGAGTTTGATCTGGATCACATGTTTACGTTCATTGAAGGTAATTACCATTAATTACAGTTATTGGTCTAGTTAAAGTTAACCCAGAAAGTCGCCATGTTTAATCCTGAGGAAGCAATTAATCAATCAATCAGACATTCGGAGAAGGGTGATAACATTTTAAATTTTCCTTAAAGATTTCTTAAAGCTCAGGAATTAAATTCAAAACCAAATATTATTATTAGTGATAAAAATATTACAATGTATTTGGATTTAAATGAGTCAAAATGCATAAAACAAAATCTGACCAAGTGTTTTTCTCTATTTCTGGTGCAAATATGCTTAAAATAAGAAACATTTTTTGCAAGATAAAACTCTAAAATAAAGGACACAACATAATAAAGATGTGGGAAATAAAAACCAAACATTGTAATGAACCCAAAATATAAAACTCTGATTCCTTATCACCATGCCAAAAATACAGATTAATCATTTTAGTCTTGTTGCTTTAGTTTGATCTGTTATTATTTTTCCCACACTGCAAAAATACAACATATTACAGAGTATATGTGTGTAGTTTCTATTGGAAATGTCTTGGTATACTTGAGAAAACTAACTTATAAATAGCTTTTAAGCAAGATATAGGAGTTTGTTTTAAGTAAATAATTCCCTGATATTGTAACATAGGAATCTCGTTAAAAGTGAAATAATCAAAAAATCAATATTCATGAATTATTAAGACAAACTGCTGTATCTTACTGAAAAGTTACTTGTAAATTAGTTGTGCTGTATTTCCACTCTACTAAGATATTTACACTAGAAACTGGACCAGAACTCCTCTGTAATATTCAGTATTTTTGCAGTGTGGCCTCCTGTTGGTCCTCTCTGGGTACTCCTGCTTCCTCCCTCAGTCCACAGACATGAGTGTTAATTTATGACTGACTGTGAGTGAATGTGAGTCTTCCTGCTTGTATCTCTGAGCCTCTCAGTCATCACTACGTTTGAGTTTATGAAACAAACTGTCACAGCTGAATTTAACACACATTGAATTTAATTTTATTTCAAAACAGTAATTCTGTATTAATCCATAAATTGACTGAACATACAGTTGAAAAATATCTAATAAAATTAAAGAAAATAAAAAGTGTCCATTTATGGTGTTTGCAGACATCATTAATTACAGATTACTGCATTTATTACTGTGTGGTAATAATATATTGCTGATATGCTGGTATGTTTTTAAGGGCATGTGTAATATTTACATTCTTCCACTTAGAGCTCATGATAGTTTTACTCACTTTCATTACAAAAACTGATTATCTCAAACAAAATGTTGAAAGAGAAAAAAAAGACAAGCACAGTGAAGCTAAAAATGCAGCTGAAATGTTATTTTTGGGACTGTTTGGTATTAATGTATAAAACAACTCCGGTCCAAGACAAAAATAGTTTTATTTAAGTCTCCAGCTCAAATTTCAGCTCACAAAGTAACAATGTGTGTGGTGAATTTTTCAGTCAGAGAAATGTCAGAGAGCCATAACGCCAGGAGCTAACAAACCGGCACCCTGTGGAGGGAAATAAAAGCTCTCTGTGGTTTGCCCCGTCTGCCTGTGATTCATCACATCA
Source organism: Poecilia mexicana (assembly GCF_051168715.1). Lineage (NCBI taxonomy): Eukaryota > Metazoa > Chordata > Actinopteri > Cyprinodontiformes > Poeciliidae > Poecilia > Poecilia mexicana. The sequence goes on along the minus strand of NW_028263380.1, from coordinate 21,080,227 downwards.
ATCACTGGTAATGTGGAAAACCACAATTCTAACAGAATTCAAACAAATATGATTTCTTTCCTTAATATTGATGAAAAAGTTCCAGTTCTATTGGCAGATAATGTTTTGTTATAAGTTAAATAATCTGCCAGTGGAACTAGTATCCAGTGGCAGATTATGTGAATAATTGTGTGAATAATTTCATTTCATTTCATTTCATTTCAAATAATTCCTTAATCAATATTAAGGAATTATTAATATTCCTTAATATTAATAAGGAATATTATTAATATTATTATTATTAATTATCCTTAATATTGATTAAAGATAATTCCTTAATCAATATTAAGGAATTATTCACATAAAACAAGATCCCATGTCTTACTAAAAAGTTACTTGTAAGTTAGTTTTGTCTTATTTCAAGTTTGCTTAGGTATTTTCACTAGAAACTAGACAAAAATATTTGGTAAGATTTTGTGTTTTTACGCCAAGCAGACTGAAGACCTCTCCAAATTCAGGAAGTGGACTACAACACAGGGAATTCTGGGTAAACACAACCAAAACAAACCTGTGTGTTTGGCTCTGGCAGTAGAAATGACTCGTGGTCTTTTAGCAACAACAAAAGAGAAATCCTCCAAGCGTTAAAAATTGATGTCAATCCATTTTTGTTTACGTTTTGTGAAGAAGGAAGTTGCGCTCATGTCTTCCTCAGAGGTTTTAATGTCGTTTCCTTCAGTGGTTCTTGGTGCAGCGCCACTACAGGCAAGGAGGGGAACAGGTTTTTCAATAGTTTGGATCGTTTGACACAGTGGAGTGAGAAAGCAGATGAAAATGTAACAAGTGTTGTAACTTTGGTCCCCAAACAAACAGTTTAGTAGACTATCAGGAAGGAAAACACTCCTAAATACCAAAAATGTTGGAACTTTGTTGACTATTCCTGATTTTAAAATAATTCTTTGACAAACTGGATTTTAAAACTGGTGATGGAGTCAATTTAGGCTCTATTTGAACCCCATATACAGATATGGATTAGTTTCTCTAGATCTTGTTGGGATATTGGTCGTTTAGTCCTGGAAATGTTCTTGAGGTGATAGAAGACCGACTTTGTAATCGTCTTTAAGTGGCTCTGAAGGCTCAGATCCATCACTACGTCCAGATAACAAAGATCTCATCCTCTTAACGTGATTTTTAATCTCACTCACTTGAGGTCACAATTAGAGCTTCTGTAAATTAAAAGCAGCTTCTTTCTTTCTTTTTGAAGTTTCTCTTAGCAGACGTTGATGCTGCCGTTTCCTTCCTCGTTAATTTGATCTGAAGATGAAGATGCATAAAGATGAATCAGAACAACAGGCTCAGCTGTGTCCTGTTTGATCTGCTGCGACTGAGTCTCTGCTGCTGTTTCGCAAGACTTATATAAGTCTGAAGGCTTGCATGAGAACAATGGCGCGCACACACACATCCACCACAGCACAAACACACACACATATTTATTGCTTTGGTGTTCCTTCTGATAAAGAAATGAGATGTGTAATTAATTATCCTCAGTGCTTAAGTTCCCCCAGTGAAGATGCTCTTTGCGTTGTTTTCTGTGGTTCATCATCACCTATTAAAAATGTTCTGAATCACTTCATGACCTGAAACGCACCGGCAGCCTCAGTGAGTCACAGATGAAACTGTGAAGCATTAAAAAAAACCTTCTGTAAATGTTTTCGTGTAGTATTCGTTGCTCAGGTTTACCGCGTTTCATTCTGGCGTCCGTCTGAACGGTTCACCGGTTCACAGAGCGGCGCATCAGATCTTCACCGTCTCTGTTCGTCAGAAAGCGTTTACTCATTACTCGAACGGTAAACAGGCTCGGCTCCTTCTGTTTAACCTGCAATTAGCTCATAACAGCTCAGTTGCACACATTACTTCCATATCTGTGGACCCTCAAGCACACATGGGGCCCACATGGAGCTAATGGGTAACAGTTTATGGATCCCACATGGAAACCTTGGCTGAGGTTTCACATGCCGCAACAGTTCCTCAAGAGGATCCATTAGTTTTGAGATGTTCACTTCATTCAGAAAAGAGGATGAATCACTCTGGATTTAATTTAACAGCAAAGGGAAAGTTTCCTAATTTGATCTACGGAGAGTTTAGCTGGTTTCGGTTTCGCCTGACAGCCTGTTTAACACTAAAACAAGTTTATTTACTAAAAACACAGTTAGCAGGCAGACAAAAGTATTCACACCCTTTCATTTTATTGGGATTTTGTGTATTAGATCAACACAAACGCTTTGCTCACACAGCAGCTGAACGTAACTTTTTCACGGCAGTCTGAACTATTCTGATCTGTTCCACTTCCACATGTTGTACCAAATCAGAAACGAATCGGATTCTTGTCAAAGCGTCTGCAGTCTCAACGGTTGTGTCGGATTTTATTAATGCATCACCTATTAAAGGGTTTCTGAATCAATTCCTGACCTGAAACACATTTTTCTACGTCATTAATGTGAGACGTTCTGCACCCTAAAACCCAGACGCATTAAATCAGCATGTAAACAAGGTGCTGTTATTTTAGGGCTACAACTAATGATTATTTTGGTAATCGATTATTCTGATGACTAATCGATTAATCAAATGAAAAAAATCTCACTGCTGATTTTTTACAATATTAGACATACATAAAACATGAAAATAAACAAATAATTTAATAAAATAAACATTTTATTGCTTAAAATTGCAGTAACAGCAGTGCTTTAGTGAACTCTTATTTGTAGCAAACGTTGCATCTGCAGCTTATAAATATGAGAAACTTTTCTGCTTGACTTAACATCAGTACAGTTTAAGGCTAATCTGCTAGTAATTTTTTGGGATTAACCGAAGAATAACGAGATACTAAATTTAATTTAATAAGAGCTTTTGTTTTGTTTTGTTTTTTTGTTGTTTTTTATTTGTTTATCAGGAGATCATACATACATTGATATTACATACATTTTGCAAAACTTACATGACTTCTCCGATTTTTTTTTCCCCATAACGAACATAAATCACCGTACTGACATAAAAACTAGACAAAATAAGTATAAATACATAAAAAAAGAATACATTAACAACAAAAAAACAGGGGAAAGAGGGTCGGACGGCATTGAGAAGCTAAAAGGCAACAACATTACACCCATTTATTCTGTAAATTTTAGTCACATGACATGATGAGTCAGTCACATCAATCTATGCATTATAAAGGCAGAGATTTTATGTATGTCACAAAAGGGGCCCACTTGTAAGTAAATTTTGCTGAACTATCTTTCACTGTTAATAAAATTTTTTCTATCTTTAAGCATGATCTTACAGTATTAAGCCATTGTGAAGTAGATGGAGGTGTAGGAGTTGTTTTGTTTTTTTTTTTATTGCAGAATTTGACCCAGGTGAAGCAGGTGTTTACAGATGAAAGTTTTTTTTGAGTTTCATATATTTATTGAAAGGTTTTTGTTACAAATACACAAATGTACCAAAATTCCCAATGAAAATAGGCAAATAGTAGTAATAATAATTAATAAAAACCCAATTCCACAATAATTCCAAGTCCTCACTGTCATTTAAATAAAGCAGAACAATATATATTGGTATATAATACCAGCGTAATCAGTATAACTAAAACCCATCTGATCCTCAACCAGCGTCGAGGGTTGATTTAAAAAAAAGACAAGATTTCCAAGTCAAGTAAAATTTTCACGCCAATTTTTTCCTCCAGTTTTAGAAGTTTTTCCAAAATTATTATTTTAAATACAAAATGTTTCTAATTTTAAAACAGTTTGGACTTTATTTTTTTCAGACAATGAATTTGTTTTTTGCAACTGTATGCGCTAGTTGACAGTGAATCGATTACTTGTTAACAATTATTTAAATGAATCATTTCCCGCAGTAACTCAAAACAGATCATTTTAAGTAAATTATCCAAATGTTTCTCCACATCGTGGATGTTTATCAAAGTGTTTTCTTCTCCCTGCAGATTGTCTGTCAGGCGACCAAACTCATCTTCGTCATGCAGCCACGGCTCTGCCTCCTGCTCATCCTCTTCCTTCCCCTCATCCAATCAGACGACTGCGTCTTCCCCAATGGCAACGCGACCGATGGCCGCCAGACGGTCACCATCGCAGCCATCTTGCCAAAGACCAACACAGAGTATCCCTGGTCGTGGCTCCGGGTGGCGCCTGCCCTCTACCAGGCCATCTCACGGGTGAACTGTGACCCCTGGCTGCTCCCGGGCCTGAAGCTGCATCTGGTCAACGGCAACTCGGAGAACACCGACGGCTACTGCTCCGACTCCATGGCGCCTCTGGTGGCCGTCGACCTGAAATTAGCCCACGATCCTTGGGCTTTCATCGGGCCTGGATGTGAATTCTCTTCCTCGCCGGTCGCTCGCTTCACCACCCACTGGGATGTTCCCATGGTGACCGCCGGTGCCCGCGCCATAGGCTTCAAGTTTTACGCGGCGGTCACCAACACGGGCCCGACTCACGCAAAGCTGGGCGAGTTCAGCTTGAAGTTCCAGCAGGAGTTTGATTGGATGCGGCACGTCATGCTGGTCTACACTGACAACAACAAGGACAGCAACTCCGACAGGCCGTACTACTTCACCGTGGAGGGCGTGTACGAAATGCTGAGGGACCAGAACATCACCGCCTACGACTACTCGCTGGAGACCGACATCAACTACAAGCTGGCAGTGCAAAAGATCAGAGACAACGGCAGAGGTCAGCTTCCTTTCCCCTCTCTTCCTGCTTTATCTCCATTGATCAGTCGAAGGCATCTGAACTTTGACCCTACAGCTGCTTTCACTGTTTGCTCGACTCTTGGAGCTGCCTCTTCATTTCTCCACTTCATTTCATTTATTGATTTGCTGTCTTGGAGATCCACAGTTATGACCTAGTGCAGAATTCATTATTGATTTCTATACAGGGCCTATAAAAAGTAGGATGTTTCAACATTTTATGGCTTAATTCTTCCAATTTTTTTGAAGATTAATCGATTAATTAGATGAAAAAATTCACAAAAATTCTTCTGATTTCTCATTTATCCACTTAAGCCTGTTTTGCACAAGATTATAAATACATTAAAGGGGATGTATTACGCAAAATTCACAATTTGCACATTTTTGTACTTCCATTTGGGTTTCTGCTGCTTGAAAAAAAGACTAAGTGCTTAAAAAAACACCAACTTGTGTTTAGGCAGTTAATTAATGGTTTTTGGTGTCTGGAAACAAGATATTTCAAAAATCAGGCGAATAGCGTCACAAATCAGCAGGCACTGCACTTGACCTAGTAACCCCAGGAAAACCAACCCGTTACCTAGCAACCACAGCGGAACTCTGCCCGTCACCTAGCAACCCAGACAGCACGTTTTTGTCAGTTGGTGCCAAAATAGAAGTGTTCTACGGCTTCTATTTAAGTTGACTTTGAATTTCAGTTCAACCCACAGAAGACATTATTTAAATACAACGTAGTTTTTAAGTTTATTTTCTGTCATTTGTCTTTTTTTTTTTTTAAATTAAAAAGTGAGAAAAAAAAGTCTAGTTTCCAGTGCAAATAACTACATTTGAAATAAGACAAAACTCACAACTATCTTTTTTTCCCCAAGCTTTAGGAGCTTTTTGAGGGGAAAAAAAATCCTTAAAAATTGGTAAAACAGTTTCACTGGCAGACATTTTTCACTTATAACATGAAATTTATTTCCATGTTACAATTCAGATAATCTGCCAGCAGAACTAGTACTTTTTAAAATCAATATTAAAGAATTATTGACTTGAAACAAGTTCCTGCATCTTGTGAAAATGTTCCTTGTAAATTAGTTTTGTCTTTTTTCACTTAATAAATTCAATCAGATGCTGAGATAAAAATCAAGCTGTATGTCCTTCTAGCTTTCCGTAGTTCTTCCCTTCTTCTTTATGGCCCGTCATCCGTCATGTTTGGATGATCAATCGAGGTCCAACACTTCAGCTGCTCTGACTTCCCTGTTTTGATTCCTCTTCACTCCCATGCGCTCTTTCCCGTTTCTTTCCTCATCCTCCCTCGTTTTAGAGCTCTCTCCCTCCCTTGATGTCGTTAAATGAAGGTTAATTATTGCTTGATTTTTCTCCGTACTGGTTAATGACTGACCTCGGTTTTATATCTTTGTCTCCAATTGAGTTTGTGTGCTTTTTTTGTTTTGTTTTACATCCTACATTTATTGGCAGTCATTTCGGTTTAGGGCCTCGGGAGTGACGACATTCCTGCATCGTAAGGACATTCCTGCATCGTCAGGACAGTCTGGTCCTCTGTGTGGGGCTTCAGCTTAGAAACAGAATCAGTTGAGAGATTTTTTCCCCCCTCGGTTGGAAAGACTAATGTGAGTGCATTTGTTGCACACACCTGTAAGTAATCTGTCCCTTTGGTTCTTTTTGTGCTTATTTAATGTGAAACATGCCGCTGCCGTCACGGAGTGAAGTAACTGCACAAGTTAAGGTATCACATATAACCGCACGCCTCGACTGTAAATACTTATTCCAACTTGAAACCTGATCATCTGATTCCTGCTAAATCAGAGAGCAGATATGCTTAGTTTCCTTTGTCTTTATCGGGGTTGGACTTTTCAGCATCAAATGTTTTTGTCCTTGAAATTCTTTGATAATCGTCCAAATATTCCTGGTTACACAAAGCAGAGAATCTGTTCCCAGGACGGCTAGACGTGGCAGAGAAAAGCCATAAGAGACCCCGAAAACATCTGGAAGATGAGCACATTGAACTACAATTCACTATGGTGGAGCATGGTGGTGGCAGCATCAGGCTGTGGTGGTCAATCTACAGAAAACACAAATCAATCGTGGGAAAAAACAGGATTGGTTGCAGAAGAGTTGAGTTGGGCAGAGATGTATCTACAGCGATCTACCTACCTACATATTTATGTATTAGAGTGGTCTAGTCAAAGCCAGATAAAAAAAGAACTATATATGACAAAACCTGGAAACCTCAGTTTTATTTGTAAAAGTCAAACATATCTTTCTATTGCCACCTAACAATTATGTGCTGGTGTTAAATACAGCAACATTCCTTTGCTGCAGTTCCATGAGCTCCCAGCTCTTTTTTCCACACTATAAAATCAGTCTTACAAATTAAATTTCAACACATTTTTTAATAACCGTTTGTTTTCATCCTGCGGCGATTGAAATAAAGCTAAATACTGAATGTTCCCTTTACTGTACCATCCTAAAAACCTCTATCCCATATTGTAGGTTATTAATGTATGTAAATAATAATTTCCTTGTATTATTTTTTTGTAATCAGAAGAAATCATTTGATTCGAAGTTGTATTATTAAGGTACATGCACAATTATACATTTCTTAATTTGTTTGTTGCCTGGTGTCGCTAAAAAGCTTCAAACTCAAAATTAGAAATAGCGCTTTGAATTTTGGTCACATGTTGTCTATTTTAATATATAATATGTAGAAAAGACTAGCAAACATAAATATTTGCTTTATTTCAGAATATGCTAGGTTTTATCAGAGTTTAGCAGAAAAAATTAATGCAGTCACCACATTTCACACTGGCTTCCATGAATCACTTGTAGTTCACATTTCGACCACTAGGTGGATATCAGAGGTCTTCTAGTAACATTTTTAGCATGAGAGGCACAAAAACCCAACAACATTTGTAGCATTTATTCTCCTGTTGGTCGTATTCCTTAAGCTAATTAGCATAGCTAGCATGGCTGATATTTCTACGACTATGTATGCTTTGTTACTTAATCAGTCAAGAAATCAGGCAATGAGTTTTAAGGAGTGGAATATGCTACAGATGCTTCTTTTCCCAACTTTGTAATCTTTTCCAAGTAAAACTGAAATTTCTTAGGTAAACAAGATCACTTCTAGTTGGTCTTGTGCTTTGTCAGATTTCGTGTGAAAAATAGCAGCCCTGCTTTTAAAAGTCATGTGGTGTTTAGGAAACACCTTGGTCCATTAACTTGTCGTGCTGTGAAGGTGTTGGTGTGAAACAACCTGGCCATTTTTCCGCTAAACCTAATAACTGGTTGTGCCACTTTTGGCAGCGACGTCTGCCGTTATGTGTTGGTGACGATTGTAATGAGTTTTTCACATCACTGTGGAGGAACTTTGGGCCACTGAATCATTTTTATGCCTGAAGAGTCTCTCTAATACCACAGCATCCCTTTCCAGTTGAAAATGTTTGACTTTTGAAAATAAGAAATTTCCAAGTTTTCTTTCTAGGTGTTTTCTGAGATTAGTCTCAACATTTTCAAGATTTTAATGGAAATGTACTTTTTTTTCTAGCTACAATGTGGAGCTAGTATTTTTTACCAGTATTTCAGAATTATTTGTTTTAAACAAACTCCTTTATCTTGCTTAAAAGTTACTTGTAGTTTTGTCGAATTTGAAGATATTTGAGGTGAAAACTAGACCAAAAGAACATAGTAAGATATTGTGGCTTTGCAGTGGCGATGATTTCGTCATCTGTTCTTTAATTTTCCCTAGCATGAAGCTTGGTGTGTTACATTTTGTGACGTAATTTAAAACTTTATTCCCTTCTGTGACATTTTCCCTGTAAATCTGCTGCTATTTGTGTGGACTCCATAAAGTTTCTGCACAGATATCCTGTTCAGGTGTCAGCGACATCAGTGTTGGTAAGCATCAGGTTTGGACCCCAGCAGGTCCGAGGCGTACCGGGTGCAGTTTGGTGTTTGGGATGACATCATCACTGCTCCTCTCTCTAAGCGACACCAGCTGCTGCCCCCGGCAACGCTGGACGTCCTCAAAGTAATCACCCCTCGGTGTGTGTCTGTGCGCTTGGCAGACATAATTCATGCAAATCTGTTTACACAGTCAGATTATGGGGAAGTGTCTTCAGTTCCACGTATCGTATATCAAAACGTGTTAAAGTTAAGACGTTTATGGTTCGGCTGAGGTTGAGGAAAGGGTTAGCTGAGCGGTTGCTATGGCAACAACTGGAGTAAGTTTTCTGAAATAGGTGTCAGTTGGATTAATGTCCTCTGAAGTCATGGAAACAGAGAACATGTGTTTGTGTGTCAGTGAAAAGTTTCTCGCTCTGCCTTTTTGTCTTTTTTTTTAGAGTTTTATTAAAAACAGTTTATGAAAGACAAACATGGTGGAACTTTCTGGGTTTCACATGTGAAAGTTGCTGCCCGCAGTTATTGGGTCCACCTCGGGGGACCCAGCGGCGCGGGGTGGGGAGGGACATTTTTCTTTCTGTGGAGGACTTTGAGTGACACTGGGGAGGCTGATATTTTCAGTCTGCTCCAGATTTAAACAGAATGTGGTTCGACTGGAGGGTGCAGGAAGGATGCTTTCATTTGTTCTCATGCAACTTTAATATTTTATTATCTAGGGAAAAACAATCTAGAGTATGGTGCTAATGTTTTTAACCATTCCAGATCTTTCTTTCAAAGAGTCAGACTTTATTCTAGTGGCATAAAGGCGACCCATTGTGCATCCTTGAACAGGTTAGGATAGATTTATAAACTCTATAAAACATGTCCATTACATCTTTTGCACAAAATCTTAAATAATGAGATTTTAGTTCTGCCTAGTTTGAGCTGTTTTAGGGCGTCCTGTCACTTTAAATCCAAATAAGCTGATGCAGGCCACGTCCCCCAACTCAATGTTTACACTCACACGTGAAAATGACTGCAAACAGATGAGAAATTATATAACCATACATCTTTGAAAAGCAGAAGTAGAGCCTCCTGCACAACCAACAAGGTTGCAGCATGTGATTTCTGAATGGTAAGTCAGCAACAAAACTCTTGTCTTTTCCAACAGCCATTATGCAGCACATAAGGTGGTAAAACCAGCTGACCAAACATGCTGCAGCTCCATTTGCGTTGCTAGGTTACGGGGCTGGGGTTGCTAGGTAACGGCGTGTTGTCCATGGAATGTGACTGTGAAACAGCTCATTTTCCAGACACCAAAAAACATTAACTATCGCCAAAAAAATGTCTGGGCGTTTCTTTTTAAGCGCTTTTAGCTGCTTCTAGTAGCAGTAGGGACACGAATGTAAGTACAAAAACATGAAAATTATAATTTTGAAGAATAGATCCCTTTTAAACAACAGTTTTTTCTTCAGCTCTGTTGCTATGACAACATAAATTGCACAATATGCTTTAAAAAACATTAGGAAAGCAGAAACATGGAGGACAAAAGAACAAGAATCTGGCCCAAGAACACTCAGATTTCACACGTCACATTCCCAAGTCTGCATCCTGTTGCTGAACAAACTGAGATTATCTGTGAAAATAATCCGACTAGCTCCTCTCAACACGCATTTGATTTCAGTATTTCTGTTGTCTCGAGGGTTGAGTTGACACCTTTGCCGAAGTACTGTTCATAACGATCCTAACGAGTGTGTCCTGTCTAGCCGCTGAGCTCGTTAGAGGGGGTTCTTTGATTATCGCCATGGAAACGGAGAGCTGAGGTCACGAGCCCTGAGCCGTGCCTGGTTCACAATCTGCTGGAGTCCAACTGGACCCTGAAGCACTCTGAGAACGGCACAATGACGTTAGACGAGTGCAATGTGAGAAAACGACCAAACGAGATCAGAGCGGCTTCAGAGTGGAAGAAAACAGCAAAATCATCACAGAGAGAGAGAGAGAGAGTCGCATTTAACGTACGAACACAACCTCTTCCAAAAGCAAAAGGAGTTAAAGTGGCCGTGACAAATAAAAGTCACATTAAGGAGATAAACAAAGACCCAAATCAAAAGACACAAAAGGACAGAAAGTTGAGTCAAATCCAGCTTCAAGGACTCAGCAACAAGTAAATGCTTACATAGTCAAGTTTAACGTTGAAGATGATTAAAAGAAACAAAACACTGCAAAAACACAAAATCCTACCAAGTATTACTGGTCTGTTTGTAGTGCAGAGATCTTAGTACACTTAAAATAAGACAAAACAGGCAACTTTTACCAAAATATAGGAGTTTGCTTTGCATAAATAATTCATTGAAATTGATTTTTTTTTAAAGTTCCAGTTTTAAATATTGATTATTTCACCAATTAGACATTTTCCCATGTTATAAAGGGGAATAATGTATAAAATCACCAAAATGAGGAATGTTGAGCATCTTGTGAAGTTATATTTTGATATTTGTTTTACAAATAAGGAAATAATCTGTTAACTCATCAACATCAAATTATTATCACTAGCAGGACTTTGAAATTATTAGCGACTGTGTCTGCTGCTATGACTTTTTTCTCTTTATTGGATGATGCTGTAAATGAGTGTAAAAATATATTTAGAACTTTACCCCCTCATTTGAACGTGTAAATATACTTTACTGCTGTTCTTCTTTTGTTTGCTTTTGTTTTAAATTTATTTTATTTATTTATTCTTTTATTACATTCAGTAAAGTCAAAATCAACTCAACTCAAATCTCGTAATATTACAACTTTATTCTTGTAATATTATGTTTTTATTCTCATAATTTATTTTTTAATTCTTATTTTTTTCCTTACCTGATCTTAATATTGCATCATAATAACATGCCAGTGGATCCAGCTCTATTTTGTTAATATTAAAGAATTATTTTAAAAACTAACTCCTACATCTTTCTGAAAAGTTAATTGTAAGTTAGTTTTGTCTTATTTAAAGTGTTCTAATGTATTTACACTCAGAACTAGACAAAATATTTGGTGAGATTTTGGGTTTTTGCAGTGAAAATGAAAAATCAAATATGTTTCCAGGTTGGTTTTCTCCCATAAAGCATCAACGTCTCTTTGCTGGTTTCTGTTTGTTTCCTTCATAATAAAAATAATCTGCCCTCTGCTTGTTGTAATGAAGTCGGTCTCCTGTCTCTGGCAGTGGTGTACGTCTGCTGTCCGCGGGACATCTTACGGAACCTGATGGTCCAGTTCTGGAAGGACCGGGTGGACCTGGAGGACTTTGTCTTCCTCTTCATTGACCTTTTTGCTGAGAGTATGAGTGGCGGACAAAACGACTTGCAGAGGTGGGTAGAAAATACTCAAGTAAGATTAAAAAGTAACTGATCAAATTATCAATCATTTAATATTTAAAAATTACATCATCAGACGGACCAAAATATAAAGTTAAGTGGAAATTTTGATATTTTAAGGATGAAAAGGACAATAATTCATTTAACTAGCAAAAAACAAAATCAGGCAAAAGAAAATTTTTAAAATAAGTTTCTTTCAACAAAAAACTTATGGAAATTTATCAAAAACTACTGGTTTTTGTTAAACCTATTTGAATTTTTGGTTAAAACATGTTTGTTCCTCTTTCAATTGGTAGAAAATCCAGAAATTTTCTGTCCACTAAGACACGTGTCAAACTCGAGGCCCGTGGGCCAAATCTGGCCCGCCACAGTTTTTTTATGTGGCCCTCTAGATTCTAGACTAAACAGTAAGTGTGCTTAAGTGTTATGTTATCAATCAAATCAATGCAGTTTTTACCTGTTTACTGCCATATTATATCAATCAGTCCTTCCAGTTTCTTGCGAATTATTGTGGAAATTCACACAAAATCAACAAATCCCCACACTTTTTTGCGCCAGCACTTAACTGGCAGTTTATTGCAGATTTTTCTCAAAAATTGTCAAAAACTTTCTTACTTGTACTAAACATCTGCCTCAGCTTTAAATGATGTCAGATTATGGCCCATGACCTATACAGCAAGTAATAAAAAGTTGCATTTACCATCATAAATAAGTGCAAATATTTCCAAATTGGTACAACAAACACTTTGATTTTTATTGCAAATAATCACAAAAACAATCGTGAAATTCTGGTGGCACTGAAAAGATGTTAAATATTATTTAACTTTAAGAATTCATTACTATTTTTAACAGTTTGCTGGCTGGTTTTATCAGTACATTCTGGCCCTTTAAGAGCATTTATGATCTTGATTTGGCCCAAAACGAAAATGAGTTTTCTGGAAGCCATACGTCAGAATAAATTTACTCAAGTAAAAATGCGTAGTAAAAATACTCTGAAAAGTAGATTTAATAAAAAAGTTTACTGAAGTAAATGTAATTGAGTAAATGTAACTCGTTACTTCCCAACTCTGCCGCCAGGCCCTGGTACCGAGGAGACGAGGACGACCACGCAGCCAAGATGGCCTTCAGGGTGAGAGGTCACTCTGCTCGTTTCTCTGAAGAAGTTCAGTCTTACAGGTGAATTCACTGTTTTTACCGTCTCCTGTCAGAGTGTGAAGGTGCTGACCTACATGGAACCTCAGAACCAAGAATATTTCAAGTTTGTTGAAGATCTGAAAAGAGACGCAAAAGAAAGTTTCAACTTCACCATCGAAGACTCTCTGGTAAGTACATCCATCGTGGCAGGATGACGTCAGGCAGACATTTCCTGTTGACGTGACGCGTCTGTGTTTCCCTGTCAGTACAACCTGATAGCGGCAGATTTCTACGACGGCGTGATGCTGTACGCTCAGGCTCTGAACGAGACTCTGAGCCAGCAGGCGTCGGGACCGGGACCCATCCAGAGACCCAAAGGAGATCTGGTGACACGCAGGATGTGGAACAGGAGCTTCTCAGGTGATTCTTCTCCTGTTCTGGACAGGCCTGGCGCTCAGATAGGAATGGGCTGTCGGTGGTGAACCAATCAGAGCGCAGCGTTGGATGAGAACTGTCTGCTTTGAAAATGTGTGTTATTAATCAGAAAACCGCAGCGCAGAAATATCCATCTCATTTTCAGCTTTGTGTTAAAATGCAGCTGCACTTCACCGGAGTGTTACCAACAAAACACGCCTTCGATTTCACAGTAAATCTGCTCACTCAGTAACAGCAAAAACACATGTTTAATTAACTGTTTGTTCTGCGGACATAAAATGCTTCAGTCAAGATAAAAATATGAATTTTAACACCATCACAGAGCTTTCGTGTAGTGTTAAGCAAACAGAGCAGAGATAAGGAAGACTGAAGGCATTAATGCATGTTAAAGGGGATCTATTATGAAAAATTCACATTTTGCTTATTTTTGTTCTTCCATTTGTGTTTCTGCTGCTACTAAAAACAGACTAGGTGCTTTTAAAAACACCCAGTTGTTTTTTGGCAGTAAGTTAATGTTTTTTGGTGTCTGGAAATGACCCGTTTCAAAAACCTGTTGTATGTAACGTCACAAATCAGCGGACACTGCACTTTGACCTAACCCCAGCAAAGCCCAAACCGTCACCTAGCAACCACAGTGGAACTCTGTCCGTTACCTAGCAACCACAGTGGAACTCTGTCCGTCACCTAGCAACCACAGTGTAAGATTTTGTGTTTTTGCATTGAAAAACATTATAAAAATTATATTAAGTGCGTGTAATTGCAAGATTCAATAATCAAGTAAAAAAATCACACTGTTCTTTATTAGAAAACATGTTAATTTGAAAAAGCCTTTGACCGTCTATTAAAACATTTTAATCATAAGCTAACGCTCTATGAAGTCATGATAAAATTGCCAGTTAATTGGTATTTTTACCGGTGTAAATCAGAGCCTGTAAAGCCTGAAGTTGGCTCAATGCGCCCTGAGAGAAACCAGCGTTTCTCTGCCACCAATCAATCATGCAGTCGATTAACCAACGAGCCTCAAGACCTATCAGGAGCCCCGGAGCGCCACGGAGGTCAGCCTGGGAATCTGAGCCTGACGGACGCTCACATTCTCACGGCTGTGATGTGTGTCAGCGGGGAGCTGGCGTGTTAGCACAGAGCTGCGGCGCAAATTTGTACCAGCTGGCAGCGACACTGGGAACAGGAAGTCTTAGGCCCAAACCAACAGCCAGGGCAGGAAAGTCACACCGCAAGGAATTTAAAGGGAAAGTTTCACTTTTCTCTGTTCTGCCTGGTCAGAAGCGTGCAGAGATTTGTGAGGGTTGTTTTGTGGGTCATTCTGGAGAACCTGCAATGTCAGGCAGACCCAGGTTCTGGAGGTCAGAGTCGGTCCGCGGTATATTGTCAAGGCTGAACGCCTTACATTGTTAGCACACACAGGAAGTCGTCAGTCATTTTTCAGAGTCCCTAACAGCTTCAGGAAACAGTTTGCAAGTGTAAAAACAAAGAGAAAATTTTTTGCCTAATTTTACTGCTGACAGTGTTGACACAGGAAAACGGAGGATGTGTGTGTGTGCGTGTGTGTGTGTGTGTGTGTGTGTATGTGTGTGTGTGTGTGTGTGGGGGTGTGTGTGTGTGTGTGTGTGTGTGTGTGTTGTTGACACTTTACCTTAAACTAAATATAATTGAGCTGAATCCTCCTGGGGGAAAATTTCCTTTCATTAATCAGGTTTATTTTTTTATTTCAAGTCAAGTTTTAGAAACATTTAAATAATGTAAAGTATTAGCAAAAACCTGTGACTAAGTCCAGATAATAAATTGTCAAGTAGGTGACTGATTTGGTTGTGAAGACAGTTTAAGCTTTAATAAAACATGCTAATGCTAACATTAGCATACTCAGTAACAAGAAGTAATTGTTTCAACTCTCATTCCTGATATTTATTTTGTAGCAACTCTACATTGATTTATTATGTCTCAACATATGACACAAGCAAGTTTTAAAGGGGTCTTTTTATGCAAAATTTGCATTTCAGATGTTTTTGTCTTGCTTCTAAAAACAAGCTAATAGCTTAAAAAACACAGTTAAGGTTTTTTGTGTCTGGAAATGAAGCCGTTTCGAAACTCTCATGATTGTTAAGTCACAATTGATGGGTACTGCTGTTACCTAGCAACCTCATGGGAGTCCTGCCTGTTACCTAGCAACCCAAGCTGTAAGATGTAGCAATATTTATAGTATTAACCTGTTTGGGGGTTTTTTGCATTTCGGTTTGCGTCTCATATATTTACAGCCATACTCTATAGGATCTGTCTGTAAGCATCTTTAATGGAGTAAAATGCTGAGCGAATGTGTTTTGGTTTGCATTCCTCACTAAGACACATACTTTATATGGAAATAAGTTGATTCAATTTGGAACAAAAGCAGTTAAAAATCTGTAGCTATCACTTAAGATCTTGCCTGACCCGAAAACTATTTGTTTTTTAGACATTTTTAGACATCACTTTAGATTAGATGTGTCAAAAATGTGGCCTGGGGGCCATTTGTGGCCCTTGAAATGATGTTTTTTGGCCCTTGACCAGAAGTCAAGAGTAGTAAAAACTTGGCCAACAAACTAGAAAACAACTGATGACCCAAAAATGTGGAAATTGTCTGTTTTTCTTTGAATATGGCAAAAGACCAAGGACCTATTTATGTTTTAGATTTTTTATGTCATAGAAATGTAGTTTTTGTTGAGTAGACAATACTCAACAAATTATCTTATCAGTGAAAATTATCTTATCAGTATAAGATAATTTTTGCAGTTTTAATATGATGGATTTTGTGGTCCGCCAGTTGTTTAAATTGTCCAGTTTTGGCTCCCAGAAAAAGTTTGGACACCACTGCTTTAAATGGTTGAGTGATTTCTAGGGAAAACTGGTTCCAATGGTTTTTATTAGAGGGCGTCGGAGTAAGGTGGGCTAAAGACAAATACAGAGTATCTTCATATTAAAACATAAAAGCACAGGAATGTTCATACTAGGATGTTTTGTTCTCCTTGTGTAATACCCAGATGTAAATGGGTCATTTTAAAATGAATCCCCCAAAGAAAATGCATTTCCTAATTTCATAAAACCTATTATTATGGAAAGTTTTTCTAACAATGGAGCCCCAAATTCCTGCACTGACACCACACCCAGCTGGTTTTCCCAGGAAGGAGTGAGATAACTGTTTGTCAGTTTTGCTTTAAACTTATTTGTTTGATCCAGCTTAAATCAAAAATAACCTAGACGACAATTCTGGGATTAAATATTATCAGAAATGTTTCCCCTGATCTCCTCCCCTTTGTTTGCGTTTGTCTCTTCTGTTGAGATTTTATCAAACTTTTTTTTTCTTCCTCAAAACCTAAAAAGCAGCAGATAGCGTTTGTTGAATTTGGACCTTGGAACTGAAATAACTTCTTCTTGCTTCACCACAAAACTAAACAGAGAAAGAAAAACTGCTGAACAAATAGCAGAGACAGACTGCGATCTATCATCGCAGCAGACCTGAAGTTTATGGTCCATAAAACACGCCTCAGTCGGTCAGATGCAGATGTTGATTCAAACTTTCAAGAAATAACTCTTCTGTTGTTTTAGTTTGTGAAATATTTAAAAGATAAACAGATAAGAGCTTCCATCATTCTTGACTCACACAGCGGAAAGCACTGAGATGGCTCTCTGGGTTTCTGCAAACTCAGAGACGATGAGATGGACCAGATTAACAATCTGAGACAAACCAGACAGAGAAAATCTAAAACAGAAAAAAATGAAATCTGAAAAAATTATGAAGGGCTAAAAGTGACAAAATTAAAGAAAAACGTGTTGAAATAATTTTGATAATTTATTTAATAGGCAATTTATTAAGTATGTCATTAAATGATTAAAATGCAAACATATAATAGACAATGCACCATCAGTGGCACAAAAAGTGAGTATGCAGCGCATGCAACACATAGGGGCGCTGCACCAGAGGGGGCGTCAAAACCCCGTCTGGATGGGGCGGCGTGCCGATGATGTCTTCGCATCCACTTGAGCGCCCTTAAGCTCCTTCACCTCGCACACATAACGGGGTAAATGTAGCGAGTTTTGCCTTTCACGCGTCTGGGTCTCGGGGAGTGGGGGGGACAGAAGGGGGCACCTATTTAAGTTTTCGCAACCACCTGAATAATATGTAGGTGCGACCCTGTGCACCATAAAATAATTTTATCTTTTATCTTCAACAGCCTTGATTGGTTGATTAAATTATGCCTAAACACTAAATTAAACATTTATTTATTTTATGACACGTTTATTGGTATTTATTTAATTTAGTCCCTTATGACCCCCCATACAAAATAGACATGTTCTGAAAATTCAGATGTTTTTTCTGTTTGTGTATTTTCTTTATTCCTTTTATTTTAGAAACTCATTGGACAGAACATGTTAGACAAATGTGAGGTCAATAACTAAGAGGCTTTTATACAGCGTGTTCAGCCCAGTACAGTCTAATCATATCGTCACTTTTAGTTATAATAAAGTACAATTGGTACCAGAAGCCCAGCTGATTGCATCCAATCATTGAGGAAAAATAGTTTAGTATATGAAAGTAGACGAGGTTTCTGTCCGACTTAAAGAGGCAGAACAGATCTGGATCCAGAGGGAGAAAGAGTCACTTTGAACTTGTTAATAGTTCAAACAAAATAAAATACCTCAAGAATAAAGACGAGGCAAGAAGAGACAAAACAGCACAAAATAAGAAACGCAAAGCGATGGAGGACTGGAGGAGGTGGGTCCAGGTGTGTGAGAAACGTCCCCAGAAAGTGACGATGCATCATTGGAAGAACCAGACAGGCAGACGGTCTCAGCTGGACAGAAGCGCTAATCTGATCACTGCGTCATTATTTATGCCTGTGATCATGAATCTGTTGATGCAGCTGCCGTGAGGAGACCTGCATGAAGACAAGAAATAATCTGCTTGGTTTCATAGTTTACGCTTCAGGAAGTGACTGAATGAGCCATCTTTAAAACCAGCAAACCAACCTGTTTAGATTAACTACAAACCAACAATTACAAAGGTCAAACTCCAGTCAGCCTTAAAACTTGATTGATACAAAAACCCATGTGATTGACGGGGAACTTTAATAGAGCTGTATGTACATATTTGAGCCAGTAGGATCAATTTTGACTGTGTGGATTCGAATAAGTTCAAGCCTAAAATTCATGATATCCATGAATATGATGAGTAAATTACAGGGGGTCTGTTGTGTAAAATTCATATTTTGCATGTTTTTCTGCTTCCATTCGGGTCTCAGCTCCTCCTTAAAACAGACCAACGGTTTAAAAACCCACCCAGCTGGTTTCTGACAACAAGTTCATGTTTTTTGATGACTTATTTCAAAAGCTTCTGTAATGTAGCATCACAAATCGGCAGACATGCCCTTCATCTAGCAACCCTGGTTCTTCTTTTAGATGCCATCCATCGCTGCGCTGCTGCAGTAGAACGATAAATGAAACCTGGAGATGTAGGTGTTACTAATTTAGTGCCACAGCTAAAGACAAATAAAGCCGAATACCTACTGAAGAACAACTCAAAACCACTTGTTTTCTTCGTTTGTCTCGCTCTCTGTGCCCCCTATGCTACACACAGACTCGTTGCCGTAGCAACTGACTGACAACAGCTCCACTAGTGTATTGGGAATCAACACAAAAAAAACACGCAAACATTTCCCACACCAGGCTTGGTGTTTATTTTGCTGTTGTTAATAAGTGATTGTCTGGACACAGCAGTGGCTGATTAGCTAATTTAAACACAGCTCTGCTGTCAGAGTTGGTGTGTGAATCGCCTTTTTTTCTTTAATTGAACATGAACACAGAATCCCGCAGCACATCTACATGTGAAGGTTGTCAAGCTAGCATTACTGATCCCCTCGCTATTTGTTTTTATTAAAGCCTTTTCCTAGCCTGTGAAGTGTTTTACCCTCGGACCTTGTTATCTCGTTGTCCTAAAGTTGACAATTAATAGCAAAGCACTGCATTCTTTTTCCTTTACACATCAGGCTTATGTTAAAGATTCAGTGCGTTATGCTGACAACTGGACAGGTAAAACCAATGGTAATCATCGTCTGTGAGCGGTTTTTGCCCTCCATCTGGGAGATGTTGCCTGCGTGACGTCACATTGCAACATGTCTAAATAAATAAGCAGACCAGAGCAGATTAAAATATCATTATCTAAGAAGGATTTGATGGAAAAAAGTGTAATGACCTATTCTAACCTGTTCAAGGAAGCGTAATAGGTCACCTTTGACCTATAGATGCCTATATTTACAGCTTTTACATAAGGAAACTGATACTAGTATTTACCCTAACTGCATCAAAAGCTCATTTAATTTCCCCCATATATAGTAGCTAAATTTATACCTAAACTGTAACATAATCAAAACCAGGATCACACTAAGAACTCAGACACTCGGATCCATGAAAACACACCCTTGTCATTTCAGTGTGTCTTTCAGCGTGTTGATGGCGCTGATAAACAGGCCGCTCTGCTTGCTCTTTATTAGATTGAACTGCTTTTATCCACCAACACACACTGAAACTAAGTCAGCGCCCATCAATCACCGGCGATGTGCGTCAGAGGAGGAGAGAGCGATGCTGGTTGAATTCAGGACGAACTGGACAGGAGTAGCAAGGCGACTCCAGTAGTTGGCAGTAGAGGGAGCTCTGACGGGCAACAGCAAAGTATTTCTGGTCACTGTCAGACCTGTAAAACAAAAAAATCACTGGAAAAGAACCTGTCTGACAACATGAAGCAGGCGAAAAGTGCTGAAAAAGAAACACGTCATGCTCTGGTCTCTATTCAAGATTAAATGAGAACAAAACACGAAGGCTTTCAGACTCCTGATACTTAAACTATGAGTCAGGATAAAATAATCAACTAATTTAGCTATCAATGGATTGTTAATTGAAGTATACAGACTCAGATCAGTAAGTAAATAAAAACTTCAAAACAGATATATACATTTTGCATTTAAGATATAGATAGATAGATAGATAGATAGATAGATAGATAGATAGATAGATAGATAGATAGATAGATAGACAGATAGATCTAAGAGTGATGTAGTAATTCAATTTGACTGAATGTAAATAAATAAATAAATAACAAGCATGCACATACAAATATGTTAAGCTAAAAATAATCTATAAATGTAATAAATAAAAACATATGTGGACTAGGATATACATTTTTTCTTTTAAATCTTAGAAGTTTAACTTTTTTTTATTTTTGAGTGCTTGCATTAATAATCCACTACATTTTTATCACCATATTAGTTGAAAATAATCTCAAAATGACGATGTTATCATTTATCACAATAATTTCTCGTGACTGGAGCAGCAACAACCCTTAATGTTACCAGTATGTTTGAATTCCCGCTTTGCGCCACTCCTTCTCCTCCCACTGCTTTCCAGAAAAGGTAAACGATCGAGCGTTCAGCTTTACTGGTCTGGATGGTGTGAAAAAGTTCTCACACTAAAACACTGACATCAGGTTTCAGGCCAGGTGTGGATTTGCTCTCAGTTTGCAGCTGAACGTAATCAGAAAACATGAGCAGAAGAAGTGGAACATCTGGAATCCAGTTCATTTAAATACCAGTCTGTTTTTGAGATGCTGAGCTCCAAATCTGGACTTTTTCACTCTTTTTTGTGGATGCTGTGACTCTTCCCACCCTCTCAGCTGAAAGCTGAGTCTCCTCCTCCTCATAATTCTTTCAGTCACATTCTTGGCTTTTGTCAGTTTGTTGGACTTTAATCAACGAAAGCAACAACTGTTTTCAATCACTCTTGCGTTGTATTTTTTTTTTTTTTTTTCATTTAAAACAACACAAATAACTGTTATCAATTATAAAATATGTTCAGGAGAAAAAGCAAACAAACAAGGCAGAGGAGAAGGAAGACGTTTTATTAAATTAACTCAGATAATGTGTGATTTCTCTACAGGCGTGTCGGGAGAGGTGAAGATGGACAAGGTTGGAGACAGAGAGACGGACTTTGCCGTGTGGGACATGACGGATCCAGAGTCTGGAGAGTTCCAGGTAAAATTTCAGATGAGGCCTTCACAGTGATTTATGAAACCGGGATAAGCGTGAATCTGCAGCTGTGGTCAGGAAAAGGCAGCAGGAGTTATTTCAAACTAGTTCTGGGTCTGTTAGGGCAACAATCAGAGGGATTGTTGGGTCTGTAAGGTAAAGACTAACTAATGACTGCAGCTACAGTAATAACAGTTTTTGAACTTCACGCTCTAGCAGTGTGTGAAGACTAGCCTTTTCATTCAGAATACCTAAGAAACAAGTTACTTATTAACTAAAAGGTGCATTTTAGCCCTAAGTCAGATAAACTATGGATCACTTTAAAAAACAGACTGAAGATTGGGAAAGTTTCAGTAGGAGTAACATTAAAGGTTGAACAGACGTAGGTCTACGGGTTATACTACACTTAGTACTTAGACAATGAGATTTTAGTCTTCTCAGTTCTTCCTATTTTGATCTCCTTTCAGATTGAGATGTTTTAAATCTGTCACTTTAAATCTAAAAAAGCTGCTGCTGGCCACGCCCCCAAACTCAGTGTTTACATTCGCACATAAAAATGGCTGCAAACAAACTCTCGCCTTTCCCATCACCCATTGGTAAAACCAGCTGACCAAAGTTCCGCTTGGGTTGCTAGGTAACGGGGCTGGGCCTGGCTGGGGTTGCTAAGTAACGGGGCTGGACCTGGCTGGGGTTGCTAGGTAACAGGTCTGTGGAAGGCAATTTAAAAACTTGGAGGTTTTGAAATGGCTCATTTTCCAGACATTAAAAAATATTAACTTGTCTGGGTGTTTTTTTTTTTAAGCAGTTGGGTTGTTTATAGAAGGAGTTGAGACCCAAACTTAAAGAATAAATCACTAACTTTACACATTTTTTTCTTCCATCAAGTTCCACATAAGGTATGGTAATCTGTTATATTTACAATAACAAACCAATTTAACCCAACAAACACCTTGTTAATGTGTTAACTGGAAATAAAACGTTAACTGCACCGTTTCCCTTCTTTCAGTGCAAATGGAAGTACAACAAAACGTTCAAAATGTGAAATTTGCATAAGAGTTCAGTCTAGTTTAGATAGAAACAATAATGTTTGTTTTTACAGTTTGCAGTTTATCTGCACCAACACCCAGATTTATGTTGGTTTGACATTATTTAACTGAGGCCTATAAAGTTGGAGACCATTGTTAATGGTCTTTCAGAGTGTAACAGACAAACAGACTACTACATTTACTTTGTTTTTCTCCTCTATCAACACTGAGGTCTCTCTGCGTTCAAATACAATCATCTTAATTGCTCTAGGTAAAAACAGGGCAATGAGGGTCGATGCGATCTCCCAAATATGGTCGCGGTATGAGATTTAAAAACCAGACACTGTTTGTAGCCAAAGAAGTTATTTGCAATGCTGATATTGAGCACACTGACACAATGATGATAAAAACATGTTTTGCACTAAGAATATTATTCCTTACAGAGTGATTCATTACCCTGATGCACTGTTTTCATACAATAACTGCTGACAACTTTCCACCCTGACATTATTTTAATGATGCCAAACTAATGCACGAAAGCTCCAGAACAGCTAATCATGGTTAGTAATGATAATTTAATCGTTGCTGTGTGTTTTCAGGTAGTGTCTGTGTATTATGGCAGCAGCAAGTCGCTGGATAAGAGTAATATTCGGTGGCCTGGAGGGAAGATACCCGTAGACATGCCAGAGTGCGGCTTCAGGAACGACCACCCGACCTGCCTTGCACGTACGAACAGCACACATACATGGAAATCTGACACAAATATTTACTTTAACCACATGTTTCATTGGGTTTTATTGAATTTTTATGTGGTAGACCAACATAGTAGTGAAGCATAGCTAAGAAGTGAAAGGAAAAGTTAGTTTTACGAATAAAAATCTGAAAAGAACCCCATAAATTTGGTAGAAGCACCAACATTGTTTTGGGTTCACTGCAAAAACACAAAGTCTAACCAAGTACAGATTATACAGTAAATATCTTAGTACAGTTTAAATAAGACCAAACTAACAAGATATTTTAAGTAAATAATTCCTTAATATTTTCCCATGTTGGAAGTAGAATAATCTGCCAATCGAACTATTACTTTTTCATTAATATTAAGGAGTTACTTACTTAAACAAACTCCTATATCTTACTGAAAAGTTACTTTTAAGTTAGTTTTGTCTTATTTCAAGTGTAAGATATTTCACTAGAAACTATATCAAAAATCCTTGGTAAGATTTTATGTTTTTGCAGTGTTGTCTCTCTACCAGCTTCGCACATTTACTCAATTTGTTGCTCAGGTTTCTTTGCAAAAGAGCCGAAACTCTTCAGTACAGCTGAAACGATTAATCAGATAAATTGTGATTAATCAATTATTGAAATAATCGATAATAAATAGTAATTGATTAATCATTAACTGGAGTATATGGACTCAAAACAATGCCAATACAACATACTCAGAGCAGTAATTAATCCACACCTTTCAACAAATTCTCCCATCAGCTTCTGTCAGATAGAATAACAAGATCCTTTAAAGTTTTTGGTCTTAATGAAGCAAAATGCTTTAAAAATAGTTGTAAATATATTTCCAGGTACTTAATGACTGTAGCTGCATTTAAAGACATGTCAGCAGATTAAAACAGTGTCTGCTTGCTCTACTTGAAAGCATCGTGTGGCTGCAGAACCGCAGTAAGATTCCCATTTTCTTCATGCTGGAAGCAAACAGCGTCGTCTTCCCGTGCTGATGCAGGCTGCTTTTCCTTCTCACCCACACAGGTACCGTTACAATGCATCAGATGGTTGCCATAGTGATCTGCTTCGTCTTTATCATCATCGTCACCATCACCGTCTTCATCTACAGGTGAGACTCACGGGCTCAGCGGATCCTGGTGTCAGTTTGTGTTTCCCTTTAGAAAATGTAAACTACATTAAATATTGTGGGTCAATAAGATATGGCAGCTGGTCAGGAATAATTTTAACAACTTTTATGGTTTATTTTTGTATTTTTGACTGAGCTGGCAACCAATAATTTCACCACCAACTTTCTGGATTAGAATGAGAATCAGAAAGTTGAAGGGAAGCATTATATATTTTCGAGGAACATTCATAGTGCCATTTTATATCACAATCAAGTAACAATGTTAACTTCAGTTATAAAGATGCTGTATGTCAAATGTGATTTGACTTTTTAGTTTGATGCCTTGAAATTGGGCCTCTGTCTCTTTAAGAAGCTCCTGCTCTTTCCAACACTTCGCCTTCAGGAAGTTGTCACATCAAAGTTTCTCCATTATGTCTTTAATATTGTTCAGGGTGATGTTAACAGAAAGGGGAGAATAAAGGATTTATTAAACATTTAGGACAGAATCAAAACACTCCAGGTATGCTTTGGATGAGAGAATAACATTTTAACATGATATAAAGCTCAAAAAAGTCGATTTGACAAAATAATGCCCCTTTAAACCATTACATATATGTCAGCTACTCTGCTGAGTGATTGTTTTCCATAATTAATCTTACAGATAACAAGATATATTTTTAAAATATGTATTTTTGTTAATTCTAAAAAATGCCTCTTAGTGTTTTGCTTCACTGAAAGTAAGAAATGCAAGCAACAGCAAACGTTGACAGATGGTAGAGCAAGCTGTCAGTGAAATCCTGAGACTGGAAGCAGAACCAAACAATCCCTTCTTCGTTTTGTTAATCAGGCACAGAGAAATCTTTGTGGTGAAGGCTCCAGAATGGCTCCAGTGAAATGTGAAGTTAAGGTGCAAACAGCCGCTCAAATGAGGCGTTTTAAAAAGCTTAATGATGAAAACAGAAAACTTACAGGACTGAGCTTGGAAAGAACAACACCCAGAGGACTGAAGCTCAGATAAGGCAGAGAAACAGAAGAGTCCAGGTCTGAACTATGAACAATGAGGAGCTTAAATACTCAGGCTGGGTTGTTAGGTGACAAAGGAACCAGAAACACTAATCACAGGAAATGCGGTGCAGCTGTGGCGAGAAGAATAGTAGTGACACTGAAGGAGGAAGACTCACGAACGCAGAGGAAGCTGAACTAACGCTCAACAAACCAATAAGAGAGAAAAACTGACTATAATCTAAGAAAAACTGACTCAAACTGGGTTGCTAGGTGCTGGAATTCTGTATGCGTTGCTAGGTAACAGGGCTGGGCTTAGCTGTGGTTGCTAGGTAACGC
The DNA here is from genome assembly GCF_051168715.1 of Poecilia mexicana. Classification (NCBI taxonomy): domain Eukaryota; kingdom Metazoa; phylum Chordata; class Actinopteri; order Cyprinodontiformes; family Poeciliidae; genus Poecilia; species Poecilia mexicana. The sequence continues at coordinate 21,054,410 of NW_028263380.1, read as the reverse complement.
CGCAGCGGTGGAATGTGACTTAACATTCTGGAAGTTTTTAAAACGGCTTCTTTTCAATGCAACAAAAAACATTCTCGTTTTTTTGTTGTTGTTTTTTTTAAGCAAATGGAAATACAAAAACATGCAAAACATGATTTAAATTACTATCTTTACTATGGAAATTGATGGGTTTTTTTTTTGCCTGTTATATGACTAAAAAGAATGGATCAAAATCTGAATTGGCACATCAGAACTGAAAGAAAACAAGAAATCAACATTTCCCAAGAAAAGCCTGATCAGTTGATTACTAAAAGTATTTTTACTAAAGTATAATACAGTTTTATAGTCTTTCAAAATGTAAAAAGAGACACAATGAAAACATAGTTTTCTCACTCATAAAGTTATTTTTCTGTTGGTGTTCTTGAGATTAGTTTCTGCTTCTTCTACTGAGCTGACAGGCGTAAAGACAAGCTGCCTATACTGCCACCATCTGGTCGATCTGTGTTGCTTTGGTTTGATGGCTTACAAAGTGTCTGATTTACAGGTTTTTACTTCTGTTTTTTTTTTTTAATGTTTAAGGTTTGCTTTGACTGTGACTGGAAACCCAACAACAAACACTTTTGCACATTGTCATGAGAGCTTTATGATGGTGACCTTTACTAAAGGTCGTCGTTCACAAAACTCAGAAACTCACTTTGGTTCTCACAAAGATACGGAAATAAAAACACATTTTTGTGGCAGTTCAATCTCTCACAGGACCTCTCCCTCTCTCTTTCTCTCTCTCCATTTTATTTTGTATTTTTCTCTCCTGTCCTCTTTCACTTCCTTTCTTTTTCACACATCCTCTTTCCTCTTCTCCCTCCTCCTCTGTCTTTTTTCTGTCTTTCCTTTTGTCTGTCATTAATAGAGAGGTCACAGCGAGGCCCCGAGTCAGAGGGTGGAGAATAAACATTTAAAAAACAGGACTTAAAAAGATCACAGCGTTTTTCTTTTTAACACTAAAATTGTTCTGACCTTTTTAAAAATGTCAGCAATTTTCATACAACTGCTAGAAGCTGAACTCATCTGCATGTTTATGAAATACTAAATACACTTTTCTTAATAGATTGAGACACAATTTACTTAAAGAAACATTACTGTTGTAACTGTATTACTTTGACACTGATGTGTGTTTGTGGTAGATAATTAATATTTTTGTTAACATTGTATGCATTGTATGGTAAATTGTATGCATCAGTTTGCAGTATTAAAATATTGTAATACTTGAGAGAAGTGGGAATTAGTTTGAAGGATTTTATGGGCAAAACTTTACCGAAAATATTTTTTACTTGTGAATATAGCTTTGTAAAATTATGGAATAAAATTTGGGAGATTGAAAAAAAAAAAAAGATTTATTTCTGTGCAGTTTGTGTCGATCTGATTAGATTTAAAAAGCAGAAATTGATGCGTATCATTTAGCTCACCTTGGCAAAGTAATGAAGCCTCAAGCTGATTGGACAGAAGATCGACCAATCAGAAGAGAGGCTGTTAGCTGCATTTAGCATCTGTAAGAAGTGTATATTCATGCAGAATGTAACTTAAAACCTTCACAGAAACCTTAATTAAATAAACCGGCATTAAAACATTGAGTAAATAAACATAATAATAATCACATTGAAGAAACAAAATACTGGTAAATTGTTAATGTAAATAGTTTCAGGGTGAATAACCCGATGAAGTAACTCTGTTTCTGTAGGTTTTGGATTTTTGGCAGCAGCGTTTTGGATGAACTGTTCTGCCAACAAAGACTCCTTTCCAGATTTCTAATCTACTAAAAATAAAAGCGCACAGCTGCTTTTTGTTATCCTTTATTTTGAAGGCTGATATAGTAAAATACCTTCGGTGGATGTTAAAATTAGACCTGAATTCTTTGGCTTCACTGAGTGTATTTAAACGCTAATCTCTTACTTTACACTTTCGAACAAAAACATTGACTTTACTCAGATTTTGACCCATCCAGTCACTTTTATTACGGACGTACTGGTGCTAAAAGCTCTCAGGATCTGTAAGGAGACGTTCATAAACTTCATAAAAAACTGAATACGATATTTTTTCCTACATCTACAGTTCAAATAAACTTACCGTAATTTTACTTTATTCACAATAATACAAAGTACAAAATATTTTTGGTGCATTTTTGCCCCTTTAATTTCTCTAAACAGAGGAAAATGGTTTATGTATGAAAAAACTAATAATGCTTGTATTTAGTTATCCTTCTGTTTATGTTTAATATCATTAATAAACATGTCAAGCAATAAATCTGGGTTGGTTCTCAGTTCTTAGGTTAAAGCAACACACTGTAAAACCTTTGAAGTTGGTTTAACTTGAAAATTTAAGTCAACAAGAAATGTAGTTTGTGCTTAACTCAGAAATTAAAGCTCATGAAATTGATTTAACGAGACAAGTCGTCTAAACATTGTTTTTTAAGTTCATTAATCTTGAATTGTGAGTTTTAACTTAATGCTGTAATTTAAACAAAATAATTATTTCACAATGAAAAGAAAATAAACTGCCTTCATCTAGTTAAAGAGACACATTTCTCTATTCTTTTACTCACAATATCAAGTTAAAATAACTAATTATTTTACTTTAGAATAATTAACAAACTAGACTCAGATCAATGTAACTCACTTCCATCTCAGATACAAAACATGCCGCTAAGCATTCTGGGAAATAGTTCCTATTCCTGCCTTTTACTTCTTTCTGTTTTTAAAAACTCTAGTTTATTCAACTCTTGACTAAATTAATGAAAAGTTAAAACAACTTTCTACTGTAAGTTTATTTTTCACAAACACATTTAGGTTCAAAATATAAAATTCACTAAATTTATTTGACTTAAAGTGTAGAAGATAGTCGACACAACTAAGTGCAGCTCAAATGTTTTACAGGGCAACAAATAATAAATACACTGCAAAAACAAGTTTTTTGTCTTGTTTCTAGTGAAAATATCTTAGTACAAATATAACAAAATTGCTATTTAAGCAAGAAATAGTTTCTTTTCTTTTATGAGTAATTCCTGAGTATTGATTTTAAAAAGTAGTTTTACTGGGAGATTATTTAATTTATTGGAAAAATGTTTTGTTTTAGGTGAAATAATCTGCTAATAAAACTAGTACTTTTTTATTAAAACAAGCTCATATATCTTGCTGAAAAGCTACTTATGAGTTAAATTTGTTTTATTTAGAGTGTTCTAAGATATTTGCACTAAAAATACCTGGAAAGATTTTGTGTTTTTGCAGTGTATTCAATTAATTATTGTGTAATTTGAGCGAATTTGGTGTCAATATTTTCTTTTTTTTTTCTTGTGTTTTGGAAATTAACCGTCTTCTACGCGCGCATCCCAACGTTTAGTGGTTACCATGAGCCTTTCTTAGTCAGCAGTGTCAACCCTGAAATGATCAGAACTTGTTTTGACCTCAGAAATCGTTTCTGTCTCTTCTCTCTGGTGAGCTCTCCTGTCGCCTCTCTCAGTGTTTCCCCTTGTTTTTAACACACACTAATACATCACCAGCTCTGCAAACACACGCACACACACCTGTCCTCCTGTCTGTTGGATAGGAAGCTGAAGCTGGAGAACGAGCTGGTGGCCCAGCTGTGGAGAGTTTCCTGGGACGACATCCAGATGACCAACCTGGAGAAATCCCTGCGGAGAACCTGCAGCCGCCTCACCATGTCTCTGGTACAACGTGCCGTAATGCAGCATCAACACTGTCACTGTGTGTTCATTTACAGTATCTAAACGTCCGAGTTCTGGTTCCTCTGACTGCGGTTCCACCTGAAGCTTTTAGCACGTTCTGTTGCCTGACGTTATTTTATTATGGCTTTTATTTTAAAATGTTTATGCAAGACAGTCAATAATGACAAAATGAACCTAAATAAGTCGACCTGCAAAACTATGATGGAGCATTAGAACTAGAATATTTTTTAATTACAAGAAAAACGTCGTTTTAATAAAATATGAGCAGCAGGTCCGTATCATTCTTCCTTCAAAACATAAATTAGTCAAGTAGTTATTTGCATAATAATTTCAAAGTCCTGCTGATGCTGAAGTATTTTAATATGTGTAAAAACAAATTATAACTTCTCTAGATTGTTGGTCATTTTAATCTTTTTATTTTTTCATAAAGTAGTTTTCATAAAAATATTACTTTATTCACATAATTATTATAACTTTATTCTAGTTAGATTATCAATATTCTCATTCTTTTGACTTGACATTTTTCTCATATTTATTATGACATTATTCTCATTTTATTAAAATTTTATGATCGTATGACTTTATTTTCACAGTTGAAGAAAGAAAATCTTATTCTGGCTTTTATGCTTCAATGTACAAAACTGAAGTAAAAAAATCAAAAAAGTTTGTTTTTCTGTGCAGACAGTTGTAAGATAAAAATTAAATTGACTTATTTTAAATTTTGAGGATTTTTTTAAATTTTTTTTATTTTAAAAATATTAAATTTTTTACAGACATTAAAATAAAATAAAAATTCATCTTATTATTATTATTATTATTACTAGTATTATTATTATTTGTTGTTGTTATTATGTTTATTTATTTGGCCATATTTAAATTATCTTAATTTTGAACTTTTCTTTTTCTTTTGCACATTATTGTTGAAACCTTCCTTTACATAAAATGACTGAATAACTTTCAGGCATTTCAGATGAAAGGTTTTACTTACCCTGATCATATTTATGATTTTTTTCTCCAGAAAGGATCAAACTTGGGTTCTCTGATGACCATGGAGGGAAACTTTCAGATCTACACTAAAACTGGATACTACAAGGTGTGTGAGAGTCGCAGCACATTAATCTGTAAATCTGCTGTAAATCTGCTGTAAATCTGCTGTGAGGGGATGAAGACGAGGATTTTCTTCCTCTCAGGGAAATCTGGCTGCCATCAAATATATCAACAAGAAGCGCATCGAGCTGACGAGGAAGGTTCTGTTCGAGCTCAAGCACGTAAGGATCCGCTCTATTTTTAAACTGTCCTGGTTCCAGGCGGCTTTGATGTGATTTCAGTCTCTTGTCTTCTGCAGATGCGAGACGTTCATAACGAACATCTGACTCGTTTTATTGGAGCCTGCCTCGACCCGCCGAACATGTGCATCATCACAGAGTACTGCCCCAGAGGCAGCCTGCAGGTAGAACCCACCCACCTGCACACCGACCAACCCGCTGGACACAAACACTTTTTACATTCAGCTCAAGGAAAAATATAAAAAATCTGAATCTTTTATTTGCTGTCCAAAAGCAAATACATCAACATTTACAAGGATTTGGATCAACACTTCAACCAGATTTAAATATTTTTCATTCTCAGTTTGTTAGTTTTTACTTTTTGAGCTGTTTAAACTGACGGCAGAAACGTCTTTTCTCTATTTTTAGCTAAATTGTCTTTGGTTGGCTAAAAATTAGTCACATATTCAGAGCAGATTAAATGACTCCAAACCTTATTTACTCTCTCAAAAATAATAATAATAAAACATAAGAAAAACTCAGAAAAGATCAGGGGTGTCCAAAGTGCGGCTCATGTGCCTCATGTGGGCCGTGGAATGATTCTGTGTGGCCCTCAACAGGAAGTTGATGCAGATAGATTAACTTTTCGTCTTTAAAGATGAGATTTTCCACAGGTACATATTTCTTTTAATTGAAAACTTTAGCTAAAACACAAATTATTTGTCTGTTCTTAATCATATTTTTTACTTTATTTTAACTTCATTATATTACATACAGAAACTTTTACTCAAAAGCAGACTTGGCACCCAGTCAATAAAAATGGAAAAACACATTGAACATAATCTGCATATTATTCTTATTTCAGAAAAAAACCTTCTACACTAAGTAAGTAGAAAAAGATAAAAATTAGAGCAGTGTGCATGTTTCTGTTTCAGATCTATGATGATTGACAGATCAGTTTTGTACTTAAAAATTTGATTTGAATAACGATACTTCATATTGAGTTTTTTATTGTGCAGGGAAAAACAGAATCAATTGGAAATTATTTTTCCATTTTCAATTTTAATAAAGAAAGCTTTGGCTAGCACTGCCTTCTGTGATGTCATCAGAGCCATGTGAGGTTTTTGGTACCGTTTGAAAAGTAATTTACAACAAAACAGCAAAACAAATTTAAAAATTGACCATGTCATGTTATCCTATTGTCCACGAGATACATCTGAGGCAATCTGACTGATTTTACAGAAAAATCTAGGTAGCAGCTTTAAGGGATCGGGTTAGGACACCTGATCTGGGCTCAAAAATGATCCAAAAAGCAAAACAAAAGAAGGTTTTAAACTTTTCTTCTGCTCAAAGCTTTAAAGCGTTACAGAATCGTCTCTGTGTCTGAATCACTGCGATATTTTTACCCATCATCCTCCATGACCCACCGTCCACATCAGCCTCTCAAACCTTCAGCTCTGCAGAAGTCCTCTGCACAGCTACAGTTATCTCCCAACACTGTAACCTAGCAACCTGCCAGCAGGGTAACCTAGCAACAGCTGCTGTGGGCTGCGTGGGGTTTGGGTTGTTGCCAGATGACCGCTGAATTTAAGAGTGGAGTGAGTTATTTTCTGCCCTGAGAGGACGGAGACGGGGTTTTTTTAGTGGAGGAACATCGCCGTCCTTCTGCAGATGTCCTCACTGAAACGACCTCAGAACGGTTTCACTGCAAGAAAAAAGTCTCCGCGCTGCAGAAAAGCTGCTGAGGTGAAGAAATATCTGCAGTTTGAAGGTTCAGGATGAAAGCAGGACTTTCTTGTGTTCAAACTGAAACCTTTTGCTTTGAACGAGGGGAGAAATGATTAATCATGATTAATTGATTATTTAAATAATCATCAAGTAATTTGCTAATTGATTAATTGTTAACTGGGCTCAGAAAAAAGGTAATTTGCTGGAAGAACAACACACTCAGAGCAGTAACTTAAAAAAAACTGTATAAAATATATTTATATATTTTGCATTTAATGTATATATAAAAAATGTTCTAAGCAAAATTTATCAAGTAGTTTTAGCTTTGCCTGGTTCAAATTATGTAAAAAAAAAAAAAAAACTAAAAAAAACACCCACAACACAGAAAGTTAGAACTTTGCAAAGTGCATAAATACAAATAGGCAAATGCAAATTAAATGTGTTTACAAAGCTTGTTTTTTTTCTGAACACTAACATCAACGCTTCTAAAATAGTTTCATTAACTCACGTTTTATCCTTTCTGTTATGGCAGCTAATTTTACCCATAATTCTTCTCTAAGTTTAAACCAAGACATAGTTTATGCCAAAAATAGTAATACTAATTAGAATTGAAATGATTATTGAAATAATTGTCAACTAATTTAGCAATTGATTAATCGTTTACTAGAGTATACGGACTCAAAATGAAGCCCATTTTCTGGAAGAACGACATACTGACAGAGCTGTAATTAAGTCAGGTAAAAGGAACTGAGCGATTCAAGTTGATTTTAGACGTGTTTTTTTCTGCTGATGCATCTTTTGCTACATATAATCAAACATTCACTAAAGGAACTCTGTTACTGCATTTTAGGCAATTAAAAGTTTATATTCTTATTTAAAAAATGAATTTAATTATTTGGTTATTTAATTTTTAATGTATCGTTAATGAAAACGTCTTAAGTGGTTAATTGAATAATCTGCAGAATGTCCCCATTTTTTATCTGATTAATCGACTAATGTTCAAAATAAAGTTCCAGCCCTCCTTCAAAGCGTTGTCTTTGCCCAGATAAGATGCAGGATGTTTTAATGTTTTGGACTTTAAGACTTTTTTCTACTCGCTCTCTGACTGCAGTGAGGCAGAAATAACATCCCGTACTCCAGACACGACTCTGGTGGTGCTGCCGCAGCGTGGGCGTGCTTGTTTAAGTTGTCGGCGTCGTCTGCGGGGTTTTACCCGCTGGCTGCTTCACGAGCCCACACAGATGATGATGATGATGATGATGATTAAAACAGCAGAGGGTCGGGATGAAGCTGCCTGTGTTTGTCTTCCAGGACCTGATGGAGAGCGACGGCATCACTCTGGACTGGATGTTCAGATACTCGCTCATCACCGATATCGTCAAGGTAACGACCCGCTCAACCAAACTCACCGATTCTGCTCTACCAAACTGTTGGAGGATGCAAAAAAATCACCGATATAACAACCTAATATTCACATTTATTTTCTTTTTAAAGCAGATGAGTACAGATCAAAAAACTTGCTGCTTCACTTTTTCCTTCCACTTAACTTTCTGTAAATATTCTCCAACTTTTTTTGCAATATTCTATATTTGAAGACATTAAATTTTGGTTTTTATAACCATCAAAAATATCAGATATGAAGGGTTGAAATACTTTCCTCTATGGGTGATGATTATATAGTGCTGAGATGACCAATCGGATTAATAATGACAAATCAATTATTCAAATAAAGCTCAACTAATTTAGTAATTGATTAATAGTTAGCTGGAGTACACAGAATAAAAAAATGCCAATTTGTGAAAGAACAACATATTCAGAGCAGAATATTATTATATTTTAAGATATTTTTCAGTCAGATAGAGAAATGTGAAAGCCTCTCGATCAACTCTCTACTGCAGCCGCTCTGGTTTTTCTGACAGTAATAATTCATCTACTTCACCAATCCAGTAATTTTCACATGTAGCATTTGACAGCCTTTGCATGCTCCAGTTATTTCACATTTCCACCATATATTTACAATCAATCACCCAGCTGTCAGTCATTTTCAATAATTATGCCTGCGCAGGGAATGGCCTTCCTCCACAACAGCGTCATCGTCTCCCACGGCAACCTGAAGTCCTCCAACTGTGTGGTGGACAGTCGGTTTGTGCTGAAGATCACAGACTATGGGCTGCAGAGTCTGCGGACCAGCAGCTTCCCCGAAGACACACACGCCTTCTACGCACGTACGAACAAAACACACACTACCCAGTTCACAGCACAGGGCGTCGAAAAAATATTTACACCCCTTGAACTTTTTTGCAGTTATTGATCAAAAGAAGTTGACTCAAAAGTTTTCACGGGCCAGAAAGATGAAAGTAAAACTAAAATAAAGCAAAAAAATAAAAATAAAAAGCAGTCCATATTTTTTTGTTGAAAGAAATCCAAAACTTAAAAAGGACTTTGAATATTTGCTGTATTTAAAGAAGGGTTTTCAAATTCTTTTTATTCTCAGTAAAAGAACAGAAGTTGGGTCACTTTCTTTCAAAACGCTTGTTAATGTTTAGCCAAGGTTAATAATTCAGATACAAGCTGATCTGAGAGCAGCGAAGTCGACTTTTCAGAAAAGTCTCTGTGATGGTTCTGCTTATTATAAACGCTTCAAATATAAAACGACAAAAAAAAATTCCATTGTAGGAAAAGTATGTCTGTAACAATTTTAGCCTGATTACAAGTAAAGTCTGTACACTGCAAAAACTCAAAATCTCACCAAGTATCTTTGGTCTAGCTTCTAGTGCAAATATCTTACTTGAAATAAAACAAAACTAACTTACAAGTAACTTTTCAACAAGATACATGAGCTCTTCCAAATCAGCAATTCTTAAATATTTATAAATACTGTCAGATTATTTCACTTATAACGTGGGGAAAATGTCTTGTTATAAGTGAGATAATCTGCCAGTGGAACAAGTACTTTATTTCAATAAAAATAATTATGGAATTACTTAATTCAAAATACAATAAATCACCTTAAAACAGTCTCTACTACAAAGCAATGGTTCCCAATGAATAGCTGACAATTATAAAATTAAAAATATCTCAAATGCACGATATTAACTGCGCTAACAGTTAAAAACTTATACAAAATGTGGCAAAGTTACACATAAAACCGTGTATAATTAAATTTATCTAAATATAATACTGGTGAAGAAAACACAGAACTGATGGTCCTAAAGGTTACCGACGGGATCAGAAAACGGGGGCGGTGCTGTCGGTTACTGGTTGCTACGGTAACCACCAACTGCCAAGAGCAGGTAGCAGGAAAAGTTACATTTTGACTCAACAAGACGAATTTGAAGAATAAATAAATAATTTGGACAAACTTTGAAACTATAATATTGTTAAAAGAAAACCCTGTTAGATAAATATATGTAACAAGAAGAGATTGTCAGCATTTTGTGTAAGATTTTTGCATTGGATACACGTAAAATATGAATCTTTCTGTCCATAAAGTGACTACATTTCAAGGAGGTGTCAGTACTTTTGCTAAGCGCTCTAAAAAAACATTTTTTCCAGTTAAATAGTAGTTTCTTTTTATGAATGAACTGTTTAGGAAAGCTGTGGACTGCTCCTGAGCTGCTGAGGATGGAGTGCCCACCCTGCAGCGGCACCCAGCGGGGCGACGTATACAGCTTCGGCGTGATCCTGCAGGAGGTCGCTCTGCTGAAGGGAGTCTTCTACCTCGACTCGCACTCCCTCTCTCCCAAAGGTCAGCGCCGAAGCCAGCCTCTAATCTCTGAGCCGAAACACAAACGCGATGAAAGCGTCGGGCTGTTTACATTCCTGCCTGGCAGCTGGACGGGCCTTCGCCGTCGGCACGTCGTTAACCCTTCGCCTCGTTGGCCGCTTGGCGTCAGGTGTTATCTCCACTTCTGGAGTAAACATGTCGCTGCCTGGCCCGCTTCGGCAATACACAACATTAATTATGATAACAGTTAAAAACATCTACCAAACACGGCAAAGGTACAGATACAGGAGCTTGTTTTAAGTCAATAATTCTTTAATATTTATAAAATTTCTAGTTCCACCGGCAGATTATTTCACTTATAACATGGGGAAAATGTCTCGTTATAAGAGGAAATAATCTGCCAGTGGAATTAGTACTTTTTTATAATCAATATTAAGGAATTATTTTAATTCATAACCCTAAATTTTAGATAATTTTGGCCAATGTGTCAAAACGTTCTGACGCCACTTCCTCCAGGTGATGATGTTTTAGGCAACAAGTTGTCAGAGTGACGTTCAACAGGAACTGATTCCTATTGAGTTTCAGAGCCGGGAACGTCCAGGTGGGTTTCCACGGCAACCGGAGCCTTAAATATTTATTAGTACGCGTCTGTTTTGGTCCGCAGGTAGAGCGGCAACATGTAGATCTAGTTGTTGTTGTTTCGCTGTAGCCCGGCTGCTCTAACTCGACGCCTCTGCGCGTAACAGAGATCATCCAGGCGGTGATCCAGGGCGGCGTCCCTCCGCTGCGGCCCTCGCTCTGCTTCCACAGCCACAGCGAGGAGCTCGGGGTCCTCATGCAGCGCTGCTGGAGCGAGGAGCCCAACGAGAGGCCCGACTTTAATACCATCAAGATCCTCCTGAGGAAGCAGCACAGGTGGGGAAACCACATTCATTCAGACGAATGAACCAGAATGGGTTCATTTATCTTACTATTTGAAACTAACAAAATGAACCTATTATGAAAAAATCAACATTTAACTAAAACTACCAAAAATAACGAAAAGTTACATTTAGAAAAAATGTTCATTAAGATAAATAAAGAGGAGAAACTATAAGATCGAATGCACCAATCCTGGTCAAAAACAACCAATCAGAGCCAAGAGGCCTTAGTGCTGTCAATCACACTCATGTAGGTGCTGCTCGATGTGCTAATGGTGGAGAAACAACTTACTGTTACAAGAAAACTAGACTTTATAGTAAATACACATCAGAATATATTAATAATCAATAATAATAATAATTACACTTAATTATTATTGTTTCATTATGGCTTACAGCTAATTAAAATAAAACCAAAATGATTTTTAGTAAATTAGAATCACAAAACGACTTTTTATACATAATTATGTTGACGTTCGACTGTCGTTGAGATCCTCCATTAAAAGGTCGCTGCTGGTGTCTCCATGTGTGTTAATGAAAAGTTTAGTGGAAGGAAAAAGTTTGACACAAAACAGTATGTTCGTTTGAATTTTTGAGTGTGAAAAATCAATGAGATCCGGCAAATATTAAAATTTAAGGCACAGCCAGAACACCTCAGTTCAAGTTAATTTGACCAAAGACGCCACAGTAAACGATATTATGAGATAAAAATGAAGCAACCGTTGTTTTTCTATTAGAAAGCAAATCACATTCTTGGTTGGTCCTTTCCTAAAATTAAAGATTCACACATTATTAATTGATCTATTGATTATTACCGACAATTCAGCCATTTGTAATTTGATTTCTCTGTGTCACAGTGAGTCTACTCTTAATGTCTTAAAGGAAAAGAGGCTTGGTTTATGATATTTGAGTGACTTTTAAATTAAAGTATAAAATGTTTTAGCAAAAACAATTAAGGGAAAAACATTTTAATATAAAATAAGGCTTTTTTCATTTGTTTTCTTGTTGGTTGTATTTTTAGAGGTTACGGTTCCAACATCCTGGACAACCTTCTGTCTCGCATGGAGCAATACGCCAACAACCTGGAGGAGCTGGTGGAGGAGCGAACCCAAGCTTATAACGAGGAGAAACGCAAAGCCGAGGCTCTGCTCTATCAGATACTACCACAGTAAATATCCTCCACGGATAAACTGTGTGCATTAAGTGTTTTCTGCAGCAGCAATGCGGCTGAAATGCTTTTATTTTTGGGTTCCAGTTCGGTAGCCGACCAGCTGAAACGAGGCGAGACGGTTCAGGCCGAAGCTTTCGACTCGGTCACCATTTATTTCAGCGACATCGTCGGCTTCACCGCTCTGTCTGCAGAGAGCACGCCGCTGCAGGTCGGTGGAAACCAAGAAACCAGCCCTAACTGGAGGGAAATGAAGCAGAACACCGGGAGATTAAAACTAGACTGACATCTAGTGGAGAAAGACAGTAACTACACCTCAGATTTCCTGTTTCTAGCGAAGGAAATCACAACAAATCAACTTTTACACAAAATGGGGGGATTTTATGTGGTAGATAAACATGAAATAATGCATAAATTGTCAACCTTTTTTACTCTGATACCCCTAAATAAGTGCAAACAAATACCTTCAGAAGCCAAATAATTAGTGAAGAGAGTCAAACTTTCAATTAGGCGTTTTCAGATTCAATTTATCACCAGAGCAATAAATTAAAATTATTATCGTGATAAGAAAATGATAAACGATATGATAAATCCTCACCCCTAATATGAAACTTTTAGAAAACAAAAGTGTATAAAATAATTTATTTCCCCTTCACATGAATTACTGTGTTTCACCATCAAAATATTTATTTAATTTATTTATTTCGAACATGATAATGATATACAATAACACACATAAACAAGAAATGGAAAGGACACATATCTTTGCACCACAATATCCTGAAAAACAAATGTAATTACCACAAGTTTTATTTATGGTTTTTACACAAAGGAATTTTGTATTTCCAGAGGTGTGGATACTTTTGCAAGACAGCAACTTTCCTCCTTTCAGATGTATTATATTATATTTTTATATACATTTATAATTATAGAGAACATTTTTCTTATTTTAACTTTTTATTTGTTCAAAATTCAACACAAAATGTCTGAAATGTATCTTTTATTGAAAAAAGTAAACTTTTTCTGGCTCCTCTGTTTTGTATTTGTATTAAAAATGATTGAATTTGTTTCTCCCTGCAGGTTGTGACCCTGCTAAATGATCTCTACACGTGCTTTGATGCCATCATAGACAACTTTGATGTTTACAAGGTGAAACTAATATTTCAGTTTAAAATCCTGGATAGGAGGCGTATCATGGCTATTTTAGATTGGAAAAAAAAAGTAAATTTTCGCCAAAAAATCGTAGAAATCTTCTAGAAAAACTTTCTGAGCTTGAAAGTCTACAATTTTCTCCAGCAAATTCGAAAATGTTCGACTTTTGAAACCCAAAACTTCCAAGTTTCTTTCTAGAAAATTTCAGAGATTTTTAATCGCATTTCTTTTTACTTTTCAAGCTCAGAAATTCTTACATTTTTTTGTAGAATTTGTTTCAGTTAACCTCAAAATTTCAGAATTTCTAGAAAATTTTTGACTTTTCAAACTCAGAAGTTTCCAATTTTTTTTCTAGTAATTTTTAAAAATTAATCTAAAAATTTTGGAGTTTTTTGGCTTAAATTTACTCCTTTGTTTTTCTACATTTGCCCTGATAAGCCCCCATAGCTGCCAGTTGGGCTAAATGTTAAACGATTCATTTTCTGCGGTCTCTTCAGGTGGAGACGATTGGGGACGCCTACATGGTGGTGTCGGGTCTGCCGGTCAGGAATGGTAAGCGACACGGTCGGGAAGTCGCCCGGATGTCTCTGGCTCTGCTGGACGCAGTCAAGAGCTTCAAAATTCGACACCGACCCAGTCAGCAGCTGCGGCTTCGCATCGGCATCCACAGCGGTACGGCCGCGCCGCCGCACGCAAACCTAACAGCAAACTACAAAAACGCCCCAATGACCTGAGTTGTTGGTGTGTTCTCATCTAGGCACAGTGTGTGCAGGTGTGGTCGGGTTAAAAATGCCCAGGTACTGTTTGTTTGGAGACACGGTCAACACGGCGTCACGCATGGAGTCGACAGGAGAGGGTGAGACCTGCAGGAAACCGCACACGCATCAGCAGAAAACTCCAGCATTTACACCCACAGAACCAAAAAGTTAGAACTTTACAGAACCACCATGCAAGGTTCAAGCACTATTCATTACATATAACTAGGCAAATTAAATGTGTTTACAAAGGTTGTTTATCTTCTGCTGGACAATTGGACAATTCAACTCACACAGAATAATAAAATCCACACTTGCACATGAGTTTAACTGGCTCATGTCTATTTTTATCTGTATTTATTATAGAAGCTAATATTAGCCATATTTCTTCTCTAAAAATGTAACCTAGGACACAATTTATGTAAAAAATAGAAATACTAATTAGAACCAAAACGATTAATCGTGATTAATTGAAATAATTAACTAATTTAGCAATCGATAAATCGTTAACTTTAGTGTACAGACTCAATTAGAGGACATTTTCTGAAAGAACAATACACTCAGAGCTGCAATTAAGCCAAAACTGTACAAAAAATATAAATATTTTGCGCAGTGACAAACAATAGATTCAATTCAGTTCAGTAATGTCAGACATGTTTCCCTCTCAGCCCTCAAGATTCACGTGTCGGAGGCGACTCGTCAGGTCCTGCAGGAGTTCGGCTCCTTCCAGCTTCAGCTCAGAGGGGAGATCGAAGTGAAGGGCAAAGGTCGCATGAGGACGTACTGGCTGCTGGGAGAAAATGAGAAGAACTGAGAATCAAACAGCTGGACGGTGTTTTCAGACTGACTGATCCAAGCTGGTTTCTCCAGGGATAAACTGTAGAAAAGAGTAGACACAGACAAGACGAATGTTTCATTTGTAAGATAAAACATCAAAACTTGTGTAAATACATAATAAAATGGGTATTGTTACTTTTGTTTAAACGTCTCCTGGTAGTTTTCTGTGTGCAGTTTGCATGTATTGTGTTTCATTTTTATATATTTAGAATAACCGAGAACGTTTTTCATATTTTAACATTTCTTTGTTCAAAAGTCAACGCAAAATTTCTGAAATTTGTCTTTTATTCAAAAGTGTATTTAAAATGAGTTGAATTTGTTTTTCCCTGCAGGTTGTGATGCTGATAAATGATGCTTACAAGGTGAAGCTAATATTTCAGCGTATTAGGGATATTCCAAATTTTAAAAACAATTACATTTCCGCTAAAAAAGCAATTAAAACACACAAACCTTATTTCTAATATTTGTGATGATTTTCCACTTACAGGTAAGGATAAAAGACATTTAAGATTAGAATATTACACCTGACAAGTAAAACAATATTTTTAATGCAGGAATGTGAACTAAATGAAAAGCATGTTTAATAATATTTTACTTTTAATCTGACAAACAAACCTTATCAGAAATTAACACATATTCTAATTTACTAAATATTATTGTATTTTATGAGGCATGTCTGTGTAGCCCTGTGATAGACTGGTGATCTATATGACAACCTGTAATCACTCTTTGAAGGTGTTTATGGACATATTAGCAAAAAATTACATTTAATTAGTTTAATAAACAGGTATGTGCTTGGTACAGTCCACAAGTACAGTAACTTTATGGAGTTGTTAAGGCATCAGTTTAAAAATACAGAGTTTCAGGAACTTGCACTGTAACATGCTGTAGTTTTAGGTGATTTGAAATATATTTTACTAAATATTCCAGACCCATTTATTGGCACCACTAGTAAATATGTATAAAAAGTACTTTTTTATTCTATAACATGTGCATAATCTCTCAGTGAAAATTTTGGAAAATGTTATTGAAATCATTTAGTCGGGGTAAAAAGTCTTGTGTCAGGAATTACCTTTTGTAAGTATTAATTTGCATTAAGTTTTAGTTTTTAAAATACTGAACTTTGAACGTAAATTTTATTTTCTTTCTGATGGCATTGTTGTAAAATATAAACTTTTTTATCTGTTCCTCAGAACCTAAGTTACTTTTTTGCCAAGTAGATTTTTACTCTTACTTGAGTAATTTATTGGTATAATTGTAGTGCTACTCTTATTTGAGCAGATTTTTTGGGGGTAGTTGTTTTAATTTTCCCGTGTGAGATTATGCTATTACAATAAAATATGCAATCATTTTAAGCCTTTCCATGCATGCTTACCAGGGAAATCATGTGTTCTCACAATTTTTGCATTTATACGTTACTTGTAAACAAGATAAAGTTGTTTCGTTTCCATGCAGGTGGATGCCTGTGTAGTTAGTTATTCAGGGATTGGCCCTTGATTCTTTAGCTTGCTATTGGTTGTTACTGACGTTGCTCAGACCAACGTGCAACCTGATTGGTCATTGGGCTCCGTTGTTCACGCACCGTACCCCAGCTCAGTCTGTACGGATGTCCGTTATGTTACTGTGGTCGGACGGTGTTACGGAGTCAGACTGGTATCCAAGCTGCCTCCAAATAAGTTTTAAAAACACATATCAACTGGCCGAAGTGATTCACAGCGAGGCTCTGGCCCGGGCCACAGCCCCCGTGACTCTCCATTACATCGATACAGACACCCACAACATCACTGAAACGGTAGTCCCAACCCAGCACAGCTCCGCGGGGCCCCGGCGAGGCGCGGCGGGAGCAGATGGAGCCTGCACCGGCAAAGGCGAAGCCACAGGGCCGGCTCCTGGTGTCCACCCAGCTGGATGCTAAAGACGAGTTAGAGGAGGTAGGGAGACCAGGACTGGTTAGCTTGGATACCTAATTTTATTTTGGATGAACCGAGACAGGACGTTGATATAATAGACCCAATTAAATTAAATTTGTGCAAAAAAGCCAAAGGTACAAAGACATGGAACCATTTTATCAAGTGCTGCTGCTAACAGGCTAGTTAGCATAGCTAGCAGAAGGTTAGCGGCGGTAGTTAACAGGAATAGACCTGTGAGGTGTGTGAACACCTTGCTGAAGACATGGAGCTGAATGAGATAAAGTTGTAGTGTTTGTTTTCAGTGTTTGGGCTTTTAGAAACGCTGCTGTTTCTATTTACAATCTCCAAGTTCATGAAATATAGCCTAGCATGCTAATGCTACGTAAACATATGGATGAGACCTATGTGACAGTTGCGCATGCGTCCTGTTTCACATGTCAGAACTGTTGAGACCCTGTTTATTTTTTATTAAATTATAACTACTTGTGGAATCATCCACGGTTGGTTCAGAAAAGCAACCAAAGAAAAGTGCGTTTACTTTCACTTTTCCTCTTTAACCTGAAGACGAAAAGCTGAAGATGCACTGATTGCACCATTTGTAAGGCCACCATGTTTACCTTGACTGACTAAAAATACCACAATATTGTGGTGTTAACACAAAGATTTAAAAGTAAAATCTATAAAATGAGGGAGCTGGTGTTATTTAAACCACAAAAGCAACAAACATTCATGCTTCTGCTAAGTAAATGTTGAACTGTTATTGTTACATATTTAAACTTAATTTATTGTTTTGATTCTGATGCCAATATTTATGCATTGCGGCTAGTTTTAAAAGCTTAGTGTGTAGAACATTGCAATATTTATATTCCAAAGGACAGTTTGGAGTGCAGTACTTCTTGGTCAATATGTTCCAAGCGTTATGAACTTGCAGTGTATGCCAATGCAATATTTAGCCAATTGGACAGAGTCTCATAGCAACACAATGCTAAAGTTTACAAAGGATAAAGAGAGAAAAGAAGAAAGTAGGCATATATTTCAACTGGTACCCAAAAATCAACTTTTCTTTTGCTATTGCAGTTTCAAGAATTTCTAAAATTATTGCAAACATAAAAAGCATTTGTTCTTTTTCATTGCTTTTAGGTACATGGTCAGGGCTTTTTGCTGAAGTTTTAATCCACTAAGATTGAACTTTTAGCTGGATTTCTGAAATCAGCCTAATAGCCTGTTGGTTAATGTCTTTAAATACCAAAAGGTTAACTAGTTTATACATGAGTGAATTCTTCTTATCCTAAGGAAAGGTTCAAACTCCATAAAAAAAAGTATCTGTATTATTATTAGAGTTTAATGATGGTGTTTACATTGGAACACGTTGAATTAGCTTATTTTTGTTTCAAGATGAAGTATTTTCTGTCGCGGGTTTAAATGGTCATATTAGGACTGTTTTTTTATTGCACAAATCGAAGATTGTTTATTGAATGTTTCACGTTAATACTTAAATATATTAAATTAAGAGTATGGCTACTTCAGCTTCCACATTTCACGACTAGAAATATTTTCAAACGGTCTGCTTGTCTTTCAGCCAGCTGACCTGGAGTTTGTGTTGGTGTGTTTGATGGTTCATGTTTATTTTATGTGTTCCAGAGATTGGAACGGTGTGTTGTGATCGTCCAGGCACTGACCAATGGGCTGTCAGAACGGGAAGCCAACGATGCACTCACTGCCAACGTAAGAAACGCTCATTATGACAACAAAGTTAACGTAGTACGATAATGTGGGTTGTCAAATTAAAGGCTGGAGTTTTCTAAATGTTTTTGTGTGAAATCATTGAACAAACTTCTGTGTATCCTTTGTGCAGGTGTGTAAAGGCCAGCAGCAGCATGAGGAGGTCTGTCTGGGTCTGTTCACCCTGGTCCTCACAGAGCCGACCCAGGCCCAGAGGGTGAGTCGCCTCTCCAGGTCTGCTCTTCTTCAGCATCACTGCAACTGAATCATAACAGCCTTCTGATCTGGTGTGTTGGAACAGTGCTACAGAGATCTGACGCTGGTCAACAGGGACGGGATGAACATAGTGCTGGTGAAAATCAACCAGATCCTGATGGAGAAGTTCCTCAAACTGCAGGACAATCCCAGAACGCAGGTAGAACCCATCGTCGATGTGAAAGAAATAAGACAAATCAACCAATCAGTCGAGTTTATTTGTGTAGCAACAAGGCAGCAGTATTTTAAAGTTTCTGAGCTGCAGGGAGCCAGTGTAGGGACTGTAGAACTGGGTGATGTGCTCTAACTTCCTGGTTTTAGTCAGAATGCCAGCAGCAGCGTCTGGATCAGCTGCAGTGGAGGATTGTTTTAGGCAGACCTGTGAAGATGTTGTTGCAATGATCACTGCAACTAAAGATAAACACATGGATATGTTTCTCTAGATCTATGTGCTCAGAGTGTTAGTGGTTGGTTTGTGTGCAGCTGGTGTGGCTGGTCAGGGAGCTGGTGAAGAGTGGAGTAATTGGAGCTGACGGCGTCATCATGACTCTTCTGAAGCAGATTGCAGGTTAGATTTACACAGACTTCGTCTTTTATTTCAGAAACCAGGCTCTGTTTGTTCTGATGTTGCTGTTTGCTTCTGCAGGCGGAGACATCTCCGCTAAGAACATCTGGTTGGCCGAGAGCGTCCTGGACATCCTGCTCGAGCAAAAGTAAGCCTCACTCACATCCGTTCTCTAAAGAGGGCCTACTATGAAAAATTCACATTTCACGTGTTCTTGTCTGGGTTGTTCTTTAAGAAACAACCCAGACGCTTAAAGATATCCCCCAGCTGTTTTTTGGCAATGCGAAACGAGCCATTTCAAAAATCTTCCAAATGTTGAGTCACATTTGATGGGCTCTCCACTGTTGCCTAGCAACCCAAGCAGACCTCCAGCACATTTAGTCAGCTGTATGCACTGTACAATGGCTACTGGAAGAGTCTAGCAGCCAGCGGTAGAGACTGGTGTTTTGTTGTTGACTTGCCATCCAGAAACCACCTGCTGCATTCTTGCTGGATGTGCAGGAGGCTCCGCTTCTGCTTTTCAAAGATTTACGGTTGTACAATTGCGCATGTGTTTGTAGCCATTTTTACAATGTGTGAGTGTAAACGCTGAGTCACAGCATTTTATTTGGATTTAAAGTAACAGAGACCCAAAAACAATAGGAACTCAAAATAATGTTTTTAAAGCCTGTGGATCTGTCTTAACTTGTTCAAGGAATCATAATAGATCATGTTTACAGTTTGGTGAATTTTCATGATTAAATCTCTAAATGTTTTTGTTCTCTGAAGGGAGTGGGTGTTGAAGAGCGGGATGCTAATAGCGATGTCGGTGTACACCTACCTCCGTCTGATTGTGGATCACGGCACGCCGAACCTGCTGCCTCTGCGCCAGAAAGAAGTGGACTTCTGCATCAGCATGCTGCGGGAAAAAGTGAGGAAAGGACGATCTCCTGTTTCAGTTCTCGTTCTCACGTCGATAACTTTCTCTCTCTCTGTGTTTGTAGTTCATGGAGTGCCTCATCATCGGCAGAGATCTGGTTCGTCTGCTGCAGAATGTCGCTCGGATCCCAGAAATGGAGCTGCTGTGGCGGGATTTGTTGCACAACCCGCAGGTTCTCAGTCCTCAGTTTACAGGTGAGCTCAGCTTCACTACCTGAAAAACGGCCACAGGGACGGAAAGGTGCATTTTTCATCAAATAATCACTTCTTTTTTAAGATTTAATTTTTGGAAAGACCTGGATTTTTTCTCACCAATGCTTCGGTTTCCATAGTTCAGAGTGACGTCAGCACACAGAGGGCGGCCATCTTGTTTTAAAGCCTATTTTGCAGCTTCTGTTTATTTGGACTTTGAATTGAATTCAGATCAACTCTACAACAAAATATAAGAGTTTAGCCAAGATAATGTTTTTTTTACGAAAATAAAGTCATGATGTCACAAAGTTAAAGTAATAGAAATGCAATAATAAACTAATAAGACAAAAGGAAAAGATCAGAGATTTTACTTTTAAACTGTTTCGCCCAGTTCCAAATGTTGTTATGTTGTCGTTTTCTTTTATCTTTGTTTCCTGACATGTCTGTCTCCGACTGCGATGTCGTTCCTGCAGGGATCCTCCAGCTCCTGACAGCTCGAACGTCTCGGAAATTCCTCGCCTGTCGACTGACTCCAGACATGGAGACCAAGCTGCTGTTCATGACCTCCAGGGTAAAAACATAACCCAGAAGTATTCACACCCTCTGAGCTTCAAACACAAACCTTAGGGAACTTAATGACAGTGATTAAAGCTGTGCTCTGAGGCTCTTAGTGACTCAATAACTGTTGATTTAAATATGGATATAAAACAGATGCAGGTCAGTTTTTAATTGCTGGGCCTGTCACTTTAACAAATTTTTCTGGACGAAAAATTGATGCAGAAGTTATTATGATGAACGATGACATTGTTGTTTTGAGACAATTTTCAAGTAATATAATGGTAGAATAATGAAAGAACATGTTCTCAAAGATCAATAAACTTTAAATTCTAACAAACATTTAGCACTGGAACTGGAAGACATTTTAAATATCCAAAATAAATACATAAAACAATAGAAACAGCAAATAAAATGAATTATAAAGTCGCAGTAAACATGAAAAAAATGAAGACTTTTGTCATCTAGTTTTTATCTGAAAGAGAAAAACAATAAATCATACAAATGGAAATGATTGACTTTGTTTTAATTTATCATGCGATTAATTGGTTTATTGATTATTGCGACAGGCCTAACAATTGCATTGAATTTCCACAACAAAATTACACCAAATTTACTTTTAAATCTGTTTTTCTTGTCATGTGGTCCTAGTTACCATGACAACAGAAGTAAAAGAGAAAGCTTGGAAAAGATTAGAACTGTGTGTTGCGTTTTTCTGAGTAGATTTTGATTTAAAAGTCGTAATTTTGTCCTAATTTATTCTGTACTTCAAACTAAATTCAAATTTAAAAATACATTATTGAATCCAGAGGTAAATTTACATCTTCTTAAAGAAGATCATCACACTTTTCATATTTGAATTTTAAAGTAATTATAAAACTATGTATCATTTCCTTCAGCTTCCCAGTTTTGCTGTATTTTGTGTTGGTTTGTCTCATAAAACCAGTTTAAGTCTGAGGTTTTCAGTCAGATTACGGAGACGTTGAAGGGATGTGATGATTTCTGAAAGGCTCTGGTCGTGTGGTTGAATTTGCGTCCTCACCTGCGCCCAGGTGCGTTTTGGGCAGCAGAAGCGGTACCAGGACTGGTTCCAGAGGCAGTACCTGTCCACGGCGGAGAGCCAGTCGCTGCGCTGTGACCTGATCCGCTACATCTGCGGCGTCGTCCACCCCTCCAACGAGGTGCTGAGCTCCGACATCCTGCCGCGCTGGGCTATCATTGGCTGGTTGCTCACCACCTGCACGGTAAGAGGTCGCGACCCCAAGCTCCCAGGGGGGGAAGTGGTGTTTTTTAAACAAACTAACTTGTGATCTTTTCCTGCAGTCGAACGTGGCGGCCTCCAACGCCAAGCTGGCCTTGTTTTACGACTGGCTGTTCTTCAACCCAGAGAAAGACAGCATCATGAATATAGGTAACAATGAAACACCTGGCAGTTACTATGGAAACCGGTGTAACCATAAATATGCAAATAGTTCTGGATCTTCACATATCAATATTTAAAGCAGGTTTCAACAAATGTTTTATGTTTTGACCCATTAATTTATGCCATATTTAAAATCTGCTTTATAAATGTCTTAAAGAGACAGCGCAGCTCATGTTCTGTTTTTTATTTCCCCAGTCAGAGATCTCCTGATCAATACCAGCTTTCAGTTTCCTTATAGTCATACAAAATCCTATTATGCGAAATGCGTATTTGCATGTTTTCAAGTCTATTTGGGTTCAGCTGAAGAGTTAAAAAAAAAACTCCTGCCCATTTCTTGGCAATGATATAATATTTTTTGGTGTCTGAAAAACGACACGTTTAAAAAACATCCTGATTGTTGAGTCACATTCAATGGGCGCTGGGTTGTTACCTAGCAACTCAGACAGACCTCTGTTACCTAGCAACTCAGACAGACCTCTGTCTGTTACCTAGCAACTCAGACAGACCTCTGTCTGTTACCTAGCAACCCAGGCAGAGCTCTGTCTGTTAACTGGCAACCCAGGCAGAGCTCCGTCCGTTACCTAGCAACCCAGGGAGAGCTCCATCCGTTACCTAGCAACCCAGGCAGAGCTCCGGAAAGCTTGGTCAGTTGCTTTTACTGCTGTATACATTGGCCTGACGCAATTAATCAATTAATCGCATGAAAAATTAAAATAAGGTCAATAATTTCCACTTGGTGATTTATGGTTATTCTTTTTTCTCTCTTTCTGCCAGTTATTGGTAAAACAGGATGATAAAAGTGTTCAGTTAGGTGCTTTGATCTCAACTAACCTTTTCTTTGAAGGATAGATTTGTTTGGAGATTTCATAATTAATTTTATTTATTGTTTTGTTTATTTATTGTGGAAATTTAAAGTATCTTCCAGTTTAAGTGTTAAATGTTCATTTGAATTTAAAGTTTATTGAGCTCTCAGAATGTGTCCATTAGTATTATGTTACTTGAAAATGGTCTCATAAAAACAAAATTATAGTTTATTGCAGTAACTTCTGGGACAATTTATCATTCAGCAAAATTTGTTATTATGACAGTCCTAAATATGTGCTGTACAATGGCTGCTGGAAAAGACAAGTGTTTTGTTGTTTACTTACCATCCAGAAACCATTTGGTGCATTCTTGTTGGTTGTGCAGAAGGCTCCACTTCTGCTTTTCAGACATGTTTGGTTGTATAATTTTCTATCTATTTGGTTCCAGAACCGGCTATCCTTGTGATGCATCACTCCATGAAGCCTCATCCTGCCATCACAGCCACGCTGCTGGACTTCATGTGCCGGGTAACACGCAACCTGGATGCTAAAATACACACAAATACACACAAAATTGTTTCCAATGAGTAACACATCTCCTCCTCATTGACCCCTCAGATCATCCCTCACTTCTTCCCCCCGCTGGAGACTCAGGTCCGGCAGGGCGTCTTCAATTCACTCAACTTCATCATGGAGAAGAGGGTGCTGGCGTAAGAGCTGCGTCTCATTCACTGACTTATGTTTTTTAAAGTATCTACATGTTTTCCTCCCTCTAACTGATCTGGTTTGTCTCTCAGTCACCTTGCTCCCCTGTTTGATAACCCAAAACTGGACCGAGAGCTTCGCTCGATGCTCAGGGAGCGGTTCCCCGAGTTCTGCAGCCCGCCGTCTCCTCCCACCGAAGGTAGCGCATGCACACACTGAAAGCCGCTTCACAGTAAAACTCAACAGGAAACACCTTGAGCTGAAATGTTTCTGCGCCCTGCAGTGAAGATGGAGGAGGCGGTTTCCATGGAGATGGACAACCACGTCCTGGACAAGGAGGAGGGCTGCTACGACCACACGGAGGCAGCATTCAGCGATGATGAGGAGGAAGTCAACAATAAAGGTAGAAAAATGGAGGAGATTCACTGCAAGCTAAGGGTGCTCAAAGTGCGGGGCGGGGGCCATTTGTGGCCCCTGGACTGACTTTCTATGGCCCTCCCCCGAGGGGGGCAGATTCATCAATTACGTTTAAAGATTTTTAATCATATACATAAATAAGTGAAATAAAATAATTGGTACCTCTCTAGTACTCTATAATGGGTTGTTTTAGGGCTGCAGATGTTCCTGGTGGGACGTGACATCACTCTAACCGTTGACCAATCACTGTGCAGGAAAGAAGAGGGAGTTCCGGTTCCATCCGATCAAAGAAGCGGTGATAGAGGAGCCAGCTGACATCACGCCCTGGCTCGACCAATTAGACGACACCATGAAGGAGAAGGTGCAGCAGATTCAGAAGACCAGGTGAGAGCTCAACGCCGCCCCCTTCAGGTTCGGTCTGGAAGTACGGCTGTCTCCATAGTGATCAGGTTTCTGACGTCTGTCCTCCTCTCAGTGACACGGAGACCCAGTGCGAGGTCATGCAGGAGGTTGTGGATCTAATCATGGAGGTCAGTTCACTTTGACACAAAGCAGAAAAAAGTAGAAATTAATTAATTTGATCAAACAAATCTGTTTTTTCTGGAATCTTTAGTCGGATTTTCACAGTGAAAGAGAAACTGTGATGGGTGCTGCAGCTGTCTGTCTGTTTAGGTCATGTGACAGTTAGCACAAGCCTAGCTTTGCTTCTGCTTTTTAATTATAACAATAGTTAGAACAATTAACGTGCATTTCAGTGAGTTATAAAAAGATATTTGTTTTCTTATGGGCCATAATTAAAGCTGCAGTATATAACTAAAAAATATTTTTTTACATATTTGTTGAAATTTTTACCATGACAGTATAAAACACGTAGTCTGTGAAAAAACAGAGGTCCTTCCTTCTTCCAGCGCCAACTAGAAACAACCAATCAGAGGCAGGAGGCGGGTCTTAGTGCTACTCAACACCTCTCTTTCCCCCTTTGATCTCTGCTAATGCTGCTACAGCTAGCATAGCCTGTTGTGAATGCTATAGCTAGTTAGCATGGCCATGGATAAATGATTTTCCTCTAACGATAAGTTGTTTCTCTGCCATTATCATGTTTAGCAGTGCTTTCACAGGGTTGATTAACAGCGTTAAGACCCTCTTCCTGGCTGTGATTGGTGGATTCTGGTTGGAGGTGGAAGAGGATCTTTTCACAGATTGTCTGTCCCATGTTATATTGTCACAACATGGTGAAAGTTTTAACAAATATGTAAAAAACATAATTTTTATAAAAATTGCATACTTTGATCCGGTTAACCGTTTCAGCTCCAGAATGAGTTGTTCTTGTTTTCCAGGACGACTTCGACACGGAGCAGATGTCGGCTCTGGCTTCCTGTCTGGCTGAGCTCTTCAAAGATCACTTCAGAGGGGAGGTTCTCCCTGAGGAGATCACCGAGGAGTGAGTCCGTCCTCCCTGACCCGACCCGACGTCCCTCCGCTGGGTGCCGGTCCGTTTGACGCCTCCGCTGCTCTCTGCAGGTCTCTGGAGGAGTCCGTCTCCAAACCCGTCTGCCTGATCTTCAGGAACCTGGTCACCATGCAGGAGGACAACAGCGGCTTCTCGGTGCTGCTGGACATGTTGGCCGAGCTTTACCAGAAGCAGCCGAAGATCGGATACCACCTGCTGTACTACCTGAAGGCCAGGTGAGGAAACGGGCCAACGTGTTTTTTTATTATTATTATTATTGACCCTTTGCACGTATTCAGAACGCAACACAATCTCCCATGATGGGCGTTAAAACAACTGATGCGCTTCTGTAAAGCCTGTCAAAAAACTACAGCAGTGTATTAGTATGGAGCTAAATTAGTCTCATAAAGATTCACAAAGCGTACAATGAAATTTGTAAGCTGACTTTACGGTTGTTTTTCGTCTTTATTTTCCTTTTATTTTCCTTTTTGTGTTCCTGAATCAATGCTGCGTAGTGTCGGCGCCTGCAGGAGCGTTGCTAGCGTTAGCGGCTAATAGGCGACGTCCCAGACATTACATTATTTGATTCATGTGATCATCTGTGCGTTTGTGTTGACAGCAAAGCGGCGAACGGGAAGATGATGCTGTACGAGTCGTTTGCCCAGGCGACGGCGCTCGGCGACCTGCACACGTGTCTCATGATGGACATGAAGGCGTGTCAGGAGGACGACGTCCGGCTGCTCTGCTACCTCACGCCGTCCATCTACTCTGAGGTAAACACTGGCTGACCTCTGACCCCGTACCTCAAAGAGGTTCTGGAGAGGCTGTGTTGAGCAACTCCTCCCCCACGTGTTGCTGAACACATTCCCACTGAAAGCGTGTGCTTAGTTTCCAGATGAGACGCTGCGGAGCGGCGAGCTGCTCAACATGATCGTAGCCGTCATCGACTCCATGCAGGTAACTCCAGTGGCGTCAGAGCAACACCATGAATGTTCTTAAAGGGCCAGAACGTATGAAATGCAAAACCCCATAAAAACTGTTAAGATATTAACAGAACGCGTCTACATTCGATAAGCACTTCTTAAAATGAAATAATATTGAGCCTCTTTTCTCGTTGGATCCACCAGGACGTTACAACAGTTTTCACAATTCTTTTTTTTTTTTCTTGCTATCAAAATTACAGATTTTGTGGAACTAATTTAGAAATATTTGCACTCATGGATGACAGTAACTCCAACTTTTAGTTACTCGACATATCAGTGAAGTCAGTAGAAAATGAGTAAGAAACACTGCCACCTGCAGGTCGGAGTTAGCATCACTTAATCCTGACTTTCATGAGGAAGTGGAGGGATGGATTGATGTAATTTGGCAGTAAACAGATTAAAAGTTGTTTTGATTGATAGAATAATATTAAAGCACATAATTGATTTCCTGAAGTCTTTATTTATGTGTTCATCTAAGGGCCACATTAGAAGTGTTGGTGTGTTAATTAAAGTTTTTATGACGCTCACCTGGATGTGTCTGTGTTCAGCTACAGGAGCTGATGTGTCACGTGATGATGGGGAACCTGGTCATGTTCCGG
Source organism: Poecilia mexicana (assembly GCF_051168715.1). Taxonomy (NCBI): domain Eukaryota; kingdom Metazoa; phylum Chordata; class Actinopteri; order Cyprinodontiformes; family Poeciliidae; genus Poecilia; species Poecilia mexicana. Next base: position 21,026,646 of record NW_028263380.1, on the reverse strand, counting down.
AAAGACTCGGTTCTGAACATCCTCAGTAAGGAACCGAGATCCAGAGTGTGGTTCTGCTTCTTGTGGGTTTGTGGACTCCAACGTGTTCTGTTTGTTTCTCCTCCTCAGTTCAGTCTCTGGAGTGGGAAACGTTTGAACAGTACAGCACCTGGCAGCTCTTCCTGGCCCACAGCATCCCACTGGAAACCATCATCCCCATCCTACAGCACCTCAAATACAAAGGTGGCAACTTTCACTGGGCAACAGAATGTCCAAGATTAAAATAATAATAACGGATTATTAATGCAATTTATGACTGGATGATTGGTTGGGTGGTTGGTTGGTTGGTTGGTTGGTTCAATGGATTGTTGGTTGATTGGTTGGTTGGTTCAATGGATGGTTGGTTGGTTGGTTGGTTGGTTGGTTGGTTGGTTGGTTGGTTCAATGGATTGTTGGTTGATTGATTGGTTGGTTCAATGGATGGTTGGTTGGTTGGTTGGTTGGTTGGTTGGTTGGTTGGTTGGTTGGTTGGTTGGTTGGTTGGTTGGTTGGTTGGTTGGTTGGTTCAATGGATGGTTGGTTGGTTGGTTCAATGGATGGATGGATGGATGGATGGTTCATTGGTTGGTTGGCTGCTTGGTTGGTTGTTGGTTCAATGGATAGATGGAAAACTAATTGATTGGTTGGTTGACATATTGATTGATTGATGTATTGATTGGTTGATGGATGGATGGATGGATGGATAAATTGATGTATTGATTGATGTATTGATTGGTTGATGGATGGATGGATGGATGGATGGATGGATGGATGGATGGATGGATGGATTAATTGCTGTATTGATTGACATATTGATTGATGTATTGATTGGTTGATGGATGGATGGATTAATTGATGTATTGATTGACATATTGATTGATGTATTGATTGGTTGACGTATTGCTAACAGTTATTGGTTGTGTTTTTAAAACTTTCTGTGTTCTTGTTCCCAGAGCATCCGGAGGCCTTGTCCTGTCTGTTGCTGCAGCTCCGCAGGGAAAAGTACGACCAGATGAAACGTGTTTTCACGTTGTGACCCATCGCCTGTGCTAACGTCTCCGTCTTTATTCTGCCCTCAGGCCAAGTGAGGAAATGGTGAAGATGGTTCTGAGTCGGCCCTGCCACCCGGAGGACCAGTTCACCACCAGCATCCTGCGCCACTGGGCGTCCAAATATGATGACACGCTGGGGGAACACATCAAGGCTCAGCTCATCAAGAACAACAACCAGCCGCGCAAGAGGCAGAGGTGGGGACGACTACACATCCAAGGGGGCTCAAACTGGTGTGCAGGGGCCATTTCTCGTCCCTGAACTAATTTTTTTGTGGCCCCTCACCACAATTTAAGAATAAATTGAATAAATTTGGACAAAACTATCACATTTAAATCAGAATCTACTTATAAAAATGTTATATGCAATAAAAAGTGACCGTCTTTTTTAAGCTTTCTGGTTTACTTCTGTTGTCATAGTAACTAAGGCCACATCTACTCATTAACTCATACTCTAAAGTTCACCTTGCTACTCTAGATCGTTCCTCTTTAGGTCCAAAAAGTGAAAAATTAAGTTTTACATTTTTGTTCTGCTTATCAGTGAATCAGTTTCCTCTTGTTTACCTTCAGTCTTCGTAGTTCGAGCAGCAAACTGGCTCAGCTGACCCTGGAACAGATCCTGGAGCACCTGGACAATCTGAGGCTGAGTCTCAGCAACATGAAGAACAACTGTGAGCTCACACACTCACACACACACACACGGACGCAGACAGCAGCTGATCCTGCTCAGGTCGATGACGGCTCTCCTCTTTCTTTCAGTCTTCACTCAGACTCCCATCCTTCAGGCTCTGCAGCACGTTCAGGCCAGCTGCGACGAAGCTCACAAGATGAGGTCAGCATGCTACAAACACGCATTCATCACAATGTCACGGTTTCTTTTGACCGACGCTCTGCCTCTGCAGGTTCAGCGACCTGTTCGCCCTTGCAGAGGAGTACGAGGATTCCCAGGCGAAGCCTCTGAAGTCCAGGAGGAAAGCGCCGGCCTCGTCGCCTCGCTCCAGGAAGGGCGTAGCTCCGCCCACCAACAACGAGGAGGAGAGCGCCTCCAGTAGTGCCTCAGTACGTAAAAATAACTTCCTTTCTGTTTCTGATCGCTTTAGTGAAGCGAAGATTAAAACAGACCGTCATGTTTGCTTCTTAAACTGAAATGAGCAATATTTTTTTTCGCCCTTAAATAAATGTATTTTCTCAAAGATGCGAGAGGAAATAATTTACCCAGGAACACATCATGTTCACACTTCAGTCCGATCCAACTTTCACGTAATTGTTGTGAGACGTGCATCCTGAAAACCTTAACCTGTAAATACCTTAATTATCTTAAGGAAACAAAGACCCAATTTCAAGGTGTCAAATTGTCACATTTGATACATACAGCATTTGAATAACAACTATTGGTAACATAGTTAATAGATTGTGCTATAAAATGATTCTGTGTTGTTGGATATAACATAATACCCCCATTTAACAATCCTCTTTGACGTTTTTCTACAATAGTTTTTTCTTCCACCAAACTTTATAAGATAAATGCTCGTATTCAGCACTCCGAACCTTTTTTGTGATTTTATGATCTTCCGTCGCTTCCATCAGGTCATTAGTCTTCCATCAGCGGTTGTGTAAAATCATTTTTTAATGGTTTGATGTAATATTTTCATTGTCTGGATTCCATAATTATCAACATTAACAGAAATAAAGCTTTAAATATAGTAGTAATGAATCTATAAAATTAAATATTTTCGATGACATTCTAATGTATTGAGATGTATTTGAAATTCTAGAAAGGATTTTTAAGACCCCATGTCAACGTGGTGAACTCGTCCCAGCTTTATTGTGTTTTACAGAAAAACAAATTTATATTTGTTGAAATTTCTGTGGTTTTAAAGGTGCAGTATCACTTAACATCAACTTTTTTAGCTTTAAATAGTTTTATAATGTAATTCCCTCATGAACAACATACCTAGATTGTTGCCTTGATTCTTTCATGCATGTTTGAGAAATCCTTTAATCTCCATGGCAACCATTCAGCTGTACAAAACGCCTGGTTAGACCTAGCTCCGCCTTCGAGATGTAGCCCCTCCTCGTAGCTGCAGTTTCCAAGCAGCCCTCCCCTCTCGGCTCCTTCAGACTAGCCAGCAGCAATTAGCAAACACCTGGTGGAACTATACAAGCTATTTCCCAGTGTGACGCTGGTAAAAACATTGATAAAGGGTTAATGAAGGAGCCTTGTTGTGATGACTTCCTGAAGGTGCAGTTTCAGAAGCAGCATCAGTTTTTAAAGAGACAGAGGCCCAATTTCAAGGCATTAAATTACAAAGTCAAGTTTCTTTTTTAAGTCATATTTGGCATCTATAGGATTTTTGTAACAACTGAATTTAACAGTTACTTGACTATGCTATAAATCACATTATGAAAAACATGGAAAACGTACAACACTGCCCCTTTAAGAAATTATTTAGACATCCTGAACTTGTCCCAGCTTTATTGTGTTTTATATAAAAATGAATTATGTTTGTCTGTGTTTTTAAGCAAAGCTAAGGCTAAGCTCCAGGGGAAACGCATCATGACCTTGTTTCTGTTTGTCTGTTTGCTGCAGGAGGAGGAAGACTCAAAGCCCAAAGCGCCGAAGAGGAAGCGGAAAGGCTCGTCAGCGGTTGGCTCCGACAGCGACTGATTGAACCCTCTGACCAATCAGATGCCAACAAACACCGCCATCCGACCAGTCGCTCAGCGCTCCCCTCCCCATCCCCCACGGAGGGAGAAGAAGGCCCCAGGTTTGGGACTTCAAATCTGGGTCGTGGGCCAACTTCCTCCTGTTGAGATTGATGCCGTTGCCAGGGAGACGAGGCGCAGGCTGCTGGGTTTTGATCGCGCTGGGAGGAGAAACCACAAACTCTTGATCCAAATGGACCGATTTTTAAACATGACGAGAGGGACCCCTGTAGTTTTTCCCTGGAGGGGCGTGGACTCGTAACTTCCTGCTGTTTTTAGCAGCTACTTCCTGTTTGTCTTGCTGCAGTAAAAGCATCTGTTGTTCCTTCATGTCAGGTGAATTCTTCATAAACACAAATGATGGTTTCAGGGTCTCATTCGTTTGTTACTTGGGAGTTTTGATTGGAATGCAAAGTGGGGGTTGCTCAAAAGCACAACGGCAGCAACAGTTATCGTCATGGCAACCTTTCACTGTATTTACTGTTGTGTACAAAAACAATCTCAAATGTGGTTTTGATTTTTTTTTCAGTCCAGAGCTTCTGATCTTTTCTGACTTTTGGCAGAAACACGATAAGATGGATGCAGATCAGCAGAAGTATTTTTTTATCGACGGTGAATCTTTTACAGAGTCGCGTTTTTAAGGATCTTTGAAACTAAATCTTTAAGCTTTCCAAAGCCGAGTCAGAAAACAGCAGAAGTCCTCTGCCGCAGTTTTATTTACAGCCATATGTCTTTACAAAGCCTTAACTGGTTCAGACACAGAGCTGATTTTACAGGATGTGAAAAATAATAAATGAGCAAATGATGAACGGCTGATGTTTGTACAGGACGAAACCATTTATCTGTTCATGCACATCTCTGGAGCCAAATGGTGCCTCCTTGATCCAACCCCGGATTAAATGACTTAATTTTCATCTATGGATCAAAATTAGCTTCTTTCCAGGAAAGTACATTGTTTTGGGAAAGTATTTTCTCCTTAACGTTTTTTCTAATCCCTTAACAGGTTAGAATATGTCTATTAACATTATTGCATTTTTTTTTACACAAAATAATTTCTAGATAATTCAGGTTTTAGTCTATTTTTTAGCTCCTTTCAGAGTGAGCTGTTCCCCGAAGTCAACGTTTACACTCATTAAAATTGCTGCAAACAAGATTCATAATTATGAAATAGTGAAAAGCAGAAGTAGCACAACCAAAAAGAATGCAACAAGTGGTTTCTGGCAACTCTCATGCTAACATTAGCCTTGTATCTAAAATACAAGGCATTTTACATGATTTCATATGTATTAGCTATGTTTATCATACTGAATGGATTAAGTCACTGTAAATTAACATGCTGGTGCCACACGTTACCGACAGCATTTAAGCTAACCTTAGCATTTTGGATCATTTTAATTTATACACTAATGATGTCAGTAGCAAGTGTGATGTCACCAGCATCACACTTGCTGGTGACATCACACCAGTAAGTGTGATGTCACATTGACTTAATCCATTCAGTATGGTAAATATTGGTAATAAATATTAAATTATGTAAAATGCTTATTTTAGGTACAAGGCTAATATTAGCAGGATGGCTATCATTAGCATATTGAGTCACTAGCATGTCAATATAACTTGCATCTCTTAAGTTAAATTTAGGATTTTGAATAATTTTAATTTATAGCATACTGAATGGAGTAATTTTGTGTTAGTCAACATGCTAGTGATAACCTACGTCCTACTGGTAGTATCTACAGTCTAGTGACTCAATATTTTAATGATAAGCATCATGCTAACATAAGCCTTGTACCTAAAATAAGCATTTTGCATAATTTCATATTTATTAGCAATATTTATCAAACTGAATGGATTAAGTAAATGTAAATTAACATGCTGGTGACATCATAGGTGCTACTGACGTCACTTAAGCTAAATTTTGCATTTTGAATAATTTTAATTTATACCCTGTGTTAGCATACTGAATGGGGTAATTTTGTTTTAGTTAACATGCTAGCGATAACCCTCATCCATATGGTAGTGTTGATACTAGCATGTTGCTTCAACAACATGCTAGTATGTTGATAGTATGTTTATCATACTATAGCATGATAGTATGTTTATCATACGCATGATAGTATGCTTATTATACTATAGCATGATCGTATGTTTATCATACTATAGCATGATAGTATGTTTATCATACGCATGATAGTATGCTTATTATACTATAGCATGATCGTATGTTTATCATACTATAGCATGATCGTATGTTTATCATACGCATGATAGTATGCTTATCATACTATAGCATGATAGTATGTTTATCATACTATAGTATGATAGTATGCTTATCATACTATGGCATGATAGTATGATAAGCATACTATAGCATGATAGTATGCTTATCATACTATAGCATGATAGTATGCTTATACTATAGCATGATAGTATGTTTATCATAATATAGCATGATAGTATGTTTATCATACTATAGTATGATAGTATGCTTATCATACTATGGCATGATAGTATGATAAGCATACTATAGCATGATAGTATGCTTATCATACTATAGCATGATAGTATGTTTATCATACTATAGTATGATAGTATGCTTATCATACTATGGCATGATAGTATGCTTATACTATAGCATGATAGTATGTTTATCATAATATAGCATGATAGTATGCTTATCATACTATAGCATGATAGTATGCTTATCATACTATAGCATGATGGTATGCTTATCATACTATAGCATGATGGTATGCTTATCATACTATAGCATGATGGTATGCTTATCATACTATAGCATGATAGTATGCTTATCATACTATAGCATGATGGTATGCTTATCATACTATAGCATGATGGTATGCTTATCATACTATAGCATGATGGTATGCTTATCATACTATAGTATGATAGTATGTTTATCATATTGAATAGATTAAGTCATGTTGAAAACAAAGGTTATACAAACAACTTTCAAATGATCTAACTAACCTCTAAACAACTACCTAACTACTTGTCCTTTAAAATGACATAACAAACAAGTTTAAAAAGACTCAACTAACTCCTAAACAAACAATTATAAAATGACCTAACTACTAAAAAACCATTTGAAAATGACCTAATTACTAACAATTAGAAAATGACCTAACTACTAACAATTAGAAAATGACCTAACTACTAAGCAAACAATTTGAAAATGACCTAACTAACGACTAACAATTTTAAAACGACCTAAGTACTAAGCAAATAAATTTAAAATGAGCCAACTGGAGGAATGAAGGGCTCCACAGGTGTGATTTCATCCCACCTGGGCTCCAGCTCTAATTCCTCTTCCTGGTGGGTCTCTGGATGAACGAAGGCTTCCCTGGGTGTGGTTTTAAACCTTGGTTCCAGGATCTCTGGTTCAAAGTTTTCTAGATATATGATGTCTGACACATCATCTGGTGGACTGAAGGCCTTCACAGGTGAGATTTCATCCCACCTGAGCTCCAGTTCTAATTCCTCTTCCTGCAGGTGTTTGGTTGACACAGTCTCTGCAGGAATCAAGGCTGCCATGGCCGTAGTTTTGTTGGCCATGATGTGAGAGGTTTTGGGGTTTTCTGGCAAATTCACTGGAGCAACCCTAGACGAATGTCTCCGAATGAATTTAGTGAAAAACCCATTGATCCTCCCTGTAAGACGTTGGAACTTAGATTTTGGCTCATCTCGGCAGACAACGGCTTTCTTGGATTCCTCTGCATGCAATCTGACAAAAAGGTCTTTTATCATCACTTTGATTTCATCTACCATACCACTGATTGCTTCATCAACGTGATTGCTGGAATTGTCGTCAGAGTCAGAGTGTAAGCTAGAATTGACTCTTTCCACTACATATTTGACAATGAGCTTGTTTAAATTGGCAGTGTGTTCTGTTTGGACTTCTCCACTGACCTTCACGACTCTTGCAAAGGCTTCAGGCACCTTGTTGCCAACTATTGCTTCTATGGCTTCTGTGGTGCAATTGTCCTTTGGAAGACTATCCAGAGCATTAGATATAAAGAGCTGCAGGATATCTTCCAAAATCCTGACCAGAACGCAGGTGGTGGTGCGAGCTGGGTCTCCTGTTGCTAGACGCATCCACTCCATCCAGGTCAAGTGGATGAAAAGTGGATGGACTATACTCCTCAGGGTGTGGACTGTGACGGTCTGGGTTGGAGAATTCATTCTGCTTGGCATAATCGCTGTAGACTTCACTGATTTCGGGATAAGCTGAAAGTTTTCTGCTAAAATAGCAAGAACAAGTACTGAGCAGGGCTCTGCCACAAATGAGTGCAAAGTGAAGGTTAGAGAAGAAGACAATGCAACTAAAGACCCTGACGTTTATGACGTTTATTCACACGTCATAGACATCAAACCCGCCGAATTCTATGTTCTCACGTAATAAGTCACGTTTCCTAGACTTATGTTAAAAGCTGTGTCCGAATTCAGGGTCTGCATCCGGGTCCTTCGAAGACCTAGAATATCGACAACACCGGAAGAGAGAAGCTTATGTTGCATAGCAACCGTGACAGCGTGAAGCACAGAGCGGCGAAGGAAAAAAGGAGCCGAAGTTTGTTTTTTAGCCATTTGTTCTACTGATTTCTGTATTATTCTTCACCTTTTGTAGTAAAGGCTGTTCTATAGTAAAAAAAAAAAAAGGAAATCAGTTAGAACTCAGCCAGTTAAAACGTTTCAATCAGGCCTTTGATTGGTGTGATTGGTCCCACCTGCAGCTGCTTATATAAACAACACCATGACGGTCCAGTTGAGCACTGGTACCAGCACCAGAAACTGGTTTGTAGAGAACTGTTCAGGTAGGGTTATTTCATTATTTTTAAATAAGATGTTTATTTACTTATTTATTCTCTTCAGGAGTGGTCAATTTGTGGTTGTATTGGGGAGGGAAACTGCTTCAGGATTGTGAAGTTGAGTTGCTGGTTCGTCTGGACCTCATCGGGATTTTATCGGATCTTCCCTGAAAGTCTAAAAGTTTACAAAATACCTTCAAGTCGTAAATTTGATCCATTTGACTCTTTGTCTCAAGATAAAATGATGAAATCCGGAACGTCCATTCGGGCTGTGGTTCTGACTCCGGAACGGATCCCGACCTTCATCATCCCCTCTGCATACCAGGCCTCTCCGATGTTCCACCGGGACTCCCCGACCCGCTCCAGGCTCCTGTTGGAAGATGACGACGAGGACCCAACCGGAACCAGCCCGACTCGGTCGTCCTCCTGGCGTCGCCTGCGCTCTCCGCGGGCCTGCCGCCATCGCGTCGCCGATATGGACCCGACGACGCGAGCGGCGTTGTCGCTGCTGCACGTACCGAAGGTGACGACGTCTTACGGCTTCCGCGACGTGTTGGCCACTACGCCGTCCACCAACCGGAGGGAGTCTCTGTTTCACCACCGCAGACGCGTTAAGGTGACTGTGACTGCCGCGGCACCAAAGGACCCAGCGGAAGATTCTCCTACCGACGGTACCGGTCGGTCCCGGGTCAGCTTGCGGCCCGTTAAGGCGCTGGGCCTGAAGGTGATGGAGGAGCTGAAGAAACCTGCAGCTGCTCTGAAGGCGCTCAGTCCTGCTGCTCTTCTTAAATGAGATGATCTCGATTTACTCATGTTTTATAATAAGGCTATTTTAATAAAGATTTTTATTTCAGTTAATGTTCATTTCCTTTTATCTTCACATGACCATCTGCAGAATATACTTTAGTGTCAAAAATCGATGTCCTTTCAACTCTAAATTAACTCTCTGGGTTATAAATATCTGATTTAAAGAGGATGTGTTCAATATGTGACTAAGTTTTGTTTTTGGGGGGGGGGGGGACAAATCTGAACTTAAGACTGCATTTCTTTCCAACTAAAATACCAAGTTTAATAGCAGGAATATACACATTGAAAGTAAACTAAAATTGTGCTTTCGCGGTAGCTATAAAAGCCCCCTCTGTACCAGCCTTTGATTTGCTGCCGAAAAGTTGATGGGTGGTGCCGTATTTTCTAAAGTTAACGTATATAAATATACAAACGGCTTGCCATACACCCCTAGAAACCGCATATTGATTGCGTCACGTCGGCGCCGCGACGCCGGAAATGTAGTTTTTTTTTTTTTGTTTTTTTTTTTTTTTAGGCAGAATAGCCTAATGGTTGTGGCGGTAAGTGTGCGTGAGTAGCGATGGATCCTGGTGGTTAAGGTTCCCTCCACCCAGAAGCGACACCGGGCTGACAAAGACTCCTGGACGGGACGTTTTCACCGGAAATCGGCTGCGTTTGGAAGGAGCGGGCCGTTAGCCGCTAACCAGCTGGAGTGTTGTTAGCTTTGTAGCCTCATCCTGGGCTTCTTATCAGCCTTACCACTCGGAGACCCAACAGGCGTGAGTTTATCTGCGGGCGGCTGCTAATCAGACTAACTGCTTAATATCAGGATCCAACATTAACTTTAACACTAGCAGCAGCTCAGTGAGAGGTTACACTGGTGCTGGGGACCAACATCTGCTGAAATCTAACATTGTTTTCATTTTACAGGAGCTTCAGTCTGCAGCTGGAAGAGGCAGTGAGTTTCCTTTTTCATTTCCTGACATTTTTTTGTTCATTGTAAAGTGTTTCTACATATCTAAAGTTTAATTAAAGGATGTTCTTCTGTCTGGCTCAGAGATCAGAGGTCATGTTTCTCCACTATGAGCTCAGCCCGAAAACGCCTGAAATTAAGCCCAGCCAAGCAGCAGCATGCCTCCAGCAGCTCCGGTGTTGGACCAGCTCCGCTCAGCTCTGATGATGGCATGCTGCTGCCACCACCTGCTCCATGTCAGGCTGAGGAAGAGGAGGAGGAAGGCTACCTGCTGGTGGAGGAAGATACCACTGACTCCAGTCTCATCATCACTATGGGTAACACAAACACGTTTGTCTTCCTGTCTTCACATTCAACATGGATAAACTACTGATTGTTGAAGCTGGTTCTGAGCAAAAATATGAAGACATTTCAGAACTAATGAATATTTTAGTAATCATTTATTCTGATGATTATTCCGTCTTAAATTTCTTTCTTTCTTTTTAAATATTGAAGAAAAAATTTTTAAAACATGTAAAAAAGTGAATATTATTACTGATTAGATTTTTTGGGAAATTGCTGCAGTTGAAAATAAGTGTCTTGGTTTTTTATTTGTGTTATTATTTTTTGGTATTTTCTGCCAATTTTATAATTGACTTTTTATTTTTATCAAACTAAATTTAATATTTTCTTTTATCTTTTATCTACATGTGATTGTAGTGAAGCACTTTAATCACCTGTAATATAAATATAAATAATCTTTGAATTACTAAATGATTCCTGTTATTTCAAACTACAACTATTTAAACTCTTGACGTTATCCATATAAAAACACTGAAATTTGTGTTTGTAGCACAACAGAATGTGGAAACGTTTTTTTCTACTGACAAGTCAAACATCTCTGTCTCAGAGGACACCCGGAAGGAAGTAAAGGCTCAGAGGAAGAAGGCAGCGAAGCGAAAAAAACGGACGCTGAATGAGAAGGAAGTTGATGATCAGGGCAGGAAGTCAGAGACGGAGGAGGAGGAAGAGACGGGCGTGGAGGTGGAGATCGACAAAGATCTGGACCAGGCTCTGGAGACGAAGTCCAAACAGCACAACCTGACCACTGTGAACGTTAAAAACATCATTCATGTGAGTTCTGGTTACACAGATTGTTTAAAACTGTCACATTCTACCGGATTTTCACTTAACCACTGAAGCCTTTTTGATACAATATTAATAATACATTAAAAATGTAAATAAACAAATATTTAATTAAATAAATTTGAATAATATTTTTTTCACCTGAAATGCAATAATTGCGTTCCTTTAGTTATTTTGAACTGAGTGAAACTAAATGTGCCACATGAGCAATTAAACATATTTGCAGATAAAGGTGTTTTCATCTTAAATGCAAAATTAATTGTATTTTGAAATGTGTTGTAACTTTCGTGTAAAATGTATTTTATTGTATAAATTTGTTGTATTTTGCACAGTTTTAGTTTAGTTTCTGCTCTGAATATGTTTTTAAGCACATTACCTTTTTTGAGTCTGTATACTCCAGTTAATGATTAATCAATTTCTAAATTAGTTGATGATTATTTAAATAATTGATTAATCATGATTATTTCTATTAATCATTTCAGCCCTAATTGTTGGTCGATTGGTTAAATCTGTGTTTAACCACTTGGCCAAAGAAAAAGTCAAACACAAAGTCTTTAACAAAAAAAAAAAAAACTAATAAAACAATTAAAAATGAGTTTAAAATCTTATTTTAAAAAATAAATTGTGAAGCAACGCTGTAAATAATAAGCATAGGTCAGTTTTGTCCTTTGAGGAACAGGAAAAGACACTAAAATAATTAATTATTCAGTTTATTTTATGTATGGTGATTCATGTAAGCAAAATAAAATGTTTTGATCTGTAATGTTTCTTTTTTTTTGAATGTTTGTTTTCTAGGAAGTGATCACCAATGAACATGTGGTTGCCATGATGAAAGCGGCCATCAATGAGACAGAAGCCGTTCCTCCGTTTGTGAGTCTCCAGTAAAAAAAAAAAACTTAGTGCAGCTCCAGCTGAATCCTCACATTCTTATAATTATGAGTGTTTTCTGTTCCAGGAGCCTAAAATGACTCGATCCAAGTTTAAAGAAGTGGTGGAGAAGGGTGTGGTGAGTCTGTTTCTGAAGAGATAAATGATCTGAAATGCAGCTGCAGCCATAGTTTGTTCATGTTTCCGTTTCCCGTCAGGTGATTCCCACCTGGAATATCTCACCCATCAAGAAAAGCAGCGACGCCGCCAAGGTAAAACACAACAATGCAACATTTTATCCATAATCTGTCAGTCTGACAGTTCACTCCTCTTTAATAAAAACCTACATGTTGGTTTTTATAATTTCATGAACCTCAAATCTACTTAATTCTGGTATATCTGTTTAACTCATTAAAAATGAAACAATATTGTAAATAATTCAAGAACAGGAACTTTCTTTTGGTCTATGCAAAGCACGGATGTCGGTAAATTATGAAATTTAGTCCAAAATAATTTTGTTTCAGGCTCCTCAGTTTGTGGACATCCCACTGGATGAGGAAGACTCCTCTGACGAAGAATACCGCCCAGACGAGGAAGAGGAGGATGAGACGGCTGAAGATGTGAGGCTCTGATTTTAATGGCTAAATTTCATTTATTGTCATTAATAATTAATTCCTGTCAGGGATGGACGGTATGGCTGAAAAACGTATCGCAATGCAATCATTTTATATTGATCAATACTGATAATTATTGATTAGTTTTTTTGTTTTAAATATCTAGAATTCTGCCAGACCTTTCATGTTTTATCCAGTTTTTACTCCATGCCATTATTTTTTATTTTGAAGCAGTTATGAAGCACAGTAGTGAAACTTTAAACTGCTGCTGTGCCAGTTACTCAGTAGTTTGTTGCTAGGTAACCATAGATTGGGTGAGTTGCTAGGTAACCATAGATTGGGTGAGTTGCTAGGTAACCATAGAGAGATTGAGTCAGTTGATCCACCAACCTGGGTTAGCTCACATTCAGAGGTTGAGTTGCTAAAGTCTTTCCTCTGCCTACATCTCCCAGAATGCTGTACGGTTCTGGATCGGAGTTCAGTGAAATTATTGAATGTTTGGTTAGACGTATTTTCCATTGACATTGATCACGTGGCTATAGCGATATATATTATTGGTTTATTGCCCAGGCCTAATTTTATATTGTTTTTATTTATTTTCATTATTCAGACGTTCCAGGAGAGCGACATGGAGAGCACAGCTTCGTCCCCCAGAGGGACTCGGCTGAATCGAGCCGAAGACGACAGCTGCAGCCCCTGGCAGGTAGTGACTGATAACCACAGGATTGGCTGAAAGTCGCCATTATCTACGGTCACTCTGCATCTCTGTCTTCTCAGACATCTCGAATTCGGTCCCGGCGTTTGAAGGAAGGGTTGATGGGGCCCCCTCCTCCTCCTAAAGCCCCGCCCTCCAAAGGCGCGACTGACAGCAGCTTCCTGGAGAAGCTGCATGCGGTTGAGGAGGAGCTAGCTGGCTGCATGGAGCCGTACCAGGTAACTGTAGCAGGGACAAAGCCTTTTTAGGCCTCTAAACAGATTTCCTTTGGGACAGTTACTCAGTACTTAAGTAGCCTTACCAACCTTATTTTTTTTACTCTTACTTAAGTAGTTTCTTGGACGGGTACTTTTTACTATAGTACAATTTTTGAGTAATCTGGCGTTTTCTGTATGTAAGTGTGCCATATTATTTCAACTATTTGAAGATTTATATAAGCCTTAATTTCAGGACAAAGATGATTCTGATGGACTAAATATAAAAACATGCCACACTTTTCAGATTTTTATTTGTTTAAAACCTTGAAAACTATGTATAATTTTCTTTCTACTGGTGATTAATCTGACTTCCTCAGCCTATGTCTGAGTCAGAGGATGAGTCTGGGGTGATGGCGTACCGGACCCGGTCCAAGCGTCCTCTCCGCGACGTCCCGTTAGGCCAGCTGGAGGCGGAGCTCCGAGCCCCCGACATTACCCCAGACATGTACGACTCCAGCTCGGCGCCGGAGGACCGGGACTGGACCGACTGGCTGAGAGGCCTGATGAGCTCAGACGTTGATAACGAAGGTGAGCGACCGTCATAAGTTTAATTAAAAAATTAACTTACGAGTAATCTTTAACGTCCGTTAAATCTTATTTTAGTGATGTAGTTTGGCCGCCATCCAGCAGAGGGCGCCGTTGGGCATCCTTAAACGGAGCAGTTGAGAGAACTAAAGATGGCGGAGATAATAACAAGGAGGGAAAGAGTCACGGTCCAACCAGAGTCCGGTGTGGGATGTAAAGTGAACTTTATGCGGTTCTGTTTTGACATATAAACACTCGACAAGCTCCTTAAGTTTCGCTCTAATAACGCTAATTCAGGCGAACCGCTTGACCGGGAAGAGTCAACTGCTTGTTTAAAAAGGCGATTGCTATGCTACGAAGGCGAAGATGAGCTGATGACAGAAAAGAGGAGGAAAAAAACCCGTCAACCACAGACAATAGTTATGGATGAACATCTTTCTGTTCACGGGGAATTAAGTTTTTCACAAGAGACTCCTTTTTTGTTTTAGAAATATGTCTAATTTTAATATTGTGAGAAAGCCACAATACAGCTGACACCAAATAATATAAAATGTAATTATGTGTTTTTTAAATTCAGCATATTATGGAAAACTTTGCCCTTTATATTAAAAATTGTCAGTCCTGTTGATACAAGAGAAAACTCAGGTTTTTAAGAAACTGGTCGCTAGTCAAATAATCATTAATTTATGGATAAAATTAATCAACTTTAGATTAAGTCATTAACTGATAAGAAACTCTGTTTCCATCTTCCAGAGGAGTGTGATGATGAAGATGATCCAGAGTACAACTTCCTGGCCGACATCGATGAGCCCGACCTGGAGGATTACCGTGACGACAAAGCCGTCCGCATCACCAGTCAGTACAGATCGCCTTCAAACTAGTCATGCAGCTTTACTGTCAGTCATCAGGGATGAAACTGTCACCGTTTCCTTCAGTTTGTGTGATGATGGACGTTTTTCTCTCCTTCAGAGAAGGAAGTGAACGAGCTGATGGAGGAGCTGTTTGAAACGGTACGAAAGCACACTTCATTCATTCATTCATGCATTCATTGATGAGCTCACTGGTCATGAATAAACTACCAACTGTAAAGAAAGTATCAAATACTTTTTCAGCTTTTTTATTACTATTGATTGTTGTGGTAAAAGCATCAGTTTAATCTGGAGCTGAAGTGTTTCCAGGTTTCAGGATAGAATGAAAAACATTTGTTTCCAGATAGTTTTTCCTTTCTCCATCTTTTCATCTTTGTATCCGTCCATCTGTCTGTTCATCCGTCTGTCCATTTATCTATTCATCCATCCATCTATCCATTTATCTATTCATCCATCCATGTGTCCATTTATCTGTTCATTTATCTGTTCATCCATGTGTCCATTTATATGTCCATTTATCTATTCATCCATCCATGTGTCCATTTATCTGTTCATCCATCTGTCCATTTATCTGTTCATCCATCTGTCCATTTATCTGTTCATCCATCCATCTGTCCATTTATCTGTTCATCCATCTGTCCATTTATCTATCCATTTATCTGTTCATCCATCCATCTGTCCATTTATCTATTCATCCATCTGTCTGTCCATTTATCTATCCATTTATCTGTTCATCCATTTATCTATCCATTTATCTATTCATCCATCCATCTGTCCATTTATCTGTTCATCCATCCATCTGTCCATTTATCTGTTCATCTATCTCTGAATCATTCTTTTCTCCTCTCTGCCCATTTATCTGTCCAGTCAGTCCATCTTGCCCATTTATAATAAATGTTTCCATTTAGACTTTAACAGTAACTGAATTCTGGGAATTTGAGTTTGGAAAATGACAGAATTTTAACATAATAAAAGCTACAAACTGTTTTATTTCCTTAACTTATCCCTCTGATCTTCACGATTCTAGTAAAGTTTAATGTTTGCTAAAAAATAAAAACAGCTGAAGGTTTCAGAGATTGAACTTAGATGGGATATTAGAGTAAATTTGTATTGAACTCAGCAGCAGCTGTGGTAGTTAGCGCTAACCTGAAGCTAACGTTCAGATGTGTGTCTGTGTCTCAGCTGAAGGAAGACCTGGCCGGACAGGAAGTGGATGACGAAGATGAGGAGCAGCAGGAGGAAACGCCCGCTTTTCAGGCCTTAACGCTGGAGGAGCAGCGCGTGTACGTAACGTACTGACGAGCATCGCTATGACGACAGGGAGGCACGTTTACTTCCTGCTGACTGCTGGTTTCTACTTCAGCAGCGCGGCCGAAGATGAGGCTGAGGATGAGCCAATCACAGAGCTGCGAACGGTGAGGCAGCAGCTGGCTCTGATCAGGAAGCGGCGCCAGACGAACCCGATGTTCAGCACTCAGAGTCCAGAACCGTTGACCCTGACGCTCAGCCTGCAGCAGCAGCAGCGGCTGCAGCAGCAGATGCAGCAGGTACCGATCCGGGCCGGGTTCTGCTCTGCACCAGAACCTCAGCTCAACTCTGAGCTCTGACTAAAAGTGACTTTTACTTCAATTATCTGTTCTGTGAGTTGCGCAATGGAGTATTAGGGCGATGCTACAAGAATTTTAGTTTAAATATGAGAATTTAGTTATAATAGTAACAGAATGGAGACGCAAATTTACCAGCAGAACGACTTAAAATTACAAAAAACTCGTTTTCTATAATAGGGGGAAACAATGAAAGTGAAAAACTAAAAATACAAGAATAAAGTTGTAATATTACAAGAGTAATGTTATCATTTTACAATAATAAGGTTGCAGTACAATAACTGTATTCTTGTAATATTATGACTTGATTCTCTTAATTAAAAATGTTTTAAATCGTAGCATGACCCTAATATTATGTCGTAGATTTGACCTGAATTAAAAATCCAAATAAACAAAAGCTGTACAGAACGCTTGTCAAACAAGATGGCCGCCCTGGGCGCTCTGACATCACTCTGAAATATGGAAACACATTTTCATATTTCAGGAGTGGATTAGTGGGGGAAAAAAAATCTAATTTTCCAAAAATTTAATAAATAAGTTTCTCACCCAGCCTGACCTCTGACCTTTCTCTCTGTGTCTCTCAGCACATCCAGCTGCTGACCCAGATCAACCTGCTGACCTCACCTGTCCCCAAGCTACACAGTGAGGCAGAGACCACCAGGCAGTTCCTGGTAACTCACTTCTCCGCCTCTAGATTCAGATTTAATCCTCCATTTAGTTCGACTGTCAGACTGCAGGGAAGACGCTGCTGAAGACGTTTCTGTCCTCATCTTTCAGTTTGAGTTGGACATGTTGGCTCAGAGGGGAGAAATCCTCAGGTCTGCAGATGATCCCGGTTTCCGCAGTGCTTTCAGAAGCACCAACCTGCAGGGGGCGCTGGAGCTCCTGGAGGAGCTGCGGCAGACGCCTATCGACTACCGGCCGCAGAGCCACAAGCCTGACGGCAGAGGTCACAGTGAGTGTCTGTCCGACCTTCACAGCGCGACCGCAAGGCCTCAAAATGTCTTAAAATCAGTTATCTGAAATTAAGGCCTCAAAATGTCTTAAATTCATTAAAAAACAAAAAAAACTTAAGTCGACCTTACATATGTTAACCACAGATCTTAAATTTTGACGTGGCATGCAGTGGCGCCCCCAGAACATTTTCATAAAGGTAGCCAGAACCAGTAAAAATTTTAGAAGCTAAAAAAAAAAATAAAACAAGACATTTATATCATTTAAATTTTATAATTATTGGGTTTTACATTCGTCTTTGTTGAGTAAGGTTACTCTGTATGCCTTTCTATGACACGAACATGATTCTCTGGGGGACCCTGAGGGGTTTGCCAGTATTTTTTAAGAGGGGCCCATGTCCCCTCTCTCCCCCCCTCTTGGGGGCGCCCCTGGTGGCAGGACTATTTCATCTCATATATTCTATTTGGGATTTTTCTATCAGGCAAAAGTTTGAGTCGTGTGCAGACATCAGACATTACACAGTTTTGGTCCCTGCATTTCTTTTGTGCATCTCTGTGGTGATTAAACTTTAAATTTTATTTCTAATGGTTTTATAAAGTCAGAAATGTGAGCTGGTTCTCAGTACAGCAGCCTTACAGTTTCAGTTGGTGTTTCTCTGTCTCTTCAGTGCGCTGTTTCCCCGTCATGCCAGCTGAGCTCGCCTGGCTGTTCGCCACCCGACCCGTGTTCCTCTACCCTGAACTGCTGCCTTGTGCCAACCTGGACCCGGCGATGTACTGCCCCCGCAGGACGGCGGCCTTCACTGCAGCAGAGGATTGGTAACTCGGACACCATTAGAGAGAATCTACTTTATTGAGCTGAAATTAGAGATACAGTTTCTGGTTCTCCACAATCTCTGAGCAAGGCAAATAAATACATTTTTACTGATTAATCAAATTTTTGGTTTTTGAAAATTAAATTTTTTGGTAAATCTGTTTTTTTCTCTCCCAATGCACTGTTTGGATTTTCATAGTTCAGAGTGATGTCAGCGAGTCCGAGGCCGCCATTTTGTTTTGAAGCATTTTTACAGCTTATATAAGAGTCTGGCTAGGTTTTTTATTTTTCTTTCTTTCCTTTTCTTTTTTACAAAAATAAAGTCATGATGGGTTGTAATATTTAGAGAATGATATAGTAATTTTATGAGAACTTCAACACAAAAAAATGACAAAAAAAAGATATTCAAGCATTTTTCTTCATAAAAATTTCAGAATAAGGTCAAAATAACAGAATATGGGGTAGTAATTTTATGGAAATGAGACAAAATATTCAAGCTTTTTTCTCATTAAAACAAATGATAATTAAGTATTAATCTTGCAAGAATAAAGTTGAAATAATATGAGAATAGAGTCCTAAAGTTACCATTTCATTTTCTAGGTTGTACAACTTTATGCTGGTGAAACAATGAGAAACAACAAAAAGTTTTCAAGCTTTTTTTCTCAATACAACCTTTTTCCCCATAATTTTAAGACATTTTTCGGTAAAATTGTCTTTATATTCAACGAATATTATAATATTCTCATATTGAAACAAAAATTATCACAGAATGTCTGATAGTAAATAACTACCAGTAAATAAATGATAAAATAAATAAATAATAAATAAAAGCAACTTAATTATTTTTTTGTCATTTGTAGTTTATTTCTTTTAGAAAAGCAAGCAAGAAAAAAAGATTAAAAAAGAAACTTACTTTAAAGTGTTAGAGGGAGAACCGTAGCAAACTGGGAGTTGAATTTGCGTGTTTTTGTATCTTTTCCCCTCAGTCTGCTGGTCCTCGGCCTCAGGAACATGGAGGGAGCCTGCGACCCGCCGAAGCTTGTGTCTCAGTTTCTGCTCAGGAAAACCGTGGTGCAAGTCCGCCGCAGGATCCTGCAGTGCTGCAGACCTGGAAGTCCGGACAACATCGTAAAAGTATGGAGAAAAAAAAAAAAAAAGAAACACTCGCAGAGAAAACCGTCCGCTGTTCTCATCAGTGACCGACTCCTCCTCCTCTGCAGGCCTTCAGGTACCAGCAGGTGGTGTGGCCCATGCTGGTGGCCTGCAGTAATGTTGATCCGGCTGAAGTGCGCCCCCCAGTGGCGAGAGAGGAGAAGAACATGCCTCTCTGGCTCGTGGTATTAAAACTGTTTCTTTCAACAGAATAAAGTTACAGTGATGGAGAAGAGCTAAAGAAAACCATGAAGTCAGAGGTTCACAAAACAAACAGAACTGGATTTAAATGGATTTATTTATGACGTAAAAATGATCAAACTCAACCAACAGAAGAAATCAGAACCAAACGAGCAGCACAGAAGTTAAAACGTAAATATTTAGAATAGAATATACTTTGTTGATCCCCAAACAGATCAATAGGTTGTTAGTTGACAAGCGACTCCATCCAAGGTGTTAAATGTTAATGATACAAATATAACCACAAGCGACAAAATGTATAAAGTATATATACAGATCTGGAAAAATCGACTGCACTGAACCCCATTAAAACCTCCTGGTTATTCCACTCTTCCTGATTTAAAACATTACTCTTGTTGTTTCCAAATCAAAATATCAAGTCACCCTTCAATGTTCTGCTGTTTCTCCTCCAGCGGAGCCTTCCTGTTATCTGTCCTGTCATCAAACTCTTCAACAGCCCGCCCGGTTCCTCCCCGGAGGCGCCGGCCTCCAGCAGGCGGGGTAAAACCCGACACCTTGCGCTGCTGCGGTCCAGCTACAGCTTCCCGTCCGGGACCAGGTACCCGCCTCGCCTGCCTCAGAACCTGGACTTCAGACGGATCGGATTCGTCCTGCTGCAGCCGCCCGCCTCGCCTCCCGACGCCTTGGAGGGTCCGGCTGACCGTGCCTCCCACGTCCTCCTGAAGCGCCTCCTGCTGAGCAGGAAGGAGCAGAACTCTGACATCATCATCACCTCCACCATCTCTCTGCCGACGACGGAGCAGATTAAATACCACTGCAGGACGCTGGCCGGCCTGAGGAAGAGGAGGAGGAAGACGAGGCCGTCTGCTCCTGCTGCAGGGAAACCGAGCCTGAAGGAAGGTTCTGTCTCCTGTGTGGATGCTGCTGACGAAGACGAGGCCACCACTGAGGAAGAGCTGGAGGAGGAGAGCGACGTGCTTCTGGTTTTATCCGAATCTTCGCCCAGCGCTGCAGGAAGCGTCTCCCATGACGACGATGACGACCTGCCAGGTCCGACGGAGTCAGAACCGCAGAGAAAAGCAGCAGCAGATGATGAAGATGAAGAAGACGGCCAGCAGCAGGTAAATTAAACCCTTCTTCTTCTTCTTCTTCTTCGTCTTCTTCGTCTTCTTCGTCTTCTTCGTCTTCTTCTTCTTCGTCTTCTTCTTCTTCGTCTTCTTCTTCTTCGTCTTCTTCTTCTTCGTCTTCTTCTTCTTCGTCTTCTTCTTCTTCGTCTTCTTCTTCTTCGTCTTCTTCTTCTTCTTCTTCGTCTTCTTCTTCTTCTTCTTCTTCTTCGTCTTCTTCTTCTTCGTCTTCTTCTTCTTCGTCTTCTTCTTCGTCTTCTGTCACTGTGCATGAACAAAGCTAACAAAATTAATAAATGGCAACTCTGAGGCAAGTCCAATAATTGAATAAAATAATATTGTATTTTAATATTATATTAATGATTCCATTTATAACCAGAGTTGAGTAGCTCAAGTTACATTTACACAGTTACAATTTATTTGAGTAACTTTTTGGAAAATAATTACTTTTAGGAGTATTTTTACTGCCTGAACTTTTTACTTTTTGCTGTGAAGTTCTGCTACTTTTCCTTCAGTAATTTTTATCAAAGTATCGCTACTTTTAGATGAGTAAAATGTCTGGATTTTCAACCCACTGAATGAAAAACCAAAAATTCACCAGACACACATCTGCAGTTTTTGTTAGTTTCAGAAGTTTTTATTGAAAGAAACTAATTTGGAAAAATGTTTCTTCTCCCTGATTTTATTTTGCAATTGTTATTTATATGAATTATTTTAATTTCAGTCTCTAAAATATCAAAATTTCCACATACATTTACATTCTGTTTCGTCTGATGGTGTAATCTTTAAATGTAAAATGATTTATATTTTTGATCAGTATAATTTTTACCAAATATTTTTTACTCCTAAGTAATTTCTCGGATGGATAATTTTTACTTTTACTTGAGTAAAAATTTCAACGAGGCGCTACTCTTGCTTTAGCGTAATTTTTTGCTGCTCTACCCATCTCTGCTTCCTGCAGCATTAAAATCAAAATCTGTTTTCAGGAGAAGTTTTCATCGGAGGAAACGGAGGAAGAGGAGGATGATGGCCAGAGGGAGTCGGAGGACGTGGTGTTCGCTCAGGATTACCTCCACAGAGTAAGAACAGAAATACTCCTCACAGTACCTGGAGACAGTATTCACAGCTCTGGAGGTTTTCACATCACAAACATTATTTCTTGCTTTGTTGGAGTTGAACTCCACAGAATAACATGAAGTGATGCAGGATGAGGATTCGATTCAGTCGCGGTCATGAAGCACAGTGGTGAAACATTAAACTGCTACTGGGCACGTTACGCCACAGGTTGTTGCTAGGTAACCAAAGAATGAGTGAGTTGCTAGGTAACCGTAAAGTGGGATAGTTAAATGCTAAGAGTTTTAGTTGATTCCACCAATTTGGACATTTGTTTTTCCCAGCACAGCACAAAAATTTTAAATAATTAATATTAGTAATAATAACTGTACAACAGTAAATAACAATTAGGAGTGTTAGTCTTAAAAACACACATATACATTCAACATTTAAAACACACAACTCCTGAGACTGTGTGTGTATTATTAAGATCTCAATAGATATTAATAGTAAATATTGATCTCATATCTCTGTATATTTGATTTATTGTCCAGCCTGTTTTAAACTGGACTTTTTCTCTCTTTCTTCTCTGGCTGGTTCCTGTTTAGGTGTGTGAAGCGGTCCAGGTGCGTCCGGGCCTTTCTGAGCAGCTGCTGCAGGTGTTGGATGAGTTTTCAGCCTCGGGGCCCTCAGGGGCCCCGGAGGTTCTCTATGACAGGCTGGGCTGCTTGCTGCAGCCGTGGCCTCAGCTGCTCAAAGACTTCGCCGCCTTCCTGAACCCCAGACAGGCGCGCCGATGTGGACTGGTGAGTGGAGTCTCTGCCACTGTGATTTAGTTCAGGAAGCAAGCTGAGCTGCTCTTCCTCTCCGCCAGCTGCTGGAGCAGCAGCTGTTTGAGCGCAGCCGGCGGTTCCTGAGGCGGATGGGCCGCAGCCTGGGGGAAAGCTCGCCGCTCTACCAGCAGGTGGTGTCTGTGCTGCAGGGAAGCTCCGCCCCCTCATCGGAGGACGTGGACAAGGTAGGCGGCGAACACGGAGCATTCTCACGAGTCATTTATTTTATTGGTTACCATGGTAACCGTTAGTGGCATCAATCTCTGTGAGTATTCCCAAGATCTACAGTTCTCAGTGGGGGCGCACTGATTTACTGTCGCCAGGTTCCTTAGATCGGCCGATATTTACATGTGAAGCCGATCTCATCCACTGATCTCATCCACTGATCTCATCCACTGATCTCATCCTCTGAACTCATCCACTGAACTCATCCACTGATCTCATCCACTGATCTCATCTGCCTCACTAAAGGTCTAAATTACAGCCTCTGTGCTCTTCTGCTCTGCCGTTAGAAAGGTTTGACTGACAGACCGGCCCACCAGGTCATGTCTGCACGTTTACAGTGATAGTCACATCACTTTTACCAACTCTGTGACTGTCTTGCTGTATTTAGCGACATTTCAGACAGAAAAATATCATATTATAAGATCGGAATCACAGGTCAGGCTTTTTAAAGATCGGTAATCAGTGATCAGCTGTAAACCGTCAGTCAGTGCACCACTTGTTCTCTAGCGACATGCTGAACACAGAGGCTACTGACCTCAATTCGTTTGTTCCTGCTTTGATTCCTGGACCATTTGCTTCCTCTTTATCCTGTTTATGAAAGACAATCAGTGCCATAAAAATTATGTATTGTATAGATATGCTACTTATTTTAGTAGTCAATTAATCTAGCGATTATTATGATTAATTGATTAGAGTTTGCTCGTTATTCATTTATCCACTTAAGATTTTTTGTTCCAATATTAGAAATACATTAAAAGGTGCAAATTAACCAATAATTAATTTCCATTTTATAAAAATAAACATTTTATTGCCTAAAGTGCAATAACATTACATTTCTTCAGTGAATTTAAACTGGGTGAATATATAAAATATGCCACTTAAAGAGTTTTGGATAAAACATAATTACAGACGAAACAGTTTTTGTCTCAAAGCCAAAATGTATATCTATATTTTGTATATTTTTGGCTTAATATCTGCTCTGACTTTTTTTCATCAAATGGCCTTTTTTGAGTTTAGCTTCAGTTAATCAAATATTAACTAACTATTATTGTAATAATCAATTCCTCACAATGAATTGTTTTGGCCCATATCCATAGATAATATACAACATTCTTGTAATTTTTATGATAGTTTTGTAACTTGTTTCCGTCTTGTTGGCCCGTCTGTCTTCTCTTCCCACCGTTTCCTCTCAGGTTTCGTCTTTGCTTAGGAAGCATCCAGACCTGCAGGACGAGGTCCAGGAGATTTTCCAGCAGCTCCACAGCTGCTCCCAGAGCGCGGCGGACTCCGCCTGCCAGAACCCCGGCAGCGGCAGAGGGGAGTCCATCTTGGTGGAAGGTGATGAAGATGACGACAGGGAGCAGCAGGCGGTTTGTGCCAAAAACATCACAGTTTCCTCCAACGGGGAGAAGGTCGTGGTTTGGACCCGGTGAGAACAGATCACGTTTATAAAAGCTTCATAAGATCAGGACATTTCGTCATGTTTCTGAATTCACTCTCCGAGAAATTGGAGCTCAGTTCAAATTGTTGAACTCACTGCAGCTAATTTTCTGCCTTAATGTTCTTTGGCCTGACCTGTTAAATATTTATATCAAACAGCTTCAATGTGTTTTATATGATAAACCTGCACAAAGTAGCACAGCATTGTGAAGTGGATTAAATATAATATACCTGCGAAATGCTACGTTTTGCTAGCACTTAAACGACTGATCGAGTTAATCATGATCAATCAATTTCTGAAATAATCATCAACTTATTTTGTAATTGATTAATCGTTAATTGGACTGTAAAACAGGCCACACTCAGAGCCAATATTATGTCAAAACTACATTTAATTTAAGATAAAAAATACTTTAAATATATTAAATAAAACTCTGCTGTGAGTAATTAACTTTTTGTTAGGTTCCCTGTGGTTGTCATAAAATTACTGCTTCATTCTCCAAAAATACAACTTTATTCTGCTAATATAAAACTTTATTGTATTGTATTTATTTATTTATTTTTGGAACCTGACTCTTTTATCATAGAGTCGACCTGAATTCAAAGTCCAAATAAATAGAAGCAGTAAAAACTGATCGTTAAACAAGATGGCCGACCTGAACTGTGGAAACGCAGGAAGAGCGTTGGTGGAAAAAAATTTTTTTTTTCCAAAAATTTAATCTTTAAACACCAGAAATTCTTTTAACCTCTAAAATCGATTAATTAATCAACTTTGTTAATCGATCAGTTTCAAGCAACTGTTCTTCCTGTTCCAGTGATGCTGACCGCGCCATCCTGACTGCCTGCCAGCAGAGAGGAGCCACAACAAAGACATTCAGACAGGTGTCCGCCCTGCTGGGCAATAAGACTGTCAAACAGGTGAGAGTGGGCGGAGCCTCAGTGCTCGGGTGCATCGCCGCTTCCTGAGCTGAACTGACGCCACATGATTTCCTGCAGGTACGACTTCGTTTCCAGGACCTGATGAAGCTTTTCCTCTCCGCGTCCCAGAGGTCCAGTAGAGCAGAATCGGCTCCGGACTGATCCAGATGCTTCTGGAGGAGTTTGTTTCTGACCACAAAGCGGATCCATTTCTGGACCGGTGACCGGTTTACCTGAATCCAGCCCAGCAGAGGGCGCTCACAAGCTGCAGCTGGTTTAATTCAGGAACTTTAAGTAGAGGAGGAAGAGCCCAGGTCAGGACACTTCCTCTGAGGGGACAAACACAGAATCACTGTTAAAGTTATTCTCATTTTAGCTTTGATTTGACCCTGGTGCTGTGAAAAAGGTTCTGAAAGTCCAGCTTTCCTCCGAGCTTTAACCCTGAATGTGCCGGTCACTGTGAACATCTTAGGAGGGATTCAGACTTCTGGTGAACCAGCTTGAACGTATTTATTGTTGTGTGTGTTTAATATGTCTGTAATGACCTCAGTGATGATGGGTTGATGCTCTGAAGGTTTTGGTTTCAATCCTCCCACTGCCGAGCTGAAGACATAAGAAATGAGTGTAAAAACTGATGCTGGCGCTCTCCATGTTGGGTTCCTGGACTCTGAAATGCCTTAAGCATTTGGTTTCCCTTCAAAACCAAACCTGTTTTTACTGGCAGCTTTAATTATTCAGGATTGGTGGTCAATAGCCGTTTAATAGCATTTTAACATAAGTTGGTATTCCCTTAAGTAGAAATGCAGCTTTTGTTTTTGTTGTAACTTCTACTAACAAGTTGTTTTTATACTAAAACTCTGAACATCAGAAAAAACAATTATCTTGTCATAATAGAGCAAAAATAAAACTTAAGAGCCTTGATTACATCTCCAATGAAGGTTTTCTTGAAGTGACTGCTTATTTGTATTTAACATGGACAAAAAACACAAATTCAATAAAAAATGTCCTATATTTTTTTTAAAATTCTTTTTTTCTTTTTTTATAGATTTGCATCAACACCAAAACAAATGTAAGAGACCTTTTGCAGATGCTACAGCAGGGGTTTGCCAACTGCCTTTTAATTGTTTATTTAATTTCATCATTTAAAAAGAATATTTAATGGGACATTTATTAGTACATTTATTTTACAAATTCGTCTTTCCCAATGTTTAAAAGAAATTCTACCCAATACTAAATAAATGTATTTGGTTATTAATATAATTATCTATGCATACTTAATATAATTAGGGGGTAATATATTCTAGATTTTGTTCATAAAAAGTGAAGGTCTGTACCTTTAAAATTGGTGTTCTGTTTGACCAATGGCGTGCTTACATCACATCGCTTGCATGTCGTAGGACCAATCAGAAAAGAGATTTTAGAATTTCTCTCCGTATGTCCCGCCTTTTATTTGGCAGTTGTATATTTATTGGCATGTTACAGAAGAAACTATCGAAAGCCATTCATACTTCAAATTAAAAGCCGTTACTTTGATTTGAAAATTAAAGAGTATTATTTGGAATCATTTTATGTTAAATTAGTGCAAATGTTGAGAGTAACGGGTACCTCTTTTTAAAGAGATGGCGTCGAGAGATAAAAATAAGAAATCATTGTTAAACCGTCAACTATTATTTTGCTAGGTGTGACCGGAAATGTCTGTATTTTGAGGTAGCTTGACGCTAAATGTAGCGACAGTCTTCCCCGCTCAGTGACGGCTCAATTTCCTTCGTGTTTATTTAATTTTCCCGTCACATTTCGGTCCCGCTCTGTCTTCCTCATGATGCCCGTTATCCCTGTCCTGTCCGCTGTCTCGCTGGCGCTGGTGTCTCTTTGTCCAACCGCCCTGTGCGCGCGCAGAGACGTGCTCGAGCTCGGGGACGCGGACTTCGACTACCTGGCAACGGAGCACGAGACCATGCTGGTGAAGTTCTACGCTCCATGGTAACCGTTTCTCCGAGCTCCGGACAAATAGTCAGTGGGTTTGATTTGTTTCGTATGCCGCTGTAGGTTCCTGGGATTTTCTCATTAATTCCACTTCAGATTATCTGGATTTTAAAGTTACATACATAGAGATTAAATTCTCTAACTACTATCTAGCTACAAGAATATTATGACTAGGTTTTGAAACTAAACATCCATGCTAAATGCCTATTGCGGTTTGGGGCAGATATTAAACGTTTTTTATAAAGCTGTCAGGTACTAGTTATTTTGTTTCATTCATCTATCCGGCTTCCATCAATCATTCAGTCTATCCACCCGTCTATCTGTCCATTCAACCATTCATCCATCCCTCTCTATTCAGTCCATCTATCCATTCACCCAACCACTTCAGCCCATCCATCCATCCACCCATGCAACAAACCAACCAACCAATCATCTTCAGTCCATCCATCCATCCATTTCCAGTCCATCCATCCTGCATGAGGTTCTGATCTTGTTCCAGGGGTAAATTTCTGAAAATCCTCCAAAGTAAAATGCTCCCCCATCTACTGACTTCTTTAAATGCAGTAGAAGATGCACCTTGTTGTCGAAGCTCATTTCAGCTGCGTCTGTACGTGAACGTCTGAATGTTACTGTTTCTTGTGCACTTCACTGATCCAAAAAGAAAAGCTGTTTATCACTTTGAAGATATCTGGGTCAGAACGCGGACCCACCAGTGAGTCAAGACCTCCAGTTTTCTGTCACACCTAGTGGCAACATTACAGCATTCTGTCCATCTCCTGCTCCATCCAACCATCACTTATAAACAAAACGTAGATACTAGAGTTCGTTGGATTCAGTGGGATCAGAGTCTGACTTGGGCATAGACAGAGAGCGGTACACACCTCTAATTAAGGTTGACTCCATACTTGTTTACCTCTCCTCGTGTCTGGTTTCTTTCCCTCCCGTCTCTTAGGTGTGGCCACTGTAAGAAACTGGCTCCAGAGTTTGAAAAAGCAGCGGGTCGGCTGAAAGGAATCGTTCAGTTAGCAAAGGTTTGTTAATATTGTTGCTGTTGCTGTTGATGTTATCATCACAAACAGAAAAATAGAGGTTTGACTCATTTCCCTCTGGCTGCCAGGTGGACTGCACTGCTAACTCTGAGACCTGTGGTCGTTTTGGCGTCACTGGGTATCCGACTCTGAAGATCTTCAGGTCTGGGAAGGACTCTGCTCCCTATGATGGGCCTCGCTCTGCAAGTAAAAACATAAAACAAGAAAAACAGATTTAAAATTTAAAAACTAGAGGCTACACCAGGTGTAAAACCAGCTGTTCTTCCTAGATTTATATCCTGATGGACATCATATGTCCAGAAAAATAATCACTCCAATGGATTTAGACACAGATGTAGACAGACTTTGTTTCAAGGTTCTAATAATAATAAGATAAATATATAGATTAATATATTTATGCAAAAAGATTAAGAGTACCAGTAAAACCAAAAAATATTAACTGGATTAATGAAGTATCCATGATCTTTGTCAACTTCACTTCTTTGTTCTGCGTGAACTGCACACTTGAGTTTGTATTCTTTGAAACACATAATAGTAAGATAATTTGGGCTAACCCTTGAAAAAATAGAGAAACCTTTGTTGTTTTGTTTGTTGTTGAGTTTTCTCATACATTGTCTATATATCTCATAAATAAGTGGCTTGGTAGGAAAGACAATTTATTTGCCCTTGACATTTCCTTCAACGTGAGTATCATTGGAAGCATTTTTGAAAACCCAATAAAAGTTATTTTGGGAAAAAAGTTAAAAACACTGATTTATGTTGACATGTTTGTTCAGGTGGGATCTACCACTACATGACAAAGCAGACCGGTCCAGACTCGCTCCACCTGCAGAGTAAAGAAGACCTCCAGAACTTTGTCAACAACTACGACGCCAGCATCGTCGGTATGACGCCGCCTGTCCTTTTGGGCTGGGTCCAGCTGGGGGCGCTGTTGCTCTCTCATATAGTCATGTGTTTTTGTTCTCCAGGTGTTTTCTCAGGTACCGATGCGCCGCGTCTGGATGAGTTCCTGAAGGCGGCCGGTCTGTTGAGAGAACAGTTCAGGTTTGCTCACATCACTGACCTGCAGGTCGCCGAGGAGCAAACCCAAACCGAGTGAGTTTTCAGACACCAACACTGAAAAACACAACATCTTACCAAGTGTCTTTGGCCCAGTTTCTAGTGCTAATATATTCATTTAGTCTTATTTCAAGTTTACTAGCTTACAAGTAACTTTTTGGGAAGATTTAGGAGCTTGTTGTATTTAATAATAAATTATTTAGTCAGAGTTGGGTAGTAACTAGTTACATTTACTCAGTTACATTTAATTGAGTAAAATTTCTGAAAAAAATTACTTCTAGGAGTATTTTTACTACACTGTACTTTTTACTTTTACTTCAGTAAATTTCTGGATTCTCTGCCCACCATAAGTAAATTTACTGAACAAAGAACAACAATTTGATTTAACCAGAAAATCCAGACACAAACTGGCAGTTTTTGTTAAAATTCCACAAGTTTTTATTGAAATAATGTGAGTTTGACACACATGTAACTGTTATTTAAATGAATTATTTTCATTTTGGTCTTTAAAATACCAAAATATCCACATAGCTGTATTTTGGTCTATCTGATTATGTAGTTTTTAAATATTAAATAATTGACGTTTTGATCAGATAATCATTTCTAGAGTTGACTTTTTACCAAATACTTTTATACTCTTGAGTAATTTCTAAGATAGTTAATGTTTGCTTTTACTTGAATAAAAATATGTTAATGTTGTGCTACTACCATTTTCAGGTATGCTATAACAAGACATTTTAAAGCAGTATTTACATAAAACAAGCTGTTTTTCTAAAGTTACTTATAGGTTAGTTTGGTCTCATTTCAAGTGTACAAAGATATTTTCACTAGACACTAGGAATACTTGGTAAGATTTTGTGTTTTTGCAGATTTACACATCTTGAGAACAATTTGCAGAATTAAATAATTTTGCTCCGTTTTCTTGTTTTTTCCAGGAGCGTTTTGCTCTTCAGGCCTCCCAGACTGACCAACGCCTTCGAGGACAGCGTCGTTGTCTTCACCGATTACCTGACCATCAGCTCTCTGAGACGCTTCATCAGAGATAACATGTGGGCCTTTTTCTACTTTGCAGATAAAAGAGGAAATCTGTTTTTTTACTTGGTTTTATTCTCTGTTTTTCTGTGCACAGCTATGGCCTCTGTCCTCACATGACTATGGAGAACAGAGACCGCCTCAGAGTTCGTGACTTGCTGACTGCGTACTACGACCTGGACTACCATCACAATGTCCGGGGGTCAAACTACTGGAGGAACAGGTGACACACCGTCACACAAGACGGGTTTATTTATAGGTTTCTGTGTTTGCATGCAGGCTACAGAGTCTTTCTGCAGAGTGTTTAATGCTCAAACAAGCAATGGTTTTTGATTCCTTCATCTGAAGCATTTCAGTGTCAAGTTTTGAAATGGACATGTACTTATGGCTCAGCAGACGATCAGAGCTGTCATGTTTGGATATTCATTAGTTTGATCAGCGAAGGACAGATCAACTGTTCAGGGATCAATATTTAAATCTCTGAAAACAAACATTCAACACCTGGTCAGGTGAAGCTGACTATTATGGACGGACGGACTGACGGACTGATTGATTGATTGATTGATTGATTGATTGATTGATTGATTGATTATTGGACAGATTGATTTCTCTCTGATCGATTATTGGGTCCTGGTTTGATCAGCTCTTACAAATATTTCTAACTTGCCATGAAAACAATCATAAATCCTGGTTGGTCTGATCAGCGTGAAAAAATGTTGGATGTTATTTCATGTTGTTAAAACACTGAATACTGAAGCAAACAGCTTCTTATTGACATGTCAATAGATTCTGGCGCAACCGGCCCTTTAAGAACACTTTGGCCCAAAATGAAGATGAGTTTGTCTGTCTTGTAGAAACAAGTGTTCATCTCTCTCCTCTTCATGCTTGTTGCCAGGGTGATGAAGGTTGCCTCCAAATACAGTGGGCGTGGCCTAATCTTCTCAGTAGCCAATAAGAGGGACTTCCAGGCAGAACTGGAGGACGACTACGGCCTGGGGACGGCGGACGGCGGCGAGCTGCCGTTCGTCACCATCCGGACCAAACTGGGCCACAAGTACACCATGAGGGAGGAGTTCACGTAGGTAACATGGCCGACCAGGGCCGCGTGCCGCTGCGTCGGGTCGCCTTCTGCTTACTGAACGTGGCGGCGTGCGTTTCAGGAGGGACGGCCAGTCGCTGGAGCGGTTCCTGGAGGATTACTTCGCAGGTCGTCTGAAGCGTTACATCCGATCAGAACCGGTACCGGAGAAGAACGCCGCTCCTGTGAAGGTGAGATGGACAGTAAGGTTGTGTTCGTTCACTCGGCAGGAAAATGCAACAAAATCCACTTTTTTCGACATTTTGTTAGATTGTGAAGAAAAAAAGACCCTGAGCCTGATATTGGACAATAAATTGTCCCAGACGTTATCGCGATAAACGATAATATTGTTGTTTTGAGGCCATTTTCAAGTAATGGCAGAATAATGCAAGAAAACTTTCTCAAAACTCAATGAACTTTAAATTCTAATTTAACACTGGAAGTGCTTTAAGTGATTGATGGAATGACCTGTGGAGGTTCTGCTGTGACCTCTGACCTCTGCTTGTCTTCTGCAGGTGGTGGTTGCCGAGTCGTTTGATGACATCGTTAACGATCCAAATAAAGATGTTCTGATCCAGTTTTACTCTCCGTTGTGTCCACACTGCAAGAAGCTGGAACCGGTTTACAGGGAGCTGGCAGAAACGGTACAAGATTTGGGTTTTTTATTGCATTGAACGGATTTAGCTGCAACAAACTCATCGTTTCATTAGGAACAAACTCCACACCTCCAACTAGGGCTGGCAGTCAATCAATGTAATCAATTGATTGAATTATTGAGGATTTAATATTTGGAAAATCAAGGTTTTTTCCATCATTGGGTTTCCATAGTTCAGAGTGATGTCATCAGGCTGAGGGCACCCATCTTGTTTGGCAAGCATGTTTAGCAGCTTTTATTTATTTGGAGTTTGAATTCAGGTGCAAATAAATAAAAGGGTCAGGCAAATGATGATGTTACAAGAAAAAAGTCTTAATATTACCAGGATAAAGTCGTAATATTTGGAGAATGAAGCATTTTTAAGAGAACTCTGACATAAAATATAACAAAAAATTAATTATTCAACGTTAAAATTTTTTTCTCATAATTTTAAGACCTCTTCTGGCCGAACTGCGTCTTTGTTCAACTGATATGATGACAGCATTGATAATCTTCCTCTGTTTTCTCAGCTGTATTCTGATCCAAACGTCGTCGTTGCCAAGATGAACGCCGTCGATAACGACGTCCCGCTGGGATACGATGTCCAGGGGTGAGGTTTCACTTCCTACCACCACTTCCTGTTACAGCGGAGCTTTTTTACGTTTTTCTGAAATAACCAGACTCGTGGGTTTTGTTCCTTGCAAAAGTTTATCTAATTTTTATGCTTATTTATCATTAATTAGTCACAATAAGCTATTATTTGATTAATGGCATGATAAATTAAAATAAGCTCGATAATTTATATTCTGATCATATTTTTTAAAATGGCAATTCTGTTTACCGGGGCGTAATAATCCATTTTATTTAATGTTTCTGTTGTGTGTGGTTTTTATTCATTTTTTATTTATAATTTTTGGACATCTAGTTCTTTCTTTTGGATATTTAAAATGTTTTCCAGTTCTAGTTTAAAATGTTTTTTTACGTAATTAAAATGTATTCGTCTTTGAGAGGGAAAACAAGCATTATTTTTCCATTATCATTTTATTAGTTGAAATTTGTCTCAAAATAACAATTTCTGTTAAGATAGAAATTATCCTGGTCATTTTACACCAACATGATGTAATTAATTTTATTACCACATTTTTTCAGCTCTGGTTGTTTGTTTCGTCTGTTTTTCCAGTATTGTCTGTTATTTATCCCCATATATCCTCCCATTGGCTCTGACTAGCGTCCTTGCTGAACAAATAGTCCCACAGCATAATTCTGCCGTCACCGGGCTTCACTGTGGATGTTTTTAGGGTGATTTACTTGGATAGTTTTGCATGTGGGGTAAAAAGATTCAACTTTAAATTAGACTTTTTGCAGCTTTCTTTCATTTGTCTTTATTTTTTCTCTCATCTATGAGTGCATCTGTGAGTGCATGGCTTGTAGTTTAAATGTGCACAAATTTGCTTCTCTATCATATAAAATGCCAATTAAATCCATTAAAGTTTGTGTTTGTAAAGTGAAAAAGATTTAAGAAGTTTACTGAGGTAGGAAAACTTTCAGCAGATCTTTGTTTTATGCTGTTTTTCCCTCTTTCCAGCTTTCCAACCATTTATTTTGCTCCAGTGGGTAAAAAAGACGATCCTGTTCGCTACCAGGTAACTCTCAGCCGGTCCGGGTTCGGTTCTCTCAGGTCCAGCGGGTCGTCTCATGAGGTTTGATGACGTCTCCTGCTTTTTTCCCAGGGAGCTCGGGAGCTGAAGGACTTCTTGAAGTTCCTGAAACAAGAGGCGAGTCACAATCTGGTGCTGCCCGGGCTTAAGGAGGAACTGTGACATTTGTTTACCCGTCGATCTTAACCGAGAAAGAATAAATCACGATGTCAGTGAGAAACAAAGGGACAGAGTTAGTTCTGGTCTCTCTGATGGACCTGATGCAGAATCAGTGTGAAGCTCCACAGAACCAAGTCCGCCCACATTTCTTTCTTTATGCCCAAAATAATTTCTTATGTTGCCTCACTAGATTTATTTATGTATTTATTTATTTATGAAGCCATCACATATGCTTTGGGTTTATTTATTTGTATTTTAACCCAAGCTGAATGCTATATTTATTTATCACATGTACAATTTGTATATGGTGCTTTGTTGTATTTATTTATATTTTACGAGAGACTTTAAGGTTCATGACAAAGTAACAGATGTGATGAAACTGATCCTGAACTCTGCTCTGAGCCTTTTTACTCTGTAATCTTTGCTGGGACTGTTTAATAAACTGTTAACTCACATCTGGCTGTTTGAATAAGAGCTTGTGCAGTTTTTAAATTAAAATCTGTTTTAAGTTTTTTGTATTACTAAATGTGAATATTAATGTAGGTTACATGTATTGTTGTTTCTCCTTTTATTTCCTTTACTTCAACATATAATAATGACCCTCAACACTAAAAAACTGATTTATTAACTCTGCAGACCCATAAACATATTCTTAAAAAATTAAATTACCAGGAATGTGTATGTAGAGGTGTGAAGAATAATGTTAATATCTTTAATATTTCAAAAACATTTTAAAAGGTATATATTTTAAGAAACAAGAACAGCTTAATACAATTTGTAAGGGGTCTCGTACAGATTTTCTCCTTAAAAGGCGGATTGCGTGCGAAATTTATTTCATTCACTCTATTGGTGGATTAATGTGTCAATCAAATTAATTCTCTTCGCTGATTGGCCATATTTCGGGTCCACCCTTTCTGACCCTCCCTTCCTCTCGCCGTACCTCCCAGAACCTTCCAGGCGGCTGCTGTCCGGTGCACGTTGTCAAAAATGATCGGCCAGCAGGTTTTAGTGCTCAGTAAGTACTGAAATTCACCTAAAGTTCAGTTTTTATTATTTAGGTTAGAAATGGTGTTCGCCTGGTGTTGTGGTTCCACTCATTTTATTAGCGTTAACATTCAGAGCGGAGCGGCTGAAGCACAAAGCGGCTAAGCAGCAGCATGTGCTAACCAGGCTGATGCTGTTCGCATCACTTCCTCAGTTGGAGTTAGCATTGTTAGCTCCTGCTACACGACCATCACCACACTGAACGTCTCCACCCAGCCGGTGTTAGCATCTTTAGCTTAGAGGCGAAGAAAAGCGTGAGGGAGATGCTAGGCTAAGCTAAGCTAAATCGCGCTAACTGTCACCGTTACTCAGCATGATCATGTGCCTGTAAGGCTGAAAACTGACAGACATACATGTTTTTGTATCCATTTGTACTAAACATTGAGTTCTAAACACGGTTATAATTTTTGTTTTTGGCATGTAGTTAATATATTTAAGAAACCCGACTAGTTTAGGAAACGTCTAAGCAGTATTGGACTGTGTTGGGTATTTAATGCAACCAAGCTATTTTAAATTATTAGGAAAATAATTTCTTTGATATACTAGCGTTTAATATTTTAACTACGTTACTGAATAGATGTTTTGTTTTTTTATTTTAAGATATTTCATTAATACAGGAAGTACATTTGTATAATTTTTCACTTTTTTAATTTTAGTGTCATAAAAAATAGAAAGTGAAAAAAACGACACACAGGGTTGAATTTTACTTTAATGTTATAAGTACCAGGCAGTTTCCATTTGCACAAAAATGTGAAACCAGAACAGCACAAATTAGAATGCTTTAATTTAACACAGAAAAGCTACAATAAATACTATTAAATTAATATATAATTTATGCTAACTGTAATATTTATTAGAATCATTCACACAATACATTTTTACTCTGCTGGCCAATCCAACAATCTTTCACTGACCATTGGTGTGTTTTCTATTTTATAATTCTGTAGTATTTTTAGTATGTTTTATTCTACTTTTAGTCTTTTTATTTTACTATTGTCTTGGTTCTATATGCCCCACTGTACAGCAATAAAAAAACATTTTTTTATGTCCTTTATAAATAAAATGGATAGGACTGACATCCTTCTCTCCTGGTTTAGACTTAAGTGACCAAAATGCATTGGAGAATTGTTGTGAAGACTTTATGACGATGAGAAAGATTGATTAACCATATCAAATTATAGTAATCAGAGCAATATTGTAATTGTACGACATCTTGAATGCAATATCTGGCAGAATATTGCTTAAAGCAAATCCTGTATGCCAGTGGTGTGTTAGTCAAATTGAATGGAGTTTCACTACCTTTGATTCTTACTGTAGATGCCTAGTTTTAGTAGCAGAAACTGATTTCTTTAAAAGTATTAAATTTGAGTTGGTAATCCTGCAGAAATCTTGTTAAAGTCTTAACTAAATGACACTTTAATCTTAAATGAAGTTTTTTCTTCCTGATGCCACATCATGCAGTATTATTAACGTCTCTGTTTTTTTCCCCCTCCAGATCAGAACATAAAGAGAGAGTCGGGACGTAAAGTCCAGACAGGAAACATCAACGCTGCAAAGGTCAGTTTGAGCCACAGTGTTGTGGATTTCCACTAAATATTTCTCCTAAAACATCATTCTGCTTCTTAAAGGTCAGACACAAGCTGCGTTTCCATTGACCATGTAACTGTGCAGTTTGACATTTCAAAAATAAATTTGCTTAACGAAACCATGTCAAAGAATTGTTTCTCTATTAAGTGTTCTAAGCACCGCAACTGCTAATTTGTGTTTTTTCGACATTAGTGGAATATTGACAAACTTTTGCTTACATTTGTGATGGAAACGCAGCTGGTGAATCTGTTCACTACAGATCTGAACTTCATGACGGTTCTGGTTGTGGTTCTGTCTCTAACGGCCCAGTTTATTTCAGACCATTGCAGATGTGATCAGAACATGCCTCGGCCCGCGGGCCATGATGAAGGTGAGTGTGCTACAACATCCTCATTACGTCCATTGTCTGCAGTGGTCAGTAATCCTCCATGTTCTTCCTCCCAGATGTTACTCGACCCCACAGGAGGAATCGTCATGACGAATGACGGCAACGCCATCCTCAGAGAGGTCAGGGTCACTGATGACTTCCTCAGCTTGGACAGTTTGGAAATGTCCAACATGGATATTACAGCAGTTTGTCTTTGTTTTCGTCCAAACATCATGTCTGTGGCAACAGATTCAGGTGCAGCATCCAGCAGCCAAGTCCATGATTGAGATCAGCCGCACGCAGGATGAAGAGGTGGGAGACGGCACCACCTCAGTCATCATTCTGGGTAAGGATTTAGATTTTTTAAATCCACAGAATATTGCTTTAAAATAATAATAATTAAAAAAAAGGATCTGATTTGATCAATGATTTTTCTTTGTGTCCCAGCTGGAGAGATGTTGGCCGTCGCTGAGCAGTTTCTGGAGCAGCAGATGCATCCGACGGTGATCATCAGTGCCTACAGGCAGGCTCTGGAGGATATGCTGGAAACCCTGAAGGAAGTCAGGTAGACACCAGCTTTTCTCAGTCACAACTCCAGCAGGAAACCAGCCAAAAATAAAATGAAAGCTGTAGGACAAAGGGGCACCTGGTGTGCAAAGTTCATATTTTTGTAAAGCCATTTTATCTCTCTTGCTTCTAAAAACAAGTGCTTAAAATATTTTTTCAATTTTTTGGTAATTTAATGTTTTTTGGTGTCTGGAAAATGAGTTGTTTCAAAAACCTGTGGAATTTTAAATCACATTCCTGTGCTGTTGCCTAGCAACCCCAGTGGATTTCTCCCCATTACCTAGCAACCCAAGCAGATTTCCAGAACATTTGGTCAGCTGCTTTTACATCTGTATGTGTAGACCTGTTGCAATAAAACAATTAATCACATGATAAATTAAAACAAACTCAATAATTTCCATATGTATGATTTATTATTTTTTCTCTTTTATCTCTTTCTACTAAAAACTGGATGATAATTATATTACTTGAAAATGGTCTCAAAACAACAGTATTATAATTTATTACAATAATTTCTGGGACAATTTACTGTTCAGCAGAATTTATTATGACAGGCCTAAGTATGAGCTGTACAATGGCTGCTGGAAAAGACAAGTGTGTTATTTACCAGTCATAAACAAGTTGCTGCATTCTTGTTGGTTGCGCAGGAGGCTTTACTAATGCTTTTCAAGGCTGTATAATTGAGCATATTTTTCCAGCTTTTTCCACGTTTGAGTGTAAACGTTGAGTTGGGGAGTGTGGCCAGCAGCTTATTTGGATTGAAAGTGAAAAGATGCCCTAAAACAGAACTGACCAGACTAAAATCTCATTATCTAAGAATGATTTCATGCAAAAAAAAAGTAACATGTTTTGCATAGCCAACCTGTTCATGGAAGCATAGTAGGCGACCTTTAAGCAGATCACCAACCGTCTGTCTCTGCTCCTGCAGCACCCCAGTGGACACTTCAGATCGCTCCATGATGTTGAAGATCGTTCACTCGGCCATCAACACCAAAGCTCTGAGCCGCTGGTCAGAACTGGCCTGCAGCATCGCGCTGGACGCCGTTCGGACCGTCGAGCTGGAGGAGAACGGACGCAAAGAGATCGACATCAAGAAGTATGCCAAGGTGGAGAAGGTGAGACGGCCAGGATTCACTCAGCCTGAACAACACAAGAGGAGGTGTAGAAAATTCAATTCAAAAATACTTCATTAGATATAAACCTGCAACATGATCTAGAGCATTGCCATTAATCAAATATGTTACTTAAAATTATTCTTTTTTTTGTAAATGATTGGTCTTTGTTTTTATTTTTTGTAATGATAATTTACTAAAAATACAGTTAATCTGAATATTTGTTTTGGCTCCAAATGATCATAAAAACCATAATATTAAACCCCAAAAATGTTTTCCATGTATATTATGTAATATAAATACTGCAGGCATGTTCCACATTGTAAAGTAATATAACACTTTATTATGATAATCCAAATTAATGGAAGTGGCTACTTCCTGTTGAACTACACTTGTTTCTTTCCACTGTCGCCACATGCTTGCTGCTACATCAGTTAACTGTTGAAATTGAGAATTGAACTGATTGGATTGTTTTCAAGTAAATTGCTAAATTAAATATAGACTAAATTTAATCCTGAAATATTTTAAACTTGAACTTCTGTGCTTATTTGAAAACTTAACCTTAAATATTCTGTAACAGATCACTAGAGGAGCATTTTCAGAATAACTGCATTTTGTTTATAGCTGCTTTAAAGCTGCATCTTGTTCTAATTCCTGTGGTGCGTTCAGGTTCCAGGTGGGATCATCGAGGACTCCTGTGTGCTGAAGGGCGTGATGATCAACAAAGACGTGACTCACCCCAGAATGAGACGGATGATCAAAAACCCTCGCATCATCCTGCTCGACTGTTCTCTGGAGTACAAGAAGGGCGAGAGCCAGGTAAACATTTATAACCAGCCATTTTAATTGATTTTTTTTATTCCCCCTTGCTCTTTTCTGAAAAAATAAATTAACTTAATACAAATGACAAGCTATGAGAAGTTTTGATTACAGAAATATAGTTGTAATATTGGCAGAAAAAAGATCCAATCTTACCAGAACAATGTCTTAAAATTATAAAAAAGTAGTTTTAATGAGAAGAAAGCTTAACTAGATAATTATTCTACATACTTCTCCAAATACTACAACTAAAGAAATGTGCAGCTTTGAACACTTCCAGATTGTTCATCTTTGATGGCTTGGATGAGAGTCGACTTCCATTGGACTTCCGAAACAATCCGGTCCCGACTGATGTTACATATTCTAGTATTACTTGAAACTATGTTTTTGTAAAATCATTGCACCAAAAAGAAAGTAACCTGGCTGTCGCTTCGATTTTGTTGTAGAGTGCATTAGTGAAAAAAAATCCATATTTTCCAAAGGCCAAATGGAGAAAATCAGCTAATTATTATGCAGCTGCTTTTTTTTAAACACCATCTTGTTTTAGCTTCACCCTCTTCCACCCCCCCCCCCCCCAAAAAAAAAAAAAAACTCCAATAACTTTAACAAATTGACTACATGTTGTAATCAGTAACGGATACGTGAAAATACATAAAAACCTGTCGCACCATTTCAAAATGAAATGGTTCTAAAGCATTTCAAAACTGTTTTTTCTGAACTTATTCATATGAAAATCATTTCATATCATGTCATAGACTGACATCGAGATCACCAAGGAGGAAGACTTTGCCAGGATCCTAAAGATGGAGGAAGAGTACATCCAGCAGATCTGTGAGGAGATCATCCGCCTCAAACCAGATCTGGTCTTCACTGAGAAAGGCATCTCAGGTACTGAAGCCCATCACACCTGAACATGTGGCTTTGTTTCTGCTCCTCTGCCATTTTAACATTTTTTTTTCCTTCCTCAGATCTGGCTCAGCACTACCTGGTAAAGGCGAACATCACCGCCATCCGCCGTGTGAGGAAGACTGACAACAACCGCATTGCCAGGTACGCTGCAGTGTGCTTCCAGCTTTCCCACCACGTCTGAAGTCTATAAGATGATCAGATCTCCAGCATGGAAAGCAGCTAAAGATGAAATGACAACTTTGAGAAGGAAGTGGATGTGACGATGCAAAATTTATATATATTTTTTATGCTTCTGTTTGGGCCTCAACTGTGTCTAAAAGCAGACAAAATGCTTAAAAAAATAAAATAACACCAAGGCGGTTTTTGGTAATGAGTTCATGTTTTTTGGTGACTGGAAAACGACCCGTTTCAAAAACCTTTGAAATGTTAAGTCGCATTCATTGAGCACTGCAGCGTTGCCTAGCAACCCCAGCAGAATTCCACCGGTTACCTAGCAACCTAAGCTGAGTGCTAGCACTTTTGTTCAGCTGGTTTTACTGCTGTACAATGGCTGCTGGAAAAGACAAGTGTTTTGTTGGTGACTTAATGCTCAGACACCACTTGCTGCATTCTTGTTTT
Source organism: Poecilia mexicana (assembly GCF_051168715.1). Taxonomy (NCBI): domain Eukaryota; kingdom Metazoa; phylum Chordata; class Actinopteri; order Cyprinodontiformes; family Poeciliidae; genus Poecilia; species Poecilia mexicana. The sequence continues at coordinate 20,985,324 of NW_028263380.1, read as the reverse complement.
TTGTGCAGGAGGCTTTACTGATGCTTTTCAAAGTAATACATTTGTATAATCTCATATTTGTTTGTAACCATTTTCACACGCGATTGTAAACGTTAATTTGTGGGGCGTGACCAGATGTAACGACTGTTTTGTGTAGCCCAAAGACTTTTTCCTAACCTGTTTAAGGAACATTGATAAATCACCTTTAAATATTTTCTTCATCAGGGCGTGTGGCGCTCACATCGTCAGCCGGACAGATGAGCTGCGTGAACAAGACATTGGCCTCAAGGCGGGGCTGTTTGAGGTGAAGAAGATCGGGGATGAGTATTTCACCTTCATCACAGAGTGCAAAGACCCCAAAGCCTGCACCATCCTGCTGAGAGGAGCTAGCAAGGAGATCCTGGCGGTGAGAGCGCCCTCTACCTGTTATATCAGCCTGGCAGACTGGTTCGGTGTGTAACCGTGTGTGCGGTCTGCAGGAGGTGGAGAGGAACCTGCAGGACGCCATGCAGGTGTGCCGCAACGTGCTGCTCGACCCGTTCCTGCTGCCAGGAGGTGGCGCTGTGGAGATGGCGGTGTCAAAGCGCCTGACGGAGCGTTCCCGCGCTCTGACCGGTGTGGAGCAGTGGCCGTACCGCGCCGTGGCCCAGGCGCTGGAGGTCATCCCCCGAACCCTGATCCAGAACTGTGGAGCGTCCACCATCAGAGTGCTGACATCGCTGAGGGTAAAAGTCCAAAATAATGGCCTCCCTAGAGCTGAGAAAATCAATTATTGTGACGATAATCAGATTTTAAAAATAGGCATATTCTGCAGATTTTTCATTTAACCACTGGAGACTTTTTTAAACTAGAATTGAAACGATTAATTGTGATTAATCGTGATTAGTCATGATTAATACATTATTGAAATAATTGGGTAAAACATGTAAATTTCTTTTTTGTTATCTTAAATATATATATTTTTTGTACAGTTTTGGCTTATTTGCTGCTCTGAGTATGTTTTTTTTTTCCCAGCAAAATTTCCTTTCTTGAGTCTGTATACTCCAATTAGCGATTAATCGATTACTAAATTAGTTGACGATTATGTTTAATCCTTAGTTTGTGTCCATCAGTATAAATGAATATTTAATGCATCAGTCAGAAAATGCATCATGAAGAGGAAAAACATAAATATGTTGCAGGGCCAGCCAAAATAAAAAAAACAACCTTTGACCTATATTCTGGAACATACAGTATCTTGCCTGCTTTTTAAACCTGTGGAGCTCAGCAGGTTAAAGGTCGCAGTGTCTTTTCAGGCCAAACACACCCAGGAGAACAGTGTCAGTTGGGGCGTCGACGGAGAAACCGGCTGTCTGTCTGACATGTCCGTTCTCGGCATCTGGGAGCCGCTGGCCGTGAAGGCCCAGACCTACAAGACCGCAGTGGAGGTCAGAGCCGCAGCCCGATCAGAACCGCAGCCCGATCAGAACCGCTGCTGTTTATTACTCTGAGCTCTTACCATTCTCTCCTGTGATAAACAGACAGCCATTTTGTTGCTGCGCATCGACGACATCGTCTCTGGTCATAAGAAGAAGGACAAAGACGAGCAGATGGGAGGACACGGCGCCGAGTAGGTCCAGTTGGACCCGTGTTGACCCAGAACATCGGAGTCACTCCAGCTGTGTGTGTGTGAGTGGATGTGTGCGTTTAAACTCTGTATGTATGCATGTGTGGGGACCAGATGACTCGCTGAAACTTAATAAAAACAAATCTTGGAAACCTGATGCCTGTCTGCTGGTTTTGTTTATGTAAAAGTTTATTTTCTCCAGAGTTCTGTTGGTTCTGTTCTCACCTGAAGCTTTTATGGATCTAAACAGACTGGAGAGAAAGAATCCTGAAGTCTGCTGAGATAAATCAGAAGTCGAGCTACTATTGCTGTCTGAACAAACGCACCGCTCCGAACCAGAAACAACCAATTAGAGCCAAGAGGAGAGTCTTGGTGCTGTCAATCATCCTCATGAATAAGCTGCTAAATGAGCTTCTTTGTCGCCTGTGACCATGCCAACTAGCCTTAGCATTCACAACAGGCTACGTTAGCTGCAGGAGGGGATAGCAGTGCCACTTTGTGGGTGATTGACAACAGTTAGACCCGCCTCCTGGTTCTGATTGGTTATTTCTAGTTGGCACAGATGAAGTTGATTTTTTTTTTTTTTTTTATAAATAAAAAAATGTTTTATCCTCCCCCAGGATTTATACCATACTTTCACAGAAATAATTTTTATAAAAGTTATTGCATCTTTGAGGACTTATTGGTGTTATTTGTCTAAATTCACCAAAGGTTTAATTTTTGGTATTTCTGTTTCCACCTTATTTATAATATATATATCACTATATATATTTCATTTGAAGAAAAAGTTGAATTGTTAAAGATGAGTACAATATGTAAATTTGATAAATCAATATTTTTTCCAATTTTTTCTGTAAGGAGTTTTTGCAAGCCCGACCAAAATATTGTAGTGTTCAATAAATGTTCAATACTTTCGCCTTCACACTGACAAAAACAGCAGTTGTTGCTGACATCTGGAGAGAAGCGACAAATGTTATTTTTAACTGGATAATATCTTTGTAGAATCTTGAATTAAAATTCTTTGATCCTATTAGTAATTATATATTTATGAAGCAATAAAAATATTGCACTCCACAACCTTTTGCTCAGATAATCCCATCTATGTTTTCTTATTGGAGTGGAGAAAGTTTGTGAGTTCTAATAAACCCGATTGTAAATTTCTTATTCATTACATTAGTTCCTTCAATTGAAATTGAGTCATGAAGGTTGAAATCGTTTGGATGTTTGGTTTGTGCTAAACAGAGCAAACTATGAGGAACAGCTTTAATGACAATTTCAAATTCTTTTTGAGATATCTCTCTGTTATTGTTGTTCATAAAATGCTCATACAGTGGGGAGAACAAGTATTTGATACACTGTTGATTTTTCAGGTTTTCCCACTTGCAAAGCTTGTAGAAGACTGTAATTTTTTATCATAGGTACTCTTCAACTGTGAGTGATGGAATCTAAAACAAAAATCCAGAAAAATACAATGTATGATTTTTAAATAATTAATTTCCATTTTATTGTGTGAAATAAGTATTTGATCATCTATCAACCAGTAAGAATTTTGGCTCTCACAGACATGTTAGTTCTTCTTTAAGAAGCCCTCCTGTTCTCCACTCATTACCTGTATTAACTGCACCTGTTTGAACTTTTTACCTGTATAAAAGACACCTGTCCACACTCAATCAATCAGACTCCAGCATCTCCACAATGCCCAAGACCAGAGAGCTGTGTAAGGACATCAGGGATAAAATTGTAGACCTGCACAAGGCTGGGATGGGCTACAGGACAATAGGCAAGCAGCTTGGTGAGAAGGCAACAACAGTTGGTGCAATTATTAGAAAATGGAAGAAATACAAAATAACGGAAAATCTCCCTCGGTCTGGGGCGCCATGCAAGATCTCACCTCGTGGAGCATCATTGATCTTGAGGAAGGTGAGGAATGAGCCCAGAACTACACGGCAGGACCTGGTCAATGACCTGAGTAGAGCTGGGACCACAGTCTCAAAGAAAACAATCAGTAACACTCTACGCCGTCAAGGATTAAAATCCTGCAGTGCACGCAAGGTGCCCTTCCTCAAGCCAACGCATGTCAAAGCCCGTCTGATGTTTGCAAATGACCATCTGAATGATCCAGAGGAGGAATGGGAGAAGGTCATGTGGTCTGATGAGACAAAAATAGAACTTTTTGGTTTAAACTCCACTCGTCATGTTTGGAGGAAGAAGAATGATGAGTACAACCCCAAGAACACCATCCCAACCGTGAAGCATGGCGGTGGAAACATCATTCTTTGGGGATGCTTTTCTGCAAAGGGGACAGGACGACTGCACCATATTGTGGGAAGGATGGATGGGGCCATGTATCGTGAGATTTTGGCCAACAACCTCCTTCCCTCAGTAAGAGCACTGAAGATGGGTCGTGGCTGGGTCTTCCAGCATGATAACGACCCAAAACACACAGCCAGGGCAACTAAAGAGTGGCTCCGTAGGAAACATCTTAAGGTCCTGGAGTGGCCTAGCCAGTCTCCAGACCTGAATCCAATAGAAAATCTTTGGAGGGAGCTTAAAGTCCGTGTGGCCCAGCGACAGCCCCGAAACCTGAAGGCTCTGGAGGAGATCTGTATGGAGGAGTGGGCCAAAATCCCTGCTGCAGTGTGTGCAAACCTGGTCAAGAACTACAGGAAACGTCTGATCTCTGTAATTGCAAACAAAGGTTTCTGTACCAAATATTAAGTTTCATTTTTCTGGTGTATCAAATACTTATTTCACACAATAAAATGGAAATTAATTATTTAAAAATCATACATTGTATTTTTCTGGATTTTTGTTTTAGATTCCATCACTCACAGTTGAAGAGTACCTATGATAAAAATTACAGTCTTCTACAAGCTTTGCAAGTGGGAAAACCTGAAAAATCAACAGTGTATCAAATACTTGTTCTCCCCACTGTAAGTATACCACTCACCATTGCTGTCGAGTAACTGATTTGAACATTTGTAATGTTTTTGCTGAGATTCTTTCCTGCAGTAGGTGACGTAGTGACGTATGTGGGCGGGGCTTCTAGCAGTCAGCTGACGTGAAAGAGGCGGTCATGTGACTCATCGCACAACGGTCACAACAAAGATGGCGCCTGCAGGGACCGGCGGAATTTTCGTGATTTTAGTCATTTTTGTTTTTAGTTCGTGTGAAAGTTTGTTCAGCGGAGGAGATTCTTACAAAAGAGAGGTAATAAAATAATCAAACGCCGAATATGTTTTAAATTAATCGCGTTAAAGGACTGAATTACAGCAGTGACGAACAGGAAGTGAAAGTGTTTATTAAACAGAAAAATAGACTGAAATCCTTCACTCTTCTTTAATGGGATTCTTTAAAACTTCTTGATAATTGTTTAGTTTTCTGTAATTAATTTTTTAGATGCTACTAGTGTGGGGAAAGCAGGATAAAACCCAGTATACTGATTTAAAATGATTAAAAACAACACTTAATGTGACCTGAGAGTCGAAATAATTGCATTGACTTTAACAATCTTATCATAATGTACTCTATAAACTGATAATGACATTATCAGTGCCTCTATTTGATCGTTGCTGATTTGTTTTCTTCTTCTGTGCTTCAGCTGACTGTGAAGTTGTACCCGAACTCGACGCCCTCTGGCGGTGAGCTGCTTCACGTGAGAGCTGTGGGCGGAAACGACACATTGCACTTTCTCTTCTGCAGCCAGGGGGCGCCAACACTGCTGCTCGTTCACACCAACTCTAATTCATCTACTGTCGAGGTTTGGACATGATTCATCGGCACTGAAACGCCTAAGAAATAACAATTATTATACATTAATTAGCTACTTGTTTAATCGGGTGGTCACTGTCTTAAATATCTGATTGTTCTACAAGTATTTAGTTTATTTTTATCACTACACAAAGCTTAGTAAAGTTAGCATGTTTCATCTTTTGAGATAAGCCCAACAAATCCTCATCAAAACGTTTACTGGCATTAAAGTGGGGAAGAAGCTTTAATGTTTTTTTTTTTTTTTTTTTTTTTAATTAAGAGCATGGAAAGCATCCTTACAAATATTTAATATCGCAAATGTTCGCTAACTAAAGCAGAATATGAGGTGTGTCTTGTTTACTCTTGTCTTAAATCAAGAGCAAAATAATGTCAGGCCACAATAAGTCATATCAGACATTTATTTTTTTAACTTGTCAGGTATCTAAATGTGTCTGTCTGTTTTTCAGGTGAACTGGCCTGAGTTTTTGGCTCGTAATACCAGCGGCAGCCTAAAGGTGGAGCCGCAGAGCAGCATCCTGTACAGCACCGCCATTGTCTTCAGCCGGGTCAGAACCAATCTTTACCCTTGTAGAACAAACCTGACGGTGTGTTTACTGGAAAACCTTTTTTGTTTCTTCTCTCAGCTGTTGGAGTACAATGATGAAAACAACACTGCCGAGGAGAAATCCGACTTCTTCCCCGCCTATGAGCTGAAGGATTTCATCTGGACTCGGATGAACCTGTCCGATTCCACTGCGACGCTGTGCGGGTCTCCCACAAGGTCCGGCAACGGGTCGCTCTGCCTGCAGGTGGGACACTGGGACGACCCAGGACAGTCACTCCAATCACCAACAATAATAATAATATTATTATTATCGCTGGATTATTTCTCTAGATGGTTAAGGAAAAATTCAGAGCTTTTATGATTTGATACAAAGTCATAAAAATTAAGTAAATTTAATAAATAGCTTTTAAATTTGACTCTCAAATTTAACTTATTTTCTAAATATAAATGAGTTTTGATCCTGATCCTTGTACTATAAAATATTATCCCATAATTAAGGCTTAAGTGTTTTATATAATGAAATACAAAGACTTAGTTATATCATAATTATACCATAATTATGTGAAGTGAAATCGACTTAGGGTGATTCCAGATTTTTTACTAAGATTTTTCATAATTATATGGTGGTGCACAAATAATGTTGAACTCTTATTATTGCTAATGTAATAATATGACATAATTCTGGTATATTAAAATATAATCTAATTTTCATGTAGCTGTTTATCGTCCCTGTTGTCTTTCCTATAATGTTGTTAAAGTATCTTGCATATATAAGTGTTATGACTCAAAATCGAGTGATATTCATAAGATGGAGGCAGTATTATTATTATTATTATAGGTTTTCATATTGCCTTAAATTTCCTACCTTTTTGTTTTCCAGTTGTCTGTGTTTGGCTCAGAGGGGCGTGCCGACCTTTGGCCCCGCCTCCTCCATTCTGCTAACTCCTCCCAGTTGGAGGTGTGGCTTAACGGCCTGCCGCCCCGCTCCAATATGTCCAGGTTCGTGTTGGAGCTGCAGGCGGTGGGCGGGGCTTATCCACTGAGCACAGTGAACGTTCACCAGTTCATCGACGACGAGTACACACCTTCGATATTCCAGGTGACAAAACTATTTATTTTAAAGTACTTTGTTTCTTTTGTTGTTGTTTATTTTAGCATTTTTTCTCTATGAAAAAAAAAGTGAACAAGTTAATTTTCCGTGAATTATTTGGAGTCACATTCCACAGAAAACTACATGAATATTGGACCGTGACTAGGCGGGGGTTACGGTGTAAACCGACCGGTTCTGCTGCCCTTTAACCGGCTGTAGTTCCTCTCCTTCAGATGTCTCAATGGGTGTCTTCACCGAACAACGGCTCAGACGTCCTGGGTTTCGCCCAGTGGAAGCCAGTGGCGTACCGGACGCCCCATGCGACCCTGGAGGACGCAACGCCGTGTCGTAACTCCGACCCACAGCAGCAGAGCGGGAACTCGACGTCAGCTTCATCGGCTCTGATCAAAGCTTTTTACTCCGACCCAGCAGCCATGGGGTTGAACGTTAGCTTCGGCATAGCTGGAGAGCCTTACTACAACAGCACCATGTTCCTCAGCTGGTTAGTTCGTCTATTTATTCTTTATTTAGTGTTTCTGATCCGCCTGTCATTAAGTCGATGTATTCCTTCTCCCTCAGGACGATGCTGGTGGGCGTCGGCTCCCCTCCGGTGGACTCCTTCTCCCCGATGGTGATCGGCATCTTAACGGCTGGTCTGGGGATTCCCATCCTCCTCCTGCTGGGGGGCGGAGTTTACGTCTTAATCGCGAAGAAGCGGGAATCCTCAGGAACGGGCTACGAGCCAATCAACTGACAGCATAGTCCAGGCCAATGAGATGTTGAGACTTTTTTTAAGTTTCGGATGACATCACTGATGATTCAGCCAATCAAAAAGCAGTTGGTTTAACATTTCAGCGATAACTCACATCCGTTTCAGTCAGTAGACTAAATTAGCAGCAAGTAGAAAATTGTTTTAATTAGAAACATTGAGCATGAGCGAGATTTAAAAGCATTTATTGTATATAAGTGAAATCTAATTTCATTCTTTTTATAAAATTTATAGATATTTCATATGATGTTGAGATTTTAAAGCAAAGTGATTACTTTGTATCTCAGGTTTGAAAGTAGCTTTCTAGTTTAAGCTACTACAACATATTTATTTTATTACATATTTTTTGTTTGGTTTTTATAAACCTGGAGGAAACGTTGCTTACACAGCAAAAACACAAAAATATCAAGTATTTTTAGTGTAGTTTCCAGTGCAAATATCTCACTATATTTGAAGTAAGACTAACTTACATGTAACTTTTTAGCAAGACATAGGAGTTTGTTTTAATTGAATAATTATTTAATACGGATAAAAAGGTACTAGTTCCAAGGGATTTTTGACTTAAAACAAGCTTCTGTATCTCGCTAAAATTTACTTGTAAGTTAGTTTTGTCTTATTTTTAGTGTACAAATATATTCGTACCAGAAACTAGACCTAAAATACTTAGTAACATTTTGTTACCAGTGCATCTCAGTTCAGATAAATGTACCTAAATTATTGTTGGTTGAGCCTGAACATCACATATTCTGACCCAAACTGCATCAACCAATCAGGACTCGCCATGTAATCACCTAGAATTTATTTAGGACATGAACACAAACCTCATTGTGAGCTTTAATGCTATTTTTTAAAAAATCCTTTATGTAATCTTTGTATTTTAAAGATTTAATGTTAAATTCAAGATTTTGTTTATTTGATGTGGAGCTGCTTAGCAGCTTGGTGTCCAAAAAAGCTTTTCTACAATAAAAAGTGGAATGTGTTATTTCAGTGATTTGAAGCGTTATTAACCGTATTTTGAAGCAGTCTGAGTGTTGATCAATCATTTTTTGTTTTTGTAGATTTTGGGTAGCTTTGGATTTTGCTTTTGAGACTTTCCAGGTCTGGATAATTGGAAAAAGAAAAGTGAGCAAGGAAAATGTTTGATTTTCCAAATAATGTTTCTGTTAAGTAAAGGAATGACATTTTAACAATCCTAAACAAATGTAGTAGTTTTCACTGTGATTTGCCACATAAATCCATAATGTTTAACAATTCTGCCTAATTTAGTTGTGTTTCAACTAAATGTGTACTCATACCTAATTCCACCTGTGTGAAACTTAATTTCACATTAAACTTGAGCTGTGGTTCTTAAAATTAGTTTAAAATGCCAAACAAAGTTGCTTTTTAAAAGATTTTTAACAAAATAAAGGGATCAAATTTCACAGACTGCTTTAGAGAATCTAAATTCCCAGATCCTTGTTTAGTTGGTCCAAGACTTCTAGATATTGAAAAAAAGTTGATCAAATTCCACAAAATACTGAGATTGATTGTATTTGTAACGTATTTATTGAAATAATAAAGCAACAGACTTTTTGAACTAAATCAAAACAGGTAATAATACACTGTTTTATGTTTCTTTTCAGTTTATTTTGTCAGAAACTTCACAGAGAAACAAAAAACGTCCAACATAAACCTATTATTTACAATAAAAACAGAATGAGGCTGAAACACTTTGATAAAGGAACATAAAATTAAAACAGTGACTGTTTTAATTTTAAAATTTCTCTCTATTCAGAGTGAAGCAGCAACCAATCAGAACTCAGCCAGAGGAAATGTGAACCAATCAGGTGAAGAATGGGCGGACCTCAGCGATGACGTCAAGTTCTGACCAATTTCAAACTTTTAAATCTTTCCAGCGCATCCGGGATGTCGAAATGAGACATTATCAGACTTCACAGTAGATTTAAAACTATAAAAACACTAAAAAGTTCGCCGCGAGTTCGGGTAAGATTACCATACTGTGAGCTGCAAAAATAAATACAGAAACAGGAAGGAAACAATGGTTCGCATGGCAGAATACAAACTTTTTAAGTAATTTCGTTTCTCTTAGGGATGTAAGTAATCGATTAATGAGTTACTCTAAAGTTTGTTGATAAGCGGACGATCTCTTAAACAGTTTTCTCTTGCATCAACAGAAACCCGTCTTTCTAAAACAAAGGGCTAACTTTTGTACCATATACCGAATTTAAAAAAAGAAACAATATATTTTAACATTTCTTGAGTCAGCTGTATTAAAGTCATAACTTCAGGAGCTTGTCGAGTGTTTAAATTTCTAAATGGAACCGCAAAAACTGCAATTTATATCCCACAATTGACTCCGTTTGGACCATTTTTCTTTCCTGTTGTGATACAGCCGCCATTTTTTTTCCAGATCAACGGCTTCGCTTAAGGATGGTTTCCGAAACCACAACACTGAAAAAAGGTCTAAGCAGACGTTATTAATCGATTGGAATTAATTTTAACCTAACGAACCATTAATTGTTTATTTATCCAGAGCTCAAAAATACTTTTGTCAAATTTCTGCACAGGAACCGGAATACAGCCACATAAACCAAAACACGGATGTAAAAACAGTTTTTAATGGCAAACTGAAACAGAACTGCATCTTTAAATATCAGATTTGAATCTTTTTCAGACTTTTATTTCGTATTTCTGCAGGAAAATGTTTAATCTTGAAAGAAAAAGATCTTTGTTCCACACTTCATAAACAGCTGCTCCCAATTGTCACTTCCAGAGTCCATATAAGGAAGTTCCTGTCTGACATCAGCCGATGCAGGAAGAGGTTTCAGCTTCTGTTCCTAAGGTTCGTCAGTTTCACTTCTGTTCTCATCCAGATCAAACTACTCCTTCCCTGATTTCTCTATAAACTCTGTTCACTAAAATATAATCTACAGTTTGCATCATAAGTCAGGACTCATTGTCCGGGCTTTAGTGTTTTTTTCCTGCTGTTTTAGCAGAGAAACAGTCGCTGGTGAAGAGGAAAAACTTCACAGATGGGGAGCTGAGCTCAGCCAGCTCCATGGAGGACGTCCACCAGGTCCGGTCCAAACCTGGATCCATTTTAAAAATACTGCCACATGATTTAAAAACCCTCTCCTCCTAGATGGACTCGATCTGTCGGCGGACCTTCTCAGAGGCAAGGCGATCCAGCCAGCGCTGGCGGATGACCACCAGGACGGCGAAGACGACCGTCAGAGCCAACATGGCCGCCTCAAACTTCCAGAAGAGATGCTCCTCCATCAGGGCGGAGCGGCAGCTGGGAGGAGGAGGAGAACGGTTAGTGTCTGTTTACACTAGAAGAACATTTGATCTGGATCCACTTTAGATCTGATACCGAGAAATATTCCCAGTGCTTGATCTTAAATTTACACAAATTTATGGCAGATATTTAAATAGAAGGAAGGAATTGACAGAACAGAAGAAGAGCACAAGGGAGGGATAGAGGAAGGAAAGAACAAGGAATTAAGGAAGGACAAGGAAAGAACGAAAGGAAAGGATGCCAGAAAGAAAGAAAGGCAACAAAGAAGAAAGAAAAAACACAAGGAAAGACAAGAGAGGTGGCAAGGGCAAAAGAAAACGGGGTTAAAAGAAGGAAGGAAGAAAGATAGGAAGCAGAAAAGCAGAGAGGATGGAGGAAAGTTCAAAGATGAGGGAAGAAGAAAACAAGGAAGGAGTGGAGATAGGACACAAGGAAGGAAAAAAGCAGAAAAGCAGAGAGGATGGAGGAAAGTTCAAAGATGAGGGAAGAGGAAAACAAGGAAGGAGTGGAGATAGGACACAAGGAAGGAAAGAAGCAAGAGTACGAGGAAAGCATACAGATAAGGAAGGAAGGACATTTCTTTTTCATTTCTTTTTCCCATTCCTGTCCTGACTTGAGAGATGAAGAAGTTCACATCGACTGGAGTGAGGAGAGTTTTAATCTCCCAACAGAAAAATCCCTGAATGTGTTTCTGTCTGACCTCAGAGGAAACTTCAGTCTCGTTAACCCTTCAGGTTCTGACCTCTTGTACTCCTGTCTGCTGGTCTTGGTGCAGTTCACCCGCTCCACGTATCCCGTCTGTCTGCAAACCGTCTGCGTCTTCTGAAACACACACACACACACACACACACACACGTTTGAAGACGTCATCAGCCAATCGAGACCCAGCTCTTCACCGTCTCAGAATGGCTTCCTGACTGAATCTCAGATATAAAACTGATTCTTCAAGTACTGAAGCTAAACTAAAACTCAGACGGAATGAGATTCCCTTTGTGAGCTAAATGACTGAAAATACATCAATTATTACATCACAATCTGATTAATGTAAAACAGAAAAGATATAATTACTCCCACTGCTCCTAAAATTACACTTAAAAATCTAAATCATTCAATCATTATTTTAAAGACACTTATGAAACAGCAATTGCATGATTGCTTAAATGACAAGCGATACGATAAATGCCCACCCCCAGTAATCTGTAGATTAATGGAGCACAACAAGCTGAGTTAACGTACAGCGTTGAAGTCGCTGCAGCGGTTGCATTCCTCCAACACGACAAAGTTCTCCAGCAGCCAGCAGGGGGCGACAACAGGCTTCACTGCTGATGCAGAAGAACAAAAGGTCAGAAAAAAAAAATGTGAAAAACATGCAGAAGGTTTGGTCTTAGCTTTCAGATTAGTCCTGCTGTTTCCCAAAAAGATCTATACAGATACTAAAATGATAAATAATAGAGTAGGAATATCAAATTAACAGTGTTTCGAGGTGAATTAGAGGTAACTGTGAGTGCTTTAGAATGAGTTAATGGGGTTAGAGGAAAAAAAAGCTATAATTTGTTCAGATTCAAGGTTTTATATTGTGTACAAGTCATTTACAATTTCAGGATTAAAAATGCTGGCAGAGGTCAAAATTATGGATTCCATCACAAATTGGAATCGTAGGAAATTGGAATAATTTTGTGGAAAGTGCTACAAAAAAGTGAATTTAAATGCTAAAAAAGTAAAAATGAGGTTAAGAATACAGTAAAATTATACATTAAGAAGAAATGGAAGATGAGACGATGCTAGATTTGATCATAGTATCCAAAAAAAAAAACAAAGTTGGGAAATTTAGAAAATGTATTACAATAAAGAAAGAAGATATTATATGTAGGATGAGATTTGGTCACGCAGGATTAAAAATCATTCTTTAAAATAATCAGGTAGGTTGCTGAACAAATGGAAACAATACAACATATTTACTATGGTAAATATCCACACAAAAGAAAGATTTAAATAAAAATATAAGAAGTTTTAGGTAAAAGAATTGCTTCAAATGTCATCTGGGTATGTAGTTTTAAGTTTCTTAAAAGGAACAGGTATTTTGGAAAAAGTATAGTTTTATTAGTATGGATGCCAGGCGACATAAAAAATAAAAGAAGGATGTTTGAAGCAGTCGAGGCGTACCTGTCGTCTTCTCCTCGCTCAGCAGCGCCGCTCCGAACACTCTGGAATGAAAAAGCATCAAAATGGACTTTTAGCCCCAGAAACGCTGCTCTATTGAAACACTCTGAGGCTCTGCTGGAGGCCTGCGGGTCCAAACCCACCTGAGCGAGACGAGACCCCAGAACAGAGCGTGGATCAGGAGGACCCGAGGCCGACAGCAGGCGACTGGGATCCGGCAGTCGCTCTCCATCAGCCTGCCTCTCCAGCTGGAAGGTGACAGCGCCGCCACCCTGTCTGCTGCTGCTGGTTACTCACCAGTAACCCACTGGTTCTGGAGCTGGTGCAGGCTAACGCTTGGATTGGTTTGCTGCCTGGTTTGTTTACATGGTGCTCAGATTTAACTGGGGTGAGTTAAGGCAAAAGGCTGCAGAGACCTGGAAGAGAAAACAACATAAATCAGTCTGGAGTTTCTCCCTGTTATGATCTGATTTAGAACAAAAACATGAAAATCTATCATTTACATTAAGAAATTAGTTTTTTAGTCTTTTTTGAAACTATTGTAAAATCCCCGTTTGGCCTCACGCTGATTTTTGATTGTTTTATATTTGCCACAACATCTCTAGCTACAGTTATATTTACTAGAGCTGCAACTAATGATTATATTAGCAATTGATTATTTTCATCCACACACTTTTTAAACAATATTAGAAATAAATTAAAATATGCAAATAAACAAATAATTCAATAAGAAAATACTAATTTTATTGCCAAAAATGCAATACCATAGTATTCCTTTAGTTTACACTTGATCATTTGTAGATCAATTGATTAATCAACAAATTAGATTGGGCTCCATCATCACAGACTGCAAGCAGTTTCTTTGTGAACTTTGGTGCTTGTTTGTTTGCTTGAACAGCATAAGCAACATTATTGCGTAGTTTGACATTTTAGACTCAGTGGTGAAATGGCTCTTTTAACCGTTCTACCACAAGTTTATTTAGTCAGAAACTCAATAAATAAAATAAAACTCAAAGTGTGATGTGACAAATCACAGATAAACTATGGAAATTTAATAGAAATCAAAGACAATTAATTTAATAAGCATATTACACTGAGAGGAAAAGAGTGGAGGAAAACTATTTTTTATACTCATGCAGTTGTTGAAAATTGTGAACACAAATTTCTAGAACGTGTAGGAACTTTTGTATACAGAGGAAAGAAAAACCTCTATATACAAAATATATAGAGGTTATATAAAAAATAAATTTATAAAAATGTGTAATATATAAAAAAGACAATACAAAGACAACCTTTTACAAAAAGACACCCTTAGGAGAACTATATTCTATCTTACTGATGAAAAATACATTATAATATTTTAGATTTTTATGCTAAGTTTAAATAGTCTCACTCTCATAAAGAAAGAAAACAGTTGCTCAACAACTCAAAGCTAAATGATCAATTTCTAATAAAAATACCAGACCAAGTTGTGTCATAAAGATCACAAGGTACAATAAATGCAGTGAAAATAAGTTAAAAAGCGACACAAAGTTCAAATAAATCTGCCACTTGAGAAAATTACTAAACAGTAATTGTACAATTTTGGAAGCACAACACAAAGAAGAAGAAAAAAAAAAACAAATCAGGACTTTCCTCAGGGTTGTGTTTCATAGCAAAGCTAGTAATATTGTTTTAATATTGCCGAACTAGTAATATTTTTAAATTATTAAGGATTTTCTCCTTATTTTCCGCCTCTTGTAAACATCTGGAAACAAATGTTTAACCAGATTGGGATTATGTGACCAACAGATGGTTTATAATCAGCTGACTGTAATCACAGTTGATCAATAACGACTCAAAAACGTTCAACCGGCTAATAAAGTAACAATTTATCAATCTGAACTCTGGTTATTTACAAATTTTAGAAATAACTCGGATGCTAGGATGAGGCAGCAGTGATTTACAGCCCTCCTACTCTGAGTGTTTACCTAAAGAAGAGAAGCTAACGTTAGCAGCTGTTAGCTCAGCTCTGAGCACTCACCGTGATCCGCTGAAACAGCCGCCATTTTTAGATCCAACACGGCAGCTGAGAGGAAGAGCAGCTGCTTTACAGCGACGGTTGAAACACAATGGCCGATAAAAAAAAATGACCTGAGATCAGATAGACACTTCTGAAATCCACAGGCTGTTACCGGATTGTCTGACGGGCGGCCTCTGCTCACGACGACACGATTAAGCCGAGAAACGTCACAGTAAGGAGACTTCAAAATAAAAGCATCTCCACAACGTTAAGCGGATGCAAAAGAAGGCAGTTTTTTTTTTAGTGTATTTATTTAACATTGCTTACAAAAGGGAAAAAAAATAGTATGAAAAAAAACAAAGGTACACAGTTCACTATGATCTAAATTACAGCAGCATCATCTGAGCCTAAAATTATTAATCACTTAAAGAAATACTTACATAAATAATGGTGTACATGAAATATAACCTCGACTCAAACACTTTCAGCAGGAACAGTTAAATTAATAGCATTAACTCATTGCAGTCAAAAGATCCTGTATTTATATTATTGCATTTAAATTAAACAACTTCTTAATTTACTTCTTCACAAAATGCTTCACAATCTTTGACAAACTTTACTTTCAATATAAGGTGTAGGATTTCATCTTACCTTTACAAAACTTTTTATCTATATTAGGAGCAAATGTTTAACAACACAAAATCAGAACAGATCATGATAGTACATGTGGTTTGAAGGTTTTCTAAGGAGTAGTTTAACCTGTTTACAAGGTTTTTCTGTTTGGAAACTCACAGACGTCATGATTCGCCTTTGTGCAAACTTCCCAAAAATGGATCCAGTCCCCGTCCACTGTCCAAACATCTCTTATTGTTATTAGTGATTGTAAATTGTTTGGTGTTTATAATTTTTATTCTCACTCAATGCCAGGAGGGATTCCTGAGGAATAATGTAACGTTGACTATGCCATTAACATTTGTTGTGAAGGGGAGACAAAGTCACTTCCGTTAGTTTCCTCAGCTGCGTTGGAAACGTAAATGTTGGCGGAAGTCGGTCAGATGATCCACACCGCCGCCTAGAGGCCATGACTGAAAATTACATTACACTTTATAACGTCAAAATCAGAACCATGACTAAATGTTTTGCACCAATACAGATAATTTTTTAACATTAATATAAGAAATAAACCTCATAACCTCTGCAAAAGAACAGACAACATTATATTTTATTTTTTAAATATAGAGTTTACATGAATGTAAAGAAAAACCAGCAAAAGCAAATCCTTCAGTTTGTAGTTTTTTGTTGTTTTTCAGATGCTGTGAAGGAAGAAATGTGAACACCTGGAACCTTGAGGGCAGCGACACACCTGGCCAGGTGGAGTCTTCTGTCTCCTCCACCAGCTGCGGCCCCAGCAGAACTTCTCTAGGTTACACTGAGAGAAAAGAAAAACAGAGGCACCGATAAAGTCAGACAGGTTTAGTTTAGTTTCACACTCTGGGGTCCCACACCTTTCACTTTGGGAAATCTATGGGTTTGATGAACGTTTAGCTAAATTTTAAAGAAGAAAAGTGCAGATTATGTTACTCATAATCATAAAGTAAAAAATTGCTAAAAAAAATAAATTACATCATTACGAAATATCAAACATGGGCGGCAGAAACATACATGAACAAATCTCAGTTTTCCACAACCTAAAACGTTTGAAACTGATACAGTAGGTAATGTAACATAATACAGTACAGTTCAAAACACTTCTAGTATGAATATATATGATTTATTAAATTTTCACTGCAAAAACACAAAATCTTACCAACTATTTTTGGTCTAGTTTCTGGTGCAAATATCTTAATACACTTGAAATGAGACCAAGCTAACTCATAAGTAACTTCTCATCACAATATTGGAGTTTGTTTTAAGTAAATAATTCCTTAATATTGATTTTAAAAATTTCTAGTTCCACTGGAAGATTTTTTCACTTATACAAGACATTTTCCTACGTTATAAGTGAAATAGTCTGCCAAAGGATTGAGTACTTTTCATCAATATTAAGGAATTATATTGTAAGTTAGTTTTGTCGTATTTCAAGTCTGTTAAGATATTTGCACCAGAAACTTTTGTGTTTTTGTTCAGTTGACCTTTAAATGGCACAACAGGCTCAGCAGGAAAATGCATTAGAACAATGAAGCTTATGTAGAAAGCAGAAGTAACAATGAAAATGTGTCTGTCTGTCATTCTTTGTTTTTTCATTCCTGTGTGAGAGTTGTCATGGCAACTGTCGTCCTTTACCTCAGGGGTGTCAAACTCAATTTCACCGAGGGCCACTTCAGCATATTGGCCACCCTCAACGGGCCACATTGACTGTACAAATCAGGAGGGCATCCCTGCTAAAACACCCCAGACAAAAGGTTGACTTCCCTCATTCAGAGGCTTATAATGAGTCAATGGTCCAGGTGTGTTAGAGAAGGAATCCACCTAAAGCTGCAGATGGTAGCTCTGGAAAACTATTTAGGCACCCCCAGCATAAATGTATGAAAATACAATGTTAAAAATAAATTAAACACCACCTCATATAGTTAAATAAGTGATTTTATGTATTGAAGTTTAAAATATTACATTTGAGTTTCCATGGATGTAAAATTACTGCTCAGTTTAAAAATTACAATATTTAAATCAGTGTTTAAAGGTAAGCAAACAAATAATAAAAACAAGTCACATGGGCAGACATTATAGACTTTACGCAAAGATTTAGTCTCAGAGGCAACTGAAATCAATTAATTAAAAAAATCCTTTATGAATATCATCTCATGGTCTCTGAACTAAATGCGTCTTTCTGACCGGGAGCTGACAGCGTGTTGAAGAGTTATGGACCGGACGCTTTGGAGCGACTGGTTAGGAAGCGCATTACAAACCTTTGGTTGAAATGCGCTTCCTAAATTCAAGTCTCCATTACAGACCAGAGAAAACTAAAGAGAATGCAGCGTTGTGTTAATCCATTTGAGGAGCCGGTAGTTTATCTTGAGGAAATAAATGACGATGCAAAAGTTAATTAGACTGTAACATGCGCAGTCCGCTGCTCAACCACTGCGGACTGCGAAGACTTAGAAACCGCTGGAAGTAACTCATCCAGCGGTTTTAACAAATGGAGCCTTCTGGGTTCACGTTACCCAGGAGAGCGGCGTTCTGGAGGAGCTGCAGACGTAACATCTGTCCATTTCGGAGAAGTGAAACTACGCAAAACAAAACAAAACAAAAAAAAATAATAAAATCCTGGTAAAAGCGCACACCAGACCACGCAGGGTAAGACACTCAGAGTTCATTTGATCTGTTTGGATCTGACAGATGCAACTGACTGATGAATTAGCGCAGATTTTTCTGCAGATGGGAACCAGGAGGAAGTGCATTCAGACCCCAGCGGGTGAAGTGATGCTAATTTAAATGAAGTCGCTTAATTTAATTTATTAAAAGTTATTGGGGCCTCAGTCAGTGGTTTTTGTCACTACGAGAAAAATGTAGATGTAGACACATGTGCATTACGCCATAGAACTGCCAATTGGTAATTGAAGTAAAGTAGCTTCGATTTCAAAGAAGCCTACATTGAAGTCGATTGGCAAATGAACCATCACGAAAGAGGAAGGCTCTTGTTGTCTCGCTGCACCCCAAGAGATGCATAACCAACAAAAACTGTTTCTGTCTGGTTTTGAACCAGAGACCTATTGCATGTAAAGCAAACGTGATAACCACTACACTACAGGAACTGAACTTCTCTGCTTTGTTTCAGTTTGAGGTTCCAAAGTTGATGATGTGAGATGCAACGCATGAAAATTTCAACTGAGGTTTGCACCTCAGATGCCTGGATTCAGAGTACAGACCATGACACCACAGAATCTTGTTGACCTTTAGTAAACACCTGTGATGAATAGAACATGCAAAATCTGTTTCTGTCTGGTTTCGAACCAGAGACCTTTTGCGTGTGAAGCAAACGTGATAACCACTACACTACAGAAACTCATGCTCTTTGCAGTGTTCCTGGTAGAGGATCCACATTTTGTTAGAGACTAATGTCAACGATGGGCATGGAACAATGTCAAATACTTACAGATCCTCTCAGAGAGCACAGTAACTTGGTGAACAAACTGTCAAACTTATAATTGTGCCTAATTTCACATTACAGTCCATAAACTAAGCCTGGGATCAAAAACTTGTATTGAAGATGTCATTAGCAGAGACAAATGGTTCCGCAGAGACTTGGCTAAATGGCTAAAAAATAAAATCAATACTTACAAATAAAAGATGGTTCAAAAATAAAATTAACACATTAAATTAAAAAATATCTGTGAAATACAATCAACACTTCAAAATACACAATCTCTGGAAAATAAAATATTATGTATGTTGTTTTGAAAAACATCAGAATATAAGCACTTTTATCGAATCTTCATTGTGGTAAGATCATGTAAGTTCTTCTTAAATCCATGGAAACCCAACAATTTGTAAGGTAGGTGAGTTAGCTCAGCAGGTTAGAGCACCGTGCTGGTAATGCTGAGGTCGTTGGTTCAAACCCTGTATGGGGCAATTCATGTGTAAGGTCTTTCAGACAATCAACACTTCAAAATAAATAAGGGTTCAAAAATAAAATCAACACTCTACAATAAACAAGGGTTCAAAAATAAAATCAACACTCTACATTAAATAATAATGCTTTACAATCAAAAATAAAATCAACACTTCAAAATTAAAAAATGGTTCAAAAATAAAATCAACAGTTCAAAATGTATAATGGTAACTGTTTCTGTCTGTGCAGTCCATAAACTAAGCCTGGGATAAAACAATATATTGCAGATGTCATTAGTAGAGACTTGGCTAAATGGCTAAAAAGTAAAATCAATTCTTACAAATAAAAAATGGTTAGGAAGCACATTACAAACTTTTGGTTGAAAATTCAAGTCTCCTTTACAGATCAGAGAAAACTAAAGAGAATGCAACGTTGTGTTAATCCATTTGAGGAGCCGGTAGTTTATCTTGAGGAAATAAATGACGATGCAAAAGTTAATTAGACTGTAA
Source organism: Poecilia mexicana (assembly GCF_051168715.1). NCBI lineage: Eukaryota > Metazoa > Chordata > Actinopteri > Cyprinodontiformes > Poeciliidae > Poecilia > Poecilia mexicana. Next base: position 20,965,047 of record NW_028263380.1, on the reverse strand, counting down.
CATGCGCAGTCTGCTGCTCAACCACTGCGGACTGTGAAGAATTAGAAATGTGAAGTCGCTTAGATGTGGATACATTTATCTGCTTAATTGGTGATGGGATCTGGATTCACGGTGAATATTAACTAAACCGCATAAAATGCGACTAAATAGCCGATGTTAATATGATTGTAATTTCACGGATAAAAATAGTACATGACCGATTTTTTTCTTATGTTGTCGGATAACAAAAAAAAAAGTCTAACGCGACCTGCCGCCCTGACACCAACTCACACACATCTTCATTCACAGTCTTACTTGTAAATCGATTTTTCTTTTCTTGGACGTTTTGATGTTAGCGTGTCGATATCTCAGTTTTATTCGCTGGGAAAATCAATAAGCAGCTTGAGGTGACTGTGCTGCTCTCTAGTGGCGAGAAGCCGTAATGTTGGCTGGTAAAAATCGGAATGCATTGTGGGAGATGTAGTTTGTAGTCAATTTGTGCTCAAAACCTATTTTAAGTAAATCATCGGCCTATAAAGTGCTGGGGGGGCCACATAAAATGACATGGCGGGCCACATGTGGCCCGCGGGCCTTGAGTTTGACACATGTGCTTTACCTTTTCCATTCAATATATTTGCTCCTTTCTAGACTTAGATTTGCTCTTTTTTTTAATAAATTCATGCAGTTTATTACTAATCTAGGCTAAAACATCCATCCTTCATCCAAACCTGCTTGTTCTTACACTGTATCGGGTATTTATCTCCAGTGGTCATTATATTTAATTCCTTTTCCACATGCTTTGGTGTGGGAACAATCATCTCATCTTGAATGTGAAAAAAAAATAGATGATTGAAGATTTCAGGAGAAACAGAGTTAGCTCAAACCCTATTTCCATCATAGGAGGAGAAGTGAAGGAATATAAACACCTCTGTGTTAATTTGGACCTCAGACTGGACTGGAGACGCAACAGTGAAGCGTCTATAAGAAGAGACAGCGCAGACTGGACCTCTGGAGGAAGGTAAGATCCTTCATCTATAAACCTGTTGTTGAGAACGTCATTTCATCTGCTGGGGCAGCAGATCAGAACCAGGGACCTAAAGAGGCTCAACAGCCTGATAAAGAAGGCTGGTTCTGATCTGGTTCTGGTCTGAGGAATCTCTGGAGATGACGATACAAAGAAGGATTGTTCATGAAATCAAGAAGATTATGGACAGCTCTGACCATCCTCTTGATGGGACTGTCTTAGGAAAACAGCGTCTTCAGTCAGAGGCTCACCAGTAACCCACCGGAGATCCTTCCTGCCGACATCCATCTACAATAACTCTTTGAAGAATTTGAATTAAAATTAGTTATAACAGCACTTTTCAATTTGAATTTGAATATCATCGCCTTCCTAAAATAATGGCCTAAGTCAATTTTGGCAAAAGTGGTATTCTTTTGCCAAAATCACGTTCAGTAAAAATGACTTTGGCCATTATTTTAGGAAGTTGATGATATTTTTATCTGTAGGCAGGAACCCTGATGTTAGGGCTGATTTTGTGTCTCTGTTGACAGAGTGGAGATATTTACCACAATCGTGACTCTGCGTCGCTTCAGGCGTCGACAGATTCCAGGAAGTCGCATAAAGCCTTTTTTCCTCAGAGATGTGACGGTGTTCGACTCCCAGTTTGCAGAAACTTTTTCCTAAAAGCAACCAGAGAGATGAATTACCCTCCAAAGGATGTGCAGCTACTTTACACACAGTTGGTGTCCAAGTTCTTGTGTTTTAGTTGTTTGTCTGGTTGTTTTGGCTTTAGCCGCCTGTCCTACCTGCAGCGTTGCTGTGGCCGGAGTGAAGAGCGGCAGGCTGCAGTCGGCCCTCCGCAGAGGGCAGATCAGCAGCAGGAACACAGCGCAGGCATTCGGCTTCATCTGTCGATCATCTACTGATCAAACCAAAGAATCAATAAATCCTCTGAGCGTCCAGATCCTCCCGCTGCTTCTCCGTCCAAAATCGAACAGGCTGAATGACAAATATGACAGAAGGGAAAACAGAATAATCCTCTTAGTCTGGTTTACGAGTCATGTGACCACATGATGACATCACTGAGCCCAAAAACTACTGACAGATCATCGACACCACAGCAAACATGCAGCAGAAGGAGCTCAGGTCAAAGGTCGCGCCTGGCCTGAGTTCCTCTGGAAACACAGTCACAGCTGTGCTTTAGGTGGTGGCGGCATCATGCTGAGGGGATGCTGACGAGACGAACAGGGGAGAAAAATACGGGAAAATCCTGGAGGGAAACCAGTTGGAGGTTAGAGCTGCAACTAGCGATAATTTTAGTAATCAACTACTCTGATGATTAATCAAATAAGAAAAATGGTACATTCTGCAGATCATTTAAGCCGTTTTATACGATATTGCAAATACATGAAAAAATGCAAATAAACAAGTAACTTTTCATTTCAGTTTTTAAGTAACAAAATATGCACGATTACAACAATTAGTTAATCACAATTAACTGTTTCACCGTTTATTACAACATATAAGAACATTTGATGAAAAATCTTAGCTTCTTTGAAGTGAAAACAATATAAGCTCCCAGCTCTGTTTTTAACATGTCCTTGATTAAATACATGTGAATTGAATTGAAATATGAGAGCTTATTTGTTATCTCAATATTAAATAACTTTAATGTTGACAAAGATATAATTTAGAGAGTTTCAGTGAGCCTTAGTGTAATTTAATTACGTTTCTAGTTCAAAAGACCTAATTTACTGGAGACTCCAAAGCTTTTTTCTCACCTTAATAGAATCAATTTTAATTAATCGATGGTTTAATAGAAATATGGAATAATAGAAAATTAAACTGAACATAAAGGAATCCATGCACTAGCTTAATATGCATATTGCCGCTGTTTTTAATCAATATTACCAGTATTATTGTTGTTTTTAGTATTGTTATTGGTTTTATCCAGCAGAGGGCGCTATTTATGTATTTTTAGTGGGGAATTAATTTTATTTGTGAAATATTTTTTTTATTAATTACTTAACGTTTTAGGGGTGTTAAATGTTGATTATTATGAACAAGATAAAAATATTATATTATATTACATTATAGAATGTTATAATATTTTATGTTATATTATGCACTATTTTTGGGGGGATATATTGCTTCAATTCAATGTTGGCAGTTTAACAATAGCGTTATTGATTATTATTATTATCAATATTATTCTTATTACTGTTATTATTAATATTGTTCACTCAGGGGTGTAGTTTTCTTTATAATAACTCCCAAATTTTACTGTATTACAGACATATATTTCACAATTGTCTTACGTTTTCGGGGATTATATATTATATTATATTATATTATATTATATTATATTATATTATATTATATTATATTATATTATATTATATTATCAGGAACTAAATATTTTGTCCGTTTTCCCCCCTCTTATTTTTAACGTTAAAAATATAGTGTTTTATTTATTTATTTATTTTAGGTTACCTGATATAAATATCACCGTTGCTATTCTTATCACCTCTTTGTAGATCCAGAAATAGTGTGAAAAGCTCCCAGGCCGAGTGTTTTGGAGTCATTTATAGCTAATTGATTGATTGACTGCTGCGAGAGCTCGGTTGTATTTCTATCTTTGGCTGCAGGTCTATGTTTAGCCTGTGGACAGCGGCCTCCACCACCGCCCACCCGCCCGACGACCAGCTGATCTTTGTTGCACGTAAGCGCCGTCTTGTCGTGGCCCCGCCCCGCTTCCTATGGAGGATTTATTTATTTTCTCCTCCGTTTCCTCCTCCTCTCCCGCCGCTGCGTCCATTATTACCGAGAAGAAACGGAGAATGAACAGCGAGAAAACGCGACCACTGCAGGCCGAGCGGACCGCCTCGGAGGACTGAAGGATGAGCGCCGACCGCGGGACGCAGAGCCGACCGGAGCCGCCGCCACTGAGCACCGGAGGAGGCAACATGAGCTCGGACTAAGCAGGCGAGAGGACTCCGCTGCGTCCGTCGGTAAGGGATGAATGGATGGATGGATGGATAAACAGGTGGTCTGATGGCGGATGATGATGATGATGATGGCACAGCGCCGCACGGAAGCGCACCTGGAAGAAATAAAATGAGCGCTCTGCGGCTTTGCAGGCTGCATCATCAACATCATCATCGTCATCATGATTTATTGACGGTATTGACGGCTCTCGGCCGCGCTGAAACACCCCGACGCCGACTGGATTGACCCTGTCCTCCTTGTCTTGCAGCGGCTCTCGGTCGGGATGTCTGGAGCGGCCGGACCTGCACCGCCCACCGGGGCCGGACCGGAGCTGCCGGACCTGAGCCATCTGACCGAGGAGGAGCGGAGGATCATCCTCTCCGTGATGGAGCGACAGAAGAAAGAGGAGGAGAAGGAGCAGAGCATGCTGAAGTGAGTGTTTTTTTGTTGTTTTTTTTTGTATTTTAAATTAATCGGCAGTTATCAATATTTCCCTGGTACCATCTGCTGCAGAAGACACGATGTTCAAAAATAAAAGGCTGCCATGTGCAGTAAAGATGAAGGTTATACCTCAGATATTTACTCACTTTCTCAATAAATAAACGGTAAAGCTGAGCAAGGAATCAATCACTGCAAATAAAGGCTAATAATGAGAAATAAAATAAAGTTTATGGTAATCAAAATGGTAATTAGATGAAATCCAGAGGAACCCTGACCTGAAAACAACGTTTTGATAGATAGATAGATAGATAGATAGATTAGGAACACATGCACTTCCAGGTTTTGTACATTAAGGCCTACTTAGAAAAACAAATATTTCTGCCACATTATTTAGAAAACTAACATTGTACATATGGCATTGGTTTCAAAAGAGTTTCATCCTCATGAATTCACACCTGAGCGTTGTTTTAAACATGCCAGACCCATAGGGGGCGTAGTGCTAAGCTAAAGCCTGTCACCCAATCAGAATCCTTAAAAAACAACATGACTTCCTGTAAGGACCAAACATGGCGCCCAGAGGTTTGTTTGTGTGGATGTTTTTTAAATCTCCACTTTGATCTGAGTTTTTATAAATAATTGTTTTTAGTGATTTTATACTGAGTTTTTGAGTGGATAACAGGCTGAAACATACAAATGTCTTAGCTTCCCCAGATATTACTACGTGTGGACTCGGCCTATGTCTGTGAAAAGAAAATCTGCAAGAATCTTTATCAGTTCCAAAAGTTCCCTTAAGCTCAGCATTATCTCTAAAATATTTTAATTGCAGCAAAAAAGGGGAGAAAATGTAACAGTTGCTATGTCCGGTCTCTAAGTGGTGATGTAATGGAGTAAAGCATGAAATATAAACCAACAATTGTAGTGAATATGCCTAAAATCTGCTGTTATACCTCAAGGTTGTGGACCAGAGTGATGGTCATCTAAAAAGTCCAACATCTCAGTGATATCTGCTCATTGTTTAGCCCTGAAAACTACAGAGATGTTCTGACGCTACCGATCGGATTGCTCTTTGCCAGCCACATGGAGAGGACATCATAACCAAGTGTGTTATTTAATTTCCCTTTGGGATCAATAAGGTATTTGTAAATTGAATTTAATTAATAAAACTTTTGGCCCCCAAAACCTTGGAGCCCTGGGCTACCGCCCCAGTTAAACCTTGCTGAAGTCCAGTCCAGCATGCAGAGCAAGCATTCTACAAACTCTTTAAACAAACTCTGTTTCAAAGTATCTGAAATTAGTGTTGAATAATTGTAGGTCCAACTAGTCTAAATATTGATACGTTGAAAGTTGTCATGAAGACAAAACTAAAGAAGAAAAAATGGAGTCCAGACTCCTAGAAAGAAAATGAAACTTTCCTTTACATCAGCTTTATGAATCTCAATTCAGAAACCAGCTCTGCAGTTATTAGCTAGCAGTTTCACCTGTTTTTTCAAGGGTTAATTTCGCCCCCTGGCGCAGTGGCGCCCTGGGCAAAGAGCCATTTGCCCTTTTTGTTGTTGCACTACCACAGAAGGATTGGTTAAACAGCTGAAAATGAGAAAAGACGATGATCATCAGTCTGGGATCTGGGATCTACTAATAGAGGATTTCCCCCAGAAAACTTGCTAAGCTTGGTGGTTGGGCGCTAGTGGTCTGGTCATCCAACGACCCGCCAAGTTTTTGAGTTAAAAGATGTTTAAAGTTGACAGAAAATTTGAAAATGTCCCTTGATAATTATGCGTTATTAAAAGATAACACCAACTATAAAGTCTTAAAATTGCAAACATTTGAAAAAGACTGAAATAAATAAGCAATGATTAGCCTGGTGGGGGCACAAGTAAAGCCTGGTGGCCCGCCAGGCTGATAATACACTGGGGGAAACCCTGCTAATAATAATTAATAAAAGTAAAAACTGCCGCTTTTGCATGATTATAAAAGAAAATTCAGAAGAAACTGTACTTCAGACCAGATCAGAACGGAGATCCTGACATGTGGTCTTTACCCAGAATGCACTGCTCTAGGATCTGTGTGCTCATCTAACGTTTTGAAGCTAAAAACTGGGGTTTTTCAGGCTGCACACTTGTCACCTGCAGCCCTTCTGTTTCTGTTGGTTTTAATTGGGCTCCAGACTAAATCCAGTTATCTCATTAGTGGGAGTGTTGGTGGATCGGTGGCTGTGGTTTAACACGAGTCAAAGTGTCTTGAACTTTTGAGGTCTTTGAAAAATGTAAAGACTTTGTGAAAAAATCTGTGTTTTCTCTGCAGAATAACGTTCAGGAAAGAAAGGGGACGAATAAGTAGCTCTTCCTTGAACATTAAGGAATTTATTTTGAGTGAAAACAAAACGGACATAAGAAAACGATAACATCAGTTAGTCTGTCATATTACTAATTATTGCACAGACTTGTAAGAGTAACTTGAGCTGTTCATTGATCATGTTGCTATAACCACATTTCGCCACCAGATGTCTCTAAACTCAAACCTCCACCTCAATGAAGTAGGAAGACTTGAGTTTTATTAGGATCTGATACATAAAGACAATATTGTGATTATTTTCCCACAGAATGGAAAGTATTGAGGAGTTATACTGTAAAAACACAAAATCTTACCAAGTATTTTCTAGGGAAAATATTTGGTTCACTTGAAATAAGGCAAAGCTAATTTATAAGCAACTTTTCAGCAAGACATAGGAGCTTGTTTCAAATAAATAATTAATTAATATTGGTTTAAAAAGTACTGGTTCCACTGGCAGATTATTTTATTTATAACATGAGATAAATGTGTTATTAGTGAAATAATCTGCCAGTGAAACTAGAACTTTTTCATGAATATTAATGAATTATTTACTTAAAACAGGCTCCTTCATCTTGCTGAAAAGGAAGTTGTAAGTTAGTTTTGTCTTATTTCAACATTTGGTTTAGAAAATACTTGGTTAGATTTTGAGTTTTTGCAGTGTAGGATGATGAATGGATGATTCCCCCCCAGGTCCCGGTTTTCACATCATCAGTCTTGTCTGTTGTTCTTTAATTTAAGTTTTTATGTGTTAATTCATTTACTTTGTTTTGTTTTTTTATTTTCTGTGTCAGAGTTTCTGGAGTCATAAAGTAGAAGGAGATCAGAGGTGTCTGATTTTAAGAAATAAACAAATAACAGATCAGAACTCACAAAGGAAATAATTATAAAGACATTACAGCAAAACAAAAGAGTAACAAAAGAGTAAATAAAAGCTTAATTTCTACTCGCCTACAGAGATTCATCAATGACAAATTTAAAATATTAATTTTATGAATCAACCTGTCCAATCAGTTTGAGTCTAATTGACTGAATCTCTCTTTAATTAGTTAGTAGATATTGCTGGACTCAACTCAAACACTGATTTCATAACACTGTTTGGTTAGCAGGAGCTGGTTTAAGTAAATAATCCCTTAATATTGATGAAAAAGTTCTAGTGAAGATATTTAAATCACAGATCTCCAGAAGCTCTTCATTAACGATTAGAGTGCCATCATAACTTCTACAACTTCCTTATTTATCTCATAAAGATCTTGTCTGACCAGCATAACTTTATTATCGATCAAATTAGCATTTTATCTGTTCTTACTGTCATTATTAATTATTTACAGGTTACTTATTGACCAGTAGAACCTGATCATTAACGACCAATGTTTCTTTTTCACCGACTGCTGAACCTCATCTTGGCCTCAGGAATCACTTCATTTGTCTCTGGGACTAGAAAGACACCATATTAAGGACATGCTCACACAGCATATCCTGGATGCTCAATCCTGATTATTTGTTTTGCTGGAATCAGATTTTTTAATTTATTTATATATATATATATATATATATATATATATATATATATATATATATATATATATATATATATATATTTTTTTTTTTTTTTTTTTTTTGCGTAGTCGTTCATACTACCGAATGATCCAACAAAAATCAGACTTCCAAAGCGATGTGCGCTTTTACGTCAGATATGTTTGTGGAAGTATAATGGACGGTTTTATTTGGCAACGGGAGCCGACAGTAATGTCAGAGAAATCATGACAACACCAAGTAGATAACAAAATGAAAGCACAGCTATGAGCGACAGCATTGACTGCATTTTCTGTACAACTGGATGTAGTCGGAGCTAAAAGTGGTGAGATTGTGATGTGATGCTTCAGCGACACAGACTGCTTTCATATATTCATAATTATAGTTTTCATTCATTGTTTATGTCCTGATTTACTGAGTCTGGCTTCTTCTGGTGCAGAATTATGACATCAGTGACGTGAAAGTTGGACAAAACGCGACATGACTGTTCAGACTGCAGACGCTTTGAAAACAATCTAGGTCCACGTTTAAAAGTGACTCAAATTTAACTTTTTAGGGATTAAAACATCAGAACTGAAATGAAAAAGTTGGATATAACAGTCACTTTTCTGACAACTGCTCTTTTTACATGACAGGTAAACTGACAATACGGAGTTGAAGTTATCAAAACGTGACTATTTTACCTATCAGCCCATCATAGTTCGTCTTTCTGTTCTGTCCATGTCTCCATGTTTCTGTTCAGTTTGTGCTTCACTTTTGGTTAACTTCTCTCTATTGTTTTTGTTCTGTTTCATCCTCATCCTCATCATGGCCTTTGTGTCTTCAGGGATGAGGAGGAAGTAAAACCTCTCCCAGCTTCGTAAGTACCTCAGAGTCCGCTGTGCTGTTTGAAACCCCAGAACCAGAACCTCCTTCCTGTTTCCCAACCTGACGCCCCAATCCCATGGCGAACCTGCTTCCTGTCCGCTGACTGTCTGTGTTACCTGGACAGGTGGAATCCGTTCTCAGGGTTCAGTCAGTTGGTCAATAATGTTGCAGCCAATGTGTCCGAAGTTCTGCAGGTTAAAAGTCCGACTGACAACGAGTCGCAGACGTGAGTAAAACCGAGAAGGTGAACTGATCGGAGGTCTGTTTCAGGCTCAGCTCAGGTGTTGATCGATTGTTGGATGTTTTGCCAAATCAGATTTGATCTGGATCATTCATGAGGATCAGATCAGTGCAGAAAAAGTCTCCTTATCACAAGCTAGTGGAGAGATTGGAACCAGTTGTAAAGTAGGTAGAGTTTGACGCAGCATTTGTCCTGATGTCGGTGTCTGACTGCTCCTGTTCTTTACAGGAAGTTACATCAGCAGTTTGAGATGTATAAGGACCAGGTGAAGAAGCTGGGGGAGGAGCCTCCTGCGGCGCAGACGGCGAGGGCGGAGTCTCCCACCTGCGGCGTCTGCCACAAAACCAAGTTTGCCGACGGCTGCGGCCGAGCCTGCTGCTACTGTCAAAGCCGCTTCTGCGCGCGCTGCGGCGGGCGCGTCCCTTTAAGAGCCAATAAGGTTGGAGTGTGAGGTCGTATTTCCTCCTTTGGACCTTTAGTTTTTCTCTTTGAAAATCTTAACGTCCACGTTTTTCAGCTTAACGTTGAACATAAACACAATATCATGTCTTTGAATACGTTAGTATAAGTGTTGATGTTTTCTTCTATATGATAATTTGATTTCAAGGTGCCTTAACTCCCAAAAGATAAAGAATATATTTCTAAATAATTGTTTTATTTGTGGATTTAAAGAGTAAAACATTGAATAAGTCATGCAAAAAGTGTTGTTAGGTGTAAAAACATAATTAACAGTTAATTCAGTCTCACTTAATCTCAAAAATCTGCAAATAAAACAACAAAATGTGTCTTTTGCAAAAGCATTTATGCTCCTTGAACTTTCACATTTTGTTTCATTGTGTTTTATTTGGATTTTATTCAATAAATCAACACAAAGTGATTCGTTTTTGTAACTTGGAAGGGCATTTATTAATGGTTTGATGTGTTTCAGCCCCATCTGCTCTGATATGCTAAGATAAAATCTAGTCAACTAATCATCTAATTAGAAAATAGTTTCCTCCTTTGTTTAATTTAATCTTGGCTTCTCTGTTAAATATCTACTCGTTTGTTAGTGAACAAAAAGCATCATGAAGACCAAGAAACCCAGCAGATGGGTCAGAGATGAAGCTGTTTAGGTTACAAGACGATATCCAAACTCTGAACATCTCACAAAGCTTCAACTATCATCTGAACATGGAAGAAAAATGGAACAACTACAAACTTATCAACCTAAACCAATTAAAAAGCAGCCAAAAAGTCCCATGTAGTGACCAGTGTGAAACATAGAGACGGCAGGGTAATGCTGTGGGTTGTGTTTGTTTCTCATGGATGGGAACGCTGGGAGAACAGAAAGAAAACATGTTCAAACTCAAGAGCTGCAATGAAATGGATTAGATCCAAAGGATAGAATGGTCCAGTCAAAGCCCAGGCCACTTTGAAAGCCATTTTTCAACGTATTGGTCTGCCACATAAGATCCAAATAAAACACACTAATGTTTGAAATCTGAGCATACATAAACGTGTGTGTTGTTGTGTTTTAGGTGATGTGGGTCTGCAACGTGTGCAGGAAGCAGCAGGAGATTCTGACCCGGTCGGGAGAATTTTACCCCAACGCGTCGCCTCCACACGGGCCGATGCAGGGAGCGCCGGGGGCCGTGGGGCCCCTGAGCAACGGGGCCACGGAGCAGTAAGTGTCACTTAAAGTATTAGACAGCAAACACTCTTCTAGTGGAGGATAGAGACACAACCCGCCATCCAACTGGACCAGATTCGACCTCTGATTGGGTGATGGAGAATCAGGAAATGCAGCATTTTAACGGCCACTTTAATGAAACTACGAGAACGACCAGAAGCAGTCACTCTGACCGCCGCATTTAAACCTCAGTTAATTCACCTGGCAAGCTTGGAACTAAAATAAAACTTAATTTAATTACCAATGCACTGTATTTAGCAATAAAATTATTTTTTAATTGAATAAATTAAGTTTAATTATTCATCAAGCAAAAATCAAACACTATAGATTTTTAATTTCTTCATTTAACATTTTTTCAAACTTCTTTTTGCAATTTTGTTTTGAATTGGAAAAGTCAAAAAACGAACTATGCATAAATATAAATTTTATTTAATCTCTTGATTCAGTAAGATTTAGGTTTAATACCAAAACAGATTTTTTGTGTGAAAAAAATTAACAAATGGAGCACAATGGGGGTAAAAATCTGAAATTTGAAGTGTTTTCTAGAAGCTGCTTAAGGCTTAAAGGAGTTTTATGTGTGACACACCAAAAATAAATACGTTTTACTATTTTTAAGTGAAAATAAACCAAACATCTGATGCTAAATCTGCAGCAACAGGTCAGAAACAGGCAAAAAGGGATATTTTTCTCCTTTTTTTGTGTTTCTTAACCATTTAACCCTCAGCTTTGTCTGCAGATTTTTACTGCTGAGTCAGTAAAATTCAGACTCGTCGTTTTGACGTCTGACTCAGTCATAATTAGATCACACACATAATTTACCTCCAGACCCCATCTCCAACACACACACACACACACACACACACACACACACGCACTCAGACTGTGCCTGCCGTCCCCATCAAACACGCACAGCCCCGATACACACAAACTCAAACACACACGCTAATCAGATTAACAGAATAATAATCCCACAGCTCACTGGGGATTATTGCTGCTGCTAAATACAGCAGGCTAACACACACAGGCTAACGCGAGCTAGTAGCGGTGATGTAATACCCCAGGTGGGCGGAGTCAGAGTGAGATAGAGGGCGCTGAAAGGGGCGGAGCTTCAGTCGTACTCCTGCTGTCAGGTACAAACCTGCTGAGTGTGTCAATGTGTGTCAATGTGTCGAGTGTTGAACCGGCACAGAAAACAGAAACAGGCTCTTTGTTTACGTCCCTGAGCAAAAGACACACGACTCAAACACGATGATGTCTGGATCTACTCAGAGTTTCATCCGCCGCCCTGCAGCTGCATGACGGCTGCGTTGGTGCGCACTGACAGGAAACGCATGTAAGTCTGCGTCTCGCACATCCAGTTACAGGCTAATGCGGAGTTTGTGATCTTTGTTCAGAGAAGATTCAGTGAGATTCTGGGTGGTTTGAGGGAGCAGTTTCCCTCAGAGAAACAACATTAATGGAGTCCGAGAGGTTTATTATTTATAATGAATTCATGCCCCTCAGACTGATGAAGGAGGGAAGGAGGGATCTCTGGTTAGGCTGCTGGACGACGTTCAGTGGAAAGAAAACATCTGGAATTTGGGATTATTGGATCTGGATGAAGAAAAACGAAAAGAAAGATGTTAACTTATTCTGTCTTTCTTTCCTTGTTTCCTTCTTTTCATCCTTCCCTCCTTTTTTGTTCCCTACTTCCTTTATCTGCTTCCTTCTGACTTTCCATCCATCCATCCATCCATCCATCCATCCATCCATCCATCCATCCATCCATCCATCCATCCATCCATCCATCCATCCATCCATCTCTCTGTAAATTAAGATCTTCCCTTGTAAACTCATCTCTCTCTCCTGGTCATTCGTGAACCGCCATGTTGGAATCACTTCAAATAAACAAACAATCTCAGCGTCTCTTTGTTTACGTGAAGCAGCGTCTCCTGGCTCCTGATTGGTTCGCTCCGTGTGTCCGACAGGAGGCGGAGCCCCTCGGCGTCGTACTACGATGGTGGCGGCAGGATGCCTCGCTCGCCTTCCGACCACGGCTTGGACCGCCGCCCCCACTCCACGCACAGCTACCATGGCAACGGCGAGGAGGAGCTACGTGTCCAGAGGCGACCAATCAAAGACCGGCGCGGCCGCTGGCACTCACAGGTGGGACAGCGACGAAACGCCTCTAATGTCACAGAGTGGTGATTTAATTTCCATGATGGTGTAATGTTCAATGTTATGTGTGCAAAAAAAAGAAAGAATATTGTTTTTATTTCTTCATTATTATTTTTTTTATCTCATTCAATAACTATAAAATATTTATAAAATAATTTAATAAGCCGGTTAGAAAAAGCAGGAAGTGAATGAAACATGATGGATGGATGGATGGATGGATGGATGGATGGATGGATGGATGGATGGATGGATGGATGGATGGATGGATGGATGGATGGATGGATGGATGGATGGATGGATGGATGGATGGATTCCATGTATCTTTCTATGTGATGATTCAGATTTAAAGGTAAAAAAAATATTTTTTTATTTAATTTATTCAAATATTTCAAATGTTTCCCAGTTTTAAGTTTCAGTTTAATCCAGATTAAACTCTGGATTAAACTTTAAAAGCTAAAGCTAAATCTGAACCTGAAGCTAACTGCAGCGTTTTCTGCTAGACCTGTGTTAGGAAGTTCACCTGTTCTCCTTCCTGGATCAGGACCACCCTTTTGACCCGGTTCTGGTGGACCGGGAGCTGCGGCGCCGCCAGGAGGAGGAATTCCAGGCTCGCTACCGAAGCGACCCCAACCTGGCCCGCTACCCGGTCAAGCCGCAGCCGAGCGAGGAGACCATGAGGATGCTGGCGCAGGTCGGCCGGGTCCGGCACCAGCGCCGGCACAGCGACGTGTCGCTGGCCGCAGCAGAACCGGAACACCTCAACCTCAGACACTCAGGTCCGGATTTACTCTTTGTTTAGCATGTTGCTCATTTCTCTTTCCCACTTCCACTCAAAATGACCCTAGATTAATTAAAACATAGAAAACAATAAGAAAAAAATCTGAACTGCTGTGTTGCTGAAAAATGCTATTCAAATAAATTTTGTTGATTGATTGTCTAATTTCTGGTGTAAATATCTTAGTAAATTTGAAATAAGACAAAATTAACTTAACTTACTTTTCGACAAGATATTGAAGTTTATTTTAAGTCAATAATTTAATATTGATGAAAAAATACTAGTTTAATTGGCAGATTATTTCACTTTTAACATGGGAAAAGTGTCGTGTTATAAGTGAAATAATCTGCCAGTAGAACTAGAACTGGTTGCTAGGTAACGGGCTGGGCTGGGCCACGGTTGCCAGGTAACGGCTTTAGTGCTCCTTGCCAATAGAACTAGAACTATTTCTTACCTGAGTGAAGTTGGCCCCCCCACCTTCTTCAAATCAGACAAAATTGGTGTCAAACGTTTGTGCTGGTTTGTGCAGCAAAAATTTTCGTTTGTGCCGCTATCATTTTAAAGATATAAAGAAATGTTTCCAGAGGTCATCCAAGGTCAACCAACCCCCCACCTTCTTCAAATCAGACAAAATGGGTGTCAATCAACTCGGCTATGTTTGTGTTGATTTGTGCAGCTAAATTTTTTGTTTGTGCTGCTTTGGCTTTGAAGATATTAATGAAAGTGTAAAGGTCAAAAGGTCAACCAGCCCCCCAACTTTTATGAAATCCAACTTTCTTTATATCTTTAAAATGATAGCGGCACAAACGAAAATTTTTGCTGCACAAACCAGCACAAACATAGCACTAATGTTTGACACCGATTTTGTTTGATTTCATAAAAGTGGGGGGGCTGGTTGACCTTTTGACCTTTACACTTTAATTAATATCTTCAAAGCCAAATCAGCACAAATGAAAATTTTTGCTGCACAAATGTAGCCGAGTTGATTGACACCCATTTTGTCTGATTTGAAGAAGGTGGGGGGTTGGTTGACCTTGGATGACCTCTGGAAACATTTCTTTATATCTTTAAAATGATAGCGGCACAAACGAAATATTTTGCTGCACAAACCAGCACAAACGTAGCACAAACGTTAGACACCAATTTTGTCTGATTTGAAGAAGGTGGGGGGACGAACTTCACTCGGGTCTATTTCTTCAATATTAAGAAATTATTAACTTCAGTCCAGCTCCTACATCTTGCTGAAAAGTTACTTGTGAGTTAGTTCTGTCTTATTTTAAGTGTACTAAGATATTTACACTCGAGACTAGACCAAAAGTACCAAATAAGAGTTTGTTTTTGCAGTGTTTTCCGTTTGTTCTGTTGTCTAGTTGGTTATTTGTTGTTTTGTAGATCAATATGTTTATTTGATAGTATGTAATATTTGTTTTTTGCACACTATTTGGTGAATTAATAATAAAAAAGACACATAAGTGAGTAAATATCAGATTCCTGTTACTGTTTTGCTTTATTAACTCATTATTTTGCTCCTCAGCTGTCCGCCAGAATCGGCCTCAGGGACTGATTGGGTCTGGAGGTCAGAGGTCATTCTCAGTTGACAGGACTCCCAATCACCTCAGCCCCACGTCTCCTCGCCGCAGCCCGTTGCCACAGCAACTCCTGGACCCGAGCTCCGCCCTCAAGAGGAAGCCCACCAATGAGAGCATGGCACAGAGAGGGAGGATGATGGGGAAGATGCACGTGATTGGCAGCTTCAGCAGTTCAGAGGAGGAGCTGCTGACCACACCTGAGTACACCAGCTGTGATGAGCCTGACAGTAAGTACTACATGGAGAGGAAAGCTACGTAGAAACATCAGAACATAGAAACACACATCCAGAGTGTCAGAACATAGAAACACACATCCAGAGAGTCAGAACATAGAAACACACATCCAGAGTGTCAGAACATAGAAACACACATCCAGAGAGTCAGAACATAGAAACACACATCCAGAGAGTCAGAACATAGAAACACACATCCAGAGGGTCAGAACATAGAAACACACATCCAGAGGGTCAGAACAGAGAAACACACATCCAGAGAGTCAGAACAGAGAAACACACATCCAGAGGGTCAGAACATAGAAACACACATCCAGAGTGTCAGAACAGAGAAACACACATCCAGAGAGTCAGAACAGAGAAACACACATCCAGAGAGTCAGAACAGAGAAACACACATCCAGAGAGTCAGAACATAGAAACACACATCCAGAGAGTCAGAACATAGAAACACACATCCAGAGAGTCAGAACATAGAAACACACATCCAGAGAGTCAGAACATAGAAACACACATCCAGAGAGTCAGAACAGAGAAACACACATCCAGAGAGTCAGAACATAGAAACACACATCCAGAGAGTCAGAACATAGAAACACACATCCAGAGTGTCAGAACATAGAAACACACATCCAGAGGGTCAGAACAGAGAAACACACATCCAGAGGGTCAGAACAGAGAAACACACATCCAGAGAGTCAGAACATAGAAACACACATCCAGAGGGTCAGAACAGAGAAACACACATCCAGAGAGTCAGAACATAGAAACACACATCCAGAGAGTCAGAACATAGAAACACACATCCAGAGAGTCAGAACATAGAAACACACATCCAGAGAGTCAGAACATAGAAACACACATCCAGAGAGTCAGAACATAGAAACACACATCCAGAGTGTCAGAACATAGAAACACACATCCAGAGTGTCAGAACATAGAAACACACATCCAGAGGGTCAGAACAGAGAAACACACATCCAAAGGGTCAGAACATGGAAACACACATCCAGAGTGTCAAGATAACCTTAAAGGCTCCTTCCAGACTGAGCCGTTTTAGGGCGTCTTGTCACTTTAAATCCAAATGAGCTACTGCTGGCCACGCCCCCAACTTAATGTTTACATTCACGTGAAAATGGCTGCAAACAGATGTACAACTGTACACCTTTGAAAAGCATTAGTAGAGCCTCCTGCACAACCAACAAGAATGCAGGAAGTAGTTTCTGGTCCTTGCTGCAAGGACCAGAAACTACTAGATTTGTTTTCTAGAGAAGCGCTAAAAATTGAGATTGAATTGAAGTTTTGGCTTGTTTAGCCGTGAACAACAATAACCCACAAGTCAGAAACATAGTAATTTTAATAATTCAGGGTAAAAACCCTTAATAATAGTAGTTACTCCTTTATCTTGCTGAAAAGTTACTTGTAAGTTAATTTTGTCTTATTAACAAATGTCTTAGTTTGCTAAGATATTTGCACTAGAAACTCATCAAAAAA
The DNA here is from genome assembly GCF_051168715.1 of Poecilia mexicana. NCBI lineage: Eukaryota > Metazoa > Chordata > Actinopteri > Cyprinodontiformes > Poeciliidae > Poecilia > Poecilia mexicana. Next base: position 20,947,747 of record NW_028263380.1, on the reverse strand, counting down.
TACCTGGTAAGATTAGTTGTGTTTTTGCAGTGTAACTGTCGTAGTGATATATGAACAACCTTCCTGTAACAGAATGTCACATTAGTTTAAATTGTCTTCTGCCCTCTAGTGGAGATGTTAGGTATTTTTGCCTTTTTCCTGGAACTTGTCTTTCAGTGTTATATCTTAAGTTTTCAGGCTCTGAACTGAGAAACAGGAAGGAGGGAGAGTGGAAAAGGAGACGCTGTGTGTGTTCGCAGTGACTTAAATTAGCTCAGTGTGATAATCTTCTTACAGCTGAATCTGGCTTCACCTCCAACCAGCTTCACCTGCACTTCCTCAGCCTCACAACAGAGGGATCCCCTGAGAAAACGTTCTACTTTCCTCACATCGTTTCTATATTTTGGTTGCAGGTTTTTGGTTTGTTATGGTGGTACGGTTCCAGACTGGGAACTTTTTTCCCAGTCTGTTACTGGGAACGGCCTGGGAAAGCGGGTATCACTTTTATGTTTAGTACCTCCAAATCCCACCACTAAATGTTGCCGAGAGTTGTCTCTAATGGATTGGTTTGTTAAAGATCAGCATTTTTGAACTCTAGTTGTTCATTCTGTGTTTCTTCTCTCTGTATGTTTCTGAAAACACAAAAAACATTCAGATTCTACATTTTTCCAGGCCATTTTACAGCACAACCAAGTAACTGTTACCTTCAATTGTTATAAAAATGCTACACATATGAAATTTGACTTAAAATAAATTTTGCTTCCTGATTTCACGCCTTAAAATTGGGGCTCTGTCTCTTTAAAATCTCTTGCCTTCAGGAAGTCATCACAACATCCAAGCATGAACTCACTGCAGCTCAGACTGACATGAACTTAAAGTGTCCGTGCATCCTTAAAACGTCTTAAATTCATTTTTTAAGGCAAGTTGGCCTTTAATATGTTTCTCAAAGGTCTGAAATTTTGTCTGTTTGCACTGTCTGATCTCATATAGTCTATTTTTTATTTTTTATTTGTGGGACTTTCCTGTCAGGCAAACATTTGAGTCGCATTCAGTCACATTTGTTGCGTTTTGTGACTTGAAGGTTGAGGCTGCTGCTAACTAGCTGCTAACGTACCGTTAACTAGCTAGCGTTTTTTTGTGTCTTAGTCATGTTTTCAAGTTTATCTCTAGCTGGCTGTTTGACGTTTGTAGATTTCTGTGGAGATGCATGTCTTAAATTTAATTCATAACGGTTTTAAAAGGTCTTAAATTTGAGTTGTTCAAACCTGAGAAACTCTGGTTTGGAAACGAGGCTCTTGGCCCTTTCCAACTTAAGTCACCATGTAAACCATTTCTCTATGAAGCTGTGCTGGTTTTAGTTCTGGTTTTTGTCCACTGTTGCCATGGTAACCCGTTCAGATGCGCTGTCCTCCTGAGAGTCGGTCTCCAGGGTTTCGGACTCTGACGTCATGAACGTCGGCAGAGTTTCAGTTTCCACGTTCTGCGTTCGGTTAATCTTCTGTGTCTACGTCTCAGGGACCAAAGTCATGAGAGACGATGGGTTCTGATTGGCTCAGAGTGACTCCTCCCATCGGGGTCAGAGGTGAGAGATCAGCTCAGAGTCGCTGACGCTGCGTTACTGAAGACACCTGGACCGCAGGACGCGGCATAAAAACCTCCAACAAACTCGAGTGGAAAACAGAACGGATCCTGGAGAAGCTGGTCGATAATCTGACCATGGTGGGAGACGAACATCTCAGCCTGCCGGTTCTGATGGGTCACAGAATCAGCGTTGATGCTGAATTCCGTCAATTGGATTACAAGTAAGGAGTTTGGATTACCAGGAGGTGCTGCAAGGAAGCAGGAATAGAAACAGCGCAGGAGGGAACCAAACTGTGGACAAGGCGCCTGGATCTGCTGCTGAGCTGCATATTTTGCTCATTTTCCTGGAAATCTGTTGGATTTTTCCAAGTTCTTAAGGTTAAAAACTCAAGAAGGTGCTTGGAGTTGCTGAAATGTTTCTCCCAGTTTGCCGACTCTCTGACCCAAAGTGAAGCAAGCAGCAGCAGGTTAGCAGCCGGTGAAGTTCAGCTGAAGCGACGATGCTGCCGCTGACAGAGTCGGACTCTGTGTTTGGCCTGAGCTAATCTTGTTACAGACAGGTATGAGCCGCCCTGCAGCCTGCAGGCAGCGCTCGGGGCAAACTGCGATCCCTCACCCACAGAGGAGGACCGAGGAGCTACAGGTTCCCCTCCTGCTCTTCTTCTTTTCTTCTTCATCTAAACCTTCGTATTTTATCATGGCGTCGTCCTCTCAGACCTGTGAGTACTGCAGAGGTTTCTGGCAGCGACCTGCACCTGATGACGGGTCTAAGTGGACTTCCTGTCCGTTTAAAGGCTCAAACACTCTGTTATTGCTCTAAATTTACCTGCATTAATCTTCTTTGACTGATGACAGAAAGTTTATAGGTTGAAACTGCAGCTGACGTACGATAATGCTGCATAAAACTGATCCCAGAGCTGTTTTCACGCCAACAAAACCAAAATATTACCAAGGAGTTTTGGCCCAGTTTCTACTATAAATGTCTTGAAATAAGAAAAAATCTAACTTAGAAGTAGCTTTTCAGAAAGAGATAGGAGTTTGTTTTATCTGCAACGGAACAAGTACTTTTTAACCAATATTAATACGAATTATTGACTTAAACTCCTATGTCTTGCTGGAAAGTTACTTGTAAGTTAGTTTTGTCTTTTTTTTTTTAAAGTGAATTAAGATATTTGCACTAAAAATTAGACAATCAATAAATAAGTCAAGTTTATTTTTATACCACATTTCAGCATCACAGTAGTTCAAAGTGTTTTCATTGTGAAAACATAACAAAAAGGAAACGTAATTTAGTCAACAGTTGTGGAAACCAACAACAGACGTTACATTTTTCTCAAGAACCATCAATTCACATGAAAATGTCTGTCAATGCTCAATTTATAATGGTTCAAAAGCAACTAAACAGCTGGGTTTTAGTCCTCGTTCAAAGAAACTCAGTGTTTCGGCTGGTCTTCAGTTTTCTGGAAGTTTGTTTCAGATTTGTGGAGCATAGAAGCTGAATGCTGCTTCTCCATGTTTGGCTCTGGCTCCGGAAATGCAGAGCAGAACCAGAACAAAAATATTTGGTGAGATGTTGTGTTTTGCAGAGTTATGCAGCATCATTGGGACTCAATAAAGAATGAAAACAGAGTCAGAAAAAAGATCTGTGTTTCTCCTCTGTGGAGGAAATGGATGTAGGTGATCAAACTGGCTTTTGGACAGACTGTCCACTGAAGGAAGTCAGAGCAACTCCTTTATCAGCAAAGCATTTCTGTCAACAACTGAGAAAACTGAAGCTGGATCTAAGAAGAAAAACAGTCAAGGAATCAAAACAGAAACACACCAAATTCACACGGGTCGATTGAAATCGTTCCCGTATTGTCTTTTTAAATACAATTTCTTTTCAAGAAGATTTTAAAGGGATGTACATCAGCAAAGGCCAAACCAAGAAGAGAGACTTCCTTTAAAAAGAGAGAACAGGAAGGGTTGCCTTAACAAAATGTGTCCATAAATATCAAATAGCTGAACGGTGTTATGCTGGATCTTATGACCATATGCTGAAGACAAGCAGGATTTCATTTAAGATGCATTTTAAATGAAGGAAAGAGAAAAAACTAAATGGACCAAAGATGAAGTTGTTTTTTTTTTAATCTTTAAAGTTTTAATTGTTTTTATTAAATTTGTTGTTTCCAGGAGACATGGAGAGCCAGTGGTGGGATCACGGTACCTGGCATGGCGAGCCCGCACCTATGTCTATGGTAACCCAACAAACACGCCCGCCATCATAACATCCACTACCTGTCTGCCTTTCTACCTGTCTGTTTCTATGAATTAAACTGTGTTATTTGTGATTCGTTAGCAGCCGGTCACATGGCAACCATCCAAAGATGGGGAGCGTCTGATTGGTCGAATCGTCCTGAACAAGAGGATGAAGGACGGGACGGTTCCTGCAGACACAGGAGCCCTGCTGGGCCTCAAGGTGGCGCTGCTGTTTCTCTTATGATCTCCCTGGTGGCGTTCAGTGGCTTGCTGACGGGCGCCGGGTTTTTTCAGGTTGTTGGCGGGAAGATGACAGAGTCTGGCCGTCTGTGTGCATTCATCACCAAGGTGAAGAGAGGAAGTCTGGCAGACACAGTGGGACACCTGAGACCAGGTAAACACAGCTTCTGCTCATAGATCATGTCTCTTCTTATGCATTAGACGTTGCTTTTTTTTTTTTTTCAAATTACAGTAGTTATAGTTTAACTTACCAGACGTCTGATTTTCTGTTTCCATCAACCTGATTGTTTTATTTTAGTTTCACTTTGTAAAAAAAACTTTCCTTGTCATATTTTTGGGGTCATCTGCATCGGTATATATTACTGGGTTGGACGTCACATGACATCACACATCATGTCAGTCGGTCGTCACGACAACGGGTCTGTATGTAGACCGACCCGATTTGGGTAATAACTAGTTACATGTACTCAATTACATTTACTTGAGTAACTTTTTTTAACTACTTTTAGGAGTATTTTTACTACTCTGTGCTTTTACTTTTACTTGAGTAATTTTATTATGAAGTATCTCTGCTCTTACTTGAGTAAAAATTTCTGGACTTTCTACCCACTGAATGAAAAACAAACATGTTTTACCCAAAACTGTACCAATATAATTTTAAATGATTAAATAATTGATAATTTGATCAGTTACTCAGTATGTGAGTAGACTTTTTACCAAATACTTTTTTACTCTTACTTGAGTCATTTCTTGGACAGCTACCTTTTGCTAGCTATAGCGGCTAATAGGCTCCGTCCAGTCCAGTAATAAATATCACAGCTCATCTAGTCGGTGCGGCTCGTTTGCCTTTTGAGGTGTAAACTGTAACATATGTTGCATTTTTGATCTCCAGGTGATCAGGTTCTGGAGTGGAACGGCCGGGTTCTTCAGGGCGCCACATTCAACGAGGTCTATGACATCATCATGGAGTCCAAACCAGAACCGCAGGTGGAGCTGGTGGTCTGCCGACCGGTCCGGTGGGTCACACACCTGGTCCAGTCCAAGCTAAAAAAAATAATATTCTCCATCTGAGATCATTTCTAACTTTAAAGTAGGTTTTATTAGATGCTAATGCTAACGGATATCTGTTGGTTCTTGCTCAGCAGAGACGTTTCAAGAGCACCAGATGCCTCCAGTGTTCACCTGGACTCCAGTGAGTTTTTACACAAACAATCCAACACAAGCTTACAGAAAACCAGAGCAGTTAAACTTTTTCCCTCAGAGTCCGACATTAAAATGTTCCTGTTTTAGCTCAGTTAGAATTAATCATATTATTAAAGTTCAAATATTGATCCCAAAGGGAATTTAAATGTTGTTGTAACTCTTACTAATTTGAATTTTTCAAAGAATTACTGCAGATGGTGATGGCAGGAAAGATCTGCTGTAGCAGTCTGTGTTGCAGCGACTTTGAGGAAGCCTCTGACTGAAGACACTCTGTTATTGTTTTAATTTTCTACATTAGTTCGGTTCTTTTTGGAGGCTTGTTATTTATTTTTAATTTATTTGGATGAGATGTCACAGTTAACTTTAATGAGGTGGATTAGCATTGATTGCTAATTGAAACTGAGCTGTTAGCATGTCAACACAGTCATGAGATTAGAGTCACAACATTTAATTTCCATTTGGGACGGTTCCTTTTGGTCTTTTTCTTGCTAGCACAGAAAATAAGCATCAGAAATAACATTTAAACATTTGTTTTATTTATATTTTATTACAAAATTACTGAAAAATATAAAAAATATAAAAGTTATTATTTTTTTCCTCATCTTCTCTCCAACCTTGTGAGGCCCCCATTTTGAAAACCAGTGTTGTAAAGTGCTGCGTGTTGGATGAAGCGGGCTCCAGTGGAACTGGTTCTTTTTTTCTGTGCTCAGGCTCCAGTTCCTTCGACTCCCAGAAGGTCGGCCCGTCCATCTCCGTCACGTCTCCCATGAGCCCCAGCGTTCTGTCGGGACAAGTCTCCGTAAGTTCAGCCAGCGTCTCGTACCCAGAAACCCGTCTGCAGACAGGCGTTTCCATGGTGACGTGTATGTGTTTACAGAGCGTAAACAGGCCTCCTCTGGTTCCCAGGATCCAGGTAATCTGTAGAGAGTTGGGCTGTAGGTTAGCTTGTTGTTAGCTGTAGAGTTCATCGGTTTACTGTAAAACAGACGCTTACCTGCAATTTATGAACAGTTTTTCCAAATGTGTGTCATGTTTTCTCGTGATCGGTACAAGAAAACATAAAACATTGTACTGAAGTAAGACTTCAACATATTTTTACTCAAAGTAAAAAGCAGCTTAAAATATTTGGTGAAACTGATCAGAACATCAGTTATTTAATATTTAAAATGACATCATCAGATGGACCAAAATATAAAATTATGAGGAAATGTTGTCATGTTAAAATGAAAATAATTTATATAAATAACAATTGCAATATAAAGAAAAATTTTCCAAGTCAGTTTCTTTCAATAAAAAACCGATGAAGCTTTAACAAAAACTGCAGGTGTGTGTCTGTGTCTGGTGAATTTTTCGTTAAAACTTAAGTTTGTTTTTAATTCAGTGGGTAGAAAATCCAGAAATTTTACTGAAATAAATTAGCATTGCATCATAATAAAGTTATTCAAGTAAAGGTAAAAAGTACAACGTAATAAAAATAGTCCTAAAAGTACATTTTTGCTAAAAATTCCTTAAGTAAATGTAACTAGTTGCTAACCGACTGTGGCTGTGATTTTTTTAGAGAAAATTTCTCCTTTTTGGCACACAGATACTTTTATTTTAAAGACGGTTCTGTTGGGATCACTTTCTCTGTCACATGTCCAGAGAAAGTGAAACAACAAGCAACAACAGGATGGAAATAAATATTAGCTACTAAAATCAGCCCAATTTTACAATAAAATATCATGATTAGAATCTCAAATAACAACAATGAGGGACGCCCCTTAAAAAACTGGAGCCCTGGGCTGCTGCCCTTTATAAAGTTTACCCCAGTATGAATGGCTCAGATCCGCTCTCTGTTTCATGGTTTTAATGTTATTTAATGTTTTAAAACAGATCAAACTGTGGTACGATAAGGTTGGTCATCAGCTGATCGTCACGGTCCTTGGAGCCAAAGAACTTCCTGTTCGGGACGATGGACGACCTCGAAACCCATACGTCAAGATCTACTTCCTGCCGGACAGAAGGTAGAAGAGCAAAGAAAAACAAAACTGCATTACTGCTATAATTCCTGTAAAAGTTTCACTATTTGATAAAAAGTCCACACAAGTACTGAATAACTGATCAAATCATTAATCATTTAATATTTAAAGGCAAAAGGTATTTTAAAATATTAAATTATAGTTAATATTTAAAAATATTGAACATATTTTAAAATACAAAATATATTTTATATATTAAATATTTAAAAAATATATATAAAGTTAAGTGGAAATTTTGTCATTTTAAAGACAAAATTTATTATTACAAATATCACAATTATAAACTAACAAAATCAGGCAAAAATGTTTGTTTTTTTCCAAATCAGTTTCTTTCAATATAAAATGCATGAAACTTTAACAAAAACTGCAGATGTTTGTCTGTTTTTGGTTAAAACATGTTTGTTTTTATTCATTGGGTAGAAAATCTTGAAATTTTATTCAAGTAAGAGTAGAAAGTAGAAAATACTCCTAAAAGTAGATTTTTTTTCCCAATAAGTTACTCAAGTAAATGTACCAAACTAATAATAATTTATAAAAACTAGCAAACACACTCTAAAAACTAACTGAATTAGAAAAAAAGTCACAACAGAATAAAACTGAACTACAGTGGAAAAAACCCCAAAGCTATTATAACCCGCTCTACACTTGATGTAAATCCTTGTTCCTCATCTGTTTTCCTCCCAGCGATAAGAGCAAACGCAGGACGAAGACGGTGAAGAAGTCCCTGGAGCCTCGCTGGAACCAGACCTTCATGTATTCCCCGGTTCACCGGCGCGAGTTCAGGGAACGGATGCTGGAGCTCACCGTCTGGGACCAGGCCAGAGTCCGAGAGGAGGAGAGCCAGTTCCTGGGAGAGGTGAGCACACCTGGAGCAGACGAAGAGCTTAAAGCAGTCTTTATTATGAGGCTGGTCCGCGGGAGCCCCCTGGTGGTCATCGAGGTACTGCATGTAAACGACCGTTTGTTTCCTGTGATGTTAGGTTATCTCACAGTGCGACGCTACAGCTAGCTTAGCAAAGGATTGTGTTTAAAAATAATGGATGAATGGGATAAAACCGGGTCACTCACAATAAAACAACGCCAGGACTACTTATAAGATCGGAGGAAACTAAGTTAAACCTGCTGAGAGTTTTGACGTGTCGTTGGTTAGCGATTCATTCGATTCTTTTGAACGGCTCTCCCGTGAACGAGTCTTTTGGTGAGAACTGTTTTTTTACGACTTTGCTAGCATATTATGGTCTGCTCACACTAACGACTATTAAATTAAATTAATTAAATACAATAGATAAATGCAGTTGATAGAAATGGATGGATGATTTTATATTTAATTTTTGTTTCTGGCAAAACAACTCATGTCTGTTTTTCTTTTAATTGTGCTTCTGAATTACAAGCTGTAAATGTTATTAATGCACACGATACTTGGTAGTAAAGAACAGCTTGTTTTTGATTTCCATGTTTGACATCATTGGAAATCCACTCTAAGAATCTGTAAATAACTCAAAACACCCCGACTAGACCTGTTGATGGCTTGAAAACAACAATAAGTGCGTTAAGAGCCTAATATTTTAATTTTAGGTTGTTTATATTGACATGTTGCGTTAACGAGGGGTAATTTGAAGCTGGATGGTCCGTAAGTGTTTGTTAAGTAGGTGAAGTGATCCTCAGACTGAACAGGTTTGAGGATCTCTGGCTTTAGGATCGGCGTCCTGACGTTCCCCGTGTTTCGTCAGGTGCTGATAGAGCTGGAGTCGGCGCTGCTGGACGATCAGCCTCACTGGTACAAGCTGCAGCTTCATGACGTTTCGTCGGTGCCGCTGCCCAACGCCTCCCCCTACCTGCAGAGGAGGGGACTGCAAACGGAGCCGTCGCAGAGCAGCAGGAGGCTTCAGAGTGAGAGTCACACCAGAAACACACCGACTCTCACTCAGTCACTTTCTTTTTATTATTTTTATTGCTGCTTAATGATCAATTTTTAGAAATATAGATGTTTATTTTGTCTTTATTCCATCATGTCGTTTTTTTTAACATCTATTTTTTGTTTGTTTGTTGTTTCACTTCTTATGATCCGTTACCAGATAAAGGTCCTTACTTTAACTCAGGTAATAACACCTGTGTGTGTGCCTGTGTGTCTGTGTGGAGTCCTCTGAATTTTATGTTGCAGTTTTTTGTTTCTGCAGCCATAAAATCAAAAACAATCAGGATGGACAGTTTGTAATCCTGTCCATATAATTGTTAAAGGGGACCTTTTATGCAAAATTCACATTTTGCACATTTTTATATTTCCATTTTAGTTTCTACTGATTCTAAAACAGCCCAAGCATTAAAAAATGAATTGCTTACCAATATGTTGATGTTTTTTGGTGTTTAAAAAATAAGCTGTTTCAAAAACTTTCCGATGTCAACGTTTTGTTGCCAGGTAACAACCTGACGAGCCCCGTCCTGTTACCTAGCAACCCAAAGGAGCTTCAGCACATTTTGTCCGCTGTTTTTACTGCTGTACAATGGCTGCTGGAAAAGACAAGTGTTTTGTTGTTGACTTACCATCCAGAAACCACTTGCTCCATTCTTGTTGGTTGTGCAGGAGACTCCACTTTGGCTTTTCAAACATGTACGGTTGAATAATTGCGCATCTGTTTGCAGCCGTTTTCACGTGCGAGTGGAAACAGCAGCAGCTTATTTGGATATTAGACGTAACTGTAATTTTCCTTAAAGCATCAATGCAGATGCTGTAGCAGTCAGTGTTATGGAAGCTTCTGACTGAAGACACTCATAGAAGTTTGGTTGCTTTCTGTTTGTGGATGAAGGATTGTTATGGTGCGTTTGACTCATAATTGACATTAACAGGTTAAGTGCGGTTCCCTCTATTCACTCCCCATTAACATTTTCACATTTTGTCATGCTACCCCACAAATTTCTAAGTATCTTAATGTGATTTTGGGTGACTATCAATACAAAGGAGTGACTCATTCTCAAGTGAGAGGAAAGAGATAATGGTTCTTAACATATTTTGTTACTAAAAAGAGGGCCAACACTTTGCACAACCAAAGCTTTTTGCCTCACTCAGGGTTACATATTTATTTTCTGTTTTTATTCTGCTCCTGAGTTTGATGGTTTTCTGTTTGTTGTGCTTCCAGCTAAAGATGATATGTGGTCTTCTAAACGTCCTCCTTCTCGTTTCTTCCTCCCTCTGTGTGTTTGTAGGATCTCAGAGGATCAGCGACAGCGAGTTTTCAGATTACGACTGTGAGGACGGCATTGGCGTCATTTCAGGTATACGCAACATCCCACAACGCAATTCACTCATCTTTTGAAAAGAAAGGCTGTAGGAAACATTATAAATTTCTACTAAAAAACATTAACTGGAACACAATGTCTCCATTGGTAAAAAATAGCATTTTTATTGATAAAATTTTTTTTTTTTTTCCAGTGGGATTGGTAAAAATCTGATTTTTTTCTAGTGGTTGAATTTACTTTTTTCTAAAAACTAAATTTTCAAATTCTCTTATTATTGCTACTTTAAGGTGACATGAGACGTATTTTATTGATCCCCGAATTGGGTAATTATTGAGCAGCAGCACCAAGACATGCAGAAATAACAGACAATATTCTCAATATAAATAAAAAAATACACAATAATCATGTCTACAAAATAAAACAGAAGTGTTATCTATTAATGTATGTACATATTTCTGATTTTCCGTCTCTGAAGTTAGAAACTTAGTTTTTCTCACAAGTTGCAGTTTGACTCAACGTTTATCTTTAGATCACATAAATGTAGACGGATAAACCACGTTTATTTGTTTCATTGCAGATTACAGACAGAATGGGCGGGACTTCCACAGCTCCACCCTCTCAGTGCCAGAACAGGTGATGTCGTCCAATCACTGCTCCCGATCTGAGATGGTCCGCAGGTCACGGTCGCCAAGCCAACCGCCTCCACAGAGGTAATATATTATGTTGGTAAAAAATTGGATCAGATTTTATTTTTAAACCATATTATTAGACGATTCTAGTCTTAGATTAGGAGATTAAAGAGCAAAGAGGTGAGATTTGTTTTTATGAGTTAAAATTACTTGCCACTTTTCGAGGCACAATATTTTTTGTTCTTTGAAGTTCGCCTTTTATTTTTACCCAAACTTTTCCTCTTCTTCTCTGGCTCTTTACCTCTCTGACCTCTGACCTCTGGTTGCCAGCGGCAACCCTCTGTATCCGTTGTACCGGGAGGACGCGGTGCGGCTGCTGCGCGGCTCCAAACTGAGCCGAGCGTACTCTGACGCCTGTCAGTACAGCAGCCTGGACAGGTAACCGAGGGAAACAGCACCAGGTGTGCAGTCCAGCACACCTAGACTGCAGCTAGAGAAGCATGGAGTCCGGTTCCGGCTTAATTAAACATTTTAATTAATAAATCAGTATTGAAGTTAACAAAGAGCTGCAGTTGGATCATTGATGTAATACTGGATTGGACATCACGTCAGTTAGCGCGCGTCATGGCTGTGCTTTGAGTCAGGAATATCTGTGGTCGGAAAAATGACACAGTAACGAAAATAACATAAAAAAACGCCATTTTTTTGTTATTTGACAACACAACAATAACTGGATAACAAAGGTCCAATTTCAGTGGTCAGGAAAATGTTTTAATTAAAAATAATGTAGAGAAAGTGAGAAGTTGTCAGTTATGCTAGCTAGACTTCAACAACCTTAGCATGTCCATGTGCGATGTGTTTCGGTTCAGTTAGCAATAAAATAAGGCGACACACACCAACTCTGACAAATCATCAGCAGAGCAGCTCTTTAAATTAGCTAATCAATCACCGTTGTGTTCAGATGATCACTTATCAATAATCGCAAACTAAAAATCAAGCCTGGAAACATAAAACTAGCAGACTGAATGTTCTGCTTTGGGGTTTTTCGGTGTTTATACATTTGAACATGAACGCAGCTTTGTTGGCTAGCGGAGCTGTTGTCAGTCGGTTACCGTGGCAACGGGTCTTTGGGTTTAGAGTCAACTCAGAGAGCAAGAAGAAAACAAAGCAGAATACAAATGGTTTTGAGTTGCTCTTCAACTGTTTCTCAGCGTTGTTTTCCCTTTGCCGTGACGCACTGCAGCTGCTGTGATTTATAAAAGTTCAACAAACGACAAAAACCTGAGTAATAGCTTCCTTTGTAGATTGTTGCAATATTCATAACAATCATCAAATAGGATGAAATTTTATAAAGTTTAGGAGCCATACTTTGTTAAATTTGAACAAACTTTGGGACCAGTAAAGATGTGAGATTTAATTATTGACCAACATTAAAGAGAAATTTGCTCAGTCCTCTTGCATTTTGACAGAACTGATAGAAACCAAACTATTTATAGATTTATACCAAGGGATAACGCACATCAACTTTCTAAGCTTTAACTGATTTTACTGAAGACATATTTTATAGAAATCTGTTAAGAAATAAAGGTGCTACGAACATTTTTCTCAGATTTTGCATCATTACTGTGACTCGCTGCACAACAATGGCGCCCGCAGGAGCGTCACTAGCATTAGCGGCTAACAGGTGCTGTCCGATCCAGTATGATGTGCTGATGTGTTGGACCATGAAAGCAGACACTGGTCTGAACTGGATTTAATGCGCTTTAGTCCTGATGTTACAGCTGATCTATGTTCAGCTTTTAGTTTTGAATAACTTTGTCTCACTGTTGGTTCCTGAACTCGGTTCTGGTTTTAGTTCTATAGTTTCACAGTCCAGACCTTTGGCTTAGCATTAGCCTCCCTTAATGTTGTAGCACCGCTTCCCTTCTGTCTTTGCTGTTTTTGGTACTTTGGTAGTAGAAGTTGTGGACATTTTGGTGTTTAGTTTGTGCTGAACATCTGGATTCAATTCCTCCTCCTCTGTATTCAGGCGACACCTGAGGAGAATGTCTGTTGCCAACTCTCTCGATTCCTACGACAGGTACCGCCGCAGTAGCTAGTGTAGTACCAGTAGTTACATTTTAAAGAGTAAACATGTAACTGTTGATATGCTTCTCTGCATGTAAGATACTTTAACGGTCCACAACAGACCTGGACAAACCATGTAATGAATGGGAGTTGTGAGGAATACAGGTAAGCTCTGCTAGTTGTTAATTTACAGGTGCTATAGGTGCGTCTATAGGTGATCCATATGTAGATTCAGTAATTTAATTCAAAAGAAGAAACTCATATGTTACATAGATTCACAGGGCCGTATTTACAAGGATGTGGGGCCCAGGGCTGGAGCCAGCTTGGTGCCCTGTCCATTAAACAAAATGTTTCCTAAAGAAAAATACGGAGTATAACTTCATAATTTTCATATACAGGAATATTGTTTATGATCATAAAAATCCCAAAATATTGTTGCACCGCAACTAATTTGGGCATATAAGTTTTATATAAAGTGCAATATTTGCAAAATATGTATTCAATAAAAAATAAAGAAGAAAAAATCTTTGAGTGCCCCCCCATTGGAGCCCTGTGTTACCGCCCCAGTAAGTGCTTTCTAAAGGGTGGCCCAGTAGATTAATTACATACAGAGTGATTTGTTTCTAGATTTTAAACCACTAAATGCCACTGGTTGAGAAGTTTATTTGTTCATGGAACGTTGTATCTAAAAATATTAAAAGAAAGTTTAGTGGAAGGAAAAATGTTTGTTAGTAAGAGGTGCACAAGTAACAAGGATGATCCAAACCTGAAATAAAGCAAAGTCATTTCAGGAGTTTGGGGAACATTCACAAAGTGTGAACTGTAGCTGGAGTCGGTGAGCGAAATGAACTCAGAGTTATAATAGAAATTAGAGATGTGCCGATCAGGTTTTTTCCTCCCGATACCGATACTGATCACCCATGAGGGCCGATCACCGATACCGATCACCGATACCGATCACCGATACCGATCACATAATTATATATATATATTTTTAATCATAAACCCTACTGGTTACATTATGTGGAAAAAGGAACCATAAATTCACCTTAGTTTAGACAAAAACTTGTTTTTAATAACTTTTTTCAAGAAGAAAACTAAACAAAACAGGCATTGTGCAAATTGTACTGCTATTGATAATACTATCTTTAACAGACTGATAACATATGAAGGCTCTGAAGAGGCTAAATAATGCAGAGAGCCAAGATAAAACCTCTCAACATTGCCGAAAAAAATTCAAGTATAAAACTTAACATTCAAAGGCAAAAACAGGATCCATTACAATAAACAATCCAGAGTTACTGAATGAAAACTTCCTGTTAGCATGGCGGCTAGCTGATTACTGCTAGCTCTGATTGGCTGTTTCTGACTGAGTGGAGTAATTATGCAGATCAGGGAGGAGATCGATTATTTTTTCAGAGATTATCTGTCTCATGTCAGGACAGCGACAGTTTTAATACGTATGTAAAATGTATTTTTTTAGGTTAGATGCTGCAGCTTTAAGCAGGTTGGTGTGAGAGTCACTACCAGGTGGAGCAGAAGCGAAGCTCCGTCTGTGAAATATTACTACCTGTAGCGTAGCAGCGGTTCAACAGCGAGAGCAGAGCCAGCGTTTTACATCGCAGCTCGAAGACTTAAATAATTTTCCAGGTTATTTGTTTAGCTTTCTGACCGTCATGCTAATCCGGGTGAGTGTTTGTAGCTGTGCGCTGCTTTACCTGCTATCTGATCCTCCGTATGTCTTTTTTACTGCAGTGAACCTCGATGTAGCCAATCTCCGTCAAGTATGGCATTGTTTTTATGTCGTATTAGCTTCGTTGTGTTGATGCATTTTGACGTGCTTCACCCACGTGCTTTAATTTTCCGCCGCAACACGCAAACTTCCCCATTCACTCAGTGCGTTATACAGTAGTTACACATCGCTTTGGATTTGTTGCTGCGCGTTTGCGCAGTGTGAAGGAAAGAGGAGACCAGCTGCACAGGCAGGCTGGAAATGAGATGATCGGTATCGGCAACAAGAGCCAATGATCGCCGATCACCGATCATGCACTTTTTCACGAAAATCGGCCCGATTATGATCGGTGACCGATCGATCGGCACACCTCTAATAGAAATATTTTCTATTGTTATGATAACAATAAAAATTATTGTTCTTGAAAAATATTCTCATTTGAAACAGGATTCTCCAGGATGCTACTTAAGATTTATACCACCAAACTACACCCACTAACTACATTTAGTCATATTTTCTGGTATATTTATGTTCTCCTTGAACAAATAGTGTAGAAAATATTAAAAATTACAGTTTTGTTTTTAAATATTAAATAATTTTTTAATCTGTTATATAATCTGAACTTTATGGTTCTTGTTGCTGTTTTTTGGTAGAAACGGAACTTTGGGTTTTCATTAGACGCGAGTCAAATATTTCCACAATGGTAACAATATATCACTCTGTGTGCAATAAATCAAAATAATGCATGAGTGTCAGATTTTGAATTGAATTACTGAAACGGTAACGTAGTGTAGAAACAGTGGAAGGTTTTGAGTGTTTGACGTTGTTCTGTTCTGCAGTCAGGATTTCATCCCAGACTTTCCCTACGAGCCAGAAGCTTATGATGAGGAGCTGCTGAGGTAAACAGACCAGCTACAGACCGGAGGAAAACCAGTTAGCTGTAGCTGTAGTGAGAGAGGTTTGGAAAGTGCTTCATATTCAAACTGCGTAATTTCACAGTAAAATGTAATCTAACGATTTGATTAAAAGCTTAAATTTATTGTTGAAACCAGAAATTTTAAGATAATAAAAAGACACCTAAACATTGTTATCACAGTCTATAGTTAAATCAAACTAAACATTTCTTGTTTTAGGTCAGTTAGAATCACTAAAATTATTTATTTTTGCTAAGCGCTAGAACATTTTTCATAATAACTTTTTCAGGCTAGTAACATGTATAAAGAGACATTTCAAAACATAAAATTTTATTTTATTTTAGTTTAAAATATTGCCACAATATATTATTAACGTTAATATATGATATAAACTTGTGAGTTGAAACTGTCTTCTTTAGTTAATTTGTGTTGTTTTTATCTCCAAAGTGGTGCTGGAAAAGTTTGGAAACTTACCTTGAAAATGCTTGAGAAGTTCTTGAATTTTTCTGTGGGAAAAGTGAACGAACCCAGAGAATAGATTGAAAATGCCGACTGAATCGTCTTTCACTTCTTATTTTTCTTCTGGGAACTCTGAGCTCTTCCTCTCTGAATCCCTAATTTATGTCCTTCAGTTTTAGTTAAAAGCTTTTATTTTTCTGTTCTCACCTGTTCTGAAACTTCCTGGGAAACATCGTGCCAAATATATTTCCTCTCCTACAAACAGTGCCTTTTTACTTTTGAGATCCACAGGTGACCAGAACAATGTCCTCCATGTGACTAACCTGTCCCCCAGGTGCAGCGGTTGTCATGGTGACAGTAGTTGACAGTTGTCATGGTGATACGCAGGTACAGCAGGGGGATGGACCGGAGGGATTACTACAGCCGCTCTCGCTCAGCCGACCAGCGAGCGATGGCCGACCGACCCGTCTACGCGCGGTCGCATTCGACTGACCGCACTGACTCCTCCTACCTTAGGTCTGGCCGCTCTGCCCCCCCTTCACCTGCACTGATCAGGTGACCCGCTGCTGACCAATCAGGAGGCGGCTCAGTCTCTACGGTGTTTGGAGCATGAAGTCCGACTCTTTATTTTTTCACTTTAACCCTCTTTGTTTTGTTGCATGTTCGGCAGCCTGACTTGTTCGTTGCCTTTTGTTCATTTGATTTGTTGTTTTGGTTTGTCGGTTATGTTGCAACCATGCATGTGTGCAACCCAGAGAGAAAACATTGAATTTATCGTCTGCCTGCTTGGCTTTCCTGCAACCTGCTGTTTAATCCTCTAACACACACAAACACACAAATACTGTCCACAAATAAAAACTGGACAGAAAAACTGTACATACATTATAATATACATTTATTTGAAGGATTGGTTTATTTTAATTAGGGCTGGAACAATTAATTGCGATTAATCAATTATTAAAATAATCATCAACTAATTTAGTAATTGATTTGCCATTAATTGGAGCATACAGAATCAAAAAAGACAGTTTGCTGAAAAAAATGCCAAAACTGTGCAAGATATATATATATATATATATATATATATATATATAAAGACACATAACCCTAACCCTATTTCCAAATATTGTAGTTTTTCTTTTTTTTTTTGCATAGAAAAAGTTTATGCGGTTAAATGAAAAATCTTAACAATTGTGCCAATTTTTAAACCCAGTTAATTGATTAATCGTCAAAATAATCGATTACTAAAGTAATCATTAGCTGCAGCCCTAATTTTAATTATTGGTGTTGTCTTTAATTTACTAATCAAATGCATGGTTCCTAATCAGACATTGACATTTGACCTTTCTTCCTTATTTCTTGTTTGTAGTTTATTTTCTGGATACTCCATTGCCTTATTATTTACTTTATTTTTTTAAAACAGGGCTAACGCTCGCGTCGGATCCAACATGACGAGTCCCACCGGAACGGCAGTCTCCCTTCGCCGCGGACGCCAGCTTCCTGTTGTCCCGCCAAAAGGACCTCTGGACCGAAGTACGTTTACTGGAGAACAGCTGATCTTATTGCCAATCAGCTAATAATAATCAATATTATCTGCATTCAAGATATTTATCTACTTTTAATTTTAATTTGGTTAATTTATTCTGCATCAGTTCATGCATCTTGAGACACTTTATAAAACAATCAAATTTATATCCAGAGATGTAAAATCACATTCAGTTGGCCCTCAACATGCTACAGTAGGAAACAAAAAGTAAACCACAGAGTTTGAGGTTAAATAAATCTGTTGGTGTAACAAAGATAAAGTTCATTTATTGTTTTCTTTACTGCTTCTAAATGAGCAATTTTAACTGATTTCTCCTTATTTCTGGTGCTAATTGAATACATATAGAAATACTTAATGTGCTTGTTTCCACCTATTTGGCCATTTGATCTGTAAATTAATTTTAAAATTTCATTTACATGAATGACCTGGACAAAAAAAGCACTAAAAAAATTTACTTTGAAAATTTTACAACTTATTAAACATCAGCAATCATCAAACTATAAATAAAAATGTTAAAGTCCTGCAGCATATAGATTCACCTTTTATAAAATGAGTGTTTTCTCTGCAGCTGATCCTGCTGAGTGTAGTTTAACAGCCTAACGCTGAGTTGTTTCTTTCAGATGGAGAACCTTTTGACTGTGTTCAGACAGGTAGTGACTTCAGCACCTGGTTAGAAATAGAGACATTCTCTGTATGTGTTGGGTCTTTAAGAAGAGCGTTGTGCCATAGCTGTAGTTGTTGATCAATGGAGGATAAAAGTGACGATTAGATGGAACAGATTAAGATGTGTGTGTGTGAAAACACTCGTGGACGTCATTGGGTTGATTAGGGCTTTGTGGGAAGTCCTAGCTGCGTTGCAATGCAGGAGGGTCAGGGGTTTACCTGCATTGAATGTCTGAGTGTTCAACTGGTGGATCTGTTGGCTGGTAACTAGCAACCAAAAACTTCCTAAAGGTGATATATTATGCAAAATTCATATTTTGCACTTGTACTTCCATTTGGGTCTCAACTGCTTCTAAAAACAGCTCAAGAGTAAAAACAAAAAACATCCAGCCATTTTTTGGCAATAAGTTCAAGGTTTTTGGTGCTTGGAAAATGAGCAGTTTCAAAAACCTTCAGGTTAAATTACATTCCACAGGCACTGTGCTGTTACCTAGCAACCTCAGCGGAGTTCCGCCCGTTACCTAGCAACCCAAGCAGAGCTTCATTACGTTTGGTCGGCTGTTAGTAAGGCTGTATGGGCTGTACAGTGATTGCTGCTGCTGACTTACCATCCAGGCACCACTTACTGCATTCCTGTTGGTTGTGCAGGAGGCTCCACTTCTGCTTTTCAAAGACGCACAGTTGTGTAATCGCACATCTGTTTGCAGCCATTTCCCCTCAGCTCAAAATGGGCACAACTGAGCAGACTAAACTTTCATTATCTAAGAATGATTTTGTGCAAAAACACTAACGGACATGTTTTGTGCAGGCCTCAGATCTATCCTGACCTGTTCAAAGAAGCATAATAGATCACCTTTAATCAATGAAGTTGATTCTCAAAGTTGAGTGAATTCAGTGGAAAGGATCTGGAGTCATTTTCTTCTTCTGCTACCTGCTGAACTCGATGTCTCCTCTCTGTGTTTTAACTACAGTAGTGATGTGATTGGTCATGTGACTGGTTAGCTTCTGAAGCTGGTCTTGCTGTCATTAATCCTCTCATTGTTTCTGATCATCTTCTTGTTTCCTCTTTCTTTAAACTGAACTGCTGTTCATCAGTTTTGGCCACTCCACCTGCAGGAGCACCAACAGCCACAGCTCCTCTAGTCAATCACCAACCTCCTCCAATGATACGAATTCAGGGACCACCAGCTCATCCACCTCCATCCACCCCTATTCACCCTCCACCTGTTCCCCCACCTGTACGCGCACCTGTGCCTACATCTGCACCCGTTCCCCCACCTGTACGCGCACCTGTGCCTACATCTGCACCCGTTCCCCCACCTGTACGCGCACCTGTGCCTACACTTGCACCCATTCCTCCACCTGTACGCACACCTGTGCCTGCACCCACCCCTGGTCCTCCACCCGCACCTGTACCTCCCGCTGCACCCACAGTCACACCAACACCTATAGCTGCCCCCGTTTCTGTTCCAACACCTGCACCTACCCCGGCCCCGCCTCCTGCTCCTGTTCAGCCCCCTCCTCCTGTCGTACAACCACAGCCACCTCCTGAATCCACTTTACCCCCAACTCCATCCCCGGCCCCTTCACCAGCTCCCTCACCAGCCCCACCCCCTCAGACTCCAGGTGTGTATTTCTGTGGGCTGGTAGCCTGACATTGACCCTTTGCGTCTATATCACCTAATTGTGTTGCGGCGCCACGACAGACGATGGGAGTATTGAAAGGAGCGACTGCGATTGTTTTTGTAGCCTTCCTTTTACTTGCTCAAGTCAAGCTGATTTGTCTGTGGAAGTAGCACATCTAGTTGGGGCTCATAAATGGTGGTATTTACAAAAATTGGACATAGCTAGCTAAGAGACCGACCCATAACTTCTCCCTCATATTTAATCAAATCGTCGACTTTGCCTGAATTCCAGCCATGTGGTTTATACCAATGTCATAAACAACTTTTCCCCTTACACTGGAGCGTAAGAAAGCGTACAAACATCCAGTTGGAGTGTTTCCCCCAGTGTATTATAAGCCTGGTGGGCCACCAGGCTTTATTTGCTCCTCATCAGGCTAAGCATAGATTGTGTTATACGCCAGTGTCTGTGAGCATAAAGATGGATTTATAGTTGATGGGTGCGAACCGGTAGAGCCGTACCTGAACCTGCAGGTTAGCTTCACATGCTATTATTTTAAATTTCGATGTCTGCTTGTGCTCCTCTGAATTTTTGTAACTTCTACACAAAAACACAGACTGTCCTAGCACCTCTACCACTTAGCTTAGCAGGTTTTCTAGGGGAAACCCTGAGATGCTTACTAGTTTTTCTCAAATATGGTTGGCTACATGATGATGTGGCATTCTGTCCAGGCTTACTAAGAAAGAGTCTGCGAACCTTAGCTACCGTCTACAGACAACGGCCTCCAGACCTCTAATGGTGTTTCATTTTGACTTTTGGCAAATGATAGATAATGTTTGCTGAACGTTCATGGGACTCTAAACATTCAGTGCTAGAGTGATAGACATGTACCTTCTCCATGATACAATGTTTGATTGCATCTTACTAATCTTATATATGAAGATTAGTAAGTATATGAACATTAATCATCAGTAAAAGTGTTTACTGCAAAAAAGACGTGCAACAAAATGACAAATTTGGTTAGCTGCTTGTCTTTAGCACTTTACGATCATTTTTACAGTGAAATCAACTAGATACAAGTGATATTTAGGGACCGACTGCCTGTTTTTGATTAAATTTACAGGCCTTGTCATGCAGACAGGTTGTTTTGACATCCATTATGGCGGAGCGAGGCTATTTTCTGAAAAGCGTGACGTCATGCAAAGGGTCAATTCAGGAGTTTAATGCTAGAATGTTCCACATTCCTCACATCAATGCTGTTCATTCATTTAATGCTTAATTTATTCATGTGTCCATGTTTGTTACATTATCACCTCACGTCTGCATGTGTCAGACCCAGAGAGACGCTCAGCTACACCTGGCGGCACCAGAAAAGGCAAGTCCACTCAGGGTGGTCTGATGATGAGTTCAGGTGATCCCTGAGCTCGTAAACTGAAGCTTTGGGTTGTTGTTGACGACAAAGAGGGGGTCACCTGAATGATGTCACTGTGGGTTTGACCAATCACCTGTCTCTTTCTGCATAATGCAGAGGTCACATGGGAGGACCAGCAGAGGAAAACACCCAATGGTACGGCAGCACCCTCTAGTGTTTAGATCGTAGTCACTGCAGTCTGGAGAGGACACGGTTTGCTTTAGTTGGTATCCCTTTAATTGTTAGTAACCTTCCAGGTAAAGACCTGTCAGCCATAATTTGCTTGTTACCATTATTGTCATAAAAACACTGTGAGTATTACCCTTTTGAATTATTGTTTTCTTGTTGTATTAGTGGCTTGTAGCTAAACACGACACAAAATACAATTTTTATGACAATAAAATGGGACCAAGAGCTGAGCTCTGAGGTACACCGAAAAGGTGTTTATTGTAACTGGTGTCTAGTGTGGTTTTTAGAGTGTTAATTGGTGAAACTGATAATGCCGAGCCCAGCTCTCTCATTTCATACATGTTTTATCCTCATGAGTTTTTGTTGTTCATTGATTGTTGTCGTTTGAAGGAGACGTATTGCCAGCGAGTGGAGAAGGTAAAGATACGTCGCTTCTTTCTGCTTGTAGTTTAGATTTGAGCTGCTTCAGAGAGTTTTCTAGTGCTTGACTCAAGCTTGGTTTTCATCTCTGGTCTAACAGATAGAATGAAAAACTGAAAGTAGTCATCCTCTTTACTTCGTTTTTGAAAATGTCTGACCCCTGATAATTTAGTCCTGTTTTCTGTGGTAGAGACATAAGAGCAGTAATGAGCACCGCTAACTAAAAAGGTTGCTGGGCTAACCCTACAACACTAATCATAAACATTAGATCTATTAGCGCTAATGTGCTACAACATGGTATTTAGTAGAAGCTAATGCTAAACTGCTAATTTCAACCATGTTGACACCCCACCATGTGTCAATGACACAACATATCAACATGCAGCTTCAAATTTGTTTTTGAGCACCTATCAACCTTTCACTCAATATTTTCAGTTTTATAGTTGCTGAGTTTTGCCAACTCTGTTGCTGATTGACCACAGAGAGGCTTCGGTCAGAAAGTGCATTTTATACATTTTCCTGTGAAACAGCAATGCATTCTGGGTACAGAATAAACATGAGAGAAAATAAAAATGCTATATACATGATCATCGCTCACTTCAAAATAACGGCATGAATGAAAACATCTAACTACTCAAAAATATCCTGACAGTCAATAAAACGTAATATATTCAAGTAAAAGTTTAAAAAAGCACTTTAGAGGAGATTAGGGGAAGCTAAATGTGCCAATAGTTTTCAAAGCTAGCAAAAACGCTAAGCTAAAAATTAGCTGCTCTATTAGCACACTAGAGGAAGTGTTTCCACCACTGCAAAAGAGCATATTCTGAATTCAAAAACAACTTCATGTTAACATGAGACAAACCTGAACATTACTGTTTTAAATTAAACTTTGATGCTTCACAATAAGATCCCATGTTAACATTTTGTGCCACATTTTTATTTTTATTTTAAACTGATCCTCCTCTTGTGTCTCTGCAGGTGTGATGAAGGACCCCACTAAGGTAAAACCCACACCAATCCAAACCAACTGCTTGTGATGTCACGGCCTTACTCGCCTGTTTGCTCGTCTTCTGTCCTCAGATGAGGGACAGCCTGTCCTTTAAATCGTCAGACAGCGACGTCAGCGATGTGTCTGCCATGTCCAACGCGTCTGAAACCAGAACCGCCCTCAAGATCAGGTGAGAAGCCAGGAACCAGCCTCACAGTATTAACATTTTCATTAAGTTTGCCTCTTTTTGTCATCTTATAACACAAACGATCAGTGCTCTTTATTAGGTTATAGCTCTCACATTCTTTTACAAATTAAATATGAACATGTTGATGCAAATTTGCAGCTAGCCTCTTTTGCTCTGAGTCTTTTAAATTAAATGTAACCTTTTAAATTTTGACCTGTGAGCAAGAACTGCAAGAAAAAATCCAGAAGAAATCTTGTTTGCAGTTTGTCACCAGCAGTTTTGGTCAGATGAATCTAAAGTTTAACATTTTTTTAAATTTAGCCAGTAAAGCTAATTCTGATCAAATCTGTCACTAAAATCATGAGAAAATACATTAAAGGTTGCGATTGTGTTGGAACGTGACAAAATGTGGACAAGTTTCAATTTGCTTTACTCTCTCATACATTAAGTTAATATAGGACAGAAACAATTAATTGTATTAATTGTGATTAATCGTGATTAATCGATTTTTGAAATAATTGTCAATTAAGTTAATAATAGGCTAATCGTTAACTGGAGTACGCAGACTCAAAAAAGGCCAATTGCTGACAGAACAACAGACTCTGAGCAGTTAATAGATAGATAGATAGATAGATAGATAGATAGATAGATAGATAGATAGATAGATAGCGTGCACTAAAGGAATGCTATGTTACAATTTCAACAATAGAAAGTTTTTGTTGTCATTTACAAAATTAATTAAACTATTTGTTTATTTGCGTTTCCTTATGCATTTCTAATATTGTATATAAAAAAGCTTAAATGGTTGGTTAAATGAAAAATTTGCAGAATTTACCAATTTTTTCAAAACGTGATTAACTGATTAATAATCAGAGTAACAAATTAAAAATTAATCGTTAGTTGCAGCCCTGATCGATGGAACGTCTAAGCGTCCGTCTCAGATCTGTCGTCTTTTCTTTTTCTTCTGCCTGCTTTATGTGTTAAGTTTCGCTTTATTTATTTTTTGCATGTTTTTTATTTTTTGACGATGTTTGCATGTGAATGTTTTCGTCTGCCATCTTTTTGCATGTTTCTCCATTTGCATGCTGCCATCCTGTCCTCTGATTGGCCGAAGCAGTAAGGCAGATTCTGTGGAGGACCAATCAGGGGATTTGGGCGGCGGCTCAGAGGGGGCACAGGAAGTAGAGGGAGCAGCAGAGGGCGAGTCTCAGCTCCATAAGAGTGAATCAATCGAGGAAGGGCTGGAGGAGGCACAGTCTGAAAAGTAAGAATCCTGTGCAGTTTACACTTCAAACACACAAAACTTTACCAAATAGTTTTGGTTCAGTTTCTAGTGCAAATTTTTAGTACATTTGAACTAAGACAACATTAACTTAAAAGTCAGTTTAAGTAAATAATTACTTAATATTTCTGAAAAACTTCTAGTTCTACATATAATTACTTCACTTATAATATGGGAAAATGTCCTGTTACAAGAGAAACTGGTACCTTTTAAATTATTTACTTAAAAAAGCTCCGACATTTTGGTGAAAAGTCACTTGTAGGTTAGTTTTGTCTTATTTAAAGTGTACTCAGATATTTGCACTAGAAACTAGACCAAAAATACTTGGTAAGATTTTGTGATTTTGCAGTGCATGTTGCCCTCAGCAGTGTTCATGTCGCCCAGCTTCTGGTGTTTTTATTTATTTAGTTTTTATCCCTCTCAGTCCTGTTAGTCTTCCACTCCTCTGGTTTATTTGACCTTTTTTTTTTTATAACCGATAGAAATATTTTTTGCTTTATTTCAGAGCTGCATCTACCTCTGGTGCTCCTCTCACCAAGTCCTCCAGCGTCGGAGGAGAGATTTGCTCGTTAGGAAGAAACGACGACGACGATGACGACAAGAAGCGGCGCTCCAGCTTCGGAGCGAGGATGATGGGAATGGTGGGACTGGGAAAGAAGAGTCAGAGCGCGTCCCAGCTCAACCCAGAGGGTCGGTCCCAGTTCGGTCAAAGCTCACAAACAGGAAGTCAGATCCTAGTGGAAACAGGAGAACATTTAAGAACCTTTTTGCTTTTTATAATTATTTATGTAATAGATTCTCTTTTACCTGATATAACAATTCAATTTGATTCAAAAATACTTTATTGATCTCAAAAGGAAATTAAATGTTGTTGTAACTCATTTCTTCTTTGAAGAACATAATACTTCTACTACGGTCATTTTAAATCATAGGCTTAAAGCCAACCTCAATTTCCATTTAAAGAAAATCAAAAATATTGTGATTTATTTTACTCTTTCCCATGAACAATGAGCAAGAGTAAACTTGGAGTAGGACAAATCTAACATAAGTAACTTTTCAGCAGGTTATAAAGGCTTGTTTTAAGTAGATAATTGCTTAATACTGATGAAAGAGTTCTAGTTCCACTGGCAAGGGGCACTAAAACTGTTACCTAGCAACCCCACCCAAGCCCAGCCCGTTACCTAGCAACCAGTTCTAGTTCCACTGGCATATTATTCCATCTAGAATATTTTTCCCATGTTAAAAGTGAAAGAATCTGCCAATGAAACCAGTATTTCTTCATCAAGGTTAAGGAGTTATTGACTTAGAACAAACGCCGATGTCTTTCTGAAAGTTAGTTGTAAGTTAGTTTTGCCATATTTCAAGTGTGCTAAGAGATTTGCACTAAATACTAGACCAAAAATACTTAGTAAAATTTAACATTTTTGAAGTGGCCATGTTTTCTAAAAAAAAACAACTTTTTTTTGTTTTTTAGATTAAGCTCAGTTTTTTGGCAGACATTTCCTTTTTTTATCTTCCTATCTGCAACAAGCTGCCATACATTTCAGATGCTTTATGTTAGCTCACTTCATGCAGTCCAGAACAAGTTTTTAGTGTTTCCATCAGCTCCTGCAGGAGATCTACAGCCTAACTGTTGATCAGTTTCCACCAAACACTCATCCAAATTTGTCTTCAATCTCTTTCGTTTGTTTCTCTCAGAGGAGGAGAAGAAGAAGAAAGCGATAAGACTTCCTGTCCAGAGGAGCGTAGAAACCGGTTTGGCCATCGAGTTTAAATCTCGATTCACCCGACAGCCGAGTCGAGATCCGGACGCTGAGGACCCAAAACCCGGAGCGTACGCACTTTTCAGTTCAACACTCGTTTCTGTTTCCTTCTGTTTTGTTCTTGTCACTTTCTCTTTAAAAAAAATCACACTACCTCCATTTTAACATATTTTATACATAATTTCCACTGAGTGTCACAATGCTGGTTGGGCTTCTTCTTTTTTTTATGGTGGTTGACAATAAAAGTTTAATGTGCATCACTGCCATCTGCTGGAGTAGATGGTATATATATCCAAAGGTGGTAAAGAATCCCAAAAATTATACTCAAGAGTAGCACTAATTTTATTCAAGTAAAAGTAAAAAATATGTTGTTAAAAGGCTATTGATTCACTGATTATCAATCATTTAATATTTAAAAATTATATCATCAGACAGACCAAAATATACAGTAAAGTGAAAAGTTTTGGTCTTTTAAGGACAAAAATGACAATAATTTACATAAGTAACCAAAAAAATAATAACAAAATCAGACAAAAGAAAAATGTTTCCAAATCAGTTTCTTTCAATAAAAAACTTTGGAAACTTTAACCAAAACTTCAGGTGTGTGTCTGTGTCTGGTGAATTTCTGGTTAAAACATGTTTGTTTTTCATTCAGTGGGTAGAAAAGCCAGAAATTTTACTCAAGTAAGAGCAGAAATACTTCAAGTAAAAGTAAAAATACAGCGTGGCAAAAATACTCTTAAAGGTAAACTAAAAAAAAAGTTACTCATGTAAATGTAACCAGTTATTACCCAACTCTGGATATTTCTCTGATTGGACAGGTTTGTATTTTCCGTTTGCCATAAAATTTCAATTACGTAAATAAATCAGCTTAATTGAAACACATCAGTAAAAAAAATCTGTTTTTTTAATAAAGTTTTGCACTACCATGAGGTGAATTCCAGCCAAAATATTAACATTTTTGTATTTCGCATTTTTTTGCATGACACTACAGGTTACTACCAGAATATCAAATAAGTTTTTCACATATTCGTAATGAGAGAGCTGTTAATGTCTAATAATATTAATATGCCTGCCTGTTTGTCTCGTCAGTCTGATATTTCCAGGAGTGAAGTTGGCGTCAGATAAGCAGTTCACCGGCTTCCTAGAGGGATTAGGTCCCGGCCAATTGGCTGGACGCCAGACGCTGGCCACGCCCCCCATGGGTATCAATGATCAATATTTAAACATAATTTATTCATTCAATCATACATCATCCTCATGCAGTCATTCACATCTATACTTAGTTATTTATATCAGAATTTCCACTTTTTACCATAAAAAGTTTTACTTTTTTTTGTCAATTACTCATTTATTAGTTTGGAAAGGGTGGATTTAAAGTTACGTGTTGATTAAAATAATTTCATTAAAATTCTTGGTTATTTTTAGTGCTGAGAATGTTTCTTCGTTTATTCTGTGACTAAAACTATAGAATAATTATTTGTTTACATGTTGCAGTATTTATTCTGTTTTCTCATTCTTTCTAGTTTCTGAGAGGATCTATCTGTCTTAGTTGATGAGTATGGAGGGCCAGCAGTGACAAAATTAAGTAAATAATAAATAAATATAACATGAAATATATAAATGTAATTTAATGTGTTTAAAGAAAAGTTTTTCTTTAAAACATAATTTTTTACTATTTAAATTCATTGTTTAAAAAATATTTATAGGATATTTAATTATTGAATTGCATATTTCATAATTTCATGATATAGTTTTAGTGGTATATTTAATTATTTAAGGATGTTTTTAATTATTTTATGATACATTTAATTAATAAAAAGGATATGTACATGTATATATTTTATGGTATATTTATTTATTTAATTTTGTCACTCCTTGCCGTCCATAGATGAGGTGCTGTAAGGATAAAAATATCTGCAGGAAGTGTCTGTCTGTGTCTAGAAGCTCATTGAAAGAGGCTTGATGGCGGCTGTGTGTTGATCAGGGGACATCCAGATCGGGATGGTCTACAGGAAGGAGCGGCTGGACGTGGAGGTGATCCGGGCCCGGGGGCTTGTGGGTAAACAAGGCAACAAGAACACTCCAGGTGACGAAACAAACATTTTATAATGTTGTAGATTTAAAAAATTAAACCAGTGTTGCTGATAAACTAGGCTGGAACTGAGACAACAACATGAAACATGCAGACAGAATTACAGTGGGATGCTTTAGATCTAAACATAGCCAGAACTTAGAATGGCCTAGTCCAAGGGTTTGTGACTTTTATAATCTAAAGAGCCATTTTTGCTCAGTCCAGCTAAATAAAATTTGATTAGAGCCGCAAATGTTACATAGCATGAAAAAATACAACGTATGCCAGCTATTGAAAAATATTTCATTTTCAAATGAGCCCCGTACACTGTAAAAATAAAATCATACCAAGTATGTTTTTGTCTAGTTTCTAGTGCAAATATCTTAGTTTTGTTTTATTTCAAGTGTAATAACTTATAAGTACTTTATCAGCAAGACACAGGAGCTTGTATTAAGTAAATAATTTATAAATATTGCCTGTAGTGCTTGTTTCATTAGGAAATTGTTTTCACTTATAATTTGTGAAAAATTTGTTTTTTAAGTGAAATAATCTGCCAGTGGAACAGGCTTTTTATCAATATTACAAAAAATATTGAGTTAAAACAAGCTCCTAATTCTTGCTGAAAAGTTACTTTAAGTTACTTCTGTCTTATTTCAAGTGTATTAAGATATTTGCACTTGAAACTAGACATAAATGTTTGGTAAAATGTTGTTTTTGCAGCGTATCCGCTACTTTTTGATGGTCTTATCAAATAAAATCCACATGTAATAGATGAGGTTCTGTCCATCCATGCTGAATAATTCATGACTTGTTTGAAACTTTAATAAAACTGTAAATAATAAAAGGGATTTTTTTTTATATGATAACTGGATAATATTGAATTATAAGTCTGACTGGAGTGATGCTGATATTAAAGGAGAGCCTGCAGCTCCCCCTGGTGGTGGGACGTAGCATTTATCCAGAGAACGTTAATAAAACAGGACAGGATGTACAGACACATGTCAACATGCTGTTCCCCTTTATTACCTAATATATATAAGAATCTATAATTTATCCACATACAGTTTTTCAGTCTTCTACAATCATCTACAACCAAAACTGAGAAGAAATGTCATGTGTATGTAATAAATTATGTTATTAACAAAGGACAGAAATGCAGCTATTCTTCCTGCAGATGAGCTTTTTGTGTGTTTTTACAGACTGACTCATGATTCTGTTTGCTTGTGTTGCAGCACCTTATGTGAAAGTGTATTTAATGGATAACGGGAAATGTGTGCTGAAGAGACGAACGCGTCTGGCAAGAAAAACTCTGGACCCGCTTTACCAGCAACAGCTCCAGTTTGAAGAAAATCCTGAAGGGAAAGTGCTGCAGGTACTCACAGCTCTGTGACGGACAATATTGATCTAATCTGAGGATTATTGATGAAAAACAATCTATTAACGTTTTTTTTTACTACCTTTTGTTGTTTAAAAAGTAGAAAAACAGGTCAAAGGTCAAATTTTATTGTGCTTACAAATATTATTTGCACTTTTTGTGTCATTTGATGTTAAGAAATGTGGCATAAATAAATAAAGCCTTTTTGAACTGAGAATGAAGTTGCAACCTGCAGAATAGTGACGATGTTTTCTGTCAGTTAATAAGAAACCTAATGAAAGTAAAATGTCCTCCTCGAATGTGAGTTCAAAAGTTTTAGATTTATTAGAAAGAGGAGGTTAGGAGAAATGTTGGAGACCTAAAAGACGAGAACCCTACATGGACTTTTAAAAGCTCTGTACAAAGAAGACTACCTGTAATTCACCACATTGGACTGTTAGAGTTTGGTATAAATATCTATTCCAATTCTGACCTGCATTCTTTCTCTGAGACACTTTGGTGTCAACCAGCAGTTTATAATATCTTTGTATGAAGAGTAATTTATATTAAGGAGATATGCAACACAGTAGCTGTGAAAGGAAGCAGCTGAAAGTCTCACTTTTCTATCCGTAATCAGTCACTATTTTAATCTTGAGGGCTAAACTGCAATACAGTAATAATCAAGTCAACACATCATTCTGAGGACATTTAGCCATCCGTAGCATCAACCTAACGCTACATCCGTTAGCTAAGCTACAATACCGCTTTTCAAGTCAGTCCAACAGCTAGTTATTGTGATCAAAAGCCTGGATAAAATGTTTGGTGAGCGTGGTTAAACATCTACAGACGTCAGAACAGTTTGTACCTACAAAATGCAAAATCTGCTTTAAAACAAACTTTATGCTCACAAACAACACCTGGATGGTCTGACTCTGGTATAAAAACAAAGCCGTTTTCATGCAATATATGCAAGCATTTTCCACAATAAAAGGCAGTAATAGTGTTTTATAAAGTAAATTGTATATATTTTGTTTGCAAAGTATGAGCTTTATATATATATATATATATATATATATATATATATATATATATATATATATATATATATAAATTCACTTTAAAACTGAAAATGTCTGTCACTGCAGATCATCGTCTGGGGCGACTACGGACGCATGGATCATAAATCCTTCATGGGAGCTGCTCAGATCCTACTGGACGACTTGGACCTGTCCAACATGGTGATTGGCTGGTTCAAACTGTTTCCTGCCACCTCATTGGTGGACCCGGCGTTGGCGCCGCTAACAAATAAGGAGACCGAAGGCGGCAAATCGTAGCATCAGGAGACGGGACCGACTGCGTCGTCGCATCAAACGGGCCTCGAGGCGAGCCGGAGGGGACAAACGGTCGCTGGGTGCAGTGACCCTCCTGTGCTCCTGCATGCTGCATGATGATGTCACAACGATGACGTACCAGTGCCATGATGATGTCATCGGGGCGGAGGGAGGCTCCACCCCTCGCCAAGGAGAGGGCGGGACCGGTTGGGCAAAAGATGCTTTGAAAAAGAGAGGCCAAAAGACTCGCAGCTGCCAGCCAATCACAGCAGCTCCTCTGTGTCATGTGACAGGCGGCCTCTGTTTCCATGGAGATGCAGGAACATGGAGGTCTACTGCGGTGTGTTTTTTGCATGGAACAACAAAAAGATCAGAAGAAAAAAAAAAAACCGTCAGAAACTTCAGCAGGAAAAAAAAGAGAAAACAAACCGACACCCTGGGAATGTCGCCTGAAAACTGGAAAATAGTTTCATTTATGATTTTTGTAAAATATCCCTGACATGCGACTCATTTTTCAGAGATTACATAACGTGACTTTAGATCCATGAAGGTTCTCTAAAACATCGTCAGTCCTGTAAGGTTTAACGTTCTGCTGCTATGCCTGCTACAGCCTTGTTTTAAAAAACTGGGACGCTGTATAAAATGTAAATAAATACAGAATGCAATGATTTGCAAATCATTTAAACCATATTTCCCTTTGAAATGTCTTCTGTTTGTTCAGACAAGAAGTGACTCAAGCACAAAAAAGGTACAAGAAATGAACAAAAGGTGCTCTTTTTCTACATCTTATGTTAAAATCTTTTTCACGTAATGGATTAAACAATTTTCTTCCACAACTAACAATCTTCTTACAAGTAGGGCTGGGCGATGCACCAGTTTTATTTATTCAGTTTTTGTTTTTTGAAGATTTAATCTTTGGAAAATCTGCATTTTTTTTGCCCTCCTGCTGTTTCCATAGCGAGTGATTTCAGAACGTCCAGGGCGGACATCTAGTTTGACAAAGTCAAAAAGTTGCAAGAAAAAATTTCTAATTTTGAAATTAATCCAAGATATTTTCAAGCTTTTTTTTTTTGTATTAAAAAAAACCCTGGAAATTTGTTAGTTTGAAAAGTTTGCAAAAAATTAAAAAAATCAAATTTTAAGATTAATTAAAAAATTTCTAGAAAAATCTTGGAAATTTCTGAGTTTTAAGGGTTGAACAGTTTAGACTTTTAAAACAGAAATTTCCACGTTTGTTCTTAGATGTTAGATTTTTTTCTTCCTACAGTGGCTTTAATAAGTTGTCACTTGAATGCCCCTCTGTAACACTGAGAAGTGATTGTTTATACTTCTCACAAATTAATTTTAAAATATAAAAGCATTATATTCATGTGAAGTTAGCGAAGCTTTAGCTTCTTATTTTGTTGAAACACTTTTTTTAATCGATCGTCTTCTTGGTCTCTGCTGGTTTCTACCTTTCTTCTCCACAGAGGCATAAATCTTCAAATTCATCTTTATGAGCAGCATTTTGAGAAAATACTTTTTTTCATGTTTCATTTGCTTAGAAATGTTATAACACGAAGCTTTTTTGCAACACATCACCAGCAGAGGGCAGCAGAGGCAGGGAAACTATAAAACATGAAATACAGAAGACTTTACTTTTAAAGATTTTACATAGATTTTTAAAATCAAAATTAAGAGTTTTTAGAGCGTACTCTGAAACTTAGCTTAATTTTTTTTATTTGAATGAAATGTTCAATAATGATCAAATAACAGACCTGCTAATTTAGACATCAAATGCCAAAAAAACTAATTCAGGAGGTAATTTCTGCTTACCATAACTGCATAAGGCAGACTGGAGTGCATTTGGTGAAAATGAAGTGAAAGAAGATTAAATCTCTCGAGTCAACTCACTTGATGTGAACTTTTAATCCTTAGTGCAGTTTACCAGGTTTTAGTTTTACAGACTCAAAGAAAAACACCAAACAAATTGGATCATGCAAGTCAGAAAAAACAGCTCCACAACAACACAATAATAATAACCATAGTAATATTAATAATAATAATAAATATACACAATCACACTCACACAAGGTCAGCCGAGTACCAAAACAGTAACGAGGATCAGAAATACAGACGCTTGAATGGCTTCAGTCTGGGTCGGGAAAAGAGGAGCCACAAACTAAAAACACAACGTTTATAATGGAGATGTGATCGGTGCTGCTTTCCGTTCCAGTTGTGGTTCTTCTTGGACATTTTGGTCTCATTTCTTCTTAGAAACTGTCAGAAGTGAATGAGAAGAAAAACCCAACAACTGGAGCGGGCGAGACAAATTTTCCAATCCAGAACAAAACGGCATGAAGGACGGGGAAAAAAAAACAAAAAACTTTGAAGACCGCGATGAGGATCACATGACCTGGATCTCAAAGTCAGGATTTAGTTTAAAAATATTAAACTAAAGGTTAATAAAATGACATTGTGCTTTATATTCAGTAATATGATAAAACGTTGTCCCAATGTCTAACAGCTGACGGCTAATAGCATAAAATCAAGATTAAGATGTTTATATTGGCCACAGGGAAATAAAACTTAAAATAAAGTCAGCCCGCTAGCAGGCCTCTTTGGAAACCTCCACTGGTCACATGATCCTCATCATTTCCCTTACAGACTCAACCAGCAGCCTTAGAAATGGAGGGACCTTTGAAACTTTTCCATTTGATCAGGAGTTCCCACAAATCACCCTGTCGTATGGTTTCCTTATCAAACTATTCCGTTCTTGCCAACGGAGAACCATCAGTCTGTTCAGTCAGGGATCGGTTTACTGTCGTACCGTTAAGCAGAACGTTTGCCTGCGATGAACAACAGAACTTGAGGGCTTTGGGTCATTTTGACTCATTGCCGACAACCTCTGTGTATCTGTAAACAATAAAATGTGTACCTATATCCTTAAGCCAAGGCGTACCAGTTTACTTTTTGCTACAGTTAAATATTTTCATGAAATTCTGTTTTAAATGGCAAGAAGAAAAGCCCAAATCTCACCCAGAATTTCTTAATATAATTCTAAGTGACCTACTGCTGGTAGATGTTGATTGGAGTCTTATGACCACATTTCCTTGTGTCTAACGGTTTAACTTCTCATACTAAAAAAAAAAAATCTGTTAAACTGGTAACATAACAGCGAAGTGGCGAAATGGCTGGTGGCTGAACGCGTGGTTGGCAGGCGGTAAACAAACAGCAGAGGAACCACAAACTGTTTTTTTTTTGGTCGTACCAATAGGAAACAGTGACATCACACCCAAGACTCTGATTGGTACATTTATCTGTAACCTTTAATCCAGCTAGCATGCTAACAAACTGTAAAATAAATTAGACAGAAGCTCTAGTCCAGTGTGACATGCTAGCACTGTATGCTAGCTAGCCATTTGAAGTGAAAGCTCTGGTTGGCATCTATAGCATTAGCTAGCTTGTTAGAAATGAAGAGCTAACTTGTTACTCTGTGTTAGCATGTTAGTCTCGCGTTTAGTGAGTTAGCTTGGTACAGTTTTACAGAAAAATAATTGCAGTCCTGAAGCAAACGTGTTTATAATGTTACTTGGCATGTTAGCAGATCAGTTAGCGTGTTAGCTAAGGTATGAGAAGACGATGAAGCGCCATTTGTCTGCGAGAGGGAATGAGGATCATGTGGGATTTGGGTAATTTTGCCTCTCTGCTGACTACCAGTTAGTCTCTTCTTACTTTCATTTAGTACCTGTGAACAAGAACATTTGTACCACCTTTATTATATGTGAGTATTTTCATGAAATTAATTAATAGTGAGAAGAAAAGCCCAAATCTCACTGAGAATTTAATAATATAGTATAAGGGATGTATGACGCAAAGTTGTTAGCAGTGTTGTGATCAAACCAAAGGAATGCTAAGTGACCTATTGCTGGTAGATATTATTGATTGGAGTCTTGTGTCTAACGGTAAACAGCACTGTTTCATACTCAAAGAAATTTGGGTAACAAAACAGCGAAGTGGCGAAATGGCGGCCGAACATGTGGGGTTGGCAGGCGGTAAACGAACAGCAGAGGAACCACAAAACTTTTAATTTTTTTGGTCGTACCAATAGGAACCAGTGACATCACACCCAGGTGTCTGTTTGGTACATTTATCTTTAACCTTTAATCCAGCTAGCATGCTAACAAACTGAAAAAGAAATTAATTAGTAGCTTTAGCCCTGTGTGACGTGTTAGCTAGCTAGCAAGCTATTTGAAGTAAAGCATCTGGGTGGCATTTATAGCATTAGCTAGCTTGTGAGAAATGAAGAGTTAATTAATTTTAGCATGTTAGCATGTTTAGCGACTTAGCATGATGAAGCTTCAGTCTAAAAGAATGGCAGCCCTGAAGTTAGCGTGTTAGCTATCAGAAGAGTAAATTTAAGAGATGTGTTAGTAATGGTACTTGGAAGTTGGCATGTTGTCTTGTTAGCGAATCAGTTAGCATGGTAGCCAATGAATGAGGAAACGCTGGACAGTTAGCATGTTAGCTGGCAGGCTAGCCTGCTAGCAGAGCAGCAGCAGCTCGTCGTCGCTGCTCTCCGTCTTGCCCGTGGCCTCCAGGCAGGCGTCGGGGATCTGAGCGGTGTGGACCATCCCGCAGTGTTCACAGGTGCCGTCCCGCCCCCCCCGGCCGCTGGCGCCGCGGTGATGATGGTGGACCGGGCCGGCGGTGCAGGACGGGTGCGGCTCCAGCAGAGGCTGCCGTATGTCGCTTAGCGATGAAGAGGAGGAGGATGAAGAGTCCGAGTCAGAGACAGGGATGAGGAGCTCAACGTCTTCCTCTTCCTCTCTGCTTCCCCATTGCTCAGCAGCCTCAGGGTCGTTTCTTCCCGTCTCCAGCTGGCGCAGTGGGCTTTGATTGGTCCACGGCTGGTTCTGCTGGTTCTGGTTAGTTCTGGTCAGATTCCTGGCGAGGCGGTGCAGGTTCTGGGCCAGGCGCTGCAGGGCGGTGGACGAAGGAGGCTGGGGCTCGGAAGCCTCCGGATCAGAGCTGGACGTCACCACGGTAACCGGGCTGGATGGGGGCGGGGTTTCTCTGGGCCGGTCTCGGTCTCGGCTCGGTGTCGAGGCCACTGACGCCGCCACCGACACGACGGCCTCCACGGCAGAGGGAGGCGGGGTTTTGTTAGGCAGCGCGGCGACGGGCCCGCCCACGGCGCCGACCCCTCGCCCTCTCTCGCCCTCCGTATCGGTGTCGTCGGAGTCGGGAGACAGCAGGTCCGAGCCGGAGCTCCCAGTGCTCCCAGTGCCGGAACTGTCCTCCAGGTCAGCAGAAACCAGAGCCAGAGAACCGGAGCGGCGAGATCGGGAGAAGGTGAAGAGTCTGCGCCACAGGTTGCGATGGCGGCCAGAGGAGGGAAGTCTGATGGAGGTGAAGCCGAGCTGAGAGCGCACAGCCTGGCGGAGGTTCTCCAGAACCGACGCCTGAGGAAGAACGGACCAGAGGAAACCTTCAACAGACGGGTCCATTTAAAAACACACAGCTGAGCAACAAGGTCATTTCACTAAGGGAGACTGGATGCAGACAGGACATTTCTCCAACTAACCGTTTTAAAAATTAACATATTTTAGTGCAGCTTTGGCTCTGATGGAGTTGTTCTTTCAGCAAATGGATTTTTTAAAAACGATTAATCGTTTGGTAAATTAGTTGACGGTCGATTAATCACTAGTAATGTGATTAATCGTTTCAGCCCTACATTTCTATTTCTGATTTAGATCTTAGAAAACATTTGATTCCTCGAAAAGAATAGTTTGCTATTGGTTTTTCATTTGTCTATAAATGATTTACAGTTTTCAGAATATCCATTCACTTCTGACCTTTTTGGACATTTAATTTCATAATTATAACTTTGAAAGTCAAAAAATATGATTAATTTTCTCAATTATGATTTAAGACTCAAAATCATATCAGCGTTCACATTTCTAAAGTATTTCTTCAAACGAGCTAAATTAATTAATGATCAGTTGAATATTTAAAAGTTGAATTTGTGACTGTTGAACAACCTAAATAACAGACAAATATGAGTTAAATATATTATTTGTCGATTTAATAATTTAACAGCAAATATGGTTTTTGAATTGAAAATGTTATTGTCATTTTGTCGATAGGTTTTGATTAAATGATGAACAAACTACAGATTATAATCATTAATCAAATTTTTACTTTTATTTCTGAGAGTACAAGAGGCCGTGCAGATATTCAATAGTCAGAATAAAGTCACCTTAAAGCAAGACATTAATCGAGAGAGTAACTCCACAATCAAGTTTCTGTTGAATTCCTGACAAACTTTCAGTTCTGATGATTTTCTGTTTCCTTATTGAGCAGCGATGCAGAAAAGGGGCAGTGAAAACGTATCCAGTAAGCTGAACGATGTGTAGTCATGCGTCTCCGAACCAACTGTACCTGGTTGCCAGAGCAGACAGGGAAATCCTCCACCGGGGGGATCAGGCCCTGGGCGATCAGCTGGCCGTAGGAGGGCGGAGCCTCCCTCCTCAGCAGCTCCGCCTCCACCCTGGACAGCTGCGTCTCGAACGACCTGCGGCGGCAACCACACAGATTTTATCCCCACCCGTCGTCCGGCAGAGATCCGACAGCCTGCGGCGCGGCGCGAAGCCTCACCTGCGCTCAAACATGCGCAGCGAGTAGAGCTTGCAGGTGCAGCCGAGGGCGATGACCAGCAGCAGGCCGCAGATCAGGCTGCCGATGACGGCGGCGGTGATGACTCTGGTGGGGACGATGATGGGGCAGCTCTCCTCGTCGCTGCCGTCGCCGCAGTCGTCCTGCGCGTCGCAAACCCACGACTCGAACACGCAGCGGTTGTTCTGGAAGTTAAAAAACTAGATTAGCTCTACAGAACCAAAAGGGCTAAAAGTTACACGACGTGTTTTTAAACCGTAATAAACTCTGAGGCTGCAACTAACAATTACTTTAGTAATAAATTATTCTGGAAACAAATCTGCAGATTTTTCATTGAAATCACTTTTTATCCAGTTTTGGAAATGCATGAATAATTCAGCAGATATAAAGTGAATTTGAACTGAATGAAGCTAAAAACTCCACTGAGGAGCTTTTGGCTGAAACACGTTTACAGACATTTAAGATGTTTTCATCTTACATATATATATAGTTTTAGGTTAATTACTGCTCTGAATATGTTGTTTTTCCAGAAAATCACATGTCCAGTTTACTCCAGAAAACATTTAACTCATTACTAAATTAACTGACAATTATTTCAATAACTGATTAATGTGATTAACTGATTTAGCCCAAAGCAAGAAACAATGTCTCTTCACAATCACAGGCAGATAAACGATGAAACAAAGACGATTATAAAATTTGCATAGTTTTATATGAAGTCGGCTGATCGTCTCACCTTGCAGTGGAAGTTTCCAGGTTGGCAGAAGAAGCAGTTCTTTTCGTCCGACCCGTTGGGACAGCGGTTCTGGTAGTTGCAGCGGTCGGAGCGCGGGTAGCAGGCTCCGTTCCTGGAGCAGGGGAACTCGTCCTCCTGGCAGGACGAGCAGTTCAGCTCGTCCCGGCCGTTCGGACAGTGCCAGTAGCCGTCGCAGCGCTGCTGCTCGGTGTAGCAGCCCCAGTTGCCCCCGCAGGGAACCTCCCAGGGCAGGCAGAACCCGTCCACCTGCAGCAGAACAGAACCGGCTCAGACACAAACACAGGGATGCAATGCAAACTGATAAACATCTCAGACAATAGGAGAGCTTAGAAATAAAATGTGGAAAGTTTTTCATACCAGATCCAATTTCTAGCTTTTATTTTTTCTAAAAAAAAAGAATTGATTTTATTTGTTGTTTCTGTTTTTTGTTTATTTTGCATATTTAAAATGTTTTCCACTTCCAGAGTTAAATGTTCATCAGAATTTAAAGTTTATTTATCTTTGAGAATGTGTTCTGTCATCATCATGCCATTATTTCACTTGAAAATGGTTTCAAAACAATATTATTGTTTATCGCAATAAATTCTGGGACAATTTATCGTCCAGGAAGTTTGTAATCGTGACGGGAATAGGAGTGAAAATCGTTTTAGGACCGAGTCTGGGCCGACCTGGTAGGTGACGTTGAAGCCTCTGGCGGCGTTGATCTTGTCAGCGTAGAAGTGAACTCTGAGCTGACCGGAGGAGGAAACCACGGCGACGGGCGCTCTGGAGTCGAACGCCGTCAGCACCCGGAGGAGGCGGCGAGGGTTCTCCTCCAGTCCGTCGTAGACTTTAACATAGTCGCCGTATCCGGTCCCGTCCAGCTTGAAGTCGGTGAACCTGAGGATGACCTGCAGGAGGAAGAGCAGGACGATCACCCAGGTTCTCCTTCAGATTTCTGTCAGAGCCCAGGGGGTCAAAGGTTACCTTCCGGTGGTCGCCAGTGTCAATCAGCCAGGTGCAGTTGCTTCCTGGAGGGTAAAAGTCGGGGTAGTTTGGGGAGCTGAAGGAGCCGTAGAAGTTCCTCAGCCACTCGCCGCAGGTGGGAACGTCGCAGTCGATCTCATCGCCGAGATCCTGAGAACAGAGAAACACGAACTTAATCAGAAACGGTTTTTAATTAGGATGGAAAACTGCTGAGAGAAAAAACTGAATTAATCTGTTGTGTCTCTTAATCCTTTTAGCCTTAAGTTTCAAATCTCTGCCTGGATATTTTTGCTTATTTTAACTGGACCCAGTTCTTTAAATGTCCTGTGAGTAAATATTTTTGCCCATTTCTCCATAACAACTGGAACTTTTAATATTTGGCTGTTATTTTCACAATTTACCGTCTATTCGAAGAGTGGACCCTCAGATTCATTTCACTTCCTGCTCCGGCGGGAGTGCAAACCGCATCGTCTCCCTTTCAGACCGTTGGAGTTTTTCACACAGCGCAAAGTGTGGTGGAATTACGCTACTGTTAATTTGGCTGGACTGTTGGCGCTACGATGGGTCCAGAAGGGTTCATTAAGCCATCGGTTCTGTTGGCGTCGCCTGCTTTGAACCGGACTCTCACCTGGCAGTCGATGCTGCCGTCGCAGCGCAGGCTGTGGGGCAGGCAGGTGTAGATCCGGGTGTACCGGGACAGGCAGGGGAACTGGTTCAGGTTGCAGGGCTGGAAGGAAAACGGCGAGTCCACACACAGCTCTTCATCCGAGTTATCCCCGCACTCGTCCATGGAGTTACAGCGCCACCAGTCCGGGATGCACTTCCCATTGGAGCAGTGGAACTGGTCCACGTCGCAGCTGGACGCCTCCGGTTTACCTGCAACAACATCCCGATTAGCGGCAGCTGGAATCTCTCGTGCTGCCCCGGCGTCTCCATTTGGTCCGCGCTCTGAGGATTTAAATCTGAGACTAATCCAGAATTACATCACTGCTCTCTGAACAGCCGTTACGCAACAAACAGGACGACGCGCCAGAGATCACAGGATGATGGAGACGGGAAGGACCCAGAGCTGAGCGCACCGTCCTCACCGGTGATGTAGGACAGCCGGAAGCCTTTCCCCGCCAGGCCGTCGTCAGAGTGGAAGTGGATCCAGACGTGATCCTGGGACGAGATGTAGGGGGGCGGCAGGGAGGAGCCGCAGACCCGCAGGCCGTCCAGGCTCCTGTAGCTGCTGATGGACATCCAGTCTGAGGTGCAGCGGTGAGAGCCCTGCAGGTCGAAGTCTTGGAAACTGCAAGAGAATAAATAAAAATGTTCTTCATCCTGGGAGAGAATGACTGAAAAATACCGGAGAGGAATAGGCCACTGAAAAAATAAAAATATAAATATTCTGAGTTTTTAAATCAGAATTGATTTCAGATCTAGAAGAAAACGAGTCAGAAACTAAAGTCACAAATCAGAGGAAAAAAATTTGAATTCTGTGAAAAAGCCAAAATTAAAGAAAAAGAAAAAAAAGTAAAATTTGAGAAAAATAAGTCAGAATTCTGAGGAAAACACTGAGAGCATTAACAAACAAACACATTAACTATAAAAAGCAGGAAGTAAAAACGGTTTGAAATGTTTCCTAAAGCAAACTCTGAAACAGGCTTCAACTTTAGGCCTGAACGACAGCCTGAACTTTGACCTCTGCACTGAAATAAACCCAGAACAGACGGACAGCAGGCGACCACAGGAAGAGCAAAAGCACATCACGAACCGAGCAGCCGGCCAAGAAAAAGGCCAGTTTTCTAAAATAATCCCTCAACTTCAACCAAATATGCATCTGAAAACATTCAGGAAAACCAACTTTCCTTCTTTGGAGAGAAATGTGAGATTCAGATCAGGAGTCTGAAAACTTTATAAGCAAAGGATCCATTTTTTTAATCCTCAGATAGAAAAAAACTCGCTTAGAGCTGCAACCTAAAAAGACCATTAATTGCTGATAAATATAAATATTTACTTATATTTTTCTTAGTTTGTGGATACATTTTCTTATTTTATGTTGATGTAATAAAAGCAGAAACTTTCCAGTGACAAGAAAAAATATATATTTTGTTGGTACTTTTAGTGACATTTTGTTGTGGAAATTCAAAAACAGACAAAACGACTGATTGGTGGCCGGCAGACACTCATCCACCTCAGCAAAGGAAAAAAAAATCTGCCTCTGTCCTTTTCTGCTCTGCTTTCAGAGGCTGGACTGAAGGACCGGCCCACCGGGTCATGTCTGCTCGTTTACAGTCAACAATAGTCACCCCACTGTCACAATCTCAGCAACTTTCTTGCTATATTTAGCGACACTTCAGACAAGAAAAGTATCAGTCAGAATCAGCAGGTCAGGCTTTGTGAAGATCAAGCTTGATGCTGAAGAACTGAAGGGTTTAAATTTATATTAACACCCAGAAACATGCTAGATTGCGGCGTGGCGTTTATCACCTGATGGTGATGGAGTCCCCGGGTCGGGCCCTGATGTTCCAGCTGCAGTTGAGCCTGGCCGGGTACTGGAAGGGCCAGCCGGGGCTGGTGATGACGCCGCTGGACGCCCGCAGGAGCTCAGCCACGTCGCCGCAGGCTGCATGGAGGGAAGACGACTTCTGTTACAGTTTCACCGCAGGAATCGCTAAACACCGACAGCTGAGAGACTCTGAACGCACCGTTAGAGAATCCAGACACGTAGACGTTGTCATTCCTCTGAGAAGAAGCAATGCATCCTGGGAGAAACAGGGGGAACACTGAACAGCACATTCAGACGTATTAGGCTTATTCTAAAGAACAAACAACAGATTATTTTATTATAGTAATCAGCCAG
The DNA here is from genome assembly GCF_051168715.1 of Poecilia mexicana. Classification (NCBI taxonomy): domain Eukaryota; kingdom Metazoa; phylum Chordata; class Actinopteri; order Cyprinodontiformes; family Poeciliidae; genus Poecilia; species Poecilia mexicana. The sequence goes on along the minus strand of NW_028263380.1, from coordinate 20,905,397 downwards.
AAATGCTTAAAGGAAACAGCTTCATTTGAAAGAGCAATCTGTGTTTTCAAAGCAGAACACTTAAAATAACTAAAAATATGAAGTTTTTATTAAATAAGTAAAGAAATATTTCCCACAATAAACATTACAGTCAGAAGAATAATACTGCGATGAATAGCATTATGCTGATGATCTGATTATATCCCTGCAGTGCATCACTTTAATGCTTTTCCTGTGGAGGATTATGGGACGGCGTTCTCATTTCACTGGTAAACACTGGCTTAATGCAACAACAAGAGAGAGAGAGAGAGAGAGAGCGAGCACGGATTTCTGAACGTTTAATGATTCTGTCACCGCTGAGCTGAATGTGGATCTGAACCTTTAAGTCCAGCGTTACACCTGCATGGTGAGGAGCGAGCTACGGTCGGCTCACCGAGCAGAAAATAAAATATACTTTAGTTTTATTATAACTAGGGCTGTTGTAAACGAATATTTTAGTAATCGAGTAATCTATCGATTATTCTTACGATTAATCGAGTAATCGGATAAAAAAAATTATAAAATGAAATATTGGTAAATCTGGCATAATACCGGTGTTACTATCAGATATCAATATCAGTCCAATTTTTCATATTTGAGCATCCCTAACAGTTGCTTTTTTGTAGTTTAGAAAACTAACCTGTAACAATAATAGCTCACTTTCTAAGTTAACCAGAAGAAAAGTTATAGAAAAATCTGAAATTATATTGAATTTAATAACAAAGAGGCAGGCTCACAAAAATGCTTATAAAAAATGTCTACAATCCAGCTTTTAGTTTATGTATTCATCTTCAGTGAGTTTAATAGATTAATTAAACTCACCTTGCCACCTAACCTGTCACGCTTTGGGTTTGAAAATACGGGAAATGCCGCCTGGAGTGGGAGGAGAGGGCGAATGAACGAACATAAGATGGGGTGGAGGGGAGGAAATAGACCAGCGGACTGACGAACCGTTAGACCGGGGGACGAACACGGGGGGAAGCAATACGGGATATTTACGACACCTTCACTGGTCACACTCAGAAACTCATCTACCAGCCATGTACGATGCGCTCCGCCACCCGTTTCTTCAGACCGGGATATGAAATTTATTGTGCGGTTCGTCGGTAAAGCTACATTTACTCGGTAAGCATCAGCTACTCAGCCGCCCGCCCTGTTCAGGCTATCCGCTCACCTCAGCGCTCTTCCCGCCGTTCGCTTTCAACCAGCAGCCCCGGAGGAGAAATGCTGCCGTACTCCAGGCATTCCCCCAGTCATTTTAAGGATGCTTATTGGTTCCCCAAAAACGATAAAAAGTCGGGCATTATCATCAATCAATAAAATCCCCACGGGCCAATCTTGAAGATTGGACTTTATGCCGCTGAGACTTAGCTTTTGTCAACAACTCAGAGGCGGAAGTGAGAGCTCCGCGCGACGCAAATGAAGTCCCGGCCGGAACACGGTGCGCTAACTAATAAAACATAAATTAACGAAGCTTCGAGGCAGGTAAATTTTTCTCGAGGAATTTTAGTAATCGAGGTACTCGAATCATTCGAGGAATCGTTTCAGCCCTAATTATAACCAAGAGCTTCATTTTTAAAAAATGACTAATAAAAAACTGCAAAAACACGCAGTTTTAGAGCATTTTGTTAAACATTTTGTTTTGCAGTGATTTATTTAAAAAACAGCCAAATTTTAACCTGATCAAATAAACGTGACAATAAAATTTAAAGTTTTATTTTAAAAAATGTGAATGTGAAGTTAAAATAAGCTGCCTCTTAAATTGTAAACTAACAGCAGGGACTTTTTAAACTTTTTTAAAATGTTAATTTAAAATAATTTAAGGTGACAAATTTACTTTGTTGCATAAATTGGAATTATTTTTAAATTTTCTCCAATTTCTGTTTGATTAAAAACAACTAACTAATTTATGACATATATTGCACCCTCAGATGAAAGAAATTGCACTGAATTACATAAATTGAAATATACCAATAACCAGCACATTAAAAAAAAATCTTCTATAGATTGTAGACAAAAAATCCAAATAGACACAAAAAATTGTCATAAATCAGGGGGAAAAAACTGAAACTAGTATTTACCAGGAAAAGTCACATCTTCATTTAAAGGTTTTTCAATGCAACATAATGAGGCCTGTCGCAACAAATCAATTAATCGCATCATAAATTAAAACAAGCTCAATAATTTTCATATATAATTTGTCGCTTTTCTCTCTTTTTACCAAAAACTGGATGATAAAACTCTTCATTTTGGAGTTTTAATCTCAACTCGCCTTTTTTTTTTAAGGACAGTTTTGTTTACAGAGACTTCATTATTCATTTTATCTGTTGTTTCTGTTTTGTTCATTTCTTTTGAATATTTAAAATGTCTTCCAGCTCCAGTGTTACTTGTTCATTAGAATTTAAAGTTTATTGATCTTTGAGAACAAAATGTTCTTGCATTTTTATGCCATAACCATTATATATAACTTGAAAATATTATCATTTATTGCAGTAACTACTAGGATCATTTATCGTTATTGTCAGAGACCTAAAAAAAATCATCACATTAAGGAGCAATTACCAGAAATACAAAATAGTTATCCATTTTTAAGGATCTTTACAGTTTTATATAATAAAAATCGAAACTAGAGGGGAGATTTTAATGTTTGTAATGAGATGACACCATAAAAAATTAAGTAATTTAATCGTGCAATCTGTTTACAATAGAATAGAGCTCAATAACTAAATAATTTGATTAATTTTACACTAATTCAGAGATTAAACAAATGCTTCCTGACCCATTTGAACCCAGGAAGTGAGCTCTTACCTGACAGGAGCAGCAGGTAGACGACCCTCTGCCTGCAGTCTGAACTGAGGGCCATAATAACCCTGGAGTCGGAACCAGCTGTTGGGCTTTTTCTGATCGATCTGATGCGATGATTACCAAGGTCACGGAAGAGAGCGCTGCATGTCAGCTGACCACATTAAAAATAAAAAATAAAAAACACCCGATCCCAGCCTCAACGCATTAAAATCTCCATAAAATCCTCCCCTAACGGCCGCAGCTGACCTGCGCCGCTGGAAACAAAGACATCCGAGCCCGTTAGCTTCAGCTAGCAGCGCTGCGGTTCTTACTAGCTGGTTAAAGGATTCATAACGGGAATAAGCTCCGCTGGTTCAACACTCCGACACATGTTGAGATGAAATACGGTTATCTAACTGCAACACAAATAGATATTCCCCCCCACAGAGGAGCGCTAACAGGCGGACTGCTGCTAATGAGCCTAACGGTGGAGAAAGTGGCCCAGCAGCCGAGACATGCTAACGGAGCTACATGGCCATCCAGCCCGTCCACCGTCAAGCAACCAGAACCCGAACCCTGCAACAGGCCAGCTGACCCGATAAGAGTTCAAAGAGCCGGGACTGAGGCCAGCAGAGCCGCCGTTACTCTGTTTATGGGTCCAAAAGCATTTTTACGGTTCCGGTTAGTTGTTAGCTTCGAGTCAGACTGAAGAGCAAGAGAGAGAGAGAGAGAGAGAGAAGCTCCGCCAGTGACGTCACGATTCTTCTGTTTTCCCTTTTTCTTTCTTCAATTTTTATCTATAATTTTTTTCTTTTATCGTTTTCTTTCCTTTACTTTTAATGTATGTTTTTCTTTCTTTTACTTATACATTTAAATTTGTTCGCTTTCCTTTCTCTTTTCTTTTAGTTTTTTTATTTTCACTTTCTTCTTTTTCCATTGTCTCTTTTTTACTTTTTATTTTCTTTCATTATTTCTTTTCCTGTCTTCTTTATTATTCTTTTTCTTTTCTTCTTTTGTCCATAAATCAGGACCATCATATCAAAACCCCAAATAAAATCACTCAGCATTTTATGAAAAGTTCTGAAACACTTTTAAGATAAAAACAAAAATGCCGTGTTTGTTTTCTCATCATCTTTTTTTATAAATCAAGAAAACACAGTTTGTCTTTCTATTTATTTTTTAGATAGATTTTTATTGTTATTTCACACACATCTACATATGCCCCAGTTTTTAAGCTGAATAAATCTTCATAACAGCATAACATTGTTCTTTTCCACAACAGCAGCACATCTGTTGTCTGTTGCTGGGTCTCACTTTCTGAACAGCAGCTGGAGCTTTTCTCAGCTGTCCTATTGTTGCCTTGATTGGAGACTCAAACCCCTCACAGGCCCTAAAACCTGCCCATCTGCTGTAAGCCCCCTCACCCACAACCACATGCCACAAAGAAAAGACTATTACTGAGGTCACAGAGCTTTACATTAACATATCCAAGTATTTAAGGGGCTCAAATGTGATTAGCTTCATTGTAGCACCACTGATAATCAGGTTTATTTTCAGGTTTTAGGTTACAAAATATGTATTTTTATCAAGTTGTTTCCACGTCACATTGTGTAAGATCTTAGCGGTTACTTTTTCCAATTCCAACGACAGGAAACATGTAATTTGATTCTAATAGGAATTGAACTGACAGCCACCAAACTGAATTAGGGATACGGGAAATAAAAGCAACAAAAAGAGCTTTATAACATATAACTATAGATAATTTTTAACCAAACACCCAAAAAGTTACGTTGTGAATTTTGTGGCGAAGTTCCTTTCAAGCTGCAGCTGAACATTTAAGCACCTCTATAGATCTTGAAGAAGCTGTAGACGAACAAGGAGAAATATTAGCAAATAACCTTCAGTACATGATTGGGTTGATATTCATAGTTATATTGTTTATATCAAGGCTAAAATAAAATAATTTGTAATCATACTCACGTTTTCAAAGCCTTCCTCTTGAATGGTCTTCCTAAGATCTCGCCTCCATTTTCCTGTTTTTTCCCACATTTGTTTCCCGTGACTCATTTCAATTCCGGTTACTACGCTCAGAAAATCAGAAGCACAGTTGTCATCCACACGAAAGATTTCTTCCAAATCTTTCTTGACATCGCGCTCCAACACCAAAGTGTCCGCTGTGTGCATGATCTCTTCCTCCAGCTGCTCCCGGAAAAACTTTGGAATGATGAAGCTGCAGAAGACTTCTTGTCTAATTTCCAGGAGTCTCTCCAGCACGTCTATCTATGAAGAAACATCATCATTTCCCTTTTTATATTCTAACACACAAAGTGTAAAATGAAGACTCAACTGTGTAAAATACAAACATTTTTGTTCATCCTTTGCAGCTCCAGCTCTCTCTTTCTCCTCATCTCCTTGTGATTCTTCACTGCCAGGAAAGACACCAAGTCTAACATGAATATAACAGCAAGTTTAAGATTTTAGAGCACTTTGAAAGGAGATTATGTTTCCAGCCACCTTACTGTTGTTAACAGACTCTGAATATCTGAATAAATTAGAATGTCATTAAAACGCCATTTTATTTCAGTAATTCAATTTAAAAAGCGAACCTCGCATAGATTTAATAAAGACAATCCAAACAAAATATTTGTTAGATAACAAATTTGTCAAAGCAGTGCTTAATGTGATATTCTACTCAGGAAGCTACACTACACTGGAGTAGGTTGGCCAAATAAAGAAAAACAAATTATAAGGGATCCATTAGTGCCAAAAATATGTTAATGTGTCTTTGTAAGGTGTGTATTGTACTGTGTTGTATTGATGAGCTACGCCTAATGTAGCGCCCTGACTTACAGCATTTCTAAGTGAACACTCATGCTCTGAACTTTTTTAGTTTTTCTCTGTCAATACTGAAGGTGAACTTCAAATTAATTCCTTGATGTCTATGGAGCTCAAAATACCAAACGCTACAGTAACGCTCATCTAGAATAAATATTCAAGGCAATACTTGTCACCCATTGAACATCAAGATTACATAAAACCAGTGCTAGCTTTATTTTCTAAAATAGGTCATATGATAGGCACAAAACTGCATGGAAGTGTGAAAGAATTCAATATTAAACATGCACAATACATATATACCATAAATATATTACATAGATACAAACATATTTTAAGCCCATAGTTTTAAACCTAAGACTTATTTATATTTTGCTACACTAATGTGTATTTTTGCATGTTAGGACTGTGCTGTTACTCTTAAAAATTATCCTGAAGCAAGAGCTTTTAATTTATATAAAAACCTTACAGCTGTAATTAAATACGTTTACAAATTTGCACTGCAGAGGTATATGTTTCTATGTAACTAGCCTGAATTGCATTTCTCTTCTGTCCTTACCTATATTCTCATATGCTGAAGTTAATCCTGTATAAGCACCAATAGCAGCGGCTGCTATGAGAAGACTTGTGCTCCAGCCTCCCCCTCCTGATCCTCCATCTTGGTTAGAGTTGCGGTTGGCAAGCAAGCGTTCGCTGAAGCGACACTATAATCCAACAGATAGCAAAGAATGGAAATGATCACTTTGTGTGAGCAAAACAATTAACAAGTGATAGCATTTACATCAAACAAAATGGACGCCTTTTCACCGACACATTTCCATAGACATATAAATGTGTTCAGTCTTTCAGCTTCTATGCTTGATCAACAATATAAAATTAATAACGTTTACTTTTTTCATTGAGTTATCTGCTTGTTGAATTGACACTTTAAGATTATCATTAAGTATTTATTGGTCGTAATTACTTTTAATATGAATATTTCAAAATAATGCAAAACAAGATTCACTTCACTTAATGTCCAGTTTAATTTTAGTACTTAGATATTTTTATGTTCCCACATCAGATATAAGGTTTCCAAAAATAATCCAAGTTTAGAGTAAAAACATTTTAGACCCAAGAGCTGTGATGTCTCTTAAAAATGTTTTCAGATTACGATACAAAAGTTATTTGATAGCTAAAAGCTATTAATAGGTGGATCATAGTTCACCTTCTAACAAAATATGTTGTAATGAAAATTGCTTACTTTACCTGGATGTTGCTCTACAATGTCTAAAGCTGATCACCGTCTGTTTCTTGCAGTGAGGTCATTTAAAAACTAAACACACTCTAAAGTATCATAAGCCACTCCTCGGTTACAAAACAAATGACCAGTTCTGGATTAACCTCATCAGGAAGAAAAACTTCAACCCATTTCTTCCATTCATTAATAAATATATGAACACAATGACAGACTTTGGAATGACAGATGTGTGTATTTATTTCAGATGGAACAAATGCAGGACACACTGATATAAAACAGAACAAAACGCTTCCTGTTTCTTTCATAAACAGAAAGCGGAGAAAGGTGTAGGTAAGACCTTTAAGGAAGATTATTACGGTGATTTCAAGTATCTATTGAGAAATCAAAAAGACAGCTGAGACTTGGAGGGATGCACTAAACAAATCCTTTAAAAACCAAGGCATTGGAAATGTCAGCATGAAGAGCTGTGATGTCTAGATTAAATAATAAAAATACACTTTTATGGCAATTATTGGAGAAGAAAAATATAGTCTGATATGTGATCAAACAATAAATAAATTATATTTATTTGATTGCACCTTTTTTTCAGCTTCTTGAAGATCATTAAAATAATTCATCATCTGTTTTAGGCTTGGTGTGACTTGGCTCTGTGCAAATAAAATGTAACCCAAATATAAGGAATCTGTTTCTGTTCGCATTTAAGAACAATGAAACCCTTAAACAGCTAAAATCTTAAAATTAAGGTTAAATTATTCTAATTTGTTTCTTACTTTTTTTTATCTTTGCTTCATTATCTCTGCTTTGGAATATGATGGTGGCTGCTTCTGATTTTTTTTTGTTACTCTAAAGAAATGCATTTTTTCTTCTACTTTTAAACTTTGTTGTCTTTGTTTTCATGAGACGTTGCCTCTTCTCCGTGTTCTTCTTTTTAAATTCTGTTTATTTAACCCAGAAAATCTCAGTGAGATTAAGAACCTAATTCTGTCAGCCAGCAGACAGACCACCATCAGTGTGTGATTGTGTGAAAGAATGGGTGGGTGAATGAATGACTTAATGTAGTGTAAAGTGCTTTAGAGTTATCTGGATTAGACAAAGTGCTAAACAAACACGGGCCATTTATCAAGTTTAGATTTGACCTATTTCAGGAATCTTTAGATGATCTGTGCACAGAAAACTAAACAATGGGTGTTTATTCAGCTAATTCAGTCAACATTTTTTTTATTTCTACTGAAATTTAAAGGTTACATTTAATGCAAAATTCACATTATGCACATTTTTGTACTTTCATTTGGGTCTTCTAAGAACAGCCCAAGAACTTAAAAAATAAAAACACTCCGCCATTTTTTGTCATCTGGAAAATGAGCCATTTGAAAAACCTTTGAAATGCAGTTCCTGATTGTTGAGTCTTAATCACTGAAACTGTACCGTTACCTAGCAACCCCTGCCAAGTCCAGTCCCGTCACCTAGCAACCCACGCTGGAGAGACAGGAAGCTCAAATCGTGGAAGTGGTTGCTGTCAGCTGTGAGTAAGCCACAGCTTATATGTCAGATTGAATGCAGAATATGAATAATGTTATTTCAAACAAATGAACAACAAAAAGAACTGATGCAGCGGCAACAGCTGGTGACATCATCATCTCAAAAATAATTATTTAAAAAGAGGCAACAGAACTAAAACGTTTTCCAGCGTTTCCCCCAAAACACCAGCAGCAGCAGCCGTGGCAGCTCTGACACACTCTGGCCACCTAGTGGCAACTAGCATCACTCCAGTAAGTGGAGTGTCTCTATGTACATATTAAAAACATAAATGAACCCTGAAGGAAGACCTTCTACCTGCCGTCTGGATGGGCGCGTACGGAGGAGGAGGCGTCTTCCAGGTTCCATCAGGGTTCCTCATGTGAGACGCAAAGTTCAACAGGAAGCTGTCAGCAGGTATCACATGCAGCTTCCTGTCACAGACACCAGCAGACATTACTGTGGCATCATCAAATGTGTGACCTGTGTAGTAATTACTGTTTGTTAGCTGTGAACGCCTCTTCAAGCCACCGGGGGTGGGGGGTCAGAAAGGTGGAGGGAAGAGAAATAATAATAAAAATCAATAATCATTGCATTTTAATTATATTATTTGCATAAAATCTAACCTATTTTTAATTTATTACATAAGATAATGTATTAAAATGTAATTTCCCATGTTAATCTCTCTTATTGGCGATTTATAAAGCTTCTTGTTTGTCGCTCTAGCATAGCAAGAGCAAAATGGAAATGTTTTTGACAATTAACAGATCAAACCGCACCTGCCGACTAAAATCAGAAGGTTTCAAGCAGCATTTATGCTAAACAAATGTAACAATTTAATACTGAATGAAAGTGAGGAACAACATTCTAAATGTTAAAGTTTCTTTACACATTAGCAGTGTCTGTGGGGTGGCAAAAGGTGTCCATAGCTAGAAATTAATGCTATTACTGCAAAGGTAACCCCTGCTAATATTAGAGCAGAAATTAGAGAGATTAAATAAACAGGTTGCTAAGTAACATTAGCTAAAACTAGCATTGAAATACAGCACCTCGTTAGCATACCAAAGCAATATTTAGCGATCGTTATGCTCCTCTTTCATCACAAACAGTATGAACCTAACAAAAAATAACTGCCGCCAACGGATCAATATATAATTTCTTAGCGACCCCTTAGCTGTCCAACAAGGCGCCTGATGTAAAATGGTAGTTTTTTTGTTTGTTTTGTTTTGTTTTTGTACACCAGCATTGAACAAAGACGGCCAAATAGGCAGCAATACTAGGGAATTTGTAACAGTAGGTTACCTGTGGTATTCGGATGGGAGCGGAAGGCCTGAATCATGATAAACAGCCTTGTTATGCCTTGGACATCATAACTAACAAAACTGCTACATTGCTTTCATAGACTTAAGCTTTTTTTGCCAAAGGTAGCAAATATCTCAAACATATTTAGCCCTTTAACTCTTATGTTAGAAGCAGAGTTTTAAACAGGAGGGAGGGGCTGACAGCTCTGTGTGAGAGCCCAGAACATATAGAGAAACAGAAAGTTATGCCTAATTCTCACCGTCTTCAATATAGAGCCTTTAAAACCACTAAAATAAATCTGAATATTTTTCTGTATAAACCCTGGTGCTTTAAGCGTTATGTTTAAGTTATGATACTTCCCAGATATTTGATATTTGATCTCAGCTGTCCAGAACATGACAAAACTAAAAGTGGATTAAAAATAAAGCAACTTAACAAGTTATAATTTAATTAGCCCCTCTTGAGAAAGGAGATTTGGCTATATATAAAAACAGGCTTCAATGCCGAGAAATGATCAAATGTTGCAAGTCATACATGTCATACAAATGGAACAGATACAGAGTATGATTTGGATGGTATCAAAAACAAAAACACTAAACATAATTGGTTCCCAATCACAGCCACTGAATTGTTCAAAACAATTGTACAGTAAGGTAAGAAAAATAAAGTAAGACAAGCAAAAACAAAGCAGATTTAGCTGTAATGCTGAACTCTTGCCTGTTGAAAACAAGAAATACTTTATTGTCTGAAAAGTAAGTAAAATTTAATTTGTATAGCAGCTCTCACACATAAAATAACAAAGACGATAGATTAACATTATTAGATTAGCACAGTTAGATTAAGATAGATAAAAGTATGGCAGATTAGCAATGGAAAATACAGTTGAAACAAGATGTTTTTGAAATGAATACCACAGGAACAGCTCCCTCCTGTGGCAGAATAGAGAATTACAATTTAAAATGTTCGTGTTTTACAGTTGATGTTTCAGTTCCTGTCTAGGTAATTACAATGAAACATCCAGTTTCAGAGATGTCGGGGGGAGACAAGGCAGTGACCATTTTGAGGTTGGACAAGTAAACACCTTTTGTGCAGTTTAACACCTGGGACTAATAATAACCTGGCATGCAGGCTGTTTAAGCATTTCACATCCAGCAGATTATTGGTTGCTAACGTGCTAAGGTTAGATGGTGAATTAAAATTAGCATTGTCAGCTATCATGCTAGCAAAAAACAACTTAATTATGATACCCTTTAAGCTAATATAATTTTAGCTAATTTGAGCTTTTACATTGGTTTTTCTGTACTGCACGTAGTATGTTTTTGTAGTGACCATGCTAGTGCTACCTTAGATACTATAGTCAACATTTTAGCTAGCTTTGGGTTTTTAGCTAATTGTACCTTTTACATGGATTGTTTCATTCTGCGTAGAGTATGATACTGTAGGTCAACATGCTAGTGCTAGCCTTGGAGCTAGCATTACTTTTTAGTTAACTTTAGATTTTGCATGGGTTTCTTCGCTCCGCATGGATTATGTTACTGAAGGTCAACATGCGAGTGTATGTAAAGTTCTGGTCTCAACTGTACACAGGAGAACTGACCTTCACGATTCAACAGAAAAAGATAAACAGGAAGCAGCTAACAAATAGATGACCCTGTTAGTCGTCTTTCTATGGCCACACAGGCCGTAGTTTGGGTAGGCTAACAATAAGTGGAATTTTCACTCAAGTATTTTTCTTTCCTCACTGCTCTCCTCCAGTATGCCAGCTGCTTCCACATCATTCTTCCATTCTTTCTTTTATCCCCGGTCATGAGGTATGACAGACAGGAAGCACAATGGCGATCTTCTCTGAAGATCTTCTCCAGATTTGCCTTTACATTCTTCTTGTGGAAAGCTGGTATTTTACCAGCTTTCTTAATGATCTCGTTCTCCAGCTGCTCCCGACATGATCTTGGCGTAAAGTAGCTGCAGAAAAGATGTTGTCTTTCCACCAACATGTCCTCCAACTCCTCCAGCTGCGATAAATTGAGCAGTTCGGTTCTTTCTCTGAGCTCCATTTTTAGTGATTTTGTTTTCTCCATTAGTGGCATTTCAAAAAGACCGAAAGCACTTTTCAGTGAGATCCACTGACTCCGTTGAATATAGACAAGGTTTCTTTTGATCTTCAGCTCCATTTCTTTCTTCTCTCTCTTTGCTTCAAGATTTTTCCAGTCTAAGTCATGGGAAAAGTGGGAAAAAAGCTTTAAAAATATAAAACGGCAAGACGCCTTGGCAAATGTTACAAAGCGGCTTAAACATATCCAGACCATTTTTAGAAAAAAAATAGAAAAGAAATAGTTCACAAACTATTAACCATTTAAAAAATATACCACAAAATTGGTCTGTTTCTCAAAACTTTTCAGCCTGAGGATTACTTAACCTATTTAACAAATGTCAAAGACCAGCTGAAATTGCCCAACAATAACACATCTTAATGTAAACAACCTGAAATGAAAATATTATTCACCCTTATTGTTTTCTTTGTTCATCCATGCCGTTTGTTAAATGTGAAAAGCCATGAACAGTCAGGGTGTTTTGAATGATTTACATACTGTGAAAGTGTGGCTTTCCAATGATGACAAACATGGAAATAAAAAAAGAAACTTTTCTTTACTACCAAGTGTTGTGTGCATTAATAACATTTACAGCTATTTATTATTTAGAAGCAAAAGAAAAACAGACGAGTTGCTTTTACAGAAACAAAAATCACCTTCTGCAACATTAATGTAAAATTATCCAACCATTTCTATCAATATCTATCTACTGTATTTAATTTAATCATTTTTAGTTGAATAAAAACAACAATAGTTGTTGATGTGTGAGCAGAGTATTGTTAGCATAGTCATTAAAAGCGAAGAACAGTTCACACCTACAGACTCGTTCACGGCCGAGCCGTTCAAAAGAATCGAATGAATCGCTAACGAACGACAAATCAAAACTCTCGGTGGGTTTGACTTAGTTTCCTCCGATCATATAAATAGTGCTGGCATCGTTTTCTTGTGAGTGAGAATCGTAAATTTTAAACTTAAATGCTGTGATTTGACTGTAACTTACAAAGAGCAGCCACAGCGACACCTGCTGTTGCAAAACAGAAAGTACTGATCCAACTTCTTCCTCCGGTTCCCTCTCCATCCTGTTCGGTGCTGCCGATGCCACTCATGGCTGCTCTGAAATACAGCTGAGTTATGATATGAAAAAGAAGTCCGACTGAAAATGGGTTGGGTGAGAAATGACATTAACAGGAAGCATTTCACTGGAGCCTGACCAATCAGACCATGTCCTGTCTGATGTAAACACGAGTTACCTGTTCTCTGGACCGCCAGATTTACCTTACAGATTAAAATCATCGAGTTGTTAAGAGATGAATTGTTAGTGGAGAAAAGAAAAGAATTGGATAAAGTCAAATAACCTAAGCTCTGTTTTTGTGTACTTTCACTTACATAAGGGATAGATGGGTGGAAATCCAAAGACATTAAGATTCATTCAACCTTAGAAATGACTAAAAACTCCTTCAGTTTGTTATCATATTCAGTCATATTTTTCAAAAACTTGAAATAAAACGAGAAACATGAATGTAATTTGATAGTCTTGACAAAATTTCACATAGAACCTGAAATAAATTAGCTTTGTTTAACCGGCCATAGTTTGTGCTTTTCAAAAGAAAATCTACATTTTAGGCGACTTACGTGATCCGGTTGGTGATGTCCAGTCTGACTGTGATCAGCTTAATAATGACGAAACACACACCTTCCTGTAGACTTGGGTCAGTGTAGCCACTCCTTTCACCTTAAAGTAATGAGCCTATCATGCTGGAGGATGAATATGTGGAGGAACAGGTTTCATCAATCATCTGTTTATTGATCAGCTGTATCACTGAGCAGGACTTTAAACCAGTTTCTTCCCGTTACTGGAATTTACAGACAAGGTTAAAGTTTTTTTTTTATTATTATTACCAAAGTACAACCAGGTTTCCAGCATGCAGAAAGACATAAAACCATAAACACCTCGTAACATGGAGCAGCGTTTACCTGCAGATGTCAGCCAAGCCATATGATTAATGACAAATTACAGTAATTATGAGCTTCTCCTGATTAACTGCTTACCTATCCATCCAATCTGATGTTTAAGGGTGTATCACATCAGGAAAGCACTTTGGACTGCTTGCTTGGTCCGGTTCCAATGCGGATGTTATTTATTTAGCTTATTGAGGTTTGCTTTCACTTTCACTTTGTACTTTTTGCAAGTAAACAAAACCAAGAGGGTGAACCTCATCGCACCCATTGGACAGAGCAGAGTCAAAACCTGATCAGTAGCTTTTACTGTCTACTAGAAAAATGTCTCCAAAAGGGCAAGTATGTAAATTTATATTCCTACATGTATGCTATTAACACATATTTTAAACCATACCCTGTTTAACTATCTTAATCATAACCATTGTCTTTGTTTTTTAGTTAGGCTGTTAACAGCTGTTATTGTTAAATTTATCATTATGTCATGTCAATGTATTATAATCTGTTTTATCGCTTTGTTCCCCCTATAATCTGCAGAAATAACCAATCAGAGCCAGGAGGCGGGTCTTAACGCTGTCAATCACTCATGCTCAAAAACACTAATGCAAACAGCCACTTCAGTAATTAAAAAACTACTAGCATAAAACCTAGCATTAGCTGTATTTCCATAGCAATTGTGGTCAAACTTTTGTTGATTTTCTGCTAATGGCACAAAAGCACAATTTTGTAATCGCGGTGTTTCCATTTTATAAGAAATGAAATTAAAATCGCACATTGTAAAAAATAACAGAAACAAACCATCTTTCTCCTACCACTTCCTGTCGTCTTCTTTGTAACATCCGGCTGTTGACGTGAAGCTGCGATATGAAAAAAGTGTTTCCATTGCAATTTTGAGAAACATATCTAGTTCGGTATGGCTGAAAAAACCCCTCGACCCAGCACAAAAACTTTCTTTGTTTTAATCGAAAAACGTGAGTTTGTTTTTTTACTTTTTTCTAAGTTGCCGTGTTTCCATTAGAAAACTGTATTTGTGCAATTTCAAAAATTGTTGAAAAGTCTAAACAAACCAGTCAACATATCAGGAAGAGAAATGAGGATCTGCATAAGTCCAGTTTGTCCTTGGGAACAATTTCCAGATGCTTGAAGCTGCTGCGTTCATTACCCAAAAAGAAACATTAAAATCTACATTACAGTTCTCAAATTCAAAAAGGGACAAAGATCTTCATTTTTGGGTCACTGGCTGTGTTTACATTAATCATAACTGTGAAAACTGAAATTAAGAAAATAAATTTGCTAAATGGAAACATGCAAATTTGGAAAAAAAAACAGTTTTTGCTAAAAAATATTTTTTTGCATTAGAATGAGGTGGTTCATCTGCAATGGAAACTCTTTTCTCATCATACGAGTTATGATGAATAGCCTGATGTTTCTACTGGCAAAAACAACAAAAAATATATTTTACATAACTGCTTCACATCCGTCACTGCCATGATGAGATTTCAATAGAATTTCTTACTTAATGGAAATGGCAATTGCAAAATTGTGTTTTCTCAAAATTCGCAGAACATAAACAAAGATTTGTGCACATTTGTGATGGAAACGCAGCTCCTGATAATGAAACGAAACAGAAACTCAAAATTCAAATTCAAGAATACTTCATTGATCTCAAAGGGAAATTAAATGAAATGAATGTATCTCATTAGATTAAATTCTTCAAAGAGTTATTGTAGATGATGATGGCTGTTAGCTGAAAGATCTCCTGCAGCAGTCTGTGTTGCAGTGAATTTGAAGAAGCCTCTGACTGAAGACACTCTGTTTTCCCAAGACAGTCTCATGAAGAGGATGTCTATAATTTTCTTGATTGGAAATGTTTGTATGATTATGTCCCTATAAAGGCTCTTATGACACCAAGCAGAATTGAACATTAACTCCCATTAAATAATAAAAACATTTATCAACATTTGGTTTTAGATTTCCTGAAACCCCTGCTGAGTAAAGTTTGCTCATGACCAAATTTAATTAGCGCTGAAAAGTAGACCGGAAATTTTCTTTGTCCTCAAAAACCTGTGAAAAAAAACAAAGAAATTAACAACGTTTAGTGCAGGATATTCCCATGTAAAGTTTAAGCTACTCTGACTCATGCTCACTTTTTTAAAGTCCTTGTCTTTGATATTTTCCGTCGCCGCTTTCCTCCAGCCTTCCAGCATCTCCCACATTAGTTTTCCATTTTTTCTTTTGTCTCCAGTCCACAGGTACGAGACACAGGAAGCACAGTGACGATCTTCACGGAAGATTTTATCCAACTCCTCTTTTTTTATTAAATTGTACCAAATCAAAATATTGGCGTTGTCCTTTATTTTCCTCTCCATCAGCTCCAGTCGAGACTTCCTGGTGAAGTAGCTGCAGTAGAAACGCTGCCTTTCCACCAGCAGATCCTCTAAGTCGTCCAGCTCTGACAAAAGGAACTGTGTTCCTCTGCTTGCATAACCGTTGCGTACAGCATTTCTTTTCTCTTCTGGAGGACTTGAAAACGTAGAAAAAAATTCAATAAACGGAATAACCTGACTACGGTGGATGGAGAGACTGTTTCTCATGAGCTTTACTTCCATCTCTTCAATCTTTTTTTTTTGCCACCCTGGAGAAGCAAACAGACATTTCAACAAATGTAGGGTATGTTTTAATTATCTAAGTAACTTAAACAATTGTAACTTATTGATCTAAAAGTGGTTGTTAACACTTGAAGGTCTTTCATGTCTATGCAGACAGATGAAATGAATAAAAGTGAAAACCTGTTCAGTTGCTTGTTAGCAAAAATACAAATAGGCCAATACTAACCTAAACTATACTAAGCTAATGTGCCGCCATACATATCTGCTTATGTCAAAAATGCATTTAAAATAAAACCTTCATGCAGCATAAATACAAATCTAAATCAATATTTTAATTTGTACTATGTTGTATGTTCAAGAGCTGTTGCAAAAAAAAAAAGTATAAATTTCCACCAAAAAAAGTTAAGAAAAATTATTGATAAAACTTGGAAATTTCAGAGCTTCAAAAGCTGAAAATATTTGACTTTTGAAACTAAGAAATTTCTGAGATTTTCCTAGAAAAATTTCTAAGATTGATCTCTAAACTTCAGATTTTTTTCTTCAACTTTTCATAAATTTCTCCTCTATATTGTTGGCTCCCTCACAGCAGAAAATACAGAGTTTAATCTGAAAATAATCTCACTGTGGTTTTAGTATGATGGGCCTCTTCATGATATGAAAATAAAAAATCTAATCAGTTTTCTGTAACTTACAAAGATAAAGACCAACAGCTCCTCCTGCAGCAGCCACACAAAGAGCAGGAAGCCAAGTTCCTCTTCCTCCTTCTTCGGGTTCAGTGTTGCGGTTTGCACTCATTTCTCTCTACTAAGAGACATTTTGACTTAAAATAGTTCATAAAGCGTTTAAATAACATCCTACTGAGAACTAATGAAGATCAGGTGAATCAGTTTGTAACAGGCTTGACACCCAGGGAGTCTGTTCACGTTTTAACACTGTGTTCATTGTTTTCTTTGTGCATTTATTTCCTGCTTCAATTGGCTGATAAACAACAAAACGTCACATTTTAAGTTAAAACCCTTACCGTTTGAAGCTTTTGTTGAATTGAAAGTGGAGCTGATCAGCAGCCTGTGGTTCTTCCTTAAAATGAAGGTCTAGAAGGAAAACAAACGCCCAGATTTTAACTGTCGACCTGCCACTCCCCTCTGCTGCAGGGCAGGTTAGAGCGGGATTATATTTAATCTGGGAGACGGTTAAATTATTATTATTTTCTCTGAAATACAGCAAGCACCAAATGCAGTCTGTGTTTGTTTACCAAGTTAAATCAGGAGGACAATGGACTCAGAGATTTAAATTTATATTTAAGTTTATTTATATAGCAGGCTTTCACAGATATTTTTCACTAAAAATCCACAACCAAACAAAATGCACAGAAATATGCAACGTAGAAAACAGAAACCACACAGTCATAAATGTCAATCATAAAAGCCCAGTCTATCAAAAACTACTAAGAATTAAAATGTTTAACTTCATATACCATGTTGCTTTGGTTGCCTCTATCTTCGTAATTAATGAAAGCATCAGTGCTTTTTGTATTTACTGTGTTTGATTATTTGAGATATCCAAGTTTGACCAAAGAGCAAAAACAGAGGAAGGGAATAAATGGTAAATAACACAGCAGAACTAGAGGTTTTGAGCCGTCAATAAGTGTCTATAAAATGTTCCTCTATAGGCAAGAAGAATTGAACATTAACTCGGATAATAAAAACTTTGGTTCTTGAGATCCTGACAACCTGACAGTACGTAGACGTCTGCTTTGGCAAGACGAACTTCTTCATGACCAAACTTAATCAGCGCTGAAAAGTTTCATCCTCTAAAATCTGTGGAAACAAAGACAAAAAAAAATTTAATGCCTTGTAATTTTCATAAAGTATAAGCCACACAGATGAGATGAACCTTCATACTCACTTTTTTAATCGAATCTTGTTTGACATTTTCGTTTAATCTCTTCCTCCACTCTTCCAGCATCTTCCACATCAGGTCTCCATTTTTTCGTTTGTCTCCAGTCAACAGGTACGACAGACAGGAAGCACAGTGACGATCTCCACTGAAGATCGTATTTAGGTCTTGATTTGTTGGTATCCCAAAATAATTTAAGCCGCTCTCCCTCATCTTCTTCTCCAGCATCTCCCGGCGGTTCTTGGATGTGAAGTAGCTGCAGTAGAGATGCTGCCTTTCCACCAGCAGATCCTCCAAGTTATCCAGCTTTGATAACAGGAATAACGTTTTCCTGATTTCATAATTGTCAAGTAATAATTTTTCTTTGTATTCTGATGGATTTTCATTTTGATATTGTGCATCGAGAAACGATATAACATGAATGCATCGCATGTAGCCGGTGTTTCTCTGGAGCTTCACTTCCATCTCTTTAATCTTCCTCTTGGCTTCACGATTCTGCCACCCTGAGGAAACAAACAGCCATTTTTATAAACATTTAGGGAATCCTTTAGTATTCTGGCTTAAAAACTACCTTAGCAGTAGTGATAGCTCTACTTGGTGATGTAAAGCTGGTTCTTAACAGACTAAAAACTGGTGAATTCAGAATACTTGAGGGTTATTCAGGTGTATATACTGTGGACAAAGGTATATTTAATTGAAATTAATAGAATCCTTATCACTTGTATCCCATTGGTCATATTGCTAATCAATTATTTTACACAGCATCAAGGTGAAAATGACTTTCAGAGAAACCAACCAGTTTTATTACAACAAAGATACAGAGTTTAATCTGACATGATCCGTCAATGATGTTATCATTATGAACTCTTGGTATGTAATTAAAACATGTAATGAGTTTATTTTAACTTACAGAGGAAACCAGAAACAGCTGCTGCTGCCACACAGAGAGCAGAGCTCCAACTTCCTCCCCCTCCTGTTCCTTCATTGGGTTCAGAGTTCCTGTTTCCACTCATTATTCCTCTAAAAAGAGAGATTTTGATCTGAAATAGTTCAAAACATCCTGCTGAGAATTGATAAAGATCAGATGAATCGAGGTTAAATTAATAAATCAAGGCTTATCAAGGCTTTTCAAGGCTGAACTCTGCTAATTTTAACATGAGCTTTTATTATTGTGCATTTATTGAATATAGATAGCTTTAATTTCTTGATTAAACAACAAATACACTCACATTATCTAGTTATACTCTAACCCAAGTTATTTAAACTTTCCTCCAATTCAATAAACAATTTGCAGATCAACCCACGTTAACAAGCATAACCACCTTGGCATTAATTTCCAAAAATAAACCGTAGTTCACAGTACAAACCCTCATTTAAAAACTTACTGAGCAAAGCTTTTGTGGTACCGAGTGTAGAGTCGATCAGCTCCCTTTGCTTCTTCCTGATTAAATGTACCCTCCACATTTCCAGGAAAATCAGTCCAACCCATCTGGTTTTAGCAGGTGGTTCTGCTGCAGAACAAGTTAGACCGGGACCGAATTCATGAATACGAGGCTCAACTTATTTCCTTTCTGAACACAGAAATACAAATGATGTCTGTTTTGGCTTACCTGGGTTAAATCAGAAGAATAAATGACTCAGACCTGGACTTATCCTGGTATTTAAATAAGCAAATGTTTATTTACCCAACTATTGTTTAGGTAAAGCTGAGAGTACAGAACGACCTCCAGAGAAATTAAAGTTGAGATCAAGATACCTTAAAGTCAGTTTGCACCATCCATTGTTGTTTCAGCCTAATTGGACTTAATGGGAGCAAATCAAATCATAAAACGTGAGGCTGGACTGAACCACAATGCCGTGAAGCTTTTTGGAGAAAGTCTTTTGGACATGTGACACAAAACTTAAGCTTTTCAGCTCTTTGTTCAGAGAATGAATGAAGCAGACCAGGAAAAGGCCACTGTCCCGACTGTAAAGCATGAAGGAAGGTTTCGTTCTGGCTGCTTTGCTGCAGCCGACTCAGGGTGTTTTCATCTGCATCAAACTGTCCAGGCATTCTGGGGAGAAATGGGCCGACCAGTTACACAAAGTTTGGTCTCAGCTGCAGTTCATAGGTCTTTCATGGGACAATGACCCAAAACAGCAAAACACTTTCTCATCTTGTTGGAGATGTTTAGTACATCCAGTAGAGGGCGTCAGCGACATCTTAGGTCGGTGCACAAATGTGACATTTGAAATAATTACATCCTCTCCCTTTTCTTATTTAAATGTAATTCTTCTGTTTGACTGTAGGAAACCACATTGACTAAGTGTGCAACACAAACTTTTAGTCCCAGGAACCAAATCTGGCTAATTTAAACCATTTGCAGGCCACAAAGACCTTTATTTCAAAGGTCGGTGCACAAATGTGCACCGACCTTTGACTATTTCAAATAAAAGTTGAAATAATACTTTTATAGAGTAAACTAAATAAACTCTATTATACTTTTATGTTGAGATGCACCAGTTTGAGTCATTAATAACTGATTGAGGCAGGAGAAAAACTAATAGTTTCAAACAGTTTTAGATGTATATGGAAGTCTAAAGCCTGACCCTAAAAAATAAACAACCACTTTTTTAAATCTAATTATTAAATGAAGCCCTTTTTTGTTTCTTAATCAACGTTTTACTGACGTTGTGCTTTTTCCAACTAGCCTGATGAGGACAGAGTGTGTAAAGTTGTTTTCCTCAGCCTCTGATTTTAATGTCAACATGTTCAAGGATTATAAAAAAATGTTTTTATTGCTCAGACAATGATCCACAGGTCAAATATCTGACAACGTTAGAAAAAACTAAAGGATCCGACATCAGAACCAGGATAAAAGTCCAACACAACCGTTGATTCTGAACCACCTGAAGCAACAATGTCATGAAACCACATCTGCTGCTTCTGGTGGCGTTGAGGAAGATCAGGATGAAGACGATGCTGTGGACGGGTTTCCAGTGTATGTGAGCAGGAAGTGATCCAGACTGTAGACGGTTCCCCAGCCGTCAGCAGGGCTCATGCTGATGAAGTCATCCAGGTTCATCTGACTCTCTGAGGAGGAGAGGCGTCAAACCAGTGACATCATCATCATCATCATCATCATCACAGAAAACACGCAAGTGACTGTGTAGAGATCTGGAGCAATAAGTACAAAACTTAACTACATAAAAAAGAGAAATAAAAAATCTATAAGGTGGGATATTTATTAACATGGTTTTTGTAAAACCTGAATTATTTAAATTTATTGACATAATGAAACTATAGACGACTCCAATTTTGTACAAAGCCAAAAATAAAAAATTACTGAAAAAACCTTCAAAAACTATTTAAGACTAAGGAGCAAATTTCCTATTTAAAATATAGAAAAAAAACTTTAGTGCATCAGTAAGTTATGTTTGGACAATAAAACTTGTCCAAACATAAAACTGTTAAAATTATTTTATAAACATATAATTATTGTTAGATATAGTATATAAAATTGTTCAGTTATTGTTTTTGTTATTGATGCTAGTTTTTCTTTTGGTGATATTTAAAGTAGTAATGATTGTTTTTGCCACTGTAATTAAAATTAATTAGACACTAAATTGATGGCTTAACCATTAAATACGGGTTTAGTTCTTATATGTACGGATTATACATGTAGTAAATCTAAATACATATGTAAAGAGTGGGAGTATTGATAAATTTATTCAACTTTCTTGAATATGTCAAACTAAAGCTTTGACATTATGCTTCATGCTGCATCTCTATTCAAAACATAAATAAACCCAGAAGGAAGACCTTCTACCTGCCGTCTGGATGGGGGCGTACAGAGGAGGAGGCATCTTCCAGGTTCCATCAGGGTTCCTCATGTGAGATCGATCAGACGCGAAGTTCAACAGGAAGCTGTCAGCAGGAATCACACGCAGCTTCCTGTCACAGACACCAGCAGACATTACTGTGGCACCATCAGAGATGTGTGACCTTCATCTTCCTAATTGCTGTTATAAATTCCCTGTACTGTTTGTTAGCTGTAAATGCCTCTAAGCTGGAAAGCCAGCCCAGTGCTTTTCAAAGTGAGGGCCACCAAGGTATACTAGCGGGGCTCAAAAAATAGAAGAAATTTAAAATTTCAAATATTTTTGCTTTTTTTTTATTTTTATTTTTCATAAAATCAAATATATTTTTCAATCATTGTACATGTTAAAATAATGTATTGAAATGTAATTTACTGTGCTAATCTTTCCGATTGGCTGCCAGTTAGATTTAGAAACTTCGTCCAGCATGACATGACAAAGGTAACCCTTGGCTTATATTAGCGCAGAAATGAGAACAATTCAAGTAGCAAAGAAACATTAACTGCAATTAGCGTTGAAATACAGCGCCTCATTAGCATACCAAAGCAATATTTAGCGATCGTTAACGGATCGTTATGACCCACTTTAATCACAAACGATATGAACGTAATGGAAGAATAACTGCTTCATACATAATTTCCTAAGGACCCCTTAGCTGCCCAACAAGCGCCTGATGTAAAACTATTTATTTTTTACACCAGTATTTAACAAAAACAGACAGTAATACTAGGGAATTTATAACAGCAGGTTACCTGTGGTACTCTGGTCGGATGTGGCGGTCCGAGCGGAAGGCCATGGCTCCGTAGAGCCGCAGGCTGCAGGGAAACGACAACACAGAGTCCAGATCGTAAACCAGAGAGTCCGACTGAGGGCGCACCTGAAGCAGGATCACATGGTAGTCCTGAAACACGCAGAGATGCAGTTAATGACGCCAAAACAAAACAGCATCATCAGTCAGGGATTAAGATGTGGAGGAAACAGACCCAGATCACAGGCTCGTCGCCATGTCCGGATTTCTGCTTCCACAAAGGAATCTGAGGGAAAACAGAGAACATCATCAGCTTCAGAGGAAAATCAGCTGCTCTAAAAGTTTCAGGACCGAGACAGTCAAAAAATATATTAAAAAATTGCTCAAGATCCATTTTTTATTCTTTGGCGTTCACTCAGTTTGAGTCTTTTATAATGACAGGTATGGAGAATATTTGTAGTTTGTTTTTACTTTACAATATACAGCTCTGGAAAAGTAAAAGACCACTTAAAATGATCAGTTTCTCTCACTTTACTTTTTATTAGTATATACTAAGGTATATATGTTTAAGTGCAATCAACATTGACATGTCTCAGAATTTCCAAGTAATTTAGAATTTATCTGCAGAAAATGAGAAATGATCAAAATAAAAAAGACGCAGACCTCAAATAATGCAAAGAAAACAAGTTCATATTTATTTTGAAATTACAAACTAATGTTTTAACTCAGGAAGAGTTCAGAAATCAGTATTTGGTGGAATAACCAGGTGGTTTTCAATGGGGTTCAATGATGTGGACTATTCATTTTTTTCCAGAGCTGTATATATTTTTCTTGTTCTTATTGATATATTGCTTTATTTAGTTGAATGAATTGTACAGCACTATGATCAACATCCGTTTCTTTATGAGCTGTATTAAATTAAATTTTTTAGGGTTTTGTTATGAAATCTAACCTAAAAGGTGGCTTGGAAAAATATTTACACCCAGCTTCAATTGTGATGTTTTTCAGTATTTAAAAAAAGGAACCACCTCCTGCAGATGGTGGTTCTACAATCTGCCCCACATTTTTCAGATATTTATTAGCATTAAAAAAAAACACTTGCTTGTACTTGCCAGTAATGTTAGTAAATGTAAAAAACAACAAAAAAAACCCTGATCTTTATATCTCTCTATATCCGAGTGACAAAAGTTAGAATATCAACAGAAAGTCTTCAAATAATCACAATCTTATTCATTTTATATAATTATTACAAGAAAGTAAATACAGTTATTGATAACTGGATAAAGATTGCTTTAATCTCAACAAGTCTCTCACTAACTGGCTTATAAGGAATCTACATTCAGTATTAGTAGAGGTTCATATTTATCCCGAGCTTCTCACCATCCGTTTGTCATTAGAGATAAAAACGACAAACAGCTGTTCCAGTGGAGCAGTTCTCTCTTTCTGAACAAACTCGCACAGCTTCCACACATTTTCTTCACTGCAAAACAAGAACAGAAAATACGAAAATCAACAGGAAAATCCAGGCTAATGAAATAATGACACCTACAGGACAACGGTTCAGCACGTTTTTAAATAAACCTGTAAAAGTTGGAGAAAATACACCAAAATACAAAAAGCATCAGTTTTTTAGACCTGATAAGAAATATTACATTACAAAATAAGTTAACTACAGCTCGGATATTAATTGATTTATTTAAAACCAACACTTGTTTATGTCCTTTATACTTATTTACATTCGAATATCAATCCCCCCAATTAGCACTAGCATAAAGCACAATCAAATAAATCAACATGCAAGCGATCTATTTTTAAAGTATAGCGGTTGTTTTAATCATATTTACCAATAACAACTGGTGTAAACACAGTTTTCGCGGATCGGTGTGATTCTGTGTACTGTCGTCATGGTCTGGTGTTACACCAGAAAAGGTCCGCCGGAAACAAGCTGCGACTTCACATAAAGCTTTCAAACTAAAAGTTCCTAACTGAGGTTTACAAGCTTTACAATCCAAAGGCATTTATTCCTTCAGTCAACAACAAAAAAAATACATTTTACTACAGGAAACCTGTTTGAAATTTTAAAGAGCAATATTTTTATTCCTATTTTTAGATTTTAATAGAAACATTTCTTTTAAATGAGCACATTTTCTTATACATGTGATAAAGCAATCCAAAAAAGTACATGTACTGTAAATAATATAAAAAGGGATCTGAACTCTATTTCCATTATTATTTTTTTAAAAAGCTGCCTTTAGTAAAACAAAATGAAACCCAAAATCACCAGACTGCTATAACACTTTGTACCTTACGATGTTAAATATTAACATTAATAACTAGTTTTCTGCACTAAATTGTCAAAGATCCCAATAAATGTGGGTTCCTTTTGTTGAATAATTTTCATTCAGTCAGTAAATTGATTTGCTCCGATAAGGGTCAGAATTGAACAGTTAAACAAAATGGTGGATTGGTTCTGATTTGTTTTAAACCCCACTGAATCTGTTTTGGTGGTTCAAAACAGATTTTTCTGCAGATTAAAACAACTGAACATGAAGAGTAAGAATGTTATATTTTATTGAGTACAAACGAACACAAAAACTACAGGAAAGGACCTCCTGACTGCTGTATCCTAGCAACCAGTTAGATCTGGTTGCTAGGATACAAGTAGGGCGGAAGAGATCCCTGCCTCTGAAATAAAGGGCCGGTTCTCAGGTGAAGAGTCTGATGGTGGCGTCGGCGCCGGACGAGAACACCCAGGGCTGTGTGGGGTGAAAGGTCACGTCCAGGACGCCAAGGTCATGCGTGATCACATGACCCCGGAGAACTTTGACTGGGACAATCAGCGGGTTCTGCAGCAGATCGCTGAAAGAGAAAAGAAAAGCTGAAACATATTGATCTTTAAACAGGTGTGTGGCATGTGAGCAGGCGGAGGCGTTACTTGTAGACGGTTCCATGGCAGACGATGACCGATCCGTCGTCTGATGCCGAGGCGAACAGCGGGTAACCTCTGTGGTACGCCACACTCCTCACCGCCTTCTTGTGATGCCTGACGGGCAGGAAGAAACCGAAGCGCTCAGTATATATAAAAACACCAAAACAAAATATAAAACCTACAATTAAACCATTCAGTCAAACTTCTATTTATATACATGAATTCCTTACGCACGGGAATACATTTCAAATGTTTTATATCTGATAATTCAGATAAACTTAAATAACTTAAAGTTAAATAAACCCAAAATGTTTATAATTAGAGCTGTGCTAATATTTATTCTAGTAACAGACTATTCAATCGGTTTTTTTTTTATAACTAATTTGGTAATTAGACATTCTGCTGATTTTTTATTTAACATACTTCAACTTATGCAACATTAGAAATGCATAAAAGTGCAAATAAATGTTCAATTTCCTTTGAAATTAAACCAAAAACATTTTATTGCCTAAATAGCAATAATGTATCAGAAGTTTGTTTTTAAAATAGAGAATAAATATACATAAGATAAAATGGAAAGATAAAAGCAAACAAGCATTTAAAAAAATACATTAAGCCTCTGTGTATTAATTATTCATACACAGAAGCATAAAGCATATTTTAAATGCTTGTTTGCTTTGTATATTTATTCTGAATTTTTATATATTTATTTTTTAAGCTCTACTAATATTGAGTTAAACACAAAAATACCAATGCGATTGTCTTACGATGTATCTGTGTGCAAATCATAATAAATTGTATTTTATTCTGATCCTTTATTGTACGATTGGTCATTTGTGGAAAAAGATGCATCTGCATCTTTTTTCCTTTTTTTCCTAAAAAAAAGGAAAAAAAGAGTGACTCAATGTCATGTAATTTACTGTTAGAAAACTAGAATCATGGATGATTCTAGTTTTCTGAATCAATGTATGATTCAGCTGGAATTATTTTTTATAAAGTGTCTTCAGACGACATTTGTTGTGAACTGGTGCTGCATAAATAAAATGAACTGAACTGAAAGTACTAGTAAAACTTTCTGAAAACATAACTATCACAAACAAAAACCTGAAATGTGTCAGTGTGTTCAATTCATTTTTAATTCTGAGCTAAAGTAATATTATATATAGTTAACTAACAAGTCCCTTAAAATGAAAAACCTTAAATTATTGAGATGAATTTGTTCATTAATGCCTAGATCATTAGCGATAATAACGTACCGCAGCATCTTGTACGGTTTGGTTGAAAGGTCGAGGTCGAACCAGCTCAGTCTGCAGTCGTAGCTCCCACAGATCACATGATCACCTGCAGACAGACAGGTGAGACTCAGGCTCTGCCCCCAGCAGTGACACTGGACTGAACAGAACCTGTCCACCTACCTCCAGAGTGAACGGCGATGCTGGAGATCCACTTGGAGTTGGCCTGGAGCTTCTTGGTCATTTCCTGCTTCACCAGGTTGTAGATCCGGACCGACCGCTGCGTCGCCACGAAGAAGTAGGGCCTGATGGGGTGGAAGGACACAGCCTGGACCAGGCCTTTGTTCCTCCTGAAGGGGTTCTGGCTCCGCCGACGGCTCAGCTGGTGGATGAACACCTGCATGTGGCTGGAGTGGTCCGGCATCACCGACGCCAGGTAGTCTCCTTTGCTGTGCCACGTCACCTGGTGGACCGGCTGAGGAGACGCATTCTCTCCGTTAGTTCCCTTTAAAGCTGCAGTATGCGACTTTTATCTAAAAATGTTGTTTTTAGATAAAACATTTCTATGTTGTTTATCTAAAAACATAGATAACATGTTTATCTATGTTGTTTTAGATAACATTATCTAAAAATGTTGTTTTTACATATTTGTTGAAAATGTCAGTATGTTGTCAGTTTAATATGACGCAGACCAAAAACAACCAATCAGAGCCAGGAGGCGGGTCTAGGCGCTGTCAATCACGCTCATGTACTCGGTACTTAATGTGAAGAAACAACTTGCCATTACAGGAAAACTATATCTGCTGTTATTGGTGGCTATGCTAACTAGCTTTAGCATTCATAGGAGTGCTAAGACCCACCTCCTGGCTCTGATTGGCTGTTGGAGAATGCACAGGAGCTTGATTTTTTTCGCAGACCATCAATCTCAAACCACACTGTCATCACAATGTTACATACTGCAGCTTTGAATCATGGCTTTAAATCTATTCATGGGAATCATCTCACCTTGGGATGTTGGATTTTGAGGCGGATGCCCTGATTTAGCTCCTCCCCCTCCGTTTCTGACCAAACTACAGGCTGAGACCCTTCAGAGGGCCCTTCCTCCTGCTGGGCAGAGAGAAGCCTCTCTGACGCTGAGATGACCTGTTTATCGGCCAGAGCTGGAGACAAGATCAACACCGCAGAGTCCCTAAAAGAACCAACAAGAACAAGATGTGAGACATAGGGCTGGACAATAAATCAATAACAAAATATGTTGTTATACGCAATGTCTGATAGAATATTCAATAATTTCACTGATTTCAATCCAGAAACGCAAAGCATTCTGGGGGATGTAGGCAGAGGAAAGGTTTTAGCTGCTTAACCTCTCACTGCCAGCTCAGCGCAAAGTTGGTGAAATCAACTGACTCTCTCTCTCTGTGGTTACCTAGCAACTCACTCATTCTATGGTTACCTAGCAACTCACTCATTCTATGGTTACCTAGCAACTCACTCATTCTATGGTTACCTAGCAACAGTCTGCTGAGTAACTGGCGCAGCAGCAGTTTAAGGTTTCACCACCGTGCCTCAAAACTGCTTAAAAATAAACAACGTTGTGGAGTGAAAACTGGATAAAACAGGAAAGGTCACATCAATAGTTTGTCAGTATTTCAGATATTTAAAACAAAAAAACTAATCAATAACTATCAATATCAACTGACATGAAGCGCTTGTGTCGTGCTACATTTTTTCAGCCAAATTATCCAGTTCTTGTGAGACGCGTAGGGGATCAGACGGAGCGTCTTTACGCTCTGAAAACAGAGACGCTTACACAGTGACAGCCACGAGGCAGAGCGACGGGTTCGGGTTCCAGGCAACGCTCTTCACGGCTCCGCCCACCTGGACCGTCTTCAGGCAGCGAGACGAACACACCTCCCACAGCCGGACCGAGCCGTCGTCACTGCCTGCAGACACAGCAAACGACTGATTTTATTCAAGAATATATTGTTCAGTCAGCATGCACATTTTCATTTTACTAGGCTCGTCATTAAAAAGTGATGGATTTTACCAAAAGTTTGCATCACTTAATGTCAGAATACTTTAAAGTTTTGTCTGGTGAGGGTGAACTTAGATAACTGTATGTTCGTATGTTTGAGAGAAATCTTTTATATTTTAACCTAAAACTTGGACGTCATTTGGTGTGACTATTTGCCTTATTACTGTTTTATTTCTGTCACATTTTATTGTCTGTTCTACACAAATGAAATGAAATAAATACAAATGCATCAAAATCCAAACAATAGCACGTTACAGACAACATTAAGGCTTTAATAATTAATGCTGTATGATTTTGTTTGACAGGAGGAGTTGTTACCTGAAACGAGCCACTGTCCTGATGGCGACACGCTGATGGAGCGAACCAGGCCGCTGTGACCTCGATACACCTGGACACAGAAACATGCCAAGGTAAAGATTGAAACGAGGCCTGCAGTTATCGATTATTCTACTGGTTATTCTGACGATTAACTGGTTTGTCGGATAAAAACAATTGGACCACTTTGCTGATTTTTAATGCAATATTAGAAATACATTTAAAAATCTAAATTCAATTCTTTTTTTAAATAAAAAAATATTTTACTGCCTAAATGCAACAAAGCATTAATTTAGTGAATGCTTGATAACTTGTAGCAAATTATGAATCTGCAGCTAAAAAATATACTTCTAATATCAAAATGAGAAAAGTTGACTTATCAATACATTATAGATGATCTGTAGATTATTTTTGGATTAAATGATTAATTATTGGGCAGCAAAAGGTGATTAATAGGATTTTTAATCGCAAAATTTGAACCAGATGAAGCTAAAACTGCTACTTGAGGAGTTTTGGGTAGAGAACATATTTATACACAAATAAGTTTTTTTATTTTAAATGAATAAAGTTTATATTTTTGTACATTTTTTGGTTGGTTACTGCTTAAAGTTAGTTGTTTTTTCAACAATAGCCTTTTTTTTTAATCGCCTGTTAATGACTAATCAGTCACTAAATTAATAGATGATCATTTCAATAATCGATTAATCGATTCCGCCGAAGTTGAAAGCATCTAATTTTTGCATCTTTTACGTTTTGTTTTTATTTTACCAGAGCCTGGGTTGTTGGAAACGGCTGCAGGTCCTTTGGTTTGGGAAGTTTGGGGATCAGATCTTCTGGGTTGACGTTCACCTGCAGGAAGACGGGGAATCGTTAGTGCCACAAACCGGCTCCACCTGCTGGACGGAGGAGTAACGAACAGGTGGTCACCCTCATCTTCCTCTGCCGGGGACACAGGTAGAGGTCGAGGCAGCGCTCAAACCTCTCGTGGATGAACCGAGAGAACGCTGGAACCTGACGGAGGCTGGGATACTTTTTGGGGATGAAGGGCAGCTTGCGGTCAGACGGGTCCTGCTGCTCCCAGAGAGCTTTCTGTGAATGGAGAGAGGAAGAAACAGACACGAGTCAGGATCATTTATACAGGACAATTCAGAAACAAACAAACATCACATTTTGGCAAACGCCATAGTCAAAATCGTCAAATATGTTGGTCAATGTTCCTCTTACTACTAATCAAAAGCAACTGAACAGGAGAATTTTTAGTAGAGATCTAAAGGGTCTCAGTGTTTCGGCTGTTTTGCAGTTTTCTGGAAGTTTGTTCCAGATTTGTGGTGCATAGAAGCTGAATGCTGCTTCTCTACGTTTGGTTCTGGGGATGCAAAGCAGAACCAGAAGACCTGAGGGGTCTGGAAGGTTGCTATGACAACAGTATTTTATAGTCTAATCTCTGAGCTACAGGGAGCCAGTGTAGAACTGGGTGATGTGCTCTAACTTCCGGTTTGGGATTAACTGATTTATTGCTTATTGCCGTTGGTCTTAGCAGGAGACCAACCTCCTCGTCTGTGAACATGAACTCCGGCGGAGGGTTGTAGGATTCCTCGTGACCCGGCAGAGGGATCTTAGGAGCCGGCAGGTGCATCTTGTGTTTGGCCAGAATGGACGAGTCCTCATTGGCCCACAGGTCGTAGAATCGCCCCCTGCTGTCGTCCTGGACCCGCCGAGGTTTGATCCAACCCATTTTGATGGCGTGAACCAGTTTGGAGACCTGCAGGAAGGTGAATTCAAACATTTTAGAGACGTGAGAGGCTGATAAAGTATTCGTGTATTGGTGGTTTTTACCTTCTCCTTTTCGATGAGTGAAGGGATGAAG
Source organism: Poecilia mexicana (assembly GCF_051168715.1). Classification (NCBI taxonomy): domain Eukaryota; kingdom Metazoa; phylum Chordata; class Actinopteri; order Cyprinodontiformes; family Poeciliidae; genus Poecilia; species Poecilia mexicana. Next base: position 20,874,168 of record NW_028263380.1, on the reverse strand, counting down.
CTGCGCTTATCTGCAGGTCTGTTTGTGACTGGATGAATCATGACGTCATTACTGAAGAACTCCACTGTGGGCTGAGGACGAAGCAGAGCTGAGAGTCAGCAGAAATATCACAAAACTGTTATCTTGTTTCTTGTAAAACTTAGATTATGTAAGTGTATTACAAGACCTGTTGAAGAAGTTCATAATTATTCTGATGCTGTATTATTATTATTATTATTATTATTATTATTGTTATGGGTCAGGAAAGTTCCTTGTCCTGTTGTGAAAGTCAATTTGTAATTATTTTGTTTTTATTTGTTGGATGTTTAGCTCTGTAAAGTGAACAGACATGTTAATATGTTTTCTTTTATGAGTTTACAGTGTTAGCTGGAGTTCCTTGGAGATTTGTTTTAGAACAACAAACAGGAAATTTTCTGCTGCTTTGATTTTCTGCTGCTTCATGAATGACAAAACGAAGGTTTAATGATCTTGTGTTCGTTCTTCATTTTGTCTTCTAGCCATTGACAGGAATTTAAATATTGTTTTTCTACTTCTTTACTTGTTTTAGCATTGTGTTTTTTTCATTTTTAACTTGTGTATAAAAAAGTTAAAGCTTTCAATATCAGGTTTTTTATTACATATTTCTGATAATTACTGTCAGTAAGTGATACATTTCATTAAACTGAGATAAACTCACTTCTTCCTCCTCTTTTACAAACAGAAAAGTTTTGGTAAGCTAATTATTTTGTTATTGGATGTGTTTGCACATGCTTCCTCTTGTCCTACTTGTTTGAGTAGTTTTAAAATTTGAAGTAAACAAACATCAATACCTCGTACTCATTGAAGTTAACGTCTCCAAACTGTCCTTTTTGCAGACGGTTCACCAACTCGATCTGCTCCTCCGACAGCACGATGTCGCTCGCCGTCTTCTTGTCGTGAACAGTTTTCCTGTTTAGAAAAGCATCATCATGACTTCCTGTCTGAAACTACGAGGAAAACAGACAGTTTTCATCCTTCCTGTTCCTACCAGTAGTCGGGATTCTCCATTTTGTCCAAGAAGTCATCAAGCTCGTCCTTGTTCCTGATCGGCTTGAAGATCTTCTTCCCGTCTAAATCGTAGCCGACGTGAGGGAAGTCTTTGTACCACTCCATGGGGATGTTTCCCACCGTGTTCCTGATGTCCTGCAGGACGATTCACAGCGTTCACACACTTTTCCCACAGTAAAACACAAACACGTTTCAAGCATTTTCAAGATGAGTTTTCAAAATTTTCCAGCACTACACTTTGGAAATAAAAAAACAAATAAATACATTAAAGATGACAATTTCAATTCATCATTATGTGACACCATAAATAATTGTTAACGTATGTCAGTTTATATGCAATAAAACTGCTTTAATGTGTTTAAAAAAGTGTAGTTCAGATCTGATAATAAAAAAGTTGCATTAACTTGAGAGTATGTAGCAGATTATGAATGAACCGTCTGAGAAAACAAAAACACTCGAGATCACAGAGAGCGTCTGATTTTCAAAAACTCGTCCCACCTCCTCGTCTGACGTGTCATGGTCGTATTCGTCTTCCTTCTTCACTTCATCTCCTCCTTCCTTCTTCTTGCTCTTTTTCACAGTCGACTGAAAAGTACCACAGCAGCCAATCAGGTGAGCTGAACAGGTGAGTCTCTACCAGCCAATCAGCAATCAGGTTCATCAGGGGTCTGAAACATTTACAATCTAAAGAGCAAAATTTCCCCTTAGTTCTACTAACAAACTCCTTTAGAGCTGCTAATGTGATATAATCTGTTTAGGCTATTTTCAAGTAATATAATGGTCAATAACCACCATTTAAATTTTTTTTTCAATATATAGTTTCCACTGTAATATGAAAAATAGTTCTAAAAATGACACTTGGTAACGTAATTAGTCAATGAATAAACAGCTAAAAACGGCATTTTTTAAAACTGTACCTAATATTTAAAAACATTATTTGTTTTCTACACTACGTGCAAAACACACACAATCTCACCAAGTAATTTTATCTAATTTCTAGAGTAAATATTTTAGCTCACTTGAAATAAGACAAAACTAACAACTTTTCAGTAGATATAGAGGTTTGTTTAAACTAAACAATTCCTTATTATTGATGAAAATGTACAAGTTTTACTAATAAGACATTTTTCCCATAAGTTAATTTATCTGCCAAAGGAATTAGTACTTTTTCATTCTGGTCCTGTTCATCCTCCTCATCCTCATCATCATCATCAGATCCTCCATCGTCTCCCTCCTCTTCCTCTTCGTCAGGGTCACTCCCAGAATCCTCCAGGCCTGAGTAGACGCTCTCCTCGCTGTCTGATAAATCTTCATCTTCTTCCAAAGATTTGTTGTTCAAATTGAAGAGCTGAGGAGCAAAAGGACATTTAACACCAAACTCCAAGACGAAATGTAGTAAACATCTTAAAGGGTCAGACATGTTAAAAAAGCACCAAGAAACCCTAAAATCCCCCCCTTTTTTCCCCCAGATCAGTGAAAGCAACATATTTACTACAAAGCTAATAATGAAGGAAGATGTTTTAAAGTAACATTTTAGTATCAAGGCAGTTTTAAAAATAAAGCCAGAAGTGAGAAGATATTGAAATAAAAACTATTTTCAGCAAAAAGTCTGTGGTTCCTTCAGGCTGCAGCAGAGCAAGAGAGAGCAAGACTTAACAGATAACATGAAAGCTACATTAGAGTTGCTTTGTTTTATCCTTTTGAGGTTTCAATCTGTCGTAGATAGTTACTCTGTTCTTAAACTGCTTTTATATAAAATACTTTTTTTTACTCAGTCTTACTGGAGGGATATTTGTGTGTACATGTAGACAGTGCTGCTCAAATCAACAATGTTGTATAAAGTTGTTGTTTGCAGGTGATTTCATGTTATGCTTAATTAGAGAACAGGTTATATTTAGCATTACAGATGTTGTGCATTTTATTTGTAAGGTGTCCAAAACTGTTTTATTTGATGTTGGGGAATAAACTTTTACGTGGGCTGTCATCTCTTACAGCAGTTTCCCGGTATAACTTTAATAAACTCTGTTCGGTTAAAGGTCACGGCCCGGTCTGCAGCTCGTAAAGGATTAAATATGATCCTTTAAGAGATTTGATCAGAACAGAAAACTGTCTCCTTTTCTTCAACCTCAAACAATCCCTCAACTGTTTTGCTTCGCCTTCTGTGTTAGCATATGCTAACAGCTAGCCACCGGGTCCTGACCAGTTCACCCAGTTCGCCTCCTCTTCCTCCGGCTGCCTGTCAGTGAGAGTCTCACCTGATCCTCCTCCTCCTCCTCGTCGTCCTGTTTACTCCTCTTTTTGTTCGTTTTCTCCGTTTTCTTCATCCCGGCTCTCTGTTCGGCTTTCTGCACGTTTCCTCTGCTCGCCTCCATTGAACCACGTGGGAAACCTCCGGGTTCAGAGGTTACGCGGCGGAAGTCGAAGAATGGTTTATTTCTGGCGCCACCCTCTGGTCAGATGCAGGAACTGAACGGAAAAGCTCAAAATACTAAAAATAGATCTTGAAAAATAAATCTATTTCACTATTAAGTTTTAATTTAAGAAACCGTGTTCGTCTAACGAGGGATGAAGAGTCGAATTATGATAATTTAGTTCATATAATTTATTTTATTCATAAATACAGTTTCCTGAAAATTACATCATCAACATTTTAAAATTAATTTAAGTGCTTAAACATTACAACACAAAAACCCAATTTTGTACCAGATATGTTAATATCTTAAGCTAAGATTTAACATTTCTTTGGTATTTTCAATATTTGCTGCTTTATTTTCATCACACTATGCAGTTTTATGTGACTATTCATGGATTTAAAAAAAGAAGAAGAAAATAAGTTTTGGACCTCAAGAAGCAGATTCATTACTTTTATCATGCTGTGAAACTTTTTCTCTGCTAGTTCTCACTAGGTGTATATAAATTTTGTGTAATGTATGACAAAGTCCATGTCGAGATCAAAAATTCTTCAAAAATTCCAGATTCTGGAATCAAAACAATGGTTAAAAAATAAATCAACTACCTGGTCAAATAATTACATGAAATAACCTATTTTAACTTCTCAAGATTTAGTAAATTCAACTTACTCTTTTCAGATGACTGAATCATTTATAACTGTTAAGATCATTACTCAGAGAAAAGTAGTATTTGTTTTCAAACCAAATAAAACTAAATGCAGATAAACTAAAGTGTTAAGTGGACCAGAAAGCATACTTGCAAAAATTTAAAGTAAAAAGTCATTTTTGCTGATTTTTTCTTATTAATCTGATATTTGAAAAGCTATATTAAACATACTAATATATGATGTAATAAAGATGTCATTTTACTGAATTGATCTTGCACTAAAACCTTATTAAGCAACGCTTTTACTACAAGTACTTATGTAGATATGTATGCAATAATTTAATGTCAGGTTTAGCTGTAGATCTTACTTACAGTTCGTTATTAACCCTCTATGGCATACCGTTGCCCTCAGGCAACAAACCACAAATCTGTCCCTCACGTTGCTCCTTTGTGTTATTTTTGGGGTTTGATGATTTAAAATACCTCCAGACACATTTCTGTCCAAATAAAATAGGTATTGAGGTCCATGTGACCTTTTATTTAGAAGAGCAGCAGTCCTTTTCATGAAGCGAAGGTGCATGCTACACCTTGCCTCCTACCTGTAAGTTATACATCACTTTTCTTCATGTTTAAATTTGGGACACTCTAACTAAAAATATTTTCATATCTGTGAATATGTAAAGAAGCATTATAGATCATTTCAAGACAATTTTTTAAATTATTTATATGCAAAAACTGTGTTTTTTTGTTTGTTGCCTCAGGGCAACATTGTGCAGTTAGGGCCCTTTTGCTCAGACAATATTATTCTAATGTGATGATATTCAATTGATTACAAAATAATTATCAGAGCCAATTTTTTTACTTTATTATTGACTAACAGCAACAGGAGATGGATGCAAGGTCATTTCATGGACAAAATGTGCATGGTTCATAAACTGGGGTCATTTCCAATGAAAACATGAAGATCCATTGTAAAACCATTATTTCATTGTTTGTTTATCCTCAAAACTGACTTCAGTCCCAAAGGGTGAAGAGCTGGTCATCAATGAACAAATGGCCCCATTCCAAGGCAGGTAAAGACTGAAGCAATACCTGCCAAACCCAAAAATATGGGTTTGCAGGGAACTTCATATGGCTGGTGCAGATGGTGTTCCTTACAACCTATACAGAGCGAGTTGTGCAACCACCAAATCTACCAGATATGGGAGCTGATGAAAATATTATCCTGTGCTTGGCTCAAATTCTAACAAAGAATCAGAACTACAAACTTTTATAAAAAGAACCTGCAGCCCTAACTATAGTGACTGATGTGAATCTGGTCACTACAACCCATAGATAATCAGATAAACAGGTGGTGATTCCCAGGTACGCCAATAATCAAGTGTCAAAAATGTGATATACACTTTTTTCACATCAGCAAGCAATTCCTTCCTGATGTTTAACATATAATGGGGAAAAAGACTAATTTCAACATCCTTAGTGATTCTAACTCTGCCAAACATACACATGTACAAACACACAAATGCTCGTTTTAGTAATTTGCTCAAATGTACCATTCATTAATGAAAGTTAGTCGTTTATTTTATATTTGGTGAGTTGGAACCATGTCTGATTTATTTTTGTCAAAAAAAGTGTTTTTATGAATATAGTTTTTGTTTGATTTGTATTTAATTTCTCATAATCACTGTAGAAAACTTTGCATTTTAGACCCCTTGTAGCACAATGTTGCCCTGAGGCAACAAACCCAAATCCGGTTCCGGGAGGCATCAGGGTCCAATTTTATGATTGATATGTAATTAAGGGCCAATAAGCTCCCATAAAATGCAGGAAAATATTTTTTCCCCAAAAAAACAAAAAGTCATGCCATAGAGGGTTAAGGTTTATGTTAAAAATATTGATTATTGCTTATTTCTTCCTAACAAATTTCGCAAGGAGGTTTTCAAATGAAGTAGGGAGCAATAATTAAATTCAGAGACCGTTTTCGCTTCCCCTCTCCAGATAAACGTGAAGCGGAACGAAAGGTTGGGTTCCAGTTTTCCCCCGGAGCGCCATATTGAGACAACAAGTCATTAATAGCAGCGTAATAGATCGGATTCCCGTTTGTGAGTAGAATTAGATCATTTTAGCCGTAGAATGACGCTAATGTGAATGTTTACAACAACATGTTCAGTTCGACCTCTTAAAGAGTTCATAAAAGCGACCGAAGAAGAAGAAATGGATTCAGATCACAGGCTGCTGGATCTGAACCACACACCTCAAATAACCCGACATGGAGCAGGTTTGTAACACCATCGGGATTAACAGATTTGATAAAACCGTTTTAAACGCACTTTGTAGGTTGGTGTGTTTATTTATAGATTATTATTATAGTGATAAAATAAATAGTGGAGTGAATGACAGCAGACACAGAAGAGAATAGAAATAGAGAAATGCTTCACTTTTCCTCAGTTTGGAAACTCTACTTTTTACTTAAGTACAATTTTTGGGTACTCTACCCACTTCTAACATATATTAAAAACAGGATAAAAGAAATGTTAATTTTTAAAAAGATGTAAACACTTATTGAGTTTGTTGGGAGCTGTGATGGTTAGAATCAAACACCTGCTATTGTGGAGAAAATATTCAGTTTGTTTAACTTGGAAGATTAACATGGTTTAAAACATCAGGTCTCACTCCAGATGTCAGTTTGCTTTTCTTCTAGTTTTTGTTTCGCTGAGAAATTGAATTATGCAGCTTGAGGAGGTTGAATATTTATTTCTAATTTTAGAAAAAAGCTCATTTTCTGAGAGTCATGTGAAAAAGATTGTAAAATTGATAAAAGTAATTTTATACAACTTCAGAATGATTCGAAATCGTTTGCCATTTCCTGCTGCTGATGTTTTTATCCAGGCTGTGATTGTGTCTGAACCGAGTTATTGCGTAACCTCCTGGTCACAAGCAGCAGCCGCTGTAATCGAACTACTGAGAATGAAATGGAGATTTGAAGATTCTAGATAGAAAACTAATTCAAACTAAATTAAAGACGTGATTAGTGACATCATTTTATTTAGAGTCCTTATGTCTCCCACCTGCAGTGGGTCAAACACACAGCCGTCCTTCCTGATGAGCTAATTGTTGTAAAAATGATTACCTGCATCTTATTCATCTAGATCAGGGGTCCCCAAACATTTTGCTGTGAGGGCTACATAACTTTCCCTTCTCTGGTGGGGGGCTGGAGTCAGTTTGTAACAGAAAAAGTGACGATTGCAGGAGTGCCTAAATGTAAAAATTTCTTGTTTTCCAGAAAGCACAACCAAATAACCCTCTCTGGGTTCTTCACAGAAAACAACACTATTTATGAAATAAACACCGTATTTTCTGGACTATAAGCCGCAGATATCTCTGCTGCTCCAGGTTTTCTACAGCAATGCAGCAGCAGCAGAGGGGGGCGGACACCCAAAGTTTGAGTCATAACAGGTCAATTGAATATCACATTTATTACGGTTGAAAAAGAAAAATTTGCAAAGTTTAAATTTAACTGAACTGATTACGGAAGTTTCTGAACTGTAACAGTAAAAAGTGCTGATCCTTCGTGTCTGCTACTAGCATGTGCTAAATGAAAATGGGCGCTTTCTTCTTCTTTAGATTTCAAAGGCAGCTTGCATCAATTATTGTTGCACTACTGCCATCTACTGGATCCTAATGTCTATACCTCAAATCCCAGTATTATTTAAAAAAACGAAAAATCTTATTTTCCCCCTCAATGCCATTTAACTGATCAACAACATTCTCAAATTCCAATTCCCTATTAAAACCCAATTCCGTTTTAATGGGGACTTTCTTCTTTTATTTCCAACTTTGACTTCCAATCATTAACTTCCTGCTAAAGAGCCCCCTGGTGGTTGAAGAAAAATCCACATATAAGCTGCACTGGGCTATAAGCTGCAAGGTTCAAAGCGGCTTAGGAAAAAAGTAGCGGCTTATAGTCCGGGAAATACAGTATATGAAAAAAAATCTAAATGCTCTCTGGTATTGTTCAGGGGGCCGGACCAAATGTGGAGGCTGACCGGAGCTGGCCCGCGGGCCGTAGTTTGGGGACCACTGATCTAGGTCATTAAAGTTAAACTTATTTTATTTGGAGTCGCATCAACATTATGAATTTCCTCAAAGTGTCGGTTGTGGCAGTATTATTTTCACTGGCTGATTATTTCACTTATAACAAGATATTTTTGTGGCATCTTTTTCAAAATGTTGCAGTCAAATTTGTTGTTTTTTTAAAAGATTTATTCTTAAAAAAATCTTCAGTCTTACAAAAATGTTAAAATTGATGCAGATAAACTTCACCCGAAAAAAGACAGGATTTTAAACATCGTTAATATTTAAATGAAAACAAGATTCTCAAGTACCTTCTTGAGATGGCACCAATAATACAGATAAAATCATGTCCCGAGGAGGGGTCAAAGGTCAAGCGAAGAATTCCACATTGGTCATTCAATTAACATGAACCGTTTACACAAAATAAGCGAATCCTACAGAACTTCTCAAAATGATTTTTGCAGCAACAGAAAAGGCAAATGTAAGAGTTTGGCGTTAAACACACTTTCATCTTACAGATTCAGCTTTCAAGAGACGTCATGAAACAGGAAGTTAAGTTAGAAAGAGGCTAAAGGTTTTCCAAAACAATGTATCAAAACCCTACTCAGTTCAATACACATACAGCTCACTAGATTAAAATATTAATGAACTGTATGGATAGTAATTAAATCTAAAATTCATATTTTTAATCTGTAGATCACAAAGTATCCTGTAACATTGTTCCTTTGTTTGTCTGCCTGTCCAGATCTTCGACAGCAGAATTTCACAGATCATCAACACAGGAACTGTAATGTGAACCAGGAGAAAGAAGAACTTGTTCAGATTAAAGAAGAATGGGATGAACTGAAACCGCTGCAGATGACAGACAGCAAGAAGCAGCAGGAACTTCTGAATGTAACCGAGAACCAGGTGGCACTACAACATCAGGGGACAAAGAACGAACAGGTGGAACTACAAGTTCTGCAGGTCAAAGAGGAGCACAAGGTGGAACAAGAGACTCCGCACAGATCGCAGAATCATGTGGAGCGAGAGAATCAGCACATAAAACCAGAACCAGAGGAACTGGAAATCCTGCAGGTGAAAGTGGAAGAGATGGAAATGTGTATTAGTCAGGATGAGGAGAAGGTTTCACTGAAGCAGGAGGCTAATTCCTTTGAGGAAAGAGACAGTGTTGCACCAGAACTAATCAGGAATGGACCCGACTCCCAGGACTCTCCAGAAGCTGAGAACCAGAATCAGGAAGGGAGCAATCCTGAAGACTCCGAATCAAGCCGGGACGAGAACCTGTATTCCTGTGAAGTTTGTGATAAATATTTCACACTCAGCAGTTACTTAAATGATCACATGAGAACTCACACAGGTGAGAAGGCGTTCGCCTGTCTGACCTGTGGAAAGACGTTCACTCAGAGATGTAACCTGACCCGTCACATGAGAGCTCACACGGGCGAGCGACCTTATCCATGCGAAGTGTGCGGCAAAGGTTTCAACGACAGTGGGGATTTAACTCGTCACATGAGAACACACACGGGTGAGAAACCGTTCTCGTGTGTGACCTGTGGGAAGGGTTTTACCAGGCAGGTCAGCCTGACCGCTCACATGAGAATACACACGGGTGAGAAGCCTTACCCATGTCTGTCCTGTGGGAAAAGTTTCACTCAAAGCAGCGCCTTAACCGTCCACATGAGAACCCACACGGGTGAAAAGCCGTATCCCTGTGGGGTGTGTGGGAAACGTTTCTCCCGGAGCTGCCACCTAAACGTCCACATGATCACTCACACAGGCGAGACATTCCCGTGTCTCACCTGTGGGAAACATTTCACCCACAACAGTGCCTTAAACGTCCACATGAGGATTCACACAGGTGAGAAGCCGTATCCGTGTGGGCTGTGCAGCAAGTCCTTCTCTCGGAGTAGCCTACTGACTGTTCACATGAGAACGCATTCGGGAGAGAAGCCCTATCCATGCGAAGTGTGTGGGAAGTACTTCTCACGGCGCAGCCACCTGACAGATCACATGAGGACCCACACAGGGGAGAAGCCTTTCTCCTGTCAGACCTGTGGAAAGTGTTTCAGTGGCAGGCATAGTTTGAAGTTTCACATGGGGACTCACACACGAGAAAATGTTTAATCTGAGAAATCATAGAGTTCATTAAGCTGCACTTCTTGGGCACTTATGTAAATAATTGATCTTGAAAGCTTAAAAAGAGTACAAGTTTCAGTTAATTCAAAAGTAAATAATATAACAACTTATATTTATAACTTATTTTATCTTTTAAACATTTAAAAAGAAATATATATATATTTATAGCAAATATACCCATTATGTACACTTTACTTTTTACTAAGGTTTTTTTTAAGTGTGATTATTAATGTTTGATTGTGTGTTATTTGTAGAATAGAGGTGATTGACACTAACTAAAAAGTTAACTCTGCTAACCCTATAGCACTAATCAAACATTTCTGCCAACACTAAAGCACTAGACCAACACGGTATTTAGTCAAAGCTATTGCTAAAACACTAAACTCAATCATGGTGGTACCCACCATGTATTAATGACATGGCATGGAGTATGACGCCCTATAAGAGGTGAAATCTGTCGCTTCACGCCTACCTGTACGGTGGCACTTCAGGGGGAGATTCTTTAGAACAGACATTTCCCCTCATTGTTTCAGTTTAATAGCTGTTAAGTATTGCTAACACTAATGCTGTTGCTGATTTTGCCTAACTGACCGGTCAGAAAGCACACAGCACATCAAGAAGATTTTAAACCATGGAACAGTAATGCATTGTGGGTACAGAAAAACGTAATCACAGGTGGAGAACAGGATGAGTACCAATAAAAAGACTCAAACAATTAATAAATGTGAACGTTTGCGTGTATGGGTTTAACACTTCTGGTTGTTCATGTAAGTCTTGTATTTGTCCGTAAACCTCATTTATTCGTTTGATGTACTGGCTCATTAAAGTTCCTGTAATAAAGAAAGAATGTGAAGATGGGAAACAAAACTGCTGCATAAAGAGTCTTCTAACATTTCAAAATAAGTTCTCAAACTTTATTAAACTAAAAGTTTATAAGAAAGCCAAGTCAATTATCGCTTTGAAATTTAGATGGAAAATTTTATGTAGTGGAAGCCAAGTACGCTAAATGTTTTAAAAATGAGTAAAAACGCTAAATGACTGCGCTAAAAATTAGCTCTGCTAGTAGTGGATTAGCAGACTTTCTAAAGTCCTATGTTGGTTAAATACTCTTACTAAAGGAAATCATCAACCAAGAACTTTTTTTATCTTGGTCCCACATTAAAATTTTGCTAGAATCTTAGAATAGAAATATTCTTTGCTGTTCCACAAAGGGGATATTTCTGTGCAACATCTACAAATTCACAGGCTCACACAACAATTGAATATAAAAACATATACAAAACATAATAAGGAATGAAAAATACTTTGCAGTAAGGGCAAAATTTCAACATAAATACCATGTAGTTATAAAAATTACTCCAGTCCAGACGACTTTTGTGACAGTAAATATTAAAGCCTAACAAAGAGGAAAAAGAAGAAATCTGCTGCTTTTTTCACATCACTGAAAATAAGTTTGCTTCTTATTTTCCATCTGCACAACAGTAATGTTAGAGTTGTCAATGAAAGTATATGAATCGCACTTCAATAAATTAGATGTAGTCAATGTTGGCCATTTTTTCTTATAAAGGTAACATTAAATGACACCAAAGACGGAAAAACAATCTCAAAACTGTCATTCATAGTTCTGATTTTGCAAACAGTCTTTAACTGTTTGATCAAATTAACAATAGCCCAGTTGTGAACATAACATTTTGTCAAAGCCATTTCCCAAGTGATATTAATCCGAGCGAATAATCCATCCATCTCTCCCTTCAAACGCCTCTTTTATTAAATCTTTAAACCCAAACCAAACTAGAGAAACACTCCATTTCTGCAGGGAAGTCATGACAGACTGAAGTATGCCAACAGCCTGGGGAAATGCTCTGCCGCCTGGAAGCACACCCTTTGGTCGGACGAGATAAAATTAAATCTCACCGGCCATAAATGCATTGTTTATGTCTGGAGAAACAGGGGAAAGGCCCCACAGTGAAACAGCTACAATATCTGCAATGGAGGATTCCTGTCATCAACAATAAGAGACCATTAGGAGACAGACACGGGTACAAACATCGCTGAAGAACAACAAATCCAATCTGCCTCCATTTATGTGTACTTACTAAATTTAAGATGGTATAAAGGCTCCATACTGTTAAAAATATTTCCCCATGTTAACCCCATTTGTGACGGGAGTAAACTTTACTCTCTCTGCCACGTTTTCGTCGTGACCAGGCCTAACAGCATTCTGGTCTTCAATTTTTGAAGCTTATGCAGGAGTTTTTAGAGTCACCGTTCATCCATTTCTTTCTTTGGTGCATCAAAAAAACGATGTTTCTCTCACAAAGCCGCCATTGAACTGCATGTCCTGCTCCTCCCTTCTTGCCCATCGGCTCATTCTCCTGAGCTAGAAAAGTCACATCTCCACAGATGGATCTGTGATGTTATGATTTTTTTTTAAATGAAAGAATTAGATACACTCTGACTTAACATGGCGCCCTCTATCCATTTGCTCTTTGGATAGTCACTGTAAAACCCCATGGGGGCTTTGTGTTGTTTTTTCCCCCCATGTCCTGTTTTGAGTGTTTATTTTCTGTGTAAAGTTTAATAAATGTACATTGACAAAAAAAAAAAAAAACCCTGGTGGCTTCAGTGCCATTATTCTCTATGCATTTGGATGCTGTTCCCACTGTAAAACATTTGGGTCACATTTAGTTGTGTCTACCGTTTTCTACTCTTTAAATCAAATACATTTTGCCAGTTTAGATTTTGAACCTAAATGTGAGTTTGTGAAAGAAACTTGCAGCAGTAAGTTGTGTTAAGTTTTTTTTTTAATTAATTTTGTCAAACCTCCAAAAAATTGAACAAACTGGAGTTTTTAGGACAGCACTTAAAACTGAAAGAAGAAAACGACAGGAGTGGGAACTATTTCCCAGAATGCTTAGCGGCATGTTTTTGTATCTGAGATGGAAGTGAGTTACATTGATCTGACTCTGGTGTTTTACTAAAGCAAATGTTTATTTTAATGTCCTGTTCACACTAAATGTTTCTGCAGAGAATATAATAAAATTTATTTTTAGATCAGAAATTTTGTTCATACAATTTGAAACAAGAATTTAAATTATTTAAAGTAAAATAAGTATTTATTTTAACTTGATATTGTAAGTAAAATAAGATAAATGTGGCTCTTTAAAACTCACAATTCAAGGTTAATGAACTTAAAGTTTAGATAATTTGTCTCTTGTTAAATCAACGTCATGAACTTTAATTTCTAAGTTAAAACCAAAACAATTTTCTTGACTTAAATTGCATTTTCAAGGCAGCAGGTGGAATTTCATTTTCAAGTTAAACCAACTTCAAATGTTTTACAGTGCTGCTGGAGAGGTTTTTGCTTTGACATTTGTACTTCCAGACAGTTATGATGCATAACCGTGGTAACATGGTTTTGTTTTCACAACTGCAAGCAGCTGATTAGCATCTCAAAAGCTCAAAGAAAGCGATTTAAATCAGAGCTGCAAAAGCAAACATGATGGATTAAAAGTGTTTTCCAACAACTGATTGTGTTTTGAACGACACGTTACTTTGGAATATCGTCTCTGCGGCCTGAATATTGAGCCGTTAGCATGTTAAAGTCTTCAATCAGAGGCCTCTTCAGAGTCCTTGTAAGACTGACTGTTACCAGAGATCTTCTGCCCACAGCATCACCATGAACAACAACTCTTTCATGATACTTCAATGATAAGATGGTCCTTTACTAATCCTGTGTGAAATTCAGGCATCTTGGCTGTGGCATCCATAAAAGTTAAAAATACACACGGTCCAGTGGTCAAAATTCACATCATTTACTTTTATTAGAAACAACGATTTTTGTATTGGAGACTTTTTGATTTTAGATTTTCAAAAAATGTTTATCAAATGTGTAAAAAAATATAATCTACAGAAATCCAAAAATGCCACACCAAAGCTGATGGTTAGAGCTGAGACAAGGAGGCCGTTTGTGATAATAATCCAAAACTGCAATATTGCAATACCCATATTTACAGCAGCATGCTGAAAACGTCATGCTAGCTTCACCTTAATTTTACCAAAACATTTTGTTATACTTACTCCATTTCCAGTATTGCTAATTTTAAGTTCAAATTAAAGCGGAACTAAAGTTAGTTCACAGTTTCTCCCAGAGCGTCACAGGGAGAAGCACGGGAGATCCAAACAGAGCCTGACAGCGTTAGCTTTGCATCCGAGACTGTCAGGAGGCTCCATCTGTTCTGTTAGGCAAAGCATTTCACTGTTTGCAGTAAAAATGTCTTCAGTTCAGCCTCAGAGAGCGCCAAGTAAGGAGCATGAAACTCCCGCTGAAGAAACATTTCCTGAGTTTAAAGAAATCATCGTCAAGTCCGAAGAGGAGGTCGATGGTAAGCTCAGACTGCTGGACTTCACACCGATAGATGTGGAAAAACACAGTGGCGCTAATTTATTTCGGCTTTTATGAGAATTTGAGCTAATATGGTGGGTTTAGTTTAAAGTCGACACTTCCACAGCTTCATTTAATCAGGTAAATGCGACTTCGGGCCCATTCGCCGCGGTCAAGCCAGCCCCCATTCCCAGAATATACGGCGAAGCCCTCAAACGAGCCAGACGCCACATTGGCTTCGTTGTCCAGTGGACACAATACGTCATCGCGTCCGCCATATTGAGAGTGGCAAAGGTGCTGTTATACTCGATGCAAGCATCCTTGGAAAATATTTTTCTTGTTGTTTTCAAAGAAACGCTAATGTTTACGTTCATATAATTTTGTTCAACCATTTCAAACACAAAAATGTATTAATTCTTCCTCTAGTAATGATTTAGACAAAGTTAACACTCTTCAGTTAAGATACAACTTTTTGGTTAGAATTCAGTTAATGGATAAACGGACATCTCGTGGATACACTAAAAATTAATAATAGAGAACATTAAAATAAATTAAAATATACAAATTAAGATGCAATATAAAATTATGAAAAAATAGATTGAGTGTAATAAGACAATGGAAAGTGTTTACTTTTGTGTATTTGTGCAAAGTAATAAAAATAGTCTTTTTGCAAATAGACTAGTTATGTCTTGATTATAATCATGGAACTTAATTTATTACACCTATTCTGTCTCATAAATATTGAGGATTTGAATCTTATAAACTTTTTATGGTTTCAAGAAAGGGTTAACTCACTAAGCTTGGTCTTAGTGACATCTAGTGGAGAAATAGGAGACTGTTTAGTTGAGTATAATTGTCCCAATGGGCTTTTTTTTTTTTTTTTTTTTTAATGAAAGCCGTTTTTATGGTGACCTGCTACCCTAAACATGCTAATTTTTCTTTGCACAAAATTATTCTTGGATAAAGAGATTTTAGTCTGCTTAGTTCTGCCCATTTTGAGCTTCTTTCAGAATGAGCTGTTTTAGGGGGTCGTGTAACTTTAAATTCAAATAAGCTGCTGCTGACCATGCACCCAAACTCAACATTTACACTTGCATGTGAAAATGTTTGCAAACAGATGCCCAATTATACAACCCGTACATCTTAGACAAGCAGAAGTAGAGCCTCCTGCACAACCAACAAGAATGCAGCAAATGCTTTCTGAATGGTAAATCAACAACAAACGCATGTCTTTTCCAGCAGCCATTGTACAGCACATACAGTGGTAAAACCAGCTGACTAAATGTCCTGGAGCTCAACTTGGGTTGCTAGGTGACATGCCAGGCTCACCTGGGGTTGCTAGGTAACGAGGCCTATCTAACGTGACTTAACAATTGGGACACCAGACATCAAACGATATTAACTTGTGTTGTTCTAAGTGCTTAAGGTGTTATTAGAAGGAGTTGAGAACCAAATGGAATAACAGAAATGTGAAAAATGGGAATTTTGCTTAACAGGTTCCCTTTAAAGTGAAGGCGGCTTTCTTTTACTCACATTTCTAATCTTTTCTTCTTTCTTTTCATCCAGATCTGCCTCAGTATTATGACAGTAAAGACGACCAGCAGCCCTCTCACAAGGAGAAGAAAACCAGTTTGGACGAGGAGGAACCAGAACCTCTTCTGATGAAACGGGACCAAGAGGAAGAAGAGGAGCAGGTGGAGCTGGTGCATCTGGAGATAAAAGAGGAAGAGGAGGAACTCTACATCAGTCAGGATCAAGAGAGCGTTGTGTTCAAGCAGGAGATTGATACTTCAATGATGACTCTTTGCAATAAGGAAAAATCTGCTTCTAAACGTAACCAGGAAGTTCCTGAATCTAAGAAACAGGATCCTGAAGACCCTGGATCCAGAAAAGACGAAGAATCAAATCAAAACAGCTTCCTGAAAACTCACACATTCAAGAATCTGTACTCCTGTAAAATCTGTGGCAAAATTTTCCCTCAAAACAGTCACTTAACGAGACACATGAGAATTCACACAGGCGAGAAGCCGTTTTCATGCGTCACCTGTGGAAAATGCTTCAGTCAGAAAGGTAACTTAGCGTATCACATGAAGGGTCACACCGGCGAGAAGCCCTTCTCGTGCATCACCTGTGGAAAAAGCTTCAGTTTCAAAAGTATTTTACTCATTCATTCAAGAATTCACACAGCTGAGAAGCCCTTCTCATGTCTGACCTGCGGAAAAAGCTTCACCCAGAAAAGCAGTTTGACGTACCACATGCGAGTTCACACGGGTGAGAAGCCGTTCTCTTGCATGTTCTGCGGAAAAACCTTCAGGCAAAGATCGAAATTAACTCGTCACACCAGAATCCACACTGGCGAGAAGGCCTAAGACTGAAGCATCGAGGTGCTTTTGAAACTCAGCTGTTCAGAATCTGGAGTGATTAATGAGTAATCACAGTTAACTACATTTTTCTGATGAAAAAAAAATTAATAGCACTAAAATATTAATTACACTTACTTGTAATGTCTTTCTGCCAAATTTGACCTCCCAGTTTAAAGGGAGGTTCAGTCGGCGAACCAAACAATGCTGATGTTTGATCTTTTTGTCTTCCTCTGCATGGATCTTCATCGACTTCAAAGCAAGTCTGACTTGTGATGTTTTTCCAGTGTACTTTTTTTATATGCAGACTGTTTTTGTTTAAGAATGTTTAGTTTAGAGAATGTGTTGATAAAGTGATTTAAATGTCTGATTTAAAAGTGACTTGGAATAAAAAAAAAAGTCTGTAGGTTTTTACAGAACAAAATGGACTGATTGTGAGTTTTTTCTCACAACAAACATAAAATCCTGGTTGCTAATAGGGACCATTGAAGTTTAAATACATGAAAGCATAACTGACATTTTAATGTGAATGTTTTCCTTCGTGTTCAGTGTTATGAATAGAAAAGGAATAAAAACCTGGTTGATGCCGCATCATTGTTGTCTCTGGAGTTTTTTTAAAGCAAGTGTCGCGGCGTTTTATGTTCCAAAGCCAAAGATTCCAGCAAAGGCCGTGGGTGGTTTGATTTGCACACACTTCCAACTTGATTGTTTTATAAAAATATATGATTTCTTGTAAAAATAAAGACAAAATAATTACTAAAAATGTCTTGCAACTTAGTTGAAAACAAAAATAATCTTAATTTGATGTTTCAAGCTCAAAAAAGTGGTCAAAAAAATTATTTACACAACCTGCTGTCAGAAACACACCAGACATTTGCCAAACAATCCGCCTCCACCAAGCACCCGGTGTTTTTAATTACTCAAATTAAAGGGAGGGTTTGACAATCACCAACGTAATCTAAACAATTACAAACATACAAATTAAATACAGATTTTGGTTCTAAACTAACTTAAATATATTCCAACTCCCCAAAGAAGAAAACTAAATTGGCAGAAATGAAAATCCGTGTTTAAAGTTGTAAATGACAATCCAGTTTATGATTTATTGACACATAAAAGAATCAGCTAATTTATTTCTGCAGGTTGTCAAAAAGCTGGTTGTGGTTAAACTTTTAAGCAGTTGTATTAGATCGAAATATGACAATAGCACATAGAAAAATTCCTGTTGCAATTAAGCAACAAATTATCACTTAATTTTCTCCGCAGGGACATACGAATGCTTTCCTTCTATAAATGACATGAACAGCTCCAAATATGCAGTCCAGGATCTGTCTCAATACTTCTGTCAATTAATTAAATATTAGTGCACAATAGACTTATAAATAAAACGTCACAAAAAAAAGTATAAACTTGTAAAACACAAGCAACAAATTAATGTTACGACCAGGCGTGGGAAACGTTGCACTAGACTGCTGCCGAAAACATTGAAGTGAAAGAGCGGCACACTTTCATTCATTTTGTGGATTTCAGCCGTTATTCTGACAATATTTATTTTTTATACTTTTAAATAGAAATGATTATCCTAAAAGAAGCTCCTATATTTTGCTGCAAAGTTATTTGAAATTAGTTTTGTCTTTTTTCAAGTGTACTAAGATATTTGGACAAGAAACTAAACAAAAATACTTGGTAAGATTTCATGTTTCTACACTGTACCATCATTTTTGTCCAAATCTGTTTTAGATTTGGTTGAATCACAATTAAAAAATAATGTTTTTTAAGGGTTAACTTTTAGCACATTTTTATTTATTACTTTAATTAGTTTTAGATTTTTTTTTTTCAGTGATCTTTGTGGGCTTTTCGTTCATTAACTGGAGTACCAAGTGTGTTTGTGTCAGTACTATGAGCAGAAGATGCACCAAAATAAAATCAAAGATGCTTAAAAATAAATGTTGCTAAAAACATTAATGGATTATTGAGAGATTAGTGACAATCATTAGTTGCAGCCAAACTTTTATAACTGAACTGTAAATAAAGCCTCTGTAGAGCCATGTAATAATTACAGTGAAAAATAATTTATTTTACACATATTTAAAAGATTTTCCTTTTTTCATTATCAGAGCTTCCCAAACTTTGTGTATCTACAACAGATGAGTTTTTCACTGACCAACATTTCTATGACCAGGAGAGGAGCAGTAGTGCAGTCCTGGAGGAACCGGAACCGAAACATCTGCAGATGAAACAAGCAGAACTTCAACATCAACAGATAAAAGACCAGAAATAACCAGAACACCTACAGATAAAACAAGAAGAGCAGGAACTCTGCATCAGTCAGGAAGAAAAGACGCTGGTGCAAAAGCAGGAGACAAATACCTTCACATTGATTCCAGCTAATCAGGAAGAATGCCACACCGAACCAGAACCAACTGGAACCCAAATTATCTTCCAGGTTGCTTCTGAAGCTGAGAACCAGGAGCAGATCTGTGTGACAACAGGCGATGAAGATCCAAAGCAAAAAAACAGTAGATGTAGGAAAACCAGTTTTCAACTGAAAAAGAGCAAGAAAACTCTGATAGATAAGAAGCTGTAATCCTGTTGAATTTGTGATAGTTTGTTTTCTCAAAATAGTCACTTGACGAGACACATGAGAACCACAGAGGAGAAACGAAGGAATGTGAACCACAGTTCAACCAGTCAAAACAAGGAAGCCTAATAAAGTAGCTTGAAATGTTTAGTGGATCCCAGGTATTTAACAAATAATTAAATTCTATAAATAATTGAGGCCCCCTCTAAAATCTAAAGAGCCTATTTTAACAGCTCAAACAACAAATATGGGAAGTGTCTCAGCAGTAGCACAGAAGCTAACATGTACACTTTTCCTCATCGCTGGTCTTACAACCAATCTGAGTCAAGCAGCAGTACGTTTGGTTAGGCCAGCTTCCCAAGCTGCAGTTTCATTTGTGTACTTTAGATCTACAAAATATTTGATTCTTCAAAAGAAGACTCAATGAATCTGTGGATACTGAACCGAGAATAGAAAGGGGTCCAGTGTAATTCTCTTCTACCAACTCTTTAAAGTGATTTCTTCAAGTTAGAAGTGTCTTAATAGAGTCCTAATCATTTTTAGATTGATACTTTAAAAAGACAACTGATTATAATGGACTCCGTTTAAATTGAATCATTTAACCTTTTGATTTACAAATGTCACTAACCACATTTAGTTACATTTGTTTTCAATTGTTATTTGAATCTGTCAATGTCTGTAAATTAAACTTGCTACCTGAGGAGTACTTTTAAAAATAACGAACATGCTGCTTTTAGCAGATGATTTGTGATGTACATAGTAAATACAAGTACTTTTTAAAGGTAACTAATTTACATAAACTTTTATAACCTTTTTATGATGTATTTTAGTTGCATTAAATAAAATCAGTGCACTAATCAACTCTATATACTCTATATATAGTCTACGCACAGACATATATATATATATATATATATATATATATATATATATATATATATATATATATATATATATATATATATAAATAAACATTTTACAATTAAAATGAAAAAAGACCATCATCATCATTGCAAACTGACTTTATCACATGACACTTAAAAATAGTTTCACTGAGTCACTTTCATACCAGAAATTGAATCTATATCAAAATATTTTCAAACATCCTAAAAACCTCCTCAAACAAACTGTAACTGATGAAAAAGACATCAGTAGAATAACAACAATTTTGTTTAGCTTTATCAAGTGTCAAAATATTTCAACAAAAAATTGAAAATATCTCCATCATAGTCATCCTTCCAAAATCAGAAATCTCTTATAAAATGTAAAGCTGGCAGAATTTTTTAAAAGTATTTTAATTAAAACTCTTGAGAAACTTTTTTTAACAGCTTTTAATGCTGTAATAACAGCATTAAAAGGTAAGTTACAGAGGAACCTTACACTTCATGTTCACTTTAAAACATCACAGCTGTGTGATTCCTCATGTGAACAAGTAAATTCTTTTTTATTGGTGAAACTCTTTCCACAGGTCCCACAAAGGAAAAGTTTCTCACCTGTCTGACTTCTCATGTGAGAAGTTAAACCATCTTTGGTAGACAGACTTTTGCCACAGGTCCCACATGAGGAAGGTTTCTCACCTGTATGAGTCCTCATGTGATAAGTTAAAACAGATTTATGTCTGAAACTTTTTCCACAGGTCTCACATACGAAAGGCTTCTCGGCTGTATGAGTTCTTATGTGAGAAGTTAAACCATCTTTTGTAGAAGACAGTTTTCCACAGATTCCACATGGGAAAAGTTTCTCACCTGTATGAGTTCTCATGTGATGAGCTAAATTGGTTTTATCGATGAGCCTTTTCTCACAGCACGTGCATGTGAAAGGCGTCACACCTGTATGAATCCTCATGTGAGAAGTTAAACTCCTTCTTTCACTAAAGCGCATTCCACAAGTCATACATATGAAAGGCTTTTCACCTGTGTGACCTTTCATGCGAGTAGCTAATTGACCTTTCTGAGTGAAACTATTTCCACAAATAATACATGTATAAGGCTTCTCATAACTTCTCATATGGGAAGTTAAATAAGACCTGCTTCTGAAACCTTTTTGGCAGGTCACACATGTGAAAGGCTTCTCTTCTGTGTGAGTTTTCATGTGAATAGTTAAATTGCTTTTATAGGTGAAATTTTTTCACAGCTCTTATATGAGAATGGACTCTCCCCTGTATGAAATCTCATGTGAGAAGTCCCTGCTTTCCCTAAAACTCTTTCCGCTCATCAAACATGGGAACGGCTTCTCACCTGTGTGACTTCTCATGTGAGAACCTAAATGACCTTTTCTAGTAAAACAGTTTCCACATGTAGTACATGTAAAAGGCTTCTCGCCAGTATGAATTATCATATGTATTGTCAAATGATTGTTTCGAGAAAAGATTTTGTCACAAATTTTACAGGAATATAAATTTAGGTCCCCATGAGTTTTCTTGTGGGTATTTTGTTTTAAACCCTCAGAAGTGCCTTTCTGCTCTTTGTTTTTCTGACATCTCTTGTTTTGTTTCTGCTCGTTGTCTCTCTTTTCTCCTTGGTCTTCAGAATTGCTTCCTTCCTGATCCTGGTTCTCAACTTCAGGAGAAGCATGAGAGACGAGTTGGCAGTGTTGTGTTCAAGACCACCTAACCCGAGACCAAGACAAGACCAAGACCAGAGTGTATCGAGACCGAGACAAGACCAAGACTTTTAGGGTCCGAGACCAAGTCAAGACCAAGACCGAGGAAAGTCGAGACCGAGTCAAGACCAAGACCAGCGGCCATGCTACATGACACAATAAAATGTAAAGTATGATCGAAATTGCTTCTCAGAATAATCTGAAAGATCCATATTCCCATAAAAACACCTAGATATTAAATACTTAATACATTTTACCAATATTAAATATTCCATTTCTGTGTTACAATGTGTGATGGTCTCGTGCCATCCCTAAAAACATAACACCCTGGGAATTTGCCCATATTGCTCATATAAGAATCCACCACTGTTGCACCATTAAACATAGCAATTGAGGCAATGCCCTGATGGTAAATAACACTCAACTATGAACACTGACCAAGGAGCAACAAGCAAGAAGTAACCAAACAGAAGGCGCTCATCGGGACTGTTTTCACTCTCTCTCCCAGTACATGAAGCCAGGTAGTCTGACACCATGGCAGACATTACAGCTGCCACTTTGAACAAAAACAAAGAGCAATGTGCATGCTCTGCGTGCTCTTTCGTTCTTGTGTTTTAGTTATTTGTTCATTTAAATATCAACGTACATAATTAAATAATGATGCAGTGTACTCAGAGCATTACTAGAACAAAGAACGGGTGTTCTGTCAGGTCAGATCGTCATACGCTTAACACGAACTCACGGTGTTCTGTCAGATCAGCATACGTTGTCAGATAGTCGTACTCTTAGCTCAGACATGCATACGCTGTCATTACCATATGATTTTATTTAATCAGCAACATAGAATCATGACGTAGATCATCATACACTTGGTTATTAACAGTTGTATGGCATCCAGCTGCAGCCAGACCTACTTTAAATACACTTTGAAACCACGACAACGCATGTATATCTATCTAGTTATCATATTATGTCATATTATAAACAATTTAATGACTTATTTTCGTCATAACTTGTTGCATATGCTGAACTGACAACTCCACTGACGGTCGGACTTCTTAAGGCGCATGCGCTGGCATGGTACTCACTGCATGTATGCTAGGAACATAGAATCATGACGTAGATCTGTTATTAACAGTTGTATGGCATCCTGACTTAGCGGTTAAGTGAGTTTTACACGGGCGTGTGTTGTAGCTGACTCCAGCTGCAGCCAGACCTGCTTTAAATACACTTTGCAACCATGACAACACATGTATATCTATATAGTTATCATTGAAAACAATTTAATGACTTATTTTCGTCATAACTTGCTGCATATGGTGAACTGACAACTCCTCTGACGGTCGGACTTCTTAATGCGCATGCGCAGGCATGGTACTCACTGCACGTATGCTATTCTGACAGTGTATGGTAATCTGATAGAACAACGGCTCTCAGTGAGTGACACTCCAGTCCTATCTAATAAATAAAGAGCCGTGGAGAAGAATCGACTGTTTCTGAATGTCACATCACTATATTGCAGACTTTTGGACATAGCTGTCCTATATATGCGACAGGTCAGTCAACATCTCCGCACAATAATTCAGGCAGTGAGTGACTTTTTTTCATCACAAATTCTTATGTGTCTCTGCAGCTAGCTTTGCTAACATCACGTTAACGGGGCTTACCTTCTTTGAGCTACTTTTCTAAGTGACGAAAATAGTTAGACCTTGTCCCCATCGTCTCTGAAAGCGAAGCGCTGCTGAGTTAGCTCTGGCCATCGGATTTCTTACTATTTATGCAGCGCTATTATATTACTGACGATTAGACAAACATTTTCTGCCGCTGAGAGAAAACCACTGCGCATGTCCTGGAGCGCCGCGTGCGAGTGAAAGGTGGGGAGGGGGAGGAGGGAGGAGGGAGTAGCGCCGCGCGGGAGTGAAAGGTGGGGAGGGGAGGGGGAGGGGAGGGGGAGGGGGAGAAACATGTAGTTGCTTGGATTTTAATCGGTGAGTTTTGCATCCACTGAAAACAAAGATGTTAACAAATAAACTGGACAGTATGCTGCACGTTTAGTGATATTTTCACAGTTGCGGTCTCGACTGGTCTTGAAATAAAATGCCGAGTCCTCAGAGCCCGAGACCGAGACAAGACCGAGACCAAATACGGTCGAGTCCGAGACGAGACCGAGACCATCAGAAAACGGTCTTAAGACCGGACTCGAGACCAAGACCGATCTCGAGTACCACAACACTGCGAGTTGGTTCCTGTTTGGTTCTGTTTCATTGTTTCATTTATTTGCAAATTAAGAGGAGTCAAAAAAATGTCTCCAGTCTCCTGTTTCATCACAAGGTACTCTTCATACTGAGTGATGCACAGTTGATTCTCTTCAGCTTTAAAATGCTGATGATCTGGCTCCTCCTGCTCGCATTTTATCAGTAGATGTTCTGGTTCTTTTTGGTCCTGTTTTATCTCCACAGATTCAAGTTTTTCTTCGCTTAAAGCCAAGTTCTCATCCTCAAAGTTCACTGCTAAACTGAAAAAAAAAACAAGACCATCATGATGATAAATTGCACTTTATTTTATAAGAGTTACAAAAGGTTTTACTGACAGTAAAATTATTTGAATCTATATCACTAAAACATTTACTAACATCCAGAAAAAAAACATCTGAAACACAAACTCTGTGTAATGGATGACAAGACAAATGGGTAAAAAGAACTTTACAATTTAGAATAGCTTTAACAAGGATGCTATCAATGAAGATATTTAAACCAAAAAAGTAAAACATCTCAGGTCTGATAAAGATTTAGTCAACCTTATGCATAGATTGTGGCCATATTATAATCAGAAAGATTTCAAGAGCAACTTGATATTTGAGGTTCACATAATTCCGTCTCACGTGTGTATTCTCATGTGAATAGGTAAACTCTTTCTGTTGGTGAACCTTTTTCCACAGATTTCACATGAGAAAGGCCTCTCGCCTGTGTGACTTCTTATATGAGCAGTCAAACCTCTTCTTTCCCTAAAACTCTTTCCACAAGTGGCACATTTGAAAGGCTTTTCACCTGTGTGACCTTTAATGTGATCAGTCAAATGACCTTTTTGAGTGAAACTTTTTCCACAAGTTATACATGAGAAAGGCTTCTCCTCTGTGTGAGTTCTCATGTGAACAGGTAAACTGTTTCTATTGGTGAAATGTTTTCCACAGATCCCACATGTGTAAGGCTTCTCACCTTTGTGAATCCTCATGTGAGAAGCTAAACTATCTTTGGTAGACAAATGATTTCCACAGATTCTACATAAGTACGGCTTCTCCCCAGTGTGAATTCTCATATGAGTAGCTAAATTGCTTTTTTGAGTGAAATGTTTTCCGCAAGCAACACATGTGAAAGGCTTCTCGCCTGTATGAATCCTCATGTGAATAGTTAGCATAACTTTTGTGGAGAAAGTTTTTCCACAGGTCGCACATGGGAAAGGCTTCTTACCTGTGTGACCTTGCATGTGAGTAGCTAATTGATCTTTCAGAGTGATTTTTTTTCCACAAGAGAAAGGCTTCTTGCCAACATGAATCCACATGTGAGTAGCTAAATTACTCTTTTTAGTGAAACTCTTTCCACAAGTAATACATGAGAAAAGATTCTCACCTGTGTGAACTTTCATGTGAACACCTAAATGATATTTTCGAGAGAAAGTTTTTCCACAGGTAATACATGTGAAGGGCTTCTCGCCTGTATGATTCCTCAAGTGAGAAGTTAAACCATCTTTTGCAGAGAAACGTTTTCCACAGGTCCCACATGAAAAAGGCTTCTCATGACTTCTCATATGGGAAGTTAAATAAGACCTGTTTCTGAAACTTTTTTGGCAGGTCACACATGTGAAATGCTTCTCTTCTGTGTGAGATTTTATGTGAGTAGTTAAATTGCTTTTATAGGTGAACTTTTTTTCACAGCACTTACATGAGAAAGGCTTCTCGCCTGTATGAATTCTCATATGAGAAGTTAAATCTCTTCTTTCCTTATAACTCTTTCCACATGTCAAACATGTGAACGGTTTCTCACCTGTGTGACTTTTCATGCGAGTACATAAATGACTTTTTTGAGTGAAACTTTTTCCACAGGTCAAACATGTGAAAGTCCTCTCATCAGTGTGTCTCATTATGTGTTTACTCAAAAGACCTTTTCGATTGAAAGATTTTCCACAAGTAATACATGTAAAAGGCTTCTCGGTAGTATGAATACTCATGTGTATTCTTTGTGCATTAGAAGGAGTCACCAAAATGTCTCCAGTCTCCTGTTTCAGTGTAAGCTGCTCTTCATCCTCACTGATGAAAGGTTGATTTTCTTCCTCTTTGATCTGTTGATGTTCTAGTTCTTCTTGCTCATGTTTTATTTCCAAATGTTCAAATTCTTTTTGATATAAAATGGAGTTCCCATCCTGTGTGGTGAGTTCAGTGAGAACTTCATCCTCTTTAGGCATACAGCATCGATGGCAATCTGGAAAAAAAAGATAAAGCCAAGGCTTATTGATTTAAATAAAAAATGAATATTTCCATTCAGTGTTTCCCCTATCACAACCCAAAAGGCGGGAGGCGAGACAAGACCACGAGCATCCCCCAAAAATTCATGGCAGGTGTTCACCAGGCCTGTCGTGATAAGCATTGAACAGAATTTGATTTAAGGTGCCCTCTTCCTGCTAAGAACATCAGCTTCACTAACAGTGTTTCAATATAAATTTTGTGGAAACTGGGATATGGGGTGGAGTTTAATTGACTTAGCTTAAACGCAATCACTGATCACTGTAATTTACTGAGATGTATTTGTGAACAAACAGAGTTCAAACACAAAGATTAAACTCATAGCATCAGAATGTAGCTACGGTAACACACCAATCTAACCGAGAAGATTGTTATTTACACTTTCACAAAGTGAACTTGTCAGCTCCTTTAAATCTTGAATTTATCTATCCTGAAACCATTACATCAGCACTGACATTCTCAATAAACAAATGTTAAAATGCTAAATCAATTATCTGTGTTAAAATGTTAGTATTTATTGGACCCCAGAACGTCTGGAGGAGCTTAAGAAGCTGTTTCGTTAATTCTTGCCTCAGGTCGGCTCTAAATGTGATCAGGATTACATCGTGTTTGAAGATCCACTGGCTGACTACATAATTGTGATTTTACAGAATGCAAATATATTTTATTTGTATTTTATTTTTTTTATCACTATAGTTGTGTTTTTAAGAATTGTCAGCAATGTCTACCATTGCAGACAATGTCTACATTGTTGGACAGGATAGGAAATGTAATAATATTACATTTTTAAATACAAAAAATAGCAAGTTTTCTGGAGGAAAACCTGTTCACAAAGGAAGGAACTGCATTAAGTTTCTTTAAAAATACTGCTATAATTGATGTGTATTTGCATATAAAATAAGTAAACAGAATTTAATTTACAATTTGTGTCATATGGTAGCGATCAGCATGATGTTCAGAGAAAAAATAGCTCTTGTCTTCAAAAAGACTGGGCATCCCTGATCTTAAATAAACAGATATATAAAATTACACAGACAATATAACTAAAACTAAACAATGTACACAAAAACTATAACCAGTATGTAAAGAGGTGGAGCTGAGATAAGGGACCCACGGATCACAAACTGCAATTTTGATATTACATAGTAAATAGTTGAGGTCACAAATGCTTATTCTACGTTTTAGAGTAGTTTTGTTATTGCAGTCGTTTAGTTTGGTGCAACGACCCTTTAAAGAGGATGTCGAGTTCAGAGACGGCCCAGACAATTTTCTCTAACCTGTCTAGTCAGTAAAACGTGAGGGTGTTTCCTACCTATTCGATGTAAGATTATCTGGGGTAATCGGGAGAAATCCAGCAGTCTACGCTGATCGTCCGTCTCTTCATCGGATTTGACGATGATTTTACAAAACTCCGTTAATGTTTCTTCAGCCGGACTTAACTGCTCGTTGATTGACTCTCTATGAGGCGGAACTGACGACATTTTAACTGTAAACAGTCAAATGTTTTACCCAAAACACCAAACCTGTATTCAAACTACATTCTAACAGAAGAAAAGCGAACGCTGCGATCTGTGATCTGTTTTCATTTCTCGCGTGTTTCACTGTAGCTCCACGGAAGAAACTGAGAAGGACTTTTAGTTCCGCTTTACATTTTCTAATCTCCTATGAATCACCTCTGTTAATAAAGTGATTTTGAATAAATTAGGATATTAATTAAAAGTAGTGTTTTTTCTAGTAGATCAATTTACTAAGTGAAACACTCTATAAGTTTAAACACAAAGAATTATGTCTTCAACCATTTACAATAAACAAATTAATTATAAGAATTTTACACACACAGCTAATGAAAATACGCTTTTTAAGATTAGAATATTAAATAACTATTTAAAAAAAACTTCAATGCAAAAATCAGAGCTACATGAGACTATAGCTGGCAAAAGTTTACGTGTACTTTTCTGACAACCACTCTTGGAATTGAGCAAAATTTGTACATTATGTTTTTTCACTATTTTGTGAACCAAAAACTTAAACTTGCAAAATAAATTTATTAGCTATCTGAATACTCCAAACAATAACAGATGTAATTATTTTGTCTTGTTAACTATTAGCTCAGTCTCATTTTAGACTTTACAGTGGAACATGGAGTTCAGCATAATTCAGCCATTTTACTTATTTATTTATTCGTTTGTTATTTTTGTATCAGTGAAAAAAAGTTAATTTATTGATATAACAAAAAGCAGTACTGCTTCAATTTCGGGGAAGGATCTTGATTTACTAAATGAAACATGATATACAGGTGAAAACAGACATAACAATTAAGTTTACTATGTCTATGGCTAAAAGCCCCCATGATGTCACAGTTTCCTTCCTGAAACACCTCAACTTAGTGTTGCTGAACCAGATAAAAAGGGTGTTTGTTAAGTTAATAGTTATCATACCAGCTTTAAGTCATTTTCAGTCCGTCAGCAAGATTGCTAGCACTGACAATATTGTATTTATTATAGGTAAAACAAAACTTGTTTAACAAAAAAACAGAGCTGATAGAGAGAAAATTTGATATTTTAAAGATGATTGCACATCCATTTTAGTCAATGAGTGTTCAGGGTGTCCATGTTTGGTTCTGGTCCTGGCTCTGCACCGTCTCACTGCCGTCCTGCAAAGTTATAACGGATCCTATTTAAGAGTCAAAATCCACTACGAGATTGAAAAATAGAACATGCTGGTAAATTGACTTTATTATATAAGAAGTACAAATAGTTGTGATGACAGTCACTCATACATTTACAAACATCCTAAACAAAACATTCTCAAACAGAGACCCTGTGTAATGAATGAAAGACAAGTAAATAAAATTAATTTTACAATTCAGAGTAGCTTTAGCAAGGATTTATATATTTAATTAAAAAAAAGTAAAACATCTGCAGTATCAACCCGATTTAGTCAACCTTATGCCTGCGTTGTTGAAATCTTATAATCAGCATGATTTCCTTCCTGAATCAGAAACAGAGCAAATAATGAAAATAATAATAATGTGTGATAATTAGATTCGAATACAGAAAACATTATGAATCCCAATGGGTAATTACCAGTCCATACATGAACTCTTACCATGAATCCACTAATAAAAAACATTCAATAATTTAACAAAAACTCTGTATAAATACAGCAAAAAGATAAACACAAGACTTTATAGGCTTTACATTCTAATTGTGAAAATCCAAACCACTGATTTCTTCAAGACACCCTTCAAATCCATTTCATTTAAGATTCCTGGTGATTATTATCTCAAATCTGGTTTTAAGATGTGAAATTAGAAGAATAAGATGAATTCTAAGAACTTCAGCTAGAAGTCTTATTTGAAATGATCTGACCAATGACCAAGCTACAACAAATCAAATATATGATCTAGATGTAATTACAGCACAAAAGTTACAGAGCACCTTGGTATTTGAGGTTCGCATAATGCCGTCTCACATCTGTGAGTCCTCGTGAACAGGTAAACCATTTTCATAGGTGAAACTTTTTCCACAGATCCCACATGAGAAATGCTCCTCTCCTGTGTGACCTATAATGTGACTAGCTAAATTATTTTTGTGAATGACTCCTTTTTCACAAGTCATACATATGAAAGGCTTCTCACCCAAGTGAAGGTTCATGTGTTTGACTAAATGATCTTTTCGTGTGAAACTCTTTCCACAAGTCTTACATGTGAAAGGCTTCTCTGCCAAATGAATCCTCATGTGAGAAGTTAAACGAGACGTGCTTCTGAAACTTTTTCCACAAGTTCCACATGAGAAAGGTTTCTCACCTGTATGAATTCTCATGTGAATAGATAAGTCAAATTTGATTCTGAAACATTTTCCACAAGTAGTACATGTGAAAGGCTTCTCACCTGTGTGAATTCTCATGTGATTACCTAAATGATCAGTTCGAGTGAAACTTTTTCCACAAGTCATACATGTCAAAGGCTTCTCTGCCATGTGAATCCTCATGTGAGAAGTTAAACGAGATGTGCTTCTGAAACTTTTTCCGCAAGTTCCACATGAGAAAGGTTTCTCACCTGTATGAATTCTTGTGTGAATGGTTAAATCAGATTTGATTCTGAAACTTTTTCCACAAGTAGTACATGTGAACGGCTTCTCACCTGTGTGAAGCTTCATGTGATTACTTAAATGATCTTTGCGACTGAAACTTTTTCCACAAGTCATACATGTGAAAGGCTTCTCGACCATATGAACCTTCATGTGAGAAGATAAACACGATGCGCTTCTAAAACTTTTTCGACAACTCGCACAAGTAAAAGGCTTCTCGCCTGTATGAGTCCTTATGTGAATAGTTAAATTTCTTTTGTTACTAAACTTTTTTTCACAAGTTCTGCATGTGAAAGGCTTCTCTCCTGTGTGGCTTTTCATGTGAGATATTAAATTACCTTTTTGAGTGAAACTTTTTCCACATGTAATGCATGTGAAACGCTTTTCCCCAGTATGAATCCTCACATGTGTCATCAAGTTACCTTTTTGAGAAAAGATTTGATGACAAAATTCACAGGAATACACATTTTGGTCCTGAGTTTTTTTGTGCTTTTTTTGTTTTGGACCTTCAGTAGTTCCTTTTTGCTGTTTGGTTTTCTGACATCTCTTGTTTTGTTTCTGCTCTTTGTCTCTCTTTTCTCCTGGGTCTTCAGATTTGCTTCCTTCCTGATCCTGGTTCTCAACCACTGGACCCTCCGTAGTGCCTGAAAAGTGGAAGATAAGTTGGTTCCTGTTTGGTTCTGTTTCATTGTTGACTCTTTCCTCATTAGGAGTCACCAAAATGTCTCCAGTCTCCTGTTTCAGCACAAGCTGCTCTTCATAATGACTGATGCAGAGTTGATTTTCTTCTTTTTTGAACTGTTGATGTTCTGGTTCCTCTTGCTCATGTTTTATTTTGAAAGGTTCTGGTTCCTCTTTATCCAAAGCTGGATTCCCATCCTGGTTGCTGAACTCAGTGAAATCTTCCTCCTCTTTACATGCACAGTTTTGTGGGAGATCTGGACAAAAAGAAAACAATAGTTTATACATTTAGGTAAAAAAAAACTTCATGTTTATCCATTGACACAACTGAAACAGGCTTTATTTCATATGAATATTAAACTTAATCAATGTGGTTCTTCTGATGGGAGTAAATAGATGCACGTCATAATACAATGCAGACGTAGGCCTGTCACGATAACAAATTTTGCTGAGCGATTGTCTAAAAAATTATTGCGATAAATGAAAATATTGTTTCAAGACCCTTTGACACTGATTTAATGGAAATTACGTAATAATCCATGCTATTTACTGCCATAGATACACTTTATTTTCAAAAGAACACATAACACTGGAGCTGATAAACTAAATAAACAAAACAACCAAAAACAAAAATTAAATGGATTCTCAGTCTCCATTAACAAAAAATTTACTTGAATAAAACTAAACAACATGAAGCCAAAGTGGAAATAAATACTGCATTCAACCAAAAGAGTGCAGATTATGAAGTCTGTATTGCCCTTCAGTAATCACTAGATTTAAATAGAGAAGATGGGCACATCCGACGACCTAATGCAGTAGTTCAGACTACACGATTTTTTGCCCCTATTTTCCCCTTATGACAATCTTAGATTGTTGGCAGATCTAAGATTATCGCTGGTGATTTCGTAACCGATCATCCTGCAATGTGATTTAGATCGTCATGGCCGCTAAATCAGGGGTTTTCCCAACTGGGAGCTTAATGCAGCCTGTTGAATGTGACAGGTAGCCAATCAGAAAGCGCAGATTCTTCTGAGGGGAAATTACGGAGGGGAATCCCAAACACCTGACATGGTGCAACCCAAAATCCAGCGGACATCAGAGATGATATGTGGAAACAACATTAATATTTATTTAACATTTGGTGCAAAGAATATAGAAATGACAAAGGGAGGAGTCGGAGCCAAATTGCTACCGCAGTTGATAAACCTGGTAAGTTTTCAGCTGCTCTTCGTTAACGTGACATAAATAGGTTATAATGATTTTCATTCAGTCAGGACTTTACACTGAATCTAGCCACATGCATCACAGGTAGATTCTAGTAAAGCATTAATGCCCGATTTTAAAATTAGTTAACTGGACTTGTAGCCATTATTTTGTGCTACAAGTCCAAAATAATGGCTGTGTGGCTGGACACCACACAGCACGATCGAACCCGATCAAACCGTTATGCCTAGGATTTCTGTCGGCTAATGTGTGGTGGTCTGAGGTTTTGAAAATGGGTCGACAACTCGTGTCGTGTGCGCTGGAGATTACAGTAAGGAAATGAGAAAGGGAGGGTCAGTGGAGAACACCAGAGTTGATCCTTTTTTCATTCAGTGTCATCAATAGAAAGAAAAAAAAGGCAGGAAGAGACGATAAAGCCGATAATTAAAATGAGGTCGATAGGTTTAATTTATCGTGCGATTAATTGATTTATCGTTTATCGCGACAGGACTATGCAGACGTTCTACAACCTTCAGACTAATTTATTGCATCTACTGTTAATCTTCACCTTTCAATTAAATCAACTTTTAAAGGACCTCCATATGGGGATGACAAAATTAAAATATACCATACTTGTAAATTTTCCTTTAATGAATAAAATATATCATGAAATTATGAAATATTCAATTAAATAAATGACCTCTAAAATAATTAAATCTACCTTTTAAAAAAATTAATTTTAATTGTAAAATGTAACTTTAAGAAAAACATCTAAAATCATTTCACTGTATTCATTTGAAGTGTATTTGTAGAGCACCTTTCATCTTTATATCATGAAAACAAAATTTA
Source organism: Poecilia mexicana (assembly GCF_051168715.1). Lineage (NCBI taxonomy): Eukaryota > Metazoa > Chordata > Actinopteri > Cyprinodontiformes > Poeciliidae > Poecilia > Poecilia mexicana. The sequence goes on along the minus strand of NW_028263380.1, from coordinate 20,840,606 downwards.
AAAAATCATAAAAATAACACAGTCACCAACTTGAGAAACCAGTTAAAAAAATTACATTTTGATGAGTGCCATCGTTAAAATCACCATTACACATCAAGTATGTTGGTAAAAGTTTATTGTGGTTCTAAAGAAACTAAACAGGAGTGTTTTTAGTCGAGATCTAAAGAATCTTAGTGTTTCGGCTGTTTTGCAGTATTCTGGAAGTTTGTTCCAGATTTGTGGTGCATAGAAGCTGAATGCTGCTTCTCCATGTTTGGTTCTGGGGATACAGAACCAGAGAACCTCAGAGGTTTGGAAGGCTGATACAACAACAGCAGATCTTAAGTGTATTGTGGTGCTGAGCCATTCAGTGATTTATAAACTAAACGTATTTTAAAGTCTACTCTCTGAGCTACAGGGAGCCAGTGTAGGGACTTTAGAACTGGGTGATGTGCTCTAACTTCCTGGTTTTAGTCAGAACTCCAGCAGCAGCGTTCTGGATCAGCTGCAGAAGGAGCATTGTTGTTTTAGTTAGACCTGTGTGGACACTGTTGCAGTAATCAATGCGACTAAAGATAAACACATGGATGCCTCTCTCTAGATCTTAATGGGACATTAGTCCTTTAATTGTAGAAATGTTCTTTAAGTGGTTATAAGGCTGACTTTGTAGCAGTCGTTTCTTTCGTTCAGTCAATGCTATGTACTGGCATGTTCCAACTAAGCCGTGGAATAGAACTGATCCGTTTCAGGTGTTTATTGTTGTAATCTTTTAGCATTTAGTTTCATGCCGAAATTCAGAGTCGGTCCCAAACAACTTTCTTTAACTTGTCTCTAATAATTAAGACGGGACAGTGTTTCCTACCTATTCGGTGTAAGATTATCTGGGGAGTCCGCTTGCAGTCCAGCAGTCTGCTCTGATCGTCCGTCTCTTCCTCGGACTTGACGATGATTTCTTTAAACTCCGTTAATGTTTCTTCAGCAGGAGTTAACTGCTCGTTGATTAACTCTCTCTGACGCTGAACTGAAGACATTTTTACTGCAAACACTCAAATATTTACCCAAAATACCAAACCCGTCTTCAAACTACATTCTAACAGAAGGGAAGCTAACGCTTCTACCTGTGCTGTTTTTATTTCCTGTCTGTTTCATTGTGGCTCCACGGAAGAAACAGTGAACGACTATTTGTGGCACGATAGAAGACAATGCTATTGCAAACTCTCAAATATTCCTACAAAACACCAAAACCCTTGATCAAAATGCCTTCTGACAGAAGAAGAGCTATCGCTGCTATCCGTGCTGTTTTTGTTTCCTGTGTGTTTCACTGTTGCTCCACAGAGGAAACGGTTAACGACTTTTAGTTCCGCTTTGAATTTTGAAACTCTCCTTGAGCCACCTCTTTTAAAATATAGCTATGCTAAATAAACTGTAATAAATAAATTACAATGTCAGAATAAAGTAGTAAAAGAGTTTTTGGTAAAATGTCTACTCAGGTACTGTGTAACTTATCAAATTATCAGTCATTTATTATTTAAAATTTACATAACCAAAATATAAAGTTAAGAATGCTATTCAATCCTGTATGACCAAATCTTAGTCTAGATATATCTTATTCTTCTTTAATTCTATTACCTTTTCTAATGTTGAAGACCGTTTAAGGTTCGCTGATCCAGGAGATTCCAGAAGAGTCAGTGAGTTAAAATCAACCAAAGTTTATTAAAAAGTATAAGGTATATCTTGGAGATTCACTCAAGGATCAAACATGCATACAGTTACCCAAAGGAAATCCCAGTGAGATCTTAGGTTTCTTTGTCTGGGTCTCCTACTACATAGCCCCCCCAATGACTGCTCTGCGGCCTTTACTTTGTTTATGCTGTGAAACAAAGTAAAGAATAAGCCACATATCCTGGTGTGTTTTTCCGCCCCCCCCCCATTATCTTGTTACATAAAGTTTCTGTCATGCTCATGTCTTAAGGACTGGAAAATTCATGTTTGACCTGTTTTGCCTCTTGCGTTTTGCACATAAGTCTGTGGTGCATTTGTATAAATATAAATCTACATATATCTCAAAAAAGATATTAACATGCATAATAAAACCTTAGAAAATTGTATTGTAGGAGAAAGTGTTTCAAGATGCAGCCTGAACTAGAGATGCAAATCTTAGATTTTAAAAGATTTTTAGGGTCACGATTCAACGCTCAAGCAATTTTCAACTCTGAATCGATTTTTAATTCACAAACTATTTCTTCTAGTCAAACAATCTAAAGTTTAAATTATGACTGATGACAGAAAAGTACAGTGTTAGCAAATATCAATTTAAAACAATTCTAAAAGGTTCCAAACTGGATCAATTGCAACAGTTTAGATTTAAACAAAATTAGGTTTATGCATAAAATGCTATAACTTAATTTGACAGCATTACGTTAGCTGTTTTTTCTCAATCAAAAATACATTAAAATTATTCAAAATATAATTTTTCAAATATCAACCAGACTAAAATTTGTCTGTGAGCAGACAAATATTAAGCATTTCTTTTATTCTGAAGCTGTTTTAGAAATGTGCTCCAAGTCCAAACTGAAACACTGAGATCTAAGGTGTTGTCAGATAAAAGTTTCTTTTAATATGCAAAACAGTAATACAATAACAAAACATGTAACATTATGTTACAACAAAGTACTAAGACCTCCACAACGTCTGCACATTGATATAAAGGTGTGTTATGGTCATTTTAGATGGATAAAAACATACTGCTCAAAAAAATAAAGGGAACATTTCACTTTAATTTTGTGTGTGGCTCCAAATCCAGGCCTCCATTGGTTAATAAATTTGATTTCCATTGATAATTTTTGTGTGATTTTGTTGTCAGCAGATTCAACTTTGTACAGATCAAAGTATTCAATGAGAATATTTCATTCATTCAGATCTAGGATGTGTTATTTGAGTGTTCCCTTTATTGTTTTGAGCAGTGTAATTACATTTCTGCCAAAAAACTGGAATTGTTTGTAGAAAGAAGCAAGGAAACTTATGAGCTTCAAAAAGTGGAAAAAAGCTACAAAAACCCCTAAAGCTTTTGAGATTAATCTCAGAAACTTTGTAGAAAACATCGGCGAGTACAGAAACGTCATCCTTTGGAAATTTTCTAAATTTTTCTAGAAAACAGAAATTTCCAAGTCTTTTCTAGGAAGCTTCTCAGATTAATCTCAAATTTTCCAAATCACATTTGGCACATTGGTCAAGGCAAATGAAGGAAGAGAAAAATTTGCAAAAAAAATCTTTAGTAGTTGAAAACCGCAGTATTTCTTGAAGTGACGCTGTCCAACAAACTACACCTTTAAATGAGTCACAACCCACAGCTAAACTGGAAAAAGAAAACCATCACAATTGGAAATTTACTTTATTACATAAGGACCACAAAGTCTGACATTCGCTCTGATTCAGGAAAGAAATCCTGAATAAGAAACTGAGAAAATAAAATAATAATGTCTGATGTTTAGATTCAAATACAGAAAACATTAATCCCAATCCTGGTAACTAGTCTACCAGTCCATACATGAACCCATAACATGAATCCAATAAACACAATCATTCAATAATTGAATCTGCAAAAATTAAACCCTTTGTTCCATTAACTAGAGTTATAATTCCTATTTGAAAGGCTTTCTTAACTAAGCTACACATTTTAAAAAGTGATCCAGCTGTATTTACTACCCAAATGAATTTGCCCCACCTTCTTCAGATCTGACAAAATTGGTGTCAAACTTTTGTGTTTTGTGCAGCAAAAACTTTTTGGATATGAATCAAAAAGTTTCAAGAGGTTATCTGAGGTCATCATCAAAAGCAGCACAACTGATGTTTTTATTTTATTTTTTTTCCTGCGCAAATGTTTAACACCAATTTTGTTGGATTTGATGATGGTGGGGGAGGAGGTGTCAACTTCATCTTCCCACCTGATTCAGGTGTAATTACAGCATAAAAGACAAGTTACAGAAAAACTTGGTTCTTAGGGTTCAAATTATATAATCTGACCACCGAGTACTGTGGCCGCTCCTGGGTACAGATAAACTATGTATTTTTATAGGCGGAACTTTTTCCACAAGCCATATATGTGAAAAGCTTCTCACGAGTATGAATCATCATGTGAGAATCTAAACTCTGTTTGCAAGTGAAACTCTTCCCACAACTAATACACGTGAAAGGCTTTTCGCCTGTGTGAATCCACATGTGTTTATCTAAATTACATTTTTGAGTGAAACTCTTCCCACAACTAGTACATGAGAAAGGCTTTTCACCTGTGTGAATCCTCATGTGAGAAGTTAAACTACATTTTACAGTGAAACTTTTTCCACAAGTCAAACATGTGAAGGGCTTCTCACCTGTGTGAAACTTCATGTGAGTAACTAGATGAGGTTTCCGGGTGAAACTGTTTCCACAAGTGATACATGTGAAAGGCCTCTCGCCTCCATGAAACTTCATGTGTTTATATAAAGTACTTTGATGAGTGAAACTCTTTCCACAACTAATACATTTGAAAGGCTTCTCACCTGTGTGAATCCTCAAGTGAGAATTTAAAACTCCTCTTTCCGTAAAACTTTTTCCACAAGTCATACATGTGAAGGGTTTCTCACCGGTGTGAATACTCATGTGAGTAGCTAAACTTTGTTTATGAGAGAAACTCTTCCCACAACTAATACATGTGAAAGGTTTCTCACCTGTGTGAATCATCATGTGAGAAGCCAATTGTCTTTTCAGAATGAAACTCTTCCCACAACTAATACACGTGAAAGGCTTCTCACCTGTGTGAATCTTCATGTGATAAGTCAAACATTTTCTTTCCGTAAAACTTTTTCCACAAGTCATACATGTGAAGGGCTTCTCACCTGTGTGAATCCTCGTGTGAGAATCTAAACTGTGTTTATGAGAGAAACTCTTCCCACAACTAATACAAGTGAAAGGTTTTTCACCTGTGTGAATCCTCATGTGTCTTGTCAAAGAGTCATTTCGAGGAAAGGTTTTATCACAACTTTTACAGGAATATAAACTTTTGTTCAAGTAAGATTTTTTGTGCTTTTTTGGGGGGGGACCTTCAGTAGTTCCTTTTGGCCGTTTGGTTTTCTGACATCTCTTGTTTTGTTTCTGCTCTTTGTCTCTCTTTTTTCCTTGGCCTCCAGAATTACTTCCTTCCTGATCCCGATTCTCATCTTCAAGAGAAGCATGAGAGATGCATTGGTTCCTGTTTGGTTCTGTTTCATTGTTAATTCTTTGCTCATTAGGAGCCACCAAAATGTCTCCAGTCTCCTGTTTCAGCACAAGCTGCTCTTCATCCTGACTGATGCAGAGTTGATTCTCTTCCTCTCTGAACTGTTGAGGTCCTGGTTCCTCTTTATCCAAAGTGGACTTCCTCTTCTGGTTGCTGAGCTCTTCGAGAACCTCCTCCTCTAGACCAAAAGACAAAACAAAAGCTTAGAAATTTAAGTAAAAAAAAACTCTTTATTTTAATCTATTGGTGCATCAGAACAGGCTTTATTTTGTTTGTAAATTAACCAATGTCCGTCTGACTGAAAGGAAACTAGGGTTTTCAAAATATATTACATTATGTCAGAGATTTTAGAAAAGAAGAGTTTTAAAAGTTGGTACAACCCGACTTGATGAAATTCAACAAAAGATTCTTCTCCACTTTCTGCTCACTTCAGTTCCTATCATTCTAGTTTCTTACGTTTTACAAAAACAATCCAAATAGTTTGGATGTGGTTTTAGTTTTTTCTTTATTTTCCATTTACATAAACAGTCTTTCATGTTTATGTCTTACAGAAGGACTGGAATGTTTACATTCAACCTATTTTGCCTCTAGCGTTTAGCACATAAATTTGTGGTATGTTTGTATCTAAAAGAAAAACATAAAACTAAAGATATTTCAAAAATGAGATACCAAGATACATAAAATCAGATTCTCTTCACATTTTTAGTGTCATGATTCAATTCATAAACGATTCTTGATTCTGTAAAAAAGAAAAAAAACTGAATTCAGAAATCAATTTTTTAAACAGTTTAGAGATTCAGTTTAAATTATGTGACTCACAAATGAAATTTTGTCAGTCAAATACTCACATGCTCCTCTGTCTCTACCAGAAGCCAGGCTGAGGTCTAAACTGTGCTTCAACATGGTGGCTGTTGGAATGGGTTAATGTGATTGGCTGAAAAGTAAGGTACCCAAGGTGGGGGTCTGTTCATGTGATTGGGTGAAACAAAGAAGCTTCTGATTGGTTGCCGATCATCCAATCAGATAGACCATTTATTAAAATTCACACAAAAAAATGCAGCACAACTCACAGGCCAGAAACAGCTTGCAAATCAAGATATTCTTGTGTTTGCATCAAAAATACAAATGTAAGTCTCGTCCTGTTCATTTGTGAATTATGAGACTGTTTTAGCTCCATAGACACTGTAAAACTGACTCAAACGTGCCCTTTTAGGCTATATGTGTCAAAACCGTATTTATTTAAATTAATCTGTGAAAAGAAACACCACTTTTTTCAGGCTTACATGGTGTTATCACCCAATAGTCAGCCACGCCCAATTACCTCCCCTCAGACTCCAACAGACTGACTACTGTCCAGCTCTCCGTCTAACGGGTCCGAGAAACCTCTAATTCCTGAGTATTACTTCAGATGAGAAGTTAGAGGACATTCTGTTTAAGCTGGGAGGGAGAAAGATGCGCATAGACTCTAACTACCTTCAGATCCAGAAGCTATGACCCTTAAAGTAGCCCGGCAAAGTCTGTTCAAAAACCACTCCTGTTAACGGTAGCTCTTTCTCTATTAATAACGTGCACTTGTTACAGTCTAGATAATTTTAGAGACTCGGCACAAGTCCCAGGGTCATTATTTATCATAACCAAAGAAACGTCTGAAGCCCCCTAATTTACTAGGATCATGAACATTAATTTTATATTAACCAGAAGAATTGGTTTTTAGTTGACTTAATTAATTTAACTGTCCACAGCATCAATTAGACTTTAATATTTTATTAGCAAGCTTTAGCAGGGGAAAATGACATACAGCTTCTTTAATCAAAAATCAAAAGAATAACATATTTAAGAAATTTAAAATTTTCCCCTCCTTCTAATCCCTAAACTGTGTCACTGATCTAAAGAGAGGCTTTGGGATGCAGTTCCACTCGTACCCAGATGCCGAATTGATCTTGGCAGCAGAAAACTTTAATATCCATGGTCAGAGTCCTGTCTTGATGTAGCAGAATCCTTTTTAGAATAGATCCAAAGGTGAACTGGTGAGAATCCTCAGTGTACTCAGTTCTTTATCCATAAGCGATCTTTGTCTATCCCCCATGTCCACTGCAGCATAGTTGAAATCTTTTGGGTTGAGTGTAGGGCTGTTGTCAAATCAGAATCCCGGGTTGTGGGTAAATGGATCTTGTTCCCTTCTTGAGCAGCGCGCAGTCTTCACCATCCCGGGGTATCAATACGCAGCCCTCAGTTGATTCTGCATCTTCGTGTGCTCTTGACTCCAACGCTGCGGAACAAAGAACCCCAATTCTTCCTTCTCATGTATTTTTGTGCTCTCTGTGTTTTGGTGGTGAACGCCCCAGCAGCTGGCATACTCCCTTGACCCAACTTCCCTTTTTCCAGGGCGTTGTCAATTAACTGCTGAGCATCTGTTCTCTTGAACTTCCTTTTACCCCCCAACTCAGTTATACCTCCACCCAGCCTCATGTTGCGACACAGTATAAGACACTTCTATCTAATTTCCACCTAATCTACAGTCATTACTTTAATCCAGGGTTTCCCCCAGAAAACTTGCTAAGCCCGGAGGTCGGGGCGTCGAGGCGTTCCACCGGCGGTCCACTGTGTTTTGATTTAAAAGATGTTAAGTTGACAGGTAATGTAAAAACATTACTGTGTAATTTATATGTTACGGGAAAAGATCTCGAGTGAAATGCTATTTAAACCCACAACTAGTCTAAAAACAACAAATTTGCACTTCTGTTTAATCCAAATTAAGTCAGCAGCTCCATCGGGCCCCCAAAAGCTTCAGGGTCCCCATAAACGCTAATATTTTAAAACAGATCACAGATACATAAATGTAACACTTGTTTATTGAGATGATCAATGCTGTTAAATTTGATTCACTTGTTTAGGCATATATAAATTAAATTATTTTAAATTATTTAACATTTAAATACAAGATTTTAAGGAGCTGGCAAGTTCACTTTGTAAAACTTCAAAGAACAATATTCATAGTTAGATTGTTTTGTTACCATAGCAACAATCTGATGCTGAGAGTTTAATCTTTGAATTTTCAAATCCAATTTAGTAAACTGCAATTATAACTTATTGCTTTTTAGGCTGGCCAATTAAACTACTCCCTTCTCCCATATTTCACTAAATCTAACACAGAAGCTGTTAGAGGTGCTGATACTTTTAGGAACAAAAGGGGCCCCTAAGTCAGATTCTGCTCCAGGCCTCATACAGCCTTGGACCGGCCCTGCATGATGAGGTAATCTGCTGCACTACGCAGAGATGCGCAACAAACAGGAGATTTAATTCAATGTTTCTAATGTGGCTTCAGTAGCTCTTCCAATTCGTGTCTGTTGAGTTTTTGTCACAGAGACAATTCTGGTTGGTCAAGTTTATGGGACGAGCTTCTCAGATCTCCGTGCGGCTGCGCGGATTATCTCTAAGTAGACAACGCATTTCATATGGTTTGATGCATTGTGTAACTGGAAAAATAATAAAATTATATTAAATCTACGTGATGCGTGACTCCGAGGAAAGCGTTAAAAACCACTCCAAAGCGCAGAGGTGTGATTGGTCTGCGCGCTGTCGGGTTTAAATGCATAAACTATAAACCTATCTATTATAAACCTATCCTTTAGGAATAAATCTGCTTTGCTAGTGAAATGCTAAGAGCAAAAGAGACGCTTGCAGCCCGGCTTTAAAAAACAAACAAAAACAATTCCCCCCCCCTTTCCTAGAAACTTAAACAAGCAACGCTTAGCCTGGCGGCGGGGCTAGTAAAGCATGGCGGGCCGCCAGGCTTATGATGCACTGGGGGAAACCCTGGACTTAATCCATTTATGACCTCTGCTTTTCCACTTTCTAACCAGAATAACATAACTCATAACTTTAATTAATAGTACATTCAAAACAAGCTCACATAAATTTCAATCATTAAATCATAATACAAAATTACTTGTTGTCTCTCGGCCTCTGTGACCCGTTTTCTGTGTGTCCTGGAAAGATCTCAGTGAGTCCAACCAGGTTTCACGACAATGGATAAGAAACATGATAATGTTACAAATATTTTTAAAAGTTGCCTCGTCGGTCATATTTCAGTCCGTTAGAGCGATGCACATTTCCACGATAGGTATTCAATTCTCAGCATAACACGTGTTACGAGGGCGTTCCGTCAAATCGACACTTTTTGAAACCACACACACACACGAAGTTTGTTTTCTATTCCAGCTTCCGATTCGGGACATGGCTAAACGGCGATTCCACCTTTAGCCAATTTTTCACTACCTTCTGTCGAGGAAAAATGATTATTTTTAGTGTTTAATACAGTTAATCTTACAGCATGTGTAAAAGGTATATTGAACATTCTCATTTTGAACAAATTTCTTAATTTTGAACAGGTTTGTGTTAATGATTTAAAAACTAAACTATTGATGGGTAAGTATTCAAAGTACAAGAAGGAAAATGCAGATCAAAAGGGAACTCTCACTGAGGCTCCTGTTGTGTTATCAGAGAGGAACAGGAGGTCATAAAATTAGCATCTCCAGGAGCGCAGTATCACTTGAGCCTGGGAGAGAGAAGTTTGCTCGGTTCACGGAAGATCAAAAGTCTTCTAGAACTAACATTTGGGATGGTGTAAAATTTAATACAACATAGAATGTTAAAACCACTAACATTTAATTTCTAAGACATTTTTCTAAGTACTAATAGCATGTTTCTAATGAAATTTGTATTATCTAATTTTAGAATTACTAATCTAGTAAATTGTACTATCTGTGACAATATCTGAATCAAATGGAAATTGTTTGAATGAAAATGTTTTGTTTAATATTAGAAAATTGCTTAGGATTTATGCTAAATGGGGTTTTGGAAAATGATTGTGTTAACTTGTATACTTAGGATTGGATATTATGTTTCGTAAGTTAGAAAAAAGGAATTTTACCTCATTTTGTTCTGTTGATTTTATGTGTTATTTTTTGGTTTAAGGCAGGACTCAATCTTTTGGGGTGCTGAGTGCAGAAGAGCAAAACTGGGTTTGTGAAGATAACCTTTCCCTGAACCAAATTACTGAATTTAAGTTTGTTCCTGAGAATTTATGTAAGGAGAGATAGCGGGAGAGACTCCAGATTTCACAGCTATCTGTGAAATACTTTTCTTATGTTTTTCTTTGCCCAGATGGCCTTAGAACCGCAGGAGGCCAGGATAAGCTCTCCGCTCTTTTTGTTAAACAAAAGGGCAAATGGCCTTTGATCTTTACGGTAAATTAGGGGAAGTTCTAAGTCTTTCTGAGTGTCCAAGATAGCTTCCAGTTGGTCAAGCAGAGGTACGCCTTATTTGAATATATTAAAGAGGAAAAACACGCCTACATTATAAAAGTTCGTGCCCAGGAGTAATAATTCAGATAGCTGCCACTATTTTGCCTTTTTGCACCAGCTCTCTCCAAAGACGCGTCTTTGCCTTTTCTTTTCCTATCTTTTTGTCTCAGGTAATGAATGTATGCCTCTGTTGTTCTGCAGTCTTGTTGTTAATTCATGCGTTGTTTTCTATTGGATTAAACTCTGTAATTCTGTGACGTCAACACACATTGTTGTTTTCCTTGTGGCTACACGTGGCTCGCCGAGAGGACCTGGGATCCAGAGGAAGAAAGAGCCAAACTTTTTCCAAAGTTAACCAATTTAGAATTTCTTCCTTAACACTTCCACATCTTTATTCGACTCTAAAAACCACAACACCTGGACTCTTGTTAAGAGAGGAAAAATTCTTGAACTTTAAAAACCTTTTGACTCGTTAAATCCTCTCTTATGCCCGGGTTCAGAAAAATGCTGTGCGCAAAGACTGAGATCACGCAGAGATAACAGCGTCACAATAATCAGCATTTATTCAAGACAGATGCATACTATCACCAGAAAAGCACATCACATAACATCAGAAAACCTTAGAGCACAAACAACACATGAATTTACCTGAGAGAGAAAAAGACAAAAGATGGAAACGACAAACAAAAAGCAAAGACGTCTTTGGAGAAGTTGCAAGCGCAAAATCTGATTTGCTACTTCTGTGTAGAAAGTTTTATCTTCTTTTCTTTAATTTATTCAAACAAGGCGTATCTTTGCTCATCCAACCAGGAGCTATCTCTGACCCTCTCTCAAGCCAGAAACCCCTGCCGTGTTTACGGCCTTTCACAGATGAGTGTGAAAAGCTGGAACTTCCACTGTATTGTTTTCCCACAGACAAAAGGCAGTTCAAACGATCCTAGCAAACCATCTGCTGTAACTACAAGCAAAATAAAGGTCAATAGGCCAGAATAAGTTACTGATTTAAAACCACAATTTAGGCCATTTGAATCAAGACATGTTAAGTTTTAAAACTAGCATATTTAAAATGTATTTTCTCAACACTCTTCAAACCTGGACTGGATTATTCTGCTCTAATAGCAGAATATTTAAAACTATGTTTGTGATTTGTGAAACTTCAATAAAGGTTGATTTGACCACTTTTTTGCATCTGGATCATACTAGAACTGCTTCATCTCCTAAAATACAACTCATAGACTCTTGAAACTAGATTATTCTGCTCTACCAGCATAATATTTAGAACCATGTTTGTGATTTGTGAAACCTTTTTTGTGAAGCTTCAAAAAAGGGTCATTTCACCACTTTTTCTTTTATCTTTGTCACATGAGAACTGCTCTAATTCCAAATCTACAACACAAAGTTTCACAAATCAGAAAAAAGTTTCACAAATCCCAAACATGGTTTTAATATTCTGCTACTAGTTGAGAATAATTTAGTCCAGGTTTGAAGAGTTCAAGTGTTGTAGATTTGGAATTAGAGCAGTTCTTGTGTGACCAAGATAAAAAAAAGTGGTGAAATCATTTTTTGAAGCTTCACAAAAAAGGTATCACAAATCACAAACATGGTTCTAGATATCCTGCTGTTAAGAGCAGAATAATCCTGTCCAGGATTGAAGAGTCTGGGTGTTGTAGTTTTTAAACTAGAGTCGATTAAAGATGTGGAAGGTAGTGAAAATTAGGTGAAATCGCCCTTTAGCCATTTCCCGAATCGGAAGCTGGAATCGGAAACCAACTTCAGCTTCGTCACACACAATACACAAAATAAAAACGTTGAAAGGAGTAAAAGACCCGGCATCTTAAGACCCCGGGAGGGTTAAATAGTTGGAATAATGTATTTTTCCTGCTTTCTGCAGGCGACTTGCTCAGTAAAGTGGCTGCTGACGCTACGTGACGTTGTTGACAGGCATGCGTTTCTCGGCGTAACACGTATTAAAACTCCTTAACTCCAACTTTATTTAACCTATTTCCAACTCTCTCTAACCCGTATCATCAGTAAAACGTGACGGTGTTTCCTACCTATCCGGTGTAAGATTATCTGGGGAATCCGCTTGCAGTCCAGCAGTCTGCGCTGATCATCCATCTCTTCCTCGGATTGACGATGATTTTATAAAACTCCGTTAATGTTTCTTCAGCAGCAATTAACTGCTCGTTGACTATGAGGCGGAACTGAAGACAGAGTTACTGCAAACACACGTTTGCCTAGTTATGCCGGTCCCAATACTTGCATCGTTCTTCTGCCGTTGTCTTCTTCAAATGGAGGGTTTGGGCGCGACGTGTGTCCCACACCCGCCCTTTTCAGGCTCTATAACAGCTGTTACGTCAATCCGCGTTTCCCCATCAGATACGGTTCCCCCCATAGACATAATATAAGGATAGACGCCTCATGGACCGCTCTCGCCTATTGTCGCTGACGAGATTTAGGGCGGCCATCTTGGAGCGGTACACCACTCCACTCAGCCTTATGTGTTTAGCAGCACAATGACGTATCAGCGGATTTAATCGATCATAACACACTTTTTGTTACTGGAAACCATATTCAAACATCTATCAAAGCAACATTTATAAACAATTGTATTTTTTAAGTATGTTTTTAATACATAGTTCATCATAGTTAAATATGCTTAGTGGCTATAATAGAATAGGAATGGAATATTCTGATATCGATGTATGAAGAGCAAATTACAAAGCACACACCCGTTCATAATTTATTTAATAAATTATTTAGTAATATCAATACATATTTTATATAACTATACAAACACTAATAAATAAAGATTAATAATGGCACAAATAAATAATGATTAATACTGAATTATATATATATAAACATGTATTTATATATATATGTATATATATGTTCCCTTTCAGTCGATTCACTCGGTACAACACATAGAGTATGGGATATCACGCCCCCGCGTGGCCTAACTGAAGACACCTTTAATCACGCCTTTAGGCAAATGACGTGTGATGACGGGTGGCAGGCCCCGCCTGCATATAAATACACCCCCATCACAGTCATTATTCAGTTCTTACGCTCTTCACCTCGCTGAGAACACCGAATTTCCAACCCGTGCTTTCTAGCTGCTGCTAGCTAGCATCACTCTTGTTTTTCTTTTTCCAAAACTAGCTTAACTGCTCCTGTTGGTGTTAGCTACTGCTGCCTGCTGGTTAGCGTGTCTGCCCGCTGAGCGCTAGTTGTATTTTCTCATTTGTCTAATTTTATTTACCTTGGTTTCGTGGTTCGGGATGAGCACGAAGCAAAAAATGGCGAAGCAGAAGTCTTCCGTTCGCCCCTGTCCTCAGGAATGCGGCTTCACGCTTCACGAAAAGGACCAGCACGAAGCATGCCCCGTCTGCCTTGGAATTGTCCATGCCAGAAGAGCGTTGTCGGAGCCGGACGCTTGTGCTTTTTGTAGCCAGCTTCGGCGCTCCACGCTCGAACGGCGGGTCAAGTTTGTGCAGAAAGTGCTGGGAGAGGCTACCGTATCACAACAAGACCCCGTGCTCTCCGAATCTATGAATCCGGTTTCGTCCGAATCTGACGAGGACGGAAGGGCCGAAGCTTCCACTTCCAGCTGGGCAGCCCCCGCTTCCAGCTGGGCAGACCATATGGAGTATGTGGACGGTTTAGCCGAAACGGTGCAGGACGCAGCGCCATCTCACTATCATCTCGAGGCTCAGGGTGATGATGACGTGCTAGACATCGGTCTCAGTCTTTCGGAAGACGAGGACGAAGACTTTTCCGCGGGCCAGTGTCCGTCTGCTGCCGCCGCCTCTCCTGTGGGTCAGGACGACACATCGTTCCTTTCCCTTTGCCGGCGTGCAGCTAATAAGTTAGACGTCGAGTGGCCAACCGCTCCTCCTGCTCAGAAGGTGTCCCGGTTCACTGGATTCTACCTTCCGACGGAGCCGGCTGCGGTTAAGAACCGCCTGCCCATGTTCCCAGATTTTGTTTCGGAGCTAACGTCGTCCTGGAGCAAACCTTTGTCCACGCGGGTTACAGTACCTGGCTACGGGCAGTACGTGGACCTGGAGGGTGCCGACAAAGCCGGTCTGGTTAATTTACCAACAATGGAGGCGTCCTTGGCAGCTTACCTGGCGCCATCATACAACCAGGGTGTGGGCGGCGCTGCCACCCTACCCTCAAAACAATGCAGGTTTTCCGCGTCCCAGTTGGAGAAGACCTATCGCGCTCAAGCAACCACTGCTCGCGCCCTGAGCTCGGCCACCATGCTTCAGACATATCAAGCTATGTGCTTGTCCGAGCTAGGAGTTCAGATGCCTCCTGATAGCCATCTGACTCCCCTCTTAAAAGAGATCAGAGTCACTGCGGATTATATTCTCCGCACATCCCGCTGTGCGGCGCTGTCACTGGGGAGAGGGATGGCTTCCACAGTGGTTGCTCAGAGACACCTATGGCTAACGCTGTCTGACGTCACCGATAGGGACAGGGCCATATACTTGGACGAGCCAGTGTCTACGGATGGGCTTTTTGGACAATCCCTTGATGCAATCCAAGCTAAGTTTGAGCTTAAGAAAAAGCAAACTGAAGCTCTTCGTTGCATCATTCCCAGACGTGACGCTAGGTCCAGGCCCAATATGAGCGCACGCAAGCGGGTTACGGCACCGGCGCCACCAAAGAGAGCAGCACCGCCCGCAGCTCTCAACGCTACAGTTTCAGAACCGTCAAAAAAGCATAGTCCCCGCCAGTCGGCTTGGAGCAAAGGTCCTCCTCTGGGTTTTCAACGAGATTTGACGTCTCGAAAGAAAAAGCCTCAGTCATCCTAACGACGTGAGACGGCGTGACAGAAGAGGGGCATCAGAAGCAGGGAGACCTGATTGCTGCTCATTCGTTTATGCGCAAAAGGCATCTTGTTTGTTCTGTTCAGGGTCCCAGCCCCAAGAGGCGCTGCGTTTTCCTAACACAGTCTCCCAAGCACAACAACCCAACGCACACACTGTTTGCACTTTCAGCCCCAGGTTCAAGTGGGTTAAATGTTTCTCAAAAAAACGAGAGAAAATGTTCGGAATGCTTATGTAACTGTTCCACATGTTTCAATAAAGAGTGCAATTCCCTTGCCAAAATATCAAAATCAAAACATTGTGTGCCACAACGTGCACAACAGTCAAACGGAGCTGCTCCTCTCCGTTCCAGCAGAGGGCAGCACCCCCTTGCCAACAGTGCGTCAGGTCAGCTGTCTGGCTGCACACGTACCTCTGTGGCGTGCATGCGCACTTTCCCCATGGTTAGAAAGGACCGTTGCTACGGGTTACCAGTTGCAGTTCCGGATAAGACCCCCGGTTCCAAGCAGTTATAAACACAACTGTAGGGTCCGAAGCAGGGAAAGTTCTGAGAGACGAAATAAACACGTTGTTAGCAAAAGGAGCAGTGCGTGTGGTTCCCACTTCGGAAGCAAACAGAGGTTGGTACAGCCGCTATTTTGTTGTTCCGAAGAAGGGGGGTGGGCTACGTCCCATCCTGGATTTAAGAGTGTTAAACAAGCACCTTCGCAAGTACAAATTCAAAATGTTGACGCTGAGACAGCTTTTGAATGCTGTCAGCCCAGGCGATTGGTTTGCAACAATCGATCTGACGGATGCTTACTTTCACGTAGCAATACACCCAGAACACAGGCGTTTTCTGAGGTTTGCTTTCGAGGGAATAGCGTACGAGTACCTGGTCTTACCCTTCGGTCTGTCGCTCGCACATTTACGAAAATTGTGGAGGCAGCGTTTTCCATTTTCTCTCAGAGAAAAGGGAATTCGCATTCTAGCTTATCTGGACGACTGGGCTTTAATAGCCAGTTCCAGAGAGCAAGCGGCAGAACAGCTGCTGCAGGTGCTGTCCCACATTCAAGCCCTGGGTTTTTCGGTAAACTTTCAGAAAAGTTCACTGAACCCGAGTCAACAGTTCTCATTCCTGGGGCTGGAAATATGCTCCCTGTCAGCTCGAGCTTGTCTCTCGGAGCACCGTGTGACCGCCTTTCATCGGTGCCTCGCTCAGTTTCAGT
Organism: Poecilia mexicana; assembly: GCF_051168715.1. Lineage (NCBI taxonomy): Eukaryota > Metazoa > Chordata > Actinopteri > Cyprinodontiformes > Poeciliidae > Poecilia > Poecilia mexicana. Next base: position 20,824,018 of record NW_028263380.1, on the reverse strand, counting down.
TGGGGTGCAAACTGCGCTTCCGGACTGTCTTACAGCTGATGGGAATGATGGCGTCCATGATGGCAGTGGTGCCGCTCGGACTGTTAAAAAATGCGTCAGATGCAGCGCTGGACACGCTTTCACCGGCTATGCACGTCACGGCACCTGCACAGAAGGTTGACGATAACTGCTGCTTGCATGTCAGCCCTTCGCCCGTGGAGGGAGCCCGGACTGCTGTACCGTGGGTCTCCAATCGGCAGGGTTTCCTTTCGCAAAGTATTGTCCACGGATGCCTCTCTGAAGGGGTGGGGGGCAATGTGCGATGGAGTAGCGGTGAGAGAGGTCTGGACATTAACCCAATCAAAGCTCCACATAAACTACCTGGAGCTGCGGGCGGTCCTGCTGGCTCTGAGACATTTTTGCAGGGTTCTGATGAACCAGCATGTTCTGATAAGGACAGACAACACCACTGTGGTGTCCTACATAAACAGACAAGGGGGCACTCATTCACTTCCCTTGCTGAAATTCTCACAAACTATTGCAATGGTGCAGCGTTCATTTTCTGTCTGTCAGAGCAACTCATGTTCCTGGGCACCTGAATTTGGGAGCAGATCTGCTGTCCAGGGGAGGCCCACTGGTGAGGGAGTGGAGACTTCATCCATCCGTGGTGATGCAGATTTGGCAGCGGTTCAGCAAAGCGTCAGTGGATCTCTTTGCCACCAAAGCCAACACCCACTGTCCCCTATTCTTTTCCATAACGGATCACAGTGCTCCACTGGGAGTGGATGCCCTGGCTCACTCATGGCCCAATGTGCTTCTGTATGCATTTCCCCCAGTGGAAATGATTCTGCCAGTACTGGACAGAGTACGCAGATGGGGCCTATCCTTGATTCTGGTGGCCCCTCGCTGGCCAGCAAAGTCATGGTATGCAGAAATAATCAGCTTGCTGGTAGCAGAGCCTTGGAAACTCCCCACCCGTCAGGATCTCCTCTCCCAGGCAGGGGGGGAAGTATTTCATCCACATCCAGAATTATGGATGCTGCATGCCTACTTGCTGAGAGGTCCAGCTTGTTAGCTAGAGGCCTTCCTTTAGATGTTGTTGCAACCATTCAGAGTTCCAGAGCAGCTTCCACGAGGGGTTTATATGCATATAAATGGCGTGTTTTTGAACAGTGGTGTCACAGCAAAAACATTTCCCCCTTCCAGTGCTCCATTGTGGATATTTTGACATTTCTACAGGAGCTGGTGGATAAAGGTCTGTCTTTCTCCACAATTAAGGTTTACTTGGCTTCTATCTCAGCTTGTCATGTTGGCCTTGATGGAGGGACGCCAGGTGCTCATCCCATGGCTGTGCATTTTTTAAAAGGGGTCCGTAGGCTGAGACCAGGGATAAAATTTAGCGTTCCTTCCTGGAATCTCACTGTGGTCTTGGATGCTCTTTGTAGCACTCCATTTGAGCCCCTTGAGTCGGTTGATTTGAAATTTCTATCATACAAGACAGCTCTGCTTCTTGCTTTGGCAACTACAAAACGGGTTGGGGACCTGCATGCACTTTCAGTGCACCCCTCTTGTGTTCAGTTTTCAGCTGATGGTTTAAAGGTCACCTTAAGACCAAATGCGGCATATCTCCCTAAGGTGATTCCTTCGGATTACAGCACAATGACCATTGAGCTTTCTAGTTTTTATCCCCCTCCTTTTGCTTCTGAAGAGCAAGGTAGGCTGCATTTGCTGTGCCCTGTGTGTGCACTGTGTCTTTACATCAATAACACTCAGAATGTGCGACTGTGTGATCAGCTGTTTGTGTGTTTTGCCAATCCAGCTAGAGGAAAGGCTCTGTCCAGACAGAGACTCTCTCATTGGGTCGTGGAGGCTATTTCTCTTGCTTACAACAGCAAGGGCCTCCCTTTACCTCATGGTGTGAGAGCACATTCAACCAGGGTTGTAGCGGCATCTTGGGCCCTTTTCAGAGGGGTCCCTGTGAGTAACATCTGCGCTGCAGCCAGCTGGTCTTCACCGCACACTTTTGTTCGGTTTTATCGTCTGGATGTGACAGCCCCTTCTGTGGCTCACTCTGTTCTTTCTGCTGGGTTGGAGGTTTCAAATTAACTCAGTGCATTTGTCTCGGGTTTGATGGCTGCTCTGCGGGGCGTGTATATATGTCCCATACTCTATGTGTTGTACCGAGTGAATCGACTGAAAGGGAACGTAAGGTTATGCATATAACTACTGTTCCCTGAAGGAGAGGAACGAGGTACAACACCTTTTTCTGCCCCGCTGTTTCAGCTTGGCTCGGTGAAGAGCGGCCATCGAACTGAATAATGACTGTGATGGGGGTGTATTTATATGCAGGCGGGGCCTGCCACCCGTCATCACACGTCATTTGCCTAAAGGCGTGATTAAAGGTGTCTTCAGTTAGGCCACGCGGGGGCGTGATATCCCATACTCTATGTGTTGTACCTCGTTCCTCTCCTTCAGGGAACAGTAGTTATATGCATAACCTTACGTTTTTCAGCCGACGAGTCCAAAATCCGATGTGAGATTCATCCGTGCTGCAGTGAATCCGTCTCTCTTTATAGATATCTCCCTCTTCTTCCTCACATCGTGTCTTTAGGAAACTTTCAAAACAAAAACGCTAGATTTAGGATGTATCTTACTTTTGACAGAGTGAAAGAATATAAATAGTCTTTACCACCTGTGTAAACTTTGCCGGTGAATGTTATAACACATAATATAAGTTTTATAATATGTGTTATATTGTTTCATTTCTAATACAGGCTCTTGTGTCAGATAATCTAAGTCAAAGTTAGAGAATAATTAATTTTTTTAGATTTACGGAATCTCAGTTAGCCTTCATAGCGGGGCTGAACCCGTATCACACCAAGCACTGTAGCTAATATTAGCTGGTATCTCGCCGGTGGACATAAATACAGTAAAGTAATATTCTAACCACAATATATACACAATAATATGTCCATCTTACTTGTGAAATGTTGTCTGTGGAGCCCTCACATCAATAATCCATCGACCAGAACAACAATATCCCTCAGTGCTGAGGCATCTTCTGCTGTTTTGATTGAGCAAAGTAGGAGGATATACCGCTCCAAGATGGCCGCCGTATTTCCTGCGCCGGAGCGGTCCATGAGGCGTCTATGCTTATATTATGTCTATGGTTCCCCCTGCGTCGTCTTGCCGTTCCGCCCAGCTCCGCCCACGTGGCAAAATACGCGCGTGCTCGTGATGAGCACTGAGAAAGCGCGCGCGTAGCAAGCACGCGCTTGTTCGGCGCGCTTGTCTGAGGGGACACCGTGAAAGCTCAAACAACATGTTTCGGCAAAGTTGTCACACCTTCACGTTTTTGCGGGAAACTAATAGTAATAATACTAATAATTATAATAAATATATATGTTATACATATTATAATTATAATAAATAATATATATTTTATATATGTTGTATACATTATAATTAGATAGATAGATAGATAGATAGATAGATAGATAGATAGATAGATAGATAGATAGATAGATAGATAGATAGATAGATAGATAGATAGATAGATAGATAGATAGATAGATAGATAGATAGCATAGTGCTATATGAATTAAAAACAGGGCAATGCAATTTAATGCTCAATATTACCCATCAGATACCGTTTCCCCTGTTTTAAAGTGGGGTTGCTTAGCTTACTTATGCCTTGGGCCGGCCCTGATCGAACTACAAATTTACACACTTTTTCAGTCTAAAGGCTTCAGCAGCATGAACTACTGTGATGCGCTTTTATTTGGAGTTATTAAAGATCTGATAAATATTAGAAGATATAATGCAAAATCTGAAAAAGAAAATTTATTTTGATTGAAAACAATAAACCTGCAGCACATTTTTTCCTCATATGTTATAAAACTGCATTGTTTTTGGACTAAAACACGATTTTCCATTAAAACATCTTCCTACTTTGAGCCTTATATGAAACTGACTCAGTTTCCTGAGTTTCCTGTCGCAGGAAACTTTGCTGCTGACAAACAGCAAAGTTCCAGCAAGAAAATGGAATAACCTGTGGAGTCAAACTACAGCAAAAAGCTCTGATACATTAAAGCTACTTTGAGTCTCAACACTATGACTAATGCAATGTGGTGGATTGGCAGGAGGAGATTCAGAGGATTAAGGACACTTAATGTTGATTGTTAGAATTATTATGTTTTGTTACTACATTAATAGTTTTATATGACTAGTTTGATTTTCATTTAAAGGTTTTAGTTTTCTCACCATAGAGAGAAAGAACTTGATAAACTTTCCCTTAACCTTGAGCATGTTTTTGCAGGTGGGGTCTTATCTTCTTGAGATACTCCGTAGTGGTGAAACTGTCTGTGTGCAGAATTTAGTTTCGGTGTCCCCCGTCCCTGCTATTAAGACAAAATGCTGCTTTCATTCTCACACATTGCATTCTCTCCCTTCCTTGCTAATAAAAGACAAGCTTCAGCAGAAGAGCGTCAGAACGCACGGTGATCGGCTTGCAGAAACTGATTCTCTGTACTTTCCCTCTTGCAAGAGTCTGGCTGAAAAACTAAGTGACATTGTCTGTGGTTCTTTTTATATAGGTTGAGGAAATATCATTGATTATAAAACCACTGGTTAAAATTTAGGCCAGAATAAACAAACATCCTGGTATTTATTATTTTGACTACCTTACCACCTATAGCCTGCCTAGTATCATGCATTACACCATCTAATTTTGCTCTGTTTTCAACAAGTCATAAAACACATTTGAACACCCAAATGGAAACACCCAACTTTGGAAAGCAAAAATACCTTTACTGTACATTTAAAATCTTTTTTTTTTTGTTGTTGTGTTGGAGAAAACTTTCAGTTGACCTCCGGAACAAGGCTGTCACACACGCAGGTGTGAGTAGAAACGATTGCAAAACATCAGCATGTCAACCAACTCTGAGAACTTTCTGACAACCAAGTTCCTTATTCCAAGAAATTAAAAGGTGTGATGTACCTCATATGCATCAGAGATGTATCTACAAGTTATTAACTGCATATCCTGCAAGGGTGGGTGTCAATATTTTCCCTATGATCAGCCAATGTTCTAGCTGATGTCTTTTTCTCTATTCATAGGTGCTAAAAACTGACCTTGAACTGCGACATGTAAGTCCAAGCAGCATCCTGCTTCAGCCCTGAGGCGAGGTAGGCGGCTAATCCTTTTCCTGTTAAAACAGTTTCCTGTTAAATGCAGACACTTCTGCTCCTTAGTTTCTGCTGACAATTGGCTTATGAGACCATTTGTTCTTTGCATATATGGCTTCTGTTGAATAAGTATGCATCAGGCTTCAAACAGTATCAACACCTTGATTTTGTTGTTTCTTTAATATGACACTAAAAGTAATGCTATTTGGATATAAGTATATGTATGAGCTTCACTAAGCTTAATGAACTATGTGCAAAAGTCGATCCCAGGACTTTAAGAGTCTCAGGGTAGCTTCCTATGTTAAAACAAACCAAAATGAACCTCATAAAAGTTTGGCACCCGGGTCAAGTTTGATGCATATGAGGTCAGGAACATCAGGGAGTGGTCAGAAATGATTGTAATTCAACAGTTGTACTTTTGAACAGCATAAATGGCTTAACAGTGACCGACTGATTTATTTTGAGATGTATTAAAGTTTTAAAAACAATATATACATAAACCATTTGAAAATATTACCCAAAGTGCAACTTCAGAAATGTATTGTTTGTATATATTTGCAATATATTTTTAAATTGTGGATTTGAAATATAAATTTTTACAAATACATGTAAACTGTATTTTTAAGAGGATTATCCCAAAGTGTAATTTTAGTAATATATTTAATCAGAATTTAAAGTATAGCTTAGACAATTTATACTTTTAGAAAGTATATCAGAATACATTTTTAGTGTATTAGAAGTTTTTTAAATTTTTTATTGTTTTACATTTTTAATATAATCTTAATAAGTATATCCTCTTGATAACAAACTAATAATGTATTTCAGAAAATTATAGCATATTTAAAATATACTTAAATTCATTTTTCGAAAGGGTTCTCAGAGGAGCTGAGGTGCAAACGCTGCAAATCCGGATGGACAAACAGCAGGAATTTACTATTATACGAGTCCTGCTGCTAATCTGAAAGAAGACGACCATGTTGATGGTGAATTTAGTTTATTACATAAGAATTACAAATACAATGTTTTTCACTTCCATTTTTGTATCAGAAATTTGTCAATACATTTTCTAACATGTTAAGAAAATAAAAAACTTTTCAAACCCAAACTGTGTAAAAGACAAACATACAATTTAGAGTACCTTTAAGAAGAATTAAATCAAGAAAGATGTTTAAAAAAATGTAATTCAGTTTTGCTTATATTGCGTAAATTCATAGCAAATGTCGTCTCAACAAACTTTACCAAAAAATTAATTTCAATTCAATCACAAACATTTCAGTTGATTCTAGTTATGACACATTATAGTAAGTTCAGTTAATTATTCAAAGTAGCTTAAAAAGTTTATATCTAAGGAAACCCAGCATAATCGGCAGTATTTCAAACTGAGAGAAAATAATTCAAGTAATGTGTAATATTTAGCTTTTAATCAATCCAAATGGGCAACTATTTTGTGATTTATCAATCGATACAGTTATCGCTATAATAACTGAACAAAAACAGTGTAGATACAATAAAGCATAAAAACAGAAGACTTCAAAAGATTTACAGATGTGATTCTTAAAATAATTTAGATCCATCATTCCTTTAATTGGTTTTCACTTAAATAAGTTTAGAAATGTGACATTATCAGAAGAACTTAATTATTTCAGCTTAAGCTACTTGAAAAGCCTTTTTTTCAATCTAAGATGCTACATTTTAAAGGGGCAACATTATGTTTTCCAGGCATATAGTGTCATTTTATAGCACAATAAAGTATCCATGTTACCTTCAGTTATAAAATGCTATCTATATCAAATATAAAAAAACTTTGTAATTTAATGCCTTGAAGTTGGGCCTCTGTCTTTTTATAAAACTCTTGCTCCTTCTGAAACACCATCTTCAGGAAGTCATCATAACATCGCCCCACTATTAAACCTTTAGCAACATTTTTACCAGCGTTGTACTAAGCAGTAGCTCATATGAGCTCAAAAAGATGTGCAGTTCCACTAGGTGTTTGCAAAATTACTCCTGGCTAGTCTGAAGGAGCTGAGTCGAAGGGAAGGGGTGACCTTTTGGACAACATTGGCCCTTTAGTCAGTTGTACAGAATACAAGATCAATTACAGAGCAACTTGGTACTTCAGGTTCACATTATGCCATCTCACCCGTGTGGGTCCTCATGTGAACAGGTAAACTCTTTCTATTGGTGAAATATTTTCCACAGATCTCACATGAGAAAGGCTTCTCACCTGTATGAATTTTCATGTGAGTAGTTAAAGCCCCTTTTTCCCTAAAACTCTTTTCACATTTAACACATGAGAAAGGCCTCTCACCTGTATGAGTTCTCATGTGAATTGTTAAACAATTTCTAGCACTAAAACTCTTTCCACAAGTCATACATGAGAAAGGCTTCTCACCTGTGTGAGTCCTCATGTGAATAGTTAAAGAACTTCTTACCCTAAAACTCTTTCCACATGTCATACATGCATAAGGCTTCTCACCTGTGTGACTTCTCATGTGAAAAGTTAAATTGGTTTTATTGGTGAAGTTTTTTTCACAGCAGTTGCATGAGAATGGTTTCTCACCTGTGTGGATCCTCATGTGAGAGTTTAAACCATCTTTTGTAGAGAAACACTTTCCACAGGTCCCACATGTGAAAGGCTTCTCACCTGTGTGTGTTCTCATGTGAATAGTTAAACAACTTTTTAGACTAAAACCTTTTCCACAGATCCCACATGTGAAAAGCTTCTCCCCTGTGTGATCTTTCATATGAGTAGCCAAATGACTTTTTTGAATGAAACGTTTTCCACAAGTACAACATGTGAAAGGCTTCTCACCAGTGTGAGTCTTCATGTGATACGTAAAATGAGATCTGCTACTTAAACTTTTTCCACAGGTCCCACATGAGAAAGGCTTTTCATCAGTATGAGTCCTCATGTGAGAAGCTAAACAACTTCTACTGGTGAACGTTTTTTCACAGCTCTTGCATGAGAAAGGCTTCTCACCTTTGTGAATTCTCATGTGATAACTTAAACCATCTTTTGTGAAGAAACCTTTTCGGCAGGTGCCACATGAGAAAGGCTTCTCACCTGTGTGGCTTCTTATGTGAGAAGTTAAACCCCTTTTTTCCCTAAATTGTTTTCCACAAGTCGTACATGCGAAAGCCTTTTCACCTGTGTGACTTTTCATATGAGTACCTAAATGACCTATTTGAGTGAAACTTTTTCCACAAGTCATACATGTAAAGGGCTTCTCACCAGTGTGAATTCTCATGTGAGAAATTAAATGAGATTTGTTTCTGAATTTTTTTCCACAGGTCACACAAGAGAAAGGCTTCTTGCCTGTGTGAATCCTCAAGTGAGTAGTTAAATTACTTTTTTGGGTAAACGTTTTTTGACAGGTTGGACATGAGAAAGTCTTCTGAGGTCTGTGAATTTTCATATGATTGTTTAAATTACTTTTGTTCCTGAAACTTCTTCTACAAATAACACATGAGGAAAGCTTCTTTTCTGTATGAGTTGTATTGTCAAGATCTAAACTTTTTCTTGAGGTTTTACGTGAATAGGACTTCTCCCCTGAGTGACTTCTCCTGTGTTTAGTCAGTTTACTATTTAAGGTAAAGATTTTATCACAGATTTTACAGGCAAATAAATTTTGGTCTTGGTGATGTTTCCTTTGCAGTTTTTGGTTACTGTTTGGTTCTGTTTCATCACTGATTCTTTGCACATTAGAAGGAGTCACCAAAATGTCTCCAGTCTCCTGCTTCAGCAAAAGCTGCTCTTCATCCGGACTGAAGAAGGGTTGATTGTCTTCCACTTTGAACAGTTTTATCTCCAGATGCTCTAGTTCTTCTTGCTCATGTTTTGTCTCCAGATGTTCTGGCTCTTGTTCATGTTTTATCTCCAGATGTTCTGGTTCTTCTTGTTCATGTTTTATCTCCAGATGCTCTGGTTCTTCTTGCTCATGTTTTATCTCCAGATGCTCTGGTTCTTCTTGCTCTATTTTTATCACCAAAGGTTCTGTTTTGCCTGGCTCTAAAGTGGAGTTCCCATCCTGGTTCCTGAGCTCAGTGAAAACTTCCTCCTTTTTATATTCACAGCATTGTGGAAGATCTGGACAAACAGACAAAAAAAGCTTTGAAATTTAAGTTAAAAAGTTAATAACTTGGCACATCGAAGTAGGCTTTATTTGGTATGAAAATTAACTTGATATTCTTCTGATCAAAAGGTAAATAGATGTGTAAACAGTGTGTATATTTAATGTAAATACAGGAACATTTATGTAACCTGTCTAATAAAATAACCTTGTTGGAAACAGTGACATGTTGAAAATCCCGAGTAAGTATGCTCCGATTAGCATAAACATTAGCTCATACGTTGCAGGAAGAATCTAAAGTTTCCATTTCTAACTCAATCTATTCTAGTAAAAGTTAGAAATACAGTGCAGTGGAACTACACACAAGCACCTTTTTATTTTTTTTTTTACAAAAAGTTACTCAACCACCCACCTGTTAATTAGTAGCCTATTCTTGCTAAGAAGCTTAAAAAATATTGGCATGGATTAACTAGTCATCATTTAGCTAACATTATCTTCAATCAGTAACAATACTCGACTCACTCGGCTTGTTTGGAAAAATTGTGCAAAGTTCTGTCATTTGTTGGCTTGTAACGGCTGAAAAAAGAGAAGGGACAGACGGCACAGATACAAGAAGTCCAGGAGCCTCCACTGTGTCAAATCGAGATAGGAATAACAGAAAGTTCGCCACTCTGAGGTTAAAAACAAGCAAAACAAATGCCTGTGGGCAGGCAATACACCCCAATGTCAATGTCGCCAGAGCTGGCTTATATCGAGAGCTTTTACTTAGAATGGTTCATTAAAGCCGTAACTTTTACAAAAATATCTTTTCCATATTTGTTAAAACTGTCACTATGTTGTGACAGTATATGAGACAAACTGTGAAAAGATCAATCTCATCTACTTCCACCTTGTGCTATTATTGGCATCTGAAGCCAATAATAGGATTTAGATGGCTATTGGTAATTTCTGGCCACTACCAGTCAGAAACAACAAATCAGACCCAGGGCGAGGGTGTTAGAACTGCCAAGCAATAACACTAAATGTGCTAATGGCAGAGAAACAGCTTACCGTTCCTGCAAAACCATTTATCCGCCATCATCAGTAACCATGCTAACTAGCCTTAGCATTCATGGCAGGCTCCGTTGCAGTGAACAAGCGGAATTGTATCAGAGAGCACGTGGGTGTGCACAAGGTTGATTGACAGCATTAAGACTGGTTGTTTCTGATTGAGTTGTGAATTTCTGTAATTGGACAAAGGAGCACTTGGGGAAGACAAAGGAGCTCTCTCTCTTTAAAAACAAACAAACAAATAAAAACATGTTATACTGTCACAGCATAATAATTTTAACACATTATTGTGTTAAATAATGTGTTAAACTTCTTAGAACCTTTATTTTCTTCCTAGAAAACGTTTTTTTCTTTTCAAAGAGCTACATACTACAACTTTAAGGGGTGATGTTTTCTCCTGGAGCGACTGACTACATCTCCCAGAGTGCTGCGCGGTTATTCAACATTTTATGGGACGTAGTTTTGATTTATTCTGATCACGTGTCTATTGTGGTATATGTTCTTGTGGATTTGTGTCACAGTCTTATAAAGATATAGCAGATTTGTCATTCCAGGGTCATTTACTTTGTTGTACTTTAAATAGGTAGCCGAGTTTAGCTTCGTCCCAAACAACTTCCTTTAACTTTTCTCCAACTCACTTTAGCCCCTTCTTTAGCCTGTCTCATCAGTAAAACGTGAGTGTGTTTCCTACCTATTCGGTGTAAGATTATCAGGGGTAATCTGGAGAAATCCAGCAGTCTGCGCAGAGCATCCATGTCTTCCTCGGACTTGACGATGATTTCTTTAAACTCTGTTTCTTCAGCAGGAATTAACTGCTCGTTAATCCATTTTCTCTGAGGCTGAACTGAAGACACTGTTACTACAAACACTCAAATATATATCAAACCTACAAACTCGTCTTCAAACTACCTTATAACAAAGGCGATGCTAACGCTGCTATCTGTGCTCTGTTTTATCTCCGGTGCGTTTCTCTGTAGCTCCACTGAGGAAACTGTTAAAGATGTTTAGTTCCGCTTTGAATTTTCCAAATCCCGCTGAGTCACCTTTTTCAGTATTATAAATGAAAAACAAAAACAAACAAACATTAATTTTGTTTTATTTTGCTGACTGAATTCTCTGAGTGAAACACGCTTTGTAGATTATTCCCAGTCTGATGTTTTCAAGCTTTTATTTCAATTAATTTGATGGTTTTCAACTTAAAGCTAATGAAAACACAACATTTAAGGTTAAAAAAATACTTTCTAAAGTTTATTTTCAGAAGATACTTTATGTTTCACTACAAGCTTCATCAGAATGTATTTTCCACTTTTGTATTTATCTTCTTACTTTAAAATTGTAATAATTATTCATAACAGCATCTTTACCACTAACTTTACAAAATACATCCCAGGTTATCACTCTTTTTTGAGTAGTCTTTGTGGATTTTATTTAAAACAAATACAAATAACATTTGTATTTGTTTTCAAACCACAATCTGATGTGCCAATATGAAAAAATGAAGTCCTATTGTCCAAGCTTAAACATCTAATCAAATTAAATAAATTAGATGTTTCAATTACATTGAAAAAAAAAAGAAAAAACAGATGATAATATTTTTTAAAATTAGTTAATTTGGTACGAGTAATCAAATCAAGTTTATCCAAATAAATAAACTGAGTTTGACAAACTTAATTTGCTCGTAAACAAAGTAACATTTTTTATTTTTTAAGTTGGAGTTCCTTTCTTCTTTTTTAGGGAGAGGCATTTTTATTAGAATAAAATTAATTTTAAAAACTTTTAAGCTGTTTTCTCTTCATCAAGCCCACATTTCTTAATTAAAATGTCTTTTTATTGGTCTGGTGTAATATTTTCATCTTAAACCTAGTGTTTTCACTACCTGTATGCAAAAAATAAAGTATGGAAAACTTCACAATGTGTAATTAATCTGTGTTTCTTTCATTTAGTGAATTGTGTTCCTTAAATAAATAAACTTTGCAACAATATTCTAAATATAAATGTATCGTAAAGGAGGCGTTTCAGTGGGAATCATAAAATTTAAAGCGGAACTTAAAGTCTTTTACTGTTTCGTCAGTGGAGCCACAGTGAAACACACGGGAAATAAAGACGGAGCACAGATAGCTGGTTAGCTTTTCCTTTGTTAGAAAGTGGTTTGAAGACGGATTCGGCGTTTTAGGTAAATACATGAGTGTTTTCATTGAAAAAAAATGTCTTCAACCCAGTTTCAATAATAGTTTATCAACGAGTGTTTAACTCCGGTTGGAAAATCGTTTTCAGAGTTTAAAGAAATCATCGCCAGGTTCTGGAGGAGATGGATGATCAGCACAGACTGTTGGTTTTCACCCGGACACCCCAGATAATCTTATACCAAATAGGTATGAAACACCCTCACGTTTTAGCAAACTAAATGACTGCTGGAAAAATTTTATACTTAGGACGATCAACCGTCAAATGAAGATGAAGCTGGCTTCCGATTGGGAAAATGGCTAACTACTACCTTCATCATCTTTACTCTGCTCTAGTTCAGAAACTAAAATACACAAATAGAACATTTAAAGCCAAGTGTGAACTTTGTGAAACCGCAGTAAAGGGCTATATTAATGAGTTCATGTAAAGTTTATTGATCCTATCCATCGACTATCGTTCAGAGAAGCGGCCATCTTCTGAAAAACCTGACTTATCAATTGTATCAAGAGGGTCGACCGTCTTGAGAGGCTATTTTTTATATCATGCTGAATAAAAAACAACAAAAAAGGCACATAATTATGTCCCAACTGTCTCTAACATCGGCTGTATTAAACTCCTGCTTAAATGTGTAACAACTGACTGAATCAACAGGGGACTCATTGCAGAGCTAGCAGCTTTATGACTGGTGCAGTTTATTTCTGACCAGTGGTTTTGAAACCAGTAAGTAGCCCATGCCCTTTATCAGTTCACAGTCTCAAAAGATTTCCAGTAAGAAAGTCAATTCAATCCAACCATCCAGCTGTAACCAGAAGTTTACATATACCAAATGAAAAAATATATATATATTTCACTTTCTGAAGTTAAATCAGGCCAAGCTTCTTGTCTTAGTTTTACTGGAATTACCACAATTATTTTTATTTTCTAAATGCCAGAAAATTTAGCAAGAACATATTTAAAAAAAAATTTGTAACTTTATTTGAATGAACAAGTTTACATATGTTTGGTCAGGGATAATTGTTTTTTAAGCTGTTTGACTTGGGTCAAACCTTTTGGGTTTCCTTTGACACATTTGAGTAAACTGGAGGGAAACCCATAGATGTATTATAATACCAGAACTGAAACACCAGAACTGAAACACCCTGCCTTCTTTTTTGACATATCAGGAATAGCTGTACAAATCTCATTCATCCTTGGGAACAATTTACAGATATTTGAAGGCGCCACATTCATGAGTTCAAACAAGTATAGACATGATGGAAATGTTCAGCCTTCATACCTATCAGGAGGGAGACTTTCATCTGTGTCCCAGAGATGAAAGTGTTTTGGTCCAAAATGTCCAGATTGACCCCAGAACAAAGGACATAATCATAAGATGTTGGCTAAAGCTGGTTAGCGTTTAGCACAGTAAAACCTGTTCTGTGCTAAACGCCACTCAGTAATGAGGAAGCCATTACTCCAAAAGAAACATAGAAAAACCAGATTGAAGTTTGCACACAGGGTCAAAGATCGTCATGTTTGGAGACATGGCCTGTGGTCTGCTGAAGCTACACTGGAACCGTTTGGACCTTTATGGTCATCGTTACATTTGGAGGAAAAAGGGTGATGCTTGTGCCACCTGAACTGTGAAGTATGGTGGTGGCATCATGTTGCATCTTAAAAAAAGACGACCTGACAGTTTACTTTAAACCATAATTAACCCCCTCATTAACTTTTTTTGTCCAAACTGTCTAAATATTGTTTCTGTGCAAATTTTGATATTTTCGTGTAAATTTGTTTAGTTCTGTGTTATTTTGCCTAAAACCGCCTCCTTCGGCCGAACGGAGCTTAGGCAGTTGAATGTTTCTACTGTTTAAAGGAGCAGTGTTATATAAAATATACAGTTTTAGCTATCATGTCATCAAAAACATAGCAGAAGTGTTGCCTTGATTCTTTCATGCATGTTTGAGGAATCCTTCAATCTCCATGGCAACCATTGAGCTGTGCAAAACGCCTGACTGGACCCACTTTGCCCTTTTAAAAGTTTAAATGATCTTTTTTTAAAACTGTTGATGCAGGAAAATCAGCAGTTATTTTACTTTTCTCTCTGTCTGCTGCTTTTGCCTCTGTGGATCACAGCATGATCCTTCTGACCCGTCTGGAGTCATCTGTTGGTATTCCAGGTTCTGCACTACTGTATTTTCTGGACCATAAGGCGATTGCTAACACATACGGTCTACAACAAAAAAAGATCACGGAACCAAAACAGTGAGTTTAGTTGAACTTTATTCTACTATACACACATTATTTTTTTTTATTATCTTCTGTGTCTGAAATGAACAGCTGGGCAATTTTGCCATCAAACATGCCAGGTTCCCTCATCATTGTCAGAGTCAGTCTCGTTGCCAGGTGGCTGTTCAGCAATGATGCCGGCTTTGGCAAAAGCTCGGACAAAAGTTAAGGTAGATACATTAGCCCAGGCATCCACAATCCATTCACACATGGTGGCGTAACTCACCCGGCGCTGCCTCCCCGTCTTAGTAAACGTGTGTTCGCAGTCTGCCATCTATCGCTCCCACGCCGCTCGCAACTCCACTTTGAACGCTCTGTTTACACCAATGTCAAGCGGTTGGAGTTATTTCGTTAATACCCCTGGAATGACGGCCTAAACTGATAGCCTGTAGTTATCGTAAACATGTCTCTTACGCCATTTTGGGGGTTCTGAGAAAAACAAATGTTGTTTTGCAGCATACCGGTGGTATACATACCGTTCTCTGATTGGTTTATCGCTGCCAGCTCGTACCAGTAATGTACACTTTACGTCTCTCTGTCAGGGACAGATTTTGGAATTCAGTGCACACATAAGGCGCTCTGGATTGTGAGGCGCACTGCTGATTTTTGAGAAAATTTAAGGCTCTTAGGTGCGCCTTGTAGTGCGGAAAATGCGGTAAATTGGTTCCTGTCCTATCTTCCAAACAGGAGTTTTTCTGTGAAACTAGGAAGCATTCCTACTCCGTTTCTTCTCCAAGTTTGGGGTTCCACAGGGGTCGATATTTGCCCCTGTTCTTTTTGCTTTGTAGTTGCTGCCTCTGGTTGTATTTTTGAAAAGCACAAAGTCTCTTTTCATTGCTCTGCAGATGACATTCAAATCTATCTACCTGTGACTACTAATGACAGCCGGTCTGCTGTACAGATGTTAGAGGATTGTCTTCAGCAGGATGTACAGGCATTTCTAAGAACATTTTTTTTTAACTTAAATGCAATCCCCTGCTTGGACATGACAGTGTTGTTGGCCCCTTGTCCTCCATTTGAGAAAAATCTGGGTGTGATTGTTGATCCTATGTTTACATTTGATAACCATATTAACACTGTCATGAAAGCCAGTTTCTTTTAGCTGAGGAACCTTGCTAAGATAAAATCTTATCTTCCTCTGCCTGATTTTGAGAGGCTATCTCCGCATTCATTACATCACATTTAGATTACTGTAATTTTTTGCATTTTGGGTTGGACCAGAGCTCCCTGCAGCCACTGCAGAGCATACATAACGCTGCAGCCTGTCTGCTGATGAAAACAAGCAGGTGTGAATCTATTACCCCCATTTAAAACCCAGAGGAGACAGAGCATATTATCTCTGTGGCTGCAGCCAGACTGCGGATCAATCTCCCTCTGTCTGTTGAGCTTTCTCAGTCAGTAGGTCAGTTTAATCTTTGTTCAAAAAAACGCATCTATTCTCTCTGGCCTTCAAAACCATTTAAAGAAAGAGGGAATATTAGTACCTCACTGATTCAACTTTTTTATATATATTTCTGTAAATTGTAGCTGTCATTTTTTTATTCATATTATTAGTTTTAGGTATTTTCTTCACATTTTATAATTGTCCTTTTGTTTTTGTTTTTTAATCAAACTTCACTTTTATTTTTTGTTATATAATTGCTTTGTGATTTTTGTGAAGCATTTTGGTCAGCTGAGGCTTTTGTAAATGTGCTATATGAATAATTTTGACTTGACTTTGCTGGAGTTTCCTAAATTTGTCAGTGTTGTTGCTGACACAATGAAAGTGTTAGTTACAATTTAAATGTTACTGTCCTTAAATGATAGTTTTACCTCACTGTTCATGGGTGACAGTGCTTCATATGTTCTTTTTTTTAACCTTTTTTTGTATCCAGAAACCTAATGTATTATTAACAATAATGTTAACACATTTTTTTAAATTAAAAAATGTCCTTCATGTTATAGAAAATACCCTATTGATGCATAAGAAATCTCAGGTTTTAAGAAAATGGCCACGTATGGATTAATCTTTAGTGGGTTGAAAAGATTAATCAACTCTTTCATTGATAACTTGATTTCTAATAAGTGAAACTGAAAGGTGTGTTCTTTATAAACTTTTATTTTGTGTTTTTGTCCAGATCTCTCACAATGTGTTGTAGTTAAAGAAGAGGAAGAGGTTCCCAATGAGCTCACTAACCAGGATGGGAATTCCACTTTGGATCAAGAGGAACCAGAACCTCTGGGGATAAAACAGGAGCAAGAGGAACCAGAACATCAACAATTCATAGAGAATCAACTCTGCATCAGTCAGGATGAAGAGCAGCTTGTGCAAAAACAGGAAACTGATTCTCCTGAAGTTGAGAACCAGGATCAAGAAGAAATTGATTCTGAAACTCAAGGAAAAAATAGAGATGATCAGAAACAACTTGAGAGATGTCAGAAGACCAAACAGCAGAAAGGGACCCTCCCAGGCCACAGTTTGTATTCCTGTGAAATTTGTGATAAAATCTTTTCTGGACAAAAGGGTTTTACGATACACATGAGAAATCACATGCGTGAGAAGACGTATGGATGTACAACCTGTGGAAAACGTTACTATAGCAGAAGTGGTTTAAATCTGCACATGAGAGCCCACACAGGAGAAAAACCGTTCACATGTGCAACCTGTGGAAAAAGCTATGGTAGCAGGGTTTCTTTAAATTTTCATATGAGAACTCACACAGGGGAAAGGCGGTTCAAATGTGGTGTTTGTGGAAAAGATTTCCGTCAGAGTTCAGCTTTACATACTCACATGAGAACTCACTCAGATCAGAAGCCTTATTCATGCACAACCTGTGGAAAAAGGTTTTCCAATAAAAGCGTTTTAAATTCTCACATTATAATTCATACAGGTGAGAAACGTTACTCATGTCTTGCTTGCGGAAAACGTTTTGGTCAGAAAAGTCAGTTACGGTATCACATGATGACTCACACAGGTGAGAAACCTGTTTCATGCATGACTTGTGGAAAAACGTTCACTCATAAAGGTAATTTATCTGAGCACATCAAAACTCACACAGGTGAGAAGCCTTTTTCATGTTCTACTTGCGGGAAATGTTTCAGTCACAAAAGCCTTTTAAGAAATCACATGAGAAGGCACACAGGTGAGAGGCCTTTTTCCTGTACCACCTGTGGAAAGACTTACAGTGAGAGAAGTGGTTTAGCTTATCATGTCAAAACTCACACAGCTGAGAGACCCTTCTCCTGTGTGACCTGCAAGGCAAGTTTCCGTAAACAGTCCTTTTTAACACATCACATGAAAACTCACACAGTTGAGAAGACTTTCTCATGTGTGACCTGCGGAAAAACTTTCTCTCAGAAATGTGAATTAACTGTTCACAAGAAGACTCATAGAGATGAGGGGCCTTTCTTATGTACAATATGTGGTAAAAGTTTCCGTGGAAAAAGTAGTTTGAATTACCACATGAAAAATCACACAGAGGAAAAGCCTTTCTCATGTGTAACCTGTGGAAAAGGGTTTCTTAGGAAGTCTCATTTAATATGTCACATGAGGAGTCACACAGGGGAGAAGCCTTTCTCATGCATGACCTGTGGAAAAAGTTTCTCTGTGAAATGTAACTTAACTTTTCACATGAAGACTCATACAAATGAGAAGCCTTTCTCATGTGCAATCTGTGGTAAAGATTACCACAATAAAAGTAGTTTCAATTACCACATGAGAAATCACACAGAGGAAAAGCCATTCCTGTGTGTGACCTGTGGGAAGGGATTTGTTCATAATTCTCATTTAATTTTGCACATGAGGAGTCACACAGGGGAGAAGCCTTTCACATGCACAATATGTGAGAAAAGCTATGCCATAAAAAGCAGGTTAACTGTTCACATGAAGACGCATACAGGTTAGGCGCTTTTCTTCTGCATGTTCTGTTAAGAAGCTTTTGAGCAGAGATGTCCTTTACTACGTCAGAGAATACCTACATATGAGACAAAGTGATGCGAACTTGAAGTATCAAGTTAGTAATTTTTTGTTTAGAAAGGGGAGTAATTTCATGAAGACTCGTACAGATGAGAAGCCTGTATGATTCACATATAATGCTTTCAAATAAGTTTAGCTGACATACTTTTTGAAATTCATCATTTTTGGGAGTTTTACTTTAAGATTTAAAATGGTTATTTTTTTCAGTGAGATTGTCAAAGTGTCTTCATAATATTTTGTTAAAATTGTTTTGAATGCATTTCATTTTTTTTTAAGAACAATGGTTTTCAGTTCTTTTACATTCAGACTGCAGTGGATTTTTTTAAGTTCGACTTTTGTTACAGCTGCATGTGAAATAGAATCACTCATAGCTACGTGCATTAGAGTACACACAAATATGTGAAAATAAGTAAAGACAAAGGTTTGAGTCGTTCGTTTGTTATACTTTGTATTTTTCTTCAAATATTTTGTGATTTTTGTTAGTGGATACATGTTCAAATGTACAGTTCAAATGTATGCATGATTTGCCTTTACTTGGTTTAATATTTTCTGAAATTGAATCTAGATAACGCGAATACATTTACTAAGTACTGACTTGACTGGAGTGAATCTGAAATTATGTTTTGTATTTCAGTTATTTTGTTGAAAACTGTTTTCTTTGACATTCAATTGTTTTTTTCCCCCAAAAAAGCCAAATTCAGTCATAATTTGTAAGGCAATAAAGGAGTAAAACATCCAAGGGGTTGAAGTACTTTTTGTAGGCAATGTATGGACCACAAATGATTTGCATGTACGTACTTCTCATGTGACATTACAAACCCCGCAGCCTGTCACAAACCGCCATGTTGGTAGGCAACATTAACTTTAAATGCTGTTTTACAAACTAAAACAGTCACATTCAATAAATGAGGATATATGTTCCAATAAAGCTTTTTTGTCAGATTACAATTACCTTTTGATTAAAAAAGACAACCTTTAAGATGTATTAAACTGGCTTCACTAGCCTTGCAAAATGTTTTTTTTCTACTGAAACACCCAACAAAATATGATTAAATTCAGTTCAAATAAAAACAAACAGAAAGAAAAATGGTTACAGACACTTTTTGTTTGTAAAATAATGTCTTCAGTCCTGCCTCAGAGACAGTCGATCAACCTGTTGATTAATAGTTGTTGACGTTAACTTCTAACAATGCTAGCTCAATTTTTAAGTCAATCTGGACAAAAATTGGAGTAGTGCATGGATTGGTTAAAACTGAATGGTTTTATTGAAATCAAGCTAGTAAAATTTTAAAAAATACACTTGGTGTTTAATGACTAAAGAGAGTTTCTAACTTTTGATGTGATTAATAGTTTTAATTTCTGAATAAAGAGCACAATGTTTTTATTGGTTAGAAATTATTCTGATAATTTTTATATCAACATTGATGAACAGACACACATTTACCGTGTTTAATTACAGAACATATTTACATAATTCCATAATTTAATGCACATTTAACGTTTCAAGACGAGAAACAAATTATTTTCTTGTATTTATTTTTTAATATATTATAGATAAATTACTGATTTATCAAATGACAATCAGTCATTGTCAAACATTAAACTTCATATTTTTCTTACTTTTTTTCCAGATAAAATATATTACAGTATACATCAACTCTGCTATTGACAGCAAGAGTGAAAATAATTCTAACAGAGTAAATTATTTTTATTTCATTACATAAGCTGTATTAATACACTAAGGTTTCAGATTGAGATATTTAAAAATACACAAAAATTGAAAGAATAAAACATGTATTTATTAGACTGGGAACACTGGTCACAGGCAGGGCTTCAGTCTGCTGGTCACACTGGGAGAACTCCATTGACTTCTGAGACGTCCTGGTAAATAAGCTAAAGCCAAAGATAAAAGAGAAATTATCCAATAGTGAAATATAAAATAAATATGTTTTCTTTACATTCAGAAAAAAGACGTTTTCAGCATGTTGGGCTCTGACTCGTGGCATCTTCATAGCATAGCTAAATGCCGGTGTTCTCAAGGATTGACTCACTGGTCTAGGTGTTGTAGTCTTTTAGCTAGAGTAAATTAAAGATGCTCAGGGTAGTGAAAAATTAGGTAGAATCGCCCTTTAGCCATTTACCTAATTTTAACCTAAAATTTGAAACTAACTTCAGCTTCGTCGAAACATCAGGGCCTAACATACAGTTGTCTTAATGTATGACAAATCTATGGTCTGCATAAAATTAAATAATCCCAATACATCATTTAATCAAACCCTCTCTTAAATGATGGTGGCATCGGCTGCTGGGGTTTTCCCTTCAGTCGTTCTAGAACATTTTATAGTTTGATCTCAAAATTTTGTTTTTTGGCAAAATGTACTTTTTTTCTATCTGCAATAACATTAACACGCCTTTGTATTGGTGTGCAGATGGGACGCCTCCGTTTCTACCCAGATGTCTGACTGTGTCATCCACTATTCCCGATCTTCGCACTAAAATAGGATTAAAAACATCATTAGATGTGTTGTAACTTTTATAGTCTTTCTTAGATTTAGTGGAAATTAGGAGACGCAAAACGGAACTTAAAGTCGGTTTCGTGTTTCTTCAGTGGAGCCGCCGTGAAACACACAGGAAATGAAAACAGAGCACAGACAGCGCTGTTTGCTTTTCTCTGTTTGAATGTAATCTGAAGGCGGGTTTGGTGTATTTGGCAAATACTTGAGTGTTTGCAGTAACTCTGTCTTCAATTCAGTCTCAGAGAGTTAATCAACGAGCAGTTAACTGCTGTTGAAGAAACATTAACGGAGTTTTCTAAAATCATCGTCAATCCGAGGAAGAGATGGATGATCAGCCCAGACTGCTGTTCTCCCGGATTCCCTTGATAATCTTACATCGAATAGGTAGGAAAACACCAACGTTTGGATGCAGGTTAAGGTCTAAATGTGTGAAGCTTTCTGAATGAGTGTCATTTTAGTAACTGTTCCTCTGTTTATAAATGTTTTAACAGGCAAATGAACACAGAGATAAAATGTGAACATGGCTCTTTAGGTAGTGTTAAGAAAATGGAAAATCCTAACCGATGAATAATAATTTGTACTGACACATGGAGCATAAAATTAGCCAACAAAATCATTCATTCTTTACTTATTTTATTCACTTTCAGCGCTGAAAGGAGACGCTTTTACCATTACATTCGAGAAGAGTTTCTTAAAAAGTCTGTGCGACGTCTGAGGAGAAGGAGGAGGCTAGCTGATTATATGGACTGAAGACACTCCCTGAAATCACACCATGTCTCTGTGGCCTGATAAGTTTCTTTTTCTGAGGAATGGGCCTTAGTGTCTAACAGAATCAAAAATATAACTCTTTACAATGGGCCTTTTGTCTAACAACATGCAAGTTTTTCTCGACCTTGGTAAAGCGTCTCAACAGTATCTAGAAAAATCCTGCAGTCTGCGCTGATCATTCATCTAAAACGATTCTGAAGACACTTATAACTATGCCTCATGCGGAAAATTATACGTTATGCATGCGATTATTTTTTTGTATGTATAAATAGGTTAGATTAGTATAAATTAGTTTACATAGTTTCCCACTGGCAACAATAAATTCTGATTATAAAACCAACATTTCACGACCATAACCAATATAAAATGTAATAATTCCTAAATAATAGGAATAATTACAACTTGCACTTAATTAAAAAATTACAATTATAAATTTGGGATTAAATGGGTTTGTTACTGTCTGAATGTCTTCTCTCATTTACTTAAATAAAGTTAACAATTCCTCTTTTTTTCTGTTTTCTTCTCTAGATCGCCAACAATGTAATGTTTATAAGGAGGAGCTATGTAAACAGGAGAGGAGATCCACTCTGGACCAGGAGGAGTTAGAACCTCTGCAGGTGAAACAAGAACAGGAAGAACCAGAAGATCAGCAGATAAAAGAAGAGCAGGAGAATCTAGAACATGAGCAGATAAAAGTGGAACAGAAAGACATTTACTGCAGTCAGGGTGGAGAACAGGTTGAGTTAAAACAGGAGACTGATACCTGCATGGTGGTTCCTGTTGATGAGCAAACATCCCACACTGAATCAGAACCAAACAGGAACCAAGTCATCTTCCAGGAAGCTGCTGAAGCTGAGAAACAAAATCAGGAAAGAAGAAAACCTTTCTCATGTGAGACCTGTGGAAAACCTTTCACTGCCATATCTACTCTCAATCGTCATATTAGAACTCATACGGGTGAAAAGCCGTTTTCATGTCTGAACTGTGGAAAACAATTTAGTCTTAAACAGCATTTAACTCGGCACAAGATGATCCACACTGGTAAAAAGCCGTTTTCATGTGTGACCTGTGGAAAAGGTTTTAGTGTAAAACCGAATTTAACTCAGCACATGATGATTCACACTGGTGAAAAGCCGTTTTCATGTGTGACCTGTGGAAAAAGTTTTATTCTTAAACAGCTTTTAACTCGGCACATGATGATTCACACTGGTGAAAAGCCGTTTTCATGTGTGAATTGTGGAAAAAGTTTTAGTCTTAAACAGGATTTAACTAAGCACATGATGATTCACACAGGTGAAAAGCCATTTTCATGTGTGAATTGTGGAAAAAGTTTTACTCAAAAACAGCATTTAAGTCAGCACATGAGGATTCACACTGGAGAAAAGCCGTTTTCATGTGTGACCTGTGGAAAAAGATTTAGTCTAAAACAGGAGTTAACTCGGCACATGATGATTCACACTGGTGAAAAGCCGTTTTCATGTGTGACATGTGGAAAAAGTTTTACTCGAAAAGTTCATTTAACTCGGCACATGTTGATTCACACAGATGAAAAGCCGTTTTCATGTGTGACCTGTGGAAAAACTTTTAGTCTAAAACAGCATTTAACTCTGCACATGATGATTCACACTGGTGAAAAGCCGTTTTCATGTGGGAACTGTGGAAAAGGTTTTAGTCAAAAACAGGATTTAACTCGGCACATGATGATTCACACTGGTGAAAAGCCATTTTCATGTGTGAACTGTGGAAAAAGTTTTAGTCAAAAACAGGATTTAACTCAGCACATGATGATTCACACTGGTGAAAAGCCGTTTTTATGTGTGACCTGTGGAAAAAGTTTTACTCGAAAAGTTCATTTAACTCGGCACATGATGATTCACACAGGTCAAAAGCCGTAGAACTATTTTCCGGACTATAAGCCGCTACTTTTTTCCTAAGCTTTGAACCATGCGGTTTATGGTCTGGTGCGGATTTTATGTGGATTTTTCTTCAACCACCAGGGGGCTCTTTAGCAGGAAGTGAATCATTGGAAGTCAAAGTTGGAAATAAAAGAAGAAAACGCCCATTAAAACGGAATTAGGTTTTAATAGGTAATTGAAATTTGAGAATGTTGTTGATCAGTTAAATAGCATTGACGGGGAAAAAGAAGATTTTTTTTTTTTTTTTTAAAACAATACTGGGATCATGAGAATTTGAGGTATAGATATTAGGATCCAGTAGATGGCAGTAGTGCAACGATAATGGATGCAAGCTGCCATTGAAATCTGAAGAAGAAAAAGAAGAACGTGCCATTTTCATTTAGCATATGCTAGTAGCAGACACGAAGGATCAGCACTTTTACTGGTACAGTTACAGTTCGGAAACTACCGTAATCAGTTCAGTTAAATCTAAACTTGGGACCTTTTTCTTTTTCAACCGTAATAAATGTGATATTCAGTTGTCCTGTTATGACTCAAATTTTGGGTGTCCGCCCCCCTTTGCTACTGCTGCTGCATCGCTGTGGAAAACCTGGAGCAGCAGAGATATCTGCAGCTTATAGTCCGAAAAATACGGTATGTCCCTGTTGAGGTTCACTATAAAAGTCATTTAGATGAAAACTGGAGTTATACACTGGAGGGTTTTCTTGTTTATAAAGTGGATAAATGGTTTAATTTTCTAATTTGTTAAATGTGATAATTTGGTTCTTGACATTTTGATATTTAGAGATGTACAATATGATCTTGAAGGATTGATTTGTATTATTCTGGATAGAGACAATGAGTGGGGTGAAGGAGATTTACTTTACTACATTTTTAATCCAAAATAAAATTTGCAGTTGAGATTTTTATTAATTGTTTTGCACTTTGAAATTTACTGTATTAAAAAAAAATCTTTGATAGGTTTGTATTTAAAACAAAGCCAGAATGAAACTGATGCTGTTATTTGTTCCAAATTATATTAACCAGTCTATGTAAAATATTTTTAAATAAATTAACCTGCCCTTTTACTGAGAAAATTTAATATTCAATTTAAACATATTTTCCTTCATTGATTGTTCTTGATTGTTCAAAATATGTGATTATTGTCTCCAATAACTTGGAGTGTCACTCGTCTTACTTGTATAATTTTTCTATTTTCTGCTGTGGCTGTTTTCTATTAAAGATCACTATCTTTTTTTAAAGTTGAAACTAATTTAATCTCTACACATATAAGATATATGTTTAAGTTTTTACAAAGTCACTTGATCACTTGCATTTCCTTTGAAAATGCTGAACGCTACTGCTGAAATATGCAGAAATATTTGAGTTCAAGTGCAGAACCAAGGTTACAAAGGTAAAGTATAATGTATATTGAATAATTTTAGGATTAATTTTAGGATTCACTCCCAGACTGCAGGAGGATTGAAAACATCATTCAACGTATTTTTACTTATATTGTCTGTTTCACATTCAGAGGGAATTAGGAAATTCAAAGCAGAACTAAAAGTCGGTTTATTGTTTCTTCAGTTGGAACTGCCATGAAACACACAGGACATAATCAGACAATTGGTAGAAGACATAAAACCACTTTAAACAATAATTTGTTCAGATTCAAGCTTTGCATTATTACGTTTAAAATATAATCAGATAGTAGGACAGACATTTTATTAAAAATATTTAATGCATTATTCAGAATACAAAACATGCGTTTGATAGTTATATTTGTGTTCCAGCACATATTGGAGTAGAAGGAAATGAGAGGGCAGATAAAATGGCAAAGAGGGCAATTCAGAATAATATTAGCTTTACAATTAAAACAAGTAAATCTGAGGGAAAGAGTATTGTTAGAAAAACTGATTAAAGTGTGGCTAAAAAGGTGGGATAAAGGAAAAACAGGAAGATGGTTATATAAAATTCAGAAGATTGTTGGAGAAAGAAGAAACGGAAGAAGAAATAGACAGGAAAGAGTGATGAGGTTAAGATTTGGACATACAGGACTTAATTATACACTTTTTAAAATTCAAAAGCAGAATACTGGCAAATGTGATCACTGTGGAAAACATGAAACAATAGAGCATGTAATAGAATGTTGAAAATATGAAAAAGGGAGAATATATATGCGGAAAGAGTTTGAAAGTTTAAAGGAAAAGATAAATTTATTAGATATTTTGAGGAAGAATTTGGGGAGTAAACATTTAGAAATAGTTATTTGACTTTTAATGAAAATTCAATTATTTCTTGGAATTTGATTATAGTAGGTGAGGTGTGTTTGTGAATGTGTGTATGATATAGATGGGTAGAATACAAAGTTATGTATAAGTATGTATATTTACATGTGTGTATATGTTTACATGTATAGGTAGGATATATTTATTTATTTGTTTATTTTTTTATTATTATTTTTCTTTCTGGTAGAATATATTTATTTAGATAAATGGATGACAGACCATCACAGACCACACTCCATACAGTAGGTGGCGGTAATCCCACTAACAGTTTGTTGCCAACCGCCAGTAAATCCAAGAAGAAGATGCCGACACAGGAAATGAAAATAGAGAACAGATAGCGACGTCAGCTTTTCTTTGTTGGATGGAAGTTTAAAGGCGGGTTTGGTGTTTTTGGCAAATATTTGAGTGTTTTCTGTAAGTGTGTTCAGTTCAGTCCTAGAGAGAGTTAGTCAACGAGTAGTTAAGTCCCGCTGAAGAAACATTAACGGAGTTTTATAAAGACGTCGTCAGTCCGAGGAAGAGATGGATGATCAGCGCGGACTGCTGGATTTCTCCCGGATTCCCCAGATAATCTTACACCGGATAGGTAGGAAACACCTTTACGTTTTACTGATGATACGGGTTAGAGACAGTTGGAAATAGGTTAAATAAAGTTGGAGTTAAGGAAAGTTTTAATACGAGTTACGCCGAGAAACGCATGCCTGTCAACGAAGCTGAAGTTGTTTTCAAAGTCCAGCTTCCGATTCGGGAAATCGCTAAAGGGCGATTCCACCTCATTTTTCACTACCTTCCGCATCTTTAATCGACTCTAGTTTAAAAACTACAACACCTAGACTCTTAAAACATGGACTGGATTATTCTGCTCTAGTAGCAGAATATTTAGAACCATGTTTGTGATTTGTGAAACCTTTTTCTGATTTGTGAAACTTCAATAAAGGGCAATTTTGATCCTTTTTTTCCTGTGTCGGTCACACTAGAACTGCTCTAATTCCAAAACCACCACACCTAGACTCGTCAAACCTGGACTGGATTATTCTGCTCTAATAGCAGAATATTTAAAACCTTGTTTGGGATTTGTGAAACCTTTATCTGATTTGTGAAACTTCAACAAAGGTTGATTTTATCACTTTTCTGCATCTGGATCATACTAGAACTGCTCCAGTTCCTAAAATACAACTCATAGACTCTTCAAACCTGCACTGGATTATTTTTGCTCTAATAGCAGAATATATATAATCATGTTTGTGATTTGTGAAACCTTTTTGTGATTTGTGAAACTTCAAAAAAGGGTGATTTCACCCCTTTTTTTTTTACTTGGTCACACAAGGACCGAGTAAATCTAAATCTACAACACCTAGTGTGCCTCATCTATCCAGACTATTTGAAAAATTTCAAAGTGATTTTGAGTCGATGCCTCATCTCTACTGATTTGTAGAACAATTTCACACTGATTTTGAGTCAATAGGTCGCATGACCTGGAAGCTATTGAAGAAAACATATTTAATATGAAAATTATTTAAAATATTGAATATGACTTTAAAATTTAATAGAGCCTAGTGTGTCTCATGTAAAAGCATAAATTAGCACTTTTTTTGTGTCCCTTGGTCACAAGGCAAGTCATTTATTAACATTTGTTTGACAGGAGTGTTTGGTTTGGAAATTTGTTGACAGTCCTGTTATTACCCAATAGTCAGCCACACCCATACCCCCACTCAGACTCCAGCAGACTGACTATTGCCCAGCTCTCCACCTAACGGGTCCGAAAAGCCTCCAACTCCTGAGTATTACTACAGCTGAGAATATAGAGGACATTCTGTTTAAGCTGGGAGCGAGAAAGATGCGTCTAGACTCTAAATAATTTTAGAGACTCGGCACGAATCCCAAGGTCATTATTTTACCAACACCAAAGAAACGTCTGAAGCCCCTCTAATTACTAGGGTCATGTTCATTGATTTTACCTTAATCAGAAGAATTAACTCTCATTTGACTCAATTTAACTGTCCACAACATTAACCAGACTTTAATATTTTATTAGCAAGCTTTAGCGGTTTCCCCAACCCTTATTGCACAATTTTCCTTCTCTAGGCGTCAACTGCCTTCGGTTAACTGTCGACCTTTTTGAACTTCCTCTTTCTTTGAAATGCTCTCTCTAAAGTTCTTATCAGCACTCAACCTTCTGGTTGCCTATGTATTTCACAACACTTCCTGTTTTTTACATGCTCACAGTTCTTTCCCCCCCCCCTCAGCCTCTTGTTGCAACACAGTATGTGACATTTCCATTTAACCTGCAATCATTACTTTACCTATTTATGATTTTTACACTTTTACTATTCATCTAGAATCTCATAACTCATTATTTTAATTAGTAGCACATTTAACTCAAAGATTACATAAACTTCAATCAACATTAAATCATAATACAAGATTACTTGTTGCCTCCAGGCTTCTGTGACCCGTTTTCTGTGTGTCCTGATAAGATCTCAATCCGTCCCAACCAGGTTTCATGACAGTCCCTAAATGAACCTCCGAGCGCTTGGGGAGGAAGCAGTAGAGAACGGCTGGCTGACATAAATCGGATCAACCTTTAGCTAAACACCACTTACTCCACGGAGCGCGAATATCGAATATCCAACTTGAGACTAACTTCAATGCGGTTTTGTAGCCGAAGAGACTCAGCTACGCCATCTTGGTGAGGTCGAACGCTCCACTCAGCGTTATATGTTTGGCAGGCGCAATAAAGTATCAGCTCATTTAATTAATGACTAGTAAATACTTAGATTTTTACGCTGTTTTATTAGAAACCTTATACAAACAGCTATCATTGCTACATTTAGAAGAAAATGTATTTTTAAGTGTTTTCGAATTGCATTGATACATGGTTCAGCATATTTAAATAATGTCAGTGCTGAACACAGAATAGAATATTCTAATATTGATGTATTTTGAGCATTTTACAAAGCACACAAAAACTGTTGTATAAGCTGCACACAGACTACTTTTTAGTGTGTCAAAGTGTCATTTTGTCAGTGTTGTCCCATGATTAGATGTACTTAAATAATGTGAAGGGGGGCACACTTTTGTGAACTGTTTCATCGAGTCGGGTTGTAACAATATTAAATCATTTTGTTTTCTTTTCTGAAGTCTTTGGCACAATATAATATATTTCGACAAACCTAGATCCTTTCTACTCAGAGGGACATTGGATAATTTTCAAACAAGATGAAGCATGTTGTGATAAAACAAGTGATTAAAGTGAAGAGTTTGTTTTTTCTCAATCTTCTAAGTTTTGATTTTGTCTATTTGTCTAGATGGCCCACGATGCTGTGCGTGTAAAGAGGAGGAGGCTCTCAAAGAGCTCAGCAACCAGAAGAGGAAGTCCACTTTGGATAAAAATGAACCGGAACCTTTTAAAATAAAACTGGAGCAAGAGGAACTAGAACCTCAACAGCTCATAGAGGAAGAGAATCAACTCTTCATCAGTCAGGATGAAGAGCAGCCTGTGCTGAAACAGGAGACTGGAGACATTTTGGTGACTCCTTCTAATGTGAAAAAAATCAACAATGAAACAGAACCAAACAGAAACCAACTCGTCTCTCATGCTTCTCCTGAAGATGAGAACCAGGATCAGGAAGGAAGCAATTCTGGAGACCCGGAAGAAAAGAGACATAAAGAGCAGAAACAAAACAAGAGATGTCAGAAAAACAAAGAGCAGAAAGGAACTACTGAAGGTCCAAAACAAAAAAAGCACAAAAAAATTCACCTGGGAAAAAAATTATATCCCTGTAATGCTTGTGGTAATACCTTTTCTCAAAACATCATATTGGCGAGACACATGAGGATTCATACAGGTGAGAAACCTTTCACATGTATTAGTTGTGGAAAAAGTTTCACTCAAAAAAGTAGTTTAACTGTCCACATGAGGATTCACACAGGTGAGAAACCTTTCACATGTATGACTTGTGGAAAAGGTTTTACGGAAAGAAAATATTTAACTTCTCACACAAGGAGTCACACAGGTGAGAAGCCTTTCACATGTATTAGTTGTGGAAAGAGTTTCACTGAAAAATGTAGTTTAACTGTCCACATGAGGATTCACACAGGTGAGAAGCCTTTCACATGTATTAGTTGTGAAAAAAGTTTCACTCGGAAATGTCATTTAGATTGTCACATGAGGAGTCATACAGGTGAGAAGCCTTTCACCTGTATCACCTGTGAAAAAAGTTACGTTCAGAAAGGTAGTTTAGATGTTCACATGAGGATTCACACAGGTGAGAAACCTTTCCAGTGTATTAGTTGTGGGAAGAGTTTCACTCAGAAAGATCATTTAACTTCTCACATGAGGATTCACACACGTGAGAAACCTTTCACATGTATTACTTGTTTAAAAAGTTTCACCTATAGACATAGTTTATTTGCTCACATGAGAACTCACAGTCGTCAGACGATGTAATATAAACCTCAAGTACTAAGCTGCTCTGTAACTTGTCATTTATTCTGTAATTACACCTGAGTGAAGTTGCTACTCCACAACTCCTCCCACAGTCTTCAAATCTAACAAAATTTCTGTCAAACATTTGTGCAGCGAAAAATAAAACACTTTGCTGCTTTTGCTTTTAAGATATTGATGATGACCTCTGGAAACTTTTTAAAATATCTTTAAAATTATAGATGTTCAGACCAGTGTTGTACTCGAGATCAGTCTTGGTCTTGAGACCATTTTGTCACAGGCGGTGAGGGGTATGTCTAACTTTTTTCGCCACTTAGAAAAGTAGCTCAAAGGAGGTAAGCTTTGTTGACGTGATGTTAGCAAAGCTAGCTGTATAGAGACAGATAAGCATTTGTAATGAAAAATAAAGTCACTCACTGCGCTGAATTGTTGTGCGGAGGTGTTGACTAACGTGTCGCATATATGGGACAACACTGTGTCCAAAAGTCTGCAATATAGTGATGTGACATTCACGAACGATCCGATTCTTCTGAACGGCTCTTTACTAAGCAGATAGGACTGGAGCCTCACTGAGAGCTGCTCTTTGTTCTTGTAACGCTCTGCATACTCTGCAGGGGTTATTATTTTATGTAATTACACATTTATTTAATTAGCAAATAAATAAAACACAAGAAGGAGAAAGCACACAGAGCATGCGCATTGCTCATTGATTGTTTTTGTTCAAAGTGGCAGCTGTAAAGCCCAGTTCACACTACACGATTTTAGAACTTTCCTGAACCAGAGTGAATGTCAGCCTTTGTGGTTCTTATGTAATAAAGTAAATTTCCCATTGTGATGGTTTTCTTTTTTCCAGTTTAGCTGTGGATTGTGACTCATTTAAAGGTGTAGTTTGTGGCTGCATGTATCAGTAACCCAAGCTTGCACTACTTGGACAGAGTCACCCTATCTGCTTTATTCACCAAGCTTATATTCAAATTTAAAAATACTTTTTCTGATACAAAAATGTTTGTAAATAAAACAAGTTGTAATTCTTATGTAATTCAATATGTAATTCTTGTCTAATAAACTACATTTAACGTTAAGATGGTCTCCTTATTTTCATTTTAGCAGAAGTTTTTGACTTTAAACCTGTGCAGATACCTGCTTCCTGATTATCCTGATTTACACTACGTGTGTCTCCGCTCCACTGCGAACCAAGAGGTTCTCTGAGAAACATGAAATGTAAGATCATCAATCAAGTTTATTTGTATAGAAATTTCAGCAACAAGGAAGGTCAAAGTTCTGTACATCATAAAGATGCAAAGTCATAGAAGGCCCCACACAGTCCATAATTTAAAAAAACAGTAAACATATTTTTCCATCTTTACACATAAAATATGTTAGTATGTTAGTTTTTCATTCATTATTGTTATAAAGCAAATGAACAGGAGGGCTTTTAGTCTAGAACAGTGGTGACCAAAGTCTGTCCTCGAGGGCCGGCATCCTGCAATTTTGGTTTTTGGCGAAATTTACTTCTTTTCTCTATCTACAGTAAAATGAACACGCCTTTGTATTGATGTGCAGATGGGGGGCCTCCATTTCTACCCAGATGTCTGACTGTGTCATCCCCTCTTCCTGAGCTTCGCACTAAGATAGCGTGAGGATTAAAACATCATTACATGTGTTGTAACTTTTATAGTCTTTCTCAGATTCAGAGCAAATTAGGAGACACAAAACGGAACTAAAAGTCGGTTTTGTGTTTCTTCAGTGGAGCCGCCGTGAAACACAGGAAATGACAGATCAGACATAGACGTGTTTGGTGTATTTGGCAAATATTTGAGTGTTTGCAGTAACTCTGTCTTCAATTGAAGACAGAGCAGTTAACTCCTGTTGAATAAACTTTTTTTTTTCTTTTAAATAATCATGAAGTTCGTGGAAGAGATAAATGATCATCACAGACTGCTGAATTTCTCCTGGTGTTATGCCATGTCGTTTGAACGCAATTCACTCTAAGCTTTTGCATATTGATGAGAAAAGAGACTGAAATATGACCGAAGAGGCAACTTTAAAAGATATTCGTAATATTATCCTGTTTCTTAACCATGTACTCCCTAAAACGGTGGGTTTTATTTTGAGGATGAATTGAAATAAATACGGTTTTGACACCTTTATTGAGACATACGAGTCGAATGTTTTAAAGCTGGTGTCAGATGAATATGTTCTCCGATAATGGTTTGCAATTCCCTGCTTTGTCTGTCAGCACCATAATAACTTAACACATGAGAAAACAGAGGCCCATTTTGTAGAAAATTTGATATCACCCTTAACTGTCTAGTCTATATAGGAGGGGATGCATTTTTGGCAATACAATTACTGAGCCTGCCAATAGCTGCATCCACTGTCTATTGTCTATTTGTTACATGCACCAGGACTGGTGTTGGTGTAACAGACGCTGATTTTTCCTGTAAACAGGATTGAACAGGTTGCAGTAACAAGGCAGAAACAAATCCGCACTTCTCAAATCCTCCTGGAATCTGTTCTGTTTATTTCACATTGTGTCAATGTTATTTTTTTCTTTGTCATTCATTTGTCAACATACTTATCTCTGTAATGAACAGTTTCTTTTAATCTTTCCATATAAAGGCACAACTTGTTCTACACTTCTACACACGTCATTCTCATGGTGACTCCCATCCACTACCCAGTATTTTACAGTATAAACAATATACAATGTATTTGTATTTTTCTTCTAAAAACATCTAAAAATGTTTTGAAAAACATATTTTCAAAACATTTTCTTCTAAAACATGGCTAAACAGATCACGGGTAACATATTCATAACGTAAATTAAACAACAATGTTTGAGTGTGCTTCTGGCATAATATCCCGTTTTGATGAAAACAAATTTAAAAAATCTATTTTAATCTGTATTGAACATATTTTTCATTAAGATTTTCTGAATTATTTTTATTGGTGTTATGTAATATTCTCATTTTAAATATAGCATTTTCATAGAAAAGCCAAGAAAGCCTTGAAAACATCTGTTTGAGTGTAATCAGTCTATATAATGTGTTTCATTTAGTGGATTAAGTTACTGATATGAATGAACGTTGCAATAATATTTCAACTGATTCAACATAACAGTATGTTGAAAGACGGGATTCGTTGGGAGTGATGAGAATTCAAAGCGGAACTAAAAGTCGTTTAGAGTTTCTTCAGTGTTGCCACAATGAAACACAAAGGAAACAAAAACAGAACCAAGAGCTTTGCCTTTGTTGGAAGCCAGTTTGAAGACGGATTTGATCGAGTCTTTAGTAAAAAAAAGAAAATGTCTTCAGCTCCGCCTCAGAGAGAGATAATCAACAAGGAGTTAACTCCGGCTGAAGAAACATTAAAGGAGTTTAATATCATCGTCAAGTCCGAAGAGGAGATGGATGATCTTACCCAGACACCCCGAACAGGTCTGAAACACCGTCACGTTTTGCTGATGAGACAGATTAAACATTTGGAGACAGGGTTAAGGAACGTTGTGAACTAGTTATCACTGTTACGGCTGTATAAAGAAAACCCTTTTTAAAATAAATAGCACCGCTTAGCCTGGCTGCTAACGTAACACACATGCTATAAAAAATTACATATAACATGGTAGTTATGTCTGAAAAGGGATATGAAGGAGTAAAACTTGTTTATTTAGGTCCCTTCTTCTTCCTGTGGTCCCTGTTAATTTATAATCTTCCTTCTTCCTGCTTTACTTACTTACTTTACTTACTACTTGTTTAAACACCGACTTTTGTAAACTCCTAAGTCAATATACATAGAAACATACATATACACACGACTCCTGAAAATGGTGGGTTTGAATTCAGCTTCCACCTGCCACATGTCAATATACTACTTTACAAGACACTGATCGGGGCATTGGTGTATGAATGCTACAGTCGAGCAGTTGATAAGATCAATATAAATTCAGTCAATTGTAATTAAAACATGCATTTTTACTGAACTCTTCGTCACATTTTATTAATATATGATAGCACATGTATTTCCCTTCCTGTCAGAAGAAACATATTAGTTAAATTCATTTTCTTACAAGTTTGAAATTTTAAAGTAAGCAAGTAAAGGATGTTTAGATGCACCAAGAGATAAACGTGAGGGATGTGTTTGTTTTTTTTACTCACATCTATAAGATTTTGTTTTGTCTTTTTGTCCAGATCTTCCAGAATGCTGTGAGTGTAAAGAGGAGGGGATTCTCGACGAGATCAGCAACCAGGATGGAAACCCTATTTTAGACCAAGAGGAGCCAGAACCTCCGCAGATAAAACGGGAACAAGAGGAACCACAACATCACCTGTTCAAAGAGGAAGTGAATCAACTAAGAATCTGTCAGGATGAAGAGCAGCTTGTTCTGAAACAGGAAACCGAGGTGACTCCTTCTGACGTGCAAATGATTAACTATGAAACGGAACCAAACAGGAACCAACTTGTTTCTTCTGCCTCTCCTGAAGTTGAGAACCAGAATCAGGAGGGAAGAAATACTGAAAACCCAGGAAAAAAGAGAGAAGAGCAGAAACGACATGAGAGATATCAGAAAACCAGACAGCAGAAAGGTTCTGCTGACAACTCAAGACAAAAGACAAACAAAACTCAAATAGACCAAACTTTAATTTCTTGTGACATTTGTGATAAAACCTTTTCTTCAAAGAGTTGCTTGTCTAGACATATGAGAACTCACACGGGCGAGAAGCCTTTTACATGTACCATCTGTGGAAAAAGTTACTGTGACAAAGGTGGTTTAATTTATCACATGAGAGGTCACACAGGGGAAAACCCATTCACATGTGTCATTTGTGGAAAAAGTTTCCGTCTGAGCAACATTTTAAGTATTCACATGAGAACTCACTCAGGTGAGAAGCCTTATTCATGTACAACCTGTGGAAAAACGTTTTCTAAAAATAGTAGTTTAAATCGTCACAGTAAGAGTCATGCGGGTGAGAAACCTTTTTCATGCATTGCTTGTAGAAGAAGTTTCAGTCAAAAATCTATTTTAACCATTCACATGAGAACTCACACTGGTGAGAAGCCTTTCTCATGTACAACCTGTGGAAAAAGTTTCACTCAGAAAGGTCATTTATCTGATCACATCAAAACTCACACAGATGAGAAGCCTTTCACATGTTCTACTTGCGGAAAAGGTTTCAGTCAAAAAATCCATTTAAAGACTCACACAAGGACTCACACAGCTGAGAAACCTTTCTCATGTACCACCTGTGGAAAGAGTTATAGTGAGAACAGTGGTTTAACTTATCACATGAAAACTCACTTGGGCGAGAGACGCTTTTCCTGTGTGACCTGTGAAAAAAGTTTCAGAAAAAAATCTCACTTAACATGTCACATGAGAATTCACACTGCCGAAAAGCCTTTCTCATGTATGACCTGTGGAAAAAGTTTCACTCAAAAATGTCATTTAACTTTTCACATGAGGACTCATACAGGAGAAAAGCCTTTCTCTTGTATGACCTGTGGTAAAAGTTATAGTGAAAAAAGTAGTCTAAATTATCACATGTCAAATCACACAGGAGAAAAGCCATTCTCATGTGTTACCTGTGGAAAAGCTTATGTTCAGAAATCTCATTTTATATGTCACATGAGGAGTCACACCGGGGAGAAGCCTTTCGCATGTACGACTTGTGAAAAAAGGTTTGCCAGAAGAAGCAGTTTAAGTGTTCATATTAGAAGTCACACAGGTGTGAAGCCTTTCTCATGTGTGACCTGTGGGAAAAGTTTCACCTTAAAAAGTATTTTAACTCATCACATAAGAATTCATACAGGCGAGAAGCCTTTCTCCTGAATGTTCTGTGAAAAAACATTTAGACAAAAATCTCATTTGATACCGCACCTGAAAACTCATAAAGATGAGTCAGCATAATCTGAACCTCAAGAATGAAGGTGCATTTACATTGCATCTTAATTACTGCTAAGTTTATTTTGTTAAAATTTTGCATGGTTTATTATTGCTGAACATATATAAAGTAATTTTTGTCAGCCAACACTTTCAATCCTTAAGGTCCCTGGAAAGCCCATAAAATATGATTTGCAATTTCTACTTGCTTTTTATTTTCTACAAATTAAATAGAACTAGGGTGCAGCAGTCTGTCACTATTTCACTGTCCACTCCCTGGATGTTCACCTGTGTCAGTGCAATGTCAACTCTCTTCTTTAATTGTGTAAGATATTAAAAATTGTATTATCAGTTACATTACAATAGTGACTATATATAATAGTCAATTTAACATGTTCTTCTACCTTCTATTATTATGTTCATTCAACCCGTGAGTAAAAAGTAAAGTTGAATTATATCTTCATTCATTTAACATTTATCTGTATTTGCAACTGTACGTTTAGTCTTGATTCAAAGCTGTAATGAATAAAATATTTTTCGCCATGTATTGTGCAATATATCAGGTAAAAGGCTGCTAGAACTTCAGTACAAAATTAGTTCACAGGTTTCATATTGGGTTGTCATCATTCACACCTAGAACGGCAGAATATTTGAACTCAGCAGGATTCTCTGAATATTCTATTTTATGCATTTAACGTTTTATACAATTTTTATAATTTTATTTATGAATGCACTTAGCATATTTCTGGTAAGGAATACGCAGCGTTTCCTTGTGCAAATCAATCAGATTTAAACTAATTAAGCTTCTATTTTCAAATTCCTTATTGAATAGACCTGGTTTCTCCACCTCAGGACATGCTCTTTAATAATTATCTATTCAGGAAGCAGAAACTTGTATTCTAAACTGAAAAATTGTCTTTGTAACTTGCTAAAAGTGTGATCGCATGAGTGTGTTTAAAATTTAAAAAAATTATTTCATAGTTACTGTAAACAGAAGTTTAATAAAGCACATGTCAGCTTTAAGGCAACACAAGAAATATAGGAAATAACTGGAAGTTTATATGAATGGTAGATTTATAATTTATTGTAATTTACAATGACATTAAAACATTACACAAATGAATATGTTTAGTTTTGCTGTCAGGTCATGAATCTGGAAATAATGTTACTCTAAAAGTTTCAGTTACAAGACATGAAACCAGAGCTTCACTGTTCAGATACATTTAATTAGCTCTGAATCTCATTGGTGTCACATTCAATTAAATTACGTCCCAGTTACCAGTCTGAAATACAAAATTAATAAAAGATGAAAAAAATCTTTGATTAAGATACTGTTATTAGTGAAATCCAGTAAAGATTTATCTGCATTTGTACCAACAACAACAGATGTCAACTGTTTAATTACATAAATATAGGTAGAAAAACAAGTTTATCTCAAAGTAAAACAGGTAGAGGTTATTTTAATTAATCAACTAAATTCAACAAACATTAAAAACGTGGAGAGTGAAGATGTTGAGTTCATAAATAACTTGTAGACAACATTTCAGAAACATTAAAAAAACGTTACAACAGCTTTTCAAATAGTTTTCCATCTTATGCAATAGAAACAAAAGTATAAATGTCATACATTATATTGTCTCTGAAAATGACTGGTAGATTTTTGAATCAATAAAAAACATAAAAAATCCACCCATGGACAGCAGAGAGAGCAATAGAAAACATATTTGGACTTTTGAATAATTAAAACATAGCAGTTCAGGTCAGTCTCCAGTATTTTTAGAAAATCATGATGCAACTCAGGTGTTTTCCATCCAGATGTCCATGGTGTGTATTAGAAAATCTAGCCAGGATGTTATTTAATTATCCTAGAAGTCCTAACCGACCTTTAACCTGTAGGTTTACCAGCAGCCATAGTCCTGCGAGTTTCAGTGCTGCCATCTTGTGGATTAAATTGGGATATATTTTATGCAATATATTGAGTATTTATGTCTGTTTAATGTAGCATTTTTCTGTAAACAAACTTAATAACAGATAATCTAAAGTACTCTGTCTGACCGATTTCAAAATATACACACTGTCAAAAATGCACATAAACTGTTTATTCAGTTTACATCGCAACAGCAGCAACGATTAAAATTAGACACTTAAGATTTGATGAGTTTTGAGCACAAACAATTCAAAAATATACATTTTTTCAGCTTTAACCAATAACTTATTTCACTTTTTGAAAAAACATAAAATCTCCTTTTAAGTTTTTTTCATTGTCAGAAGAAAAAAAAAGTTTTCAACTTGTATAAAAAATAAAATGATGCTTCGTTTTTACTTGTTTATAGACATGATTATTTGTTTTATTAGTAATAATGATAAAAACATGGAAATCCATGGAAGCAGCTTCAATGAAAAAAAAACAAAAATTTGAATTATAAAGTTCCCACGGCAGCCAACATATTTTGGTTCTTTAATTTACATGTTTCCGTCTGATGCGGAGCAGGTGGAGCAGGAACGCCATCTTAATGGGGACTTGTTATGCTTCCTTGAAGGAGTTAGGATCGGCCTGTGGGCTACACAAAACACCTTTATAACGTTTTTTTTTTTTTTTTTTTTTACACAAAATAATTCTCAGATACAGATTTAGTCAGTTCTATTTTGAGCTCCTTTCAGAATAAGCTGTTTTAGCGTCACTTGTCTTTTCCAGTAGCCATTGTACAGCTCATACAGCAGTAAAACCAGCTGACCAAACGTGTTTGATCTCTGCTAGGTAACAGAGCAATGTTTGTTGATTTGTAACATTATATTCCGAAAGGATTTTGAAACAGTTTGCACCAAAACATCAAAAAATATTAACTTATTGTTCTTTTTTTTTAAAACACCTGGAATGTTTCTAGAAGCAGTAGAGACCCAAATGGACGTACAAAAATATACAATAACTTTTTGAAGAAACTTGAATTAATGAATTGCAGCAACGTCTAATTTCTCTTTGGGATCAGCAAAGTATCTTTTGAATTTGAATTGAAAAAGTGAAAAAGCTGGAATTTAGTAAACGGTCAACAATTGATTTTATGAGAATGAGAACAGAAAAATCGCTGCAATGACTTTAAATTGTAGTAATATTTGTATGTAAATCCTTTGTGCTTAATGTGTTTAATTCTGAACAAACTGATGATTTGGCAATAATTTTGCCTTTGGAACAAATGACAGCAACTGTCTTGATCTGATTTTTGTCTTTTTAATTTGGCCTTTTCTAACTTTAGCTTGTTTAGTTATTAGCTAAATGTCCCCAATATATAAAACACTGTAGTAAAACTCACATTTCACATTCTTATTTGCAAAATTTAAAGTGAACACGACAA
The DNA here is from genome assembly GCF_051168715.1 of Poecilia mexicana. Lineage (NCBI taxonomy): Eukaryota > Metazoa > Chordata > Actinopteri > Cyprinodontiformes > Poeciliidae > Poecilia > Poecilia mexicana. The sequence goes on along the minus strand of NW_028263380.1, from coordinate 20,784,183 downwards.
AGGGTATTTATGGTATCATCATTTATCGTAATACATTTTTCATAAGAATTTTTGATTTATCGTTGCCACTATAAACTCCAATTAGTGCCATTTAAAACCCTCCAAAACAATCATTATTACAAGGATTGATAGTTTTACTATTTTCTCCTCTGCTTGTTCAATAAAAGAATCAATAAATACCAATAAATTTGAAAATTCATAAATTTCAAGAAGTGATATAAAATACACTTCTTTACAAAACTAGTATTTTTCCTAAAGAAGCTCATTACAAACAGGAATGTTTTTAAACAGCAGTCATAGTCATAAAGTTACCTAAAAAAAGATGTAAAAAATAGTTACTATTGTCACTTTTATTGTTATCACAACGTCACCACAAAATTTCATAATAAAACTTTAAGTCCAGCCCTAGTGAACCATCACCATCTTCCACGTTATATTACATTAAAATATAAGCTGTCATGTTAATGGTTGCTAACATCTTTATCTCTACACTGTAAACAGCAGAAACGCTCCTAGCCGATGTGAGTCTTCATGTGTTTGGTCAAACTGCTCTTTAGGCTGTAGGTTTTAGTACAAGCATTACATGTGAACGGTTTCTCCCCTGTGTGAGACCTCATGTGTCTGTTCAGACGACTCTTTAACGTGAACGTTCTTTCGCAGCTGTCGCATGAGAAAGGCTTGTCGTCCGTGTGGGTTCTCATGTGGTTATTCAAGCTGCTCCTCAGGCTGAAGGCTTTCTGACACATACCACAAAGGAAAGGTTTCTCCCCCGTGTGAGTTCTCGTGTGATCCGTTAAACAACTTTTCTGAGCGAACCTTTTTCCGCAGACCATGCAGGCGAAAGGCCTCTCACCTGTGTGGACTCTCAGGTGTTTATTCAAATGGTTTTTAGAGTTGAAACTTTTGTCACAAGCCAAACACTGAAAAGGCTTCTCACCAGTGTGAGTCCTCATGTGTTCAGTTAAATTGCACTTCAGACTGAACCTTTTCCCACAGGTGATGCACGAGAATGGCCTCTCGCCAGTGTGAATTCTCAAATGCTTATTCAAATGGTTTTTGGAGGGGAAACTTTTCTCACAGGCCAGACATGGGAAGGGTTTCTCACCGGTGTGAGTTCTGATGTGCTCGGTTAAAATACATTTTAGACTGAAGCTTTTTCCACAGGTCACGCACGGAAAAGGCTTCTCACCTGTGTGAGTTCTCAAGTGAAGGGTTAAATTTGATTTTGTAGTAAAACCTTTGCCACACGTCTCACATGAGAAAGGCCTCTCCCCTGTGTGACTTCTCATGTGTATCGTCAGGTTATTATTCTGGGAAAAGCTTTTGTCACACATTTTACAAGAATATTGTTTCTTTTCTTTGTGAGCACTGTGCCCTTCTTGATTTGAGCTCTCAGAATACTGATTATATAGTCTGGTTTCCTGACCCTGCTCATTTAGCATTTGCTCTTCATCACTCTTTGACCCCCAGTCTTCTGAAGCGCTTCCTTCCTGGTCCTGGCTGTTACTTTCAGGGGAGTCCTGAGAGTCGAGCGGGTACCAGTTTGGTTCTGGTTCGGTGTGAAAGCTTTCCTCATCAGCAGGCGTCACCATGAAGGTGTCAGACTCCTCCTTCAGCTCAAGCTGCTCTTCATCTTGACTGATGAGGAGCTCCATGTCTTCCTCTTTTATCTGCAGATGTCCAAACTCAACCTGCTCCTCTTTCATCTGCAGAGGTTCTGGATCCTCTTCATCAAAACTGGAGCTCCTCTCCTGGTTGGTGAGCGCCTCCTCTTCCCAAACGTCATCCTGGTGGACGTCTGGAGGGTCGAACAGAAAAAGGCCTGGGTCAGTTCCTGGTCTTAAACTCCCTTTAATGAAATTCCAGCTCTAAAGTCAGATGGTGAGTTTGTGGCAGAGTGAGTCTATTTAATATCCCCGTTTTCTTGAGCTGGAAACTAAAGGATGAAATCTTTTACTGCTGTTAGCTTAATGCTCTTTAGAAAGTGAAGTTTATAAAGCAGGAGTCTACAACTTCAGTCCTGCAGCACACCTGAATCAAAAGGCTGAATTAGTTAACATTGCAAGAAGCTTTGGTCATTAACTCTTCATTTGATTCAGGTGCATTGGAAAAGGGAGGCACCCAAACATTTGAGGACACAAGAGGCTGGAATTACAGACTCCAGAGGTAAAGTTTTAGAGCACTATGCTCAGGTAATTAGCTGACCAATATTAGCTTTCAGAATTACTCATCGAGGAGCAGAACAGCAATCGGCACAAAATTCAGACTGACTCAAATTTTAATTGATCACTTCTAAGTTCATCCAGATTATATGTGAATTATTATTGTCGTATGATACAGGTTAAGAAATTTATATTTAGAGTATTGCATTTCCACACCATACTTCTGAGTTAACTGCCAATAATGCACCAGTTTTCAGAATATGAAGTATTTTGAATACTTTTAAATCTTTCTCCTACAATGTCTGTTTTTTCCATGTAGGAATTTTATGTTTACATCTTGTTTGAGTTATATAAAGTTTCATATTTTTGTCTTTATGTGAAAAATACCAGAGCAAAACAGGTCAAACATGTTCTTTCCATCCTTGCTACACAAATATAAACATGACATAAACTATCTGTAAGAAGGAAAATAGGCTACATCTAAACTATTTTGACTATTTGAGTTGTAGTCACAGGGCAATGTCATTATCTAACAGTTTTGGTTGTGTAAAGAAATAGCTATTTTCATATATACAGAAAACATTGCATAAAGAAACATGAGTACAACCAGTTTTCTGCAGCAAATTGTTGTATAAACACGTTTTCACTGAGGATCTTTAATAGTGTACATATGTGCAATTTTAAATTGACATTGATCACCGTGTCTGTATACAAAATAGACCAGGGTGTATTTGCTAATTTATTGCGTGGTACTGCAAAAACAAAAATGTCCCCCTCATGTCCCTTAGGGCGCTCCGTAGACTAAAGATAAAAGTAAAAAAATGAGCAGTTAGTTTCTCAAATCGGAAGCCAGCTTCCTATTACAAGTGGGAAATCATTTTCTCTTCATTTCCACATTTAAACACAAAATAAACGTTTTCACCTGCAGGCGTTTCGCACCAGTGTGTGTGAGATACTGATTTGCTGAGATACAACCCGTCAGGAGTGTCTAATTGTAGTTTATGGCTTCAACGTTCGCTATTTTGATCGCAGCCATGTTGGATGCTGATCTCTGGGAGTGTCATGAGCTCCCCGGCTTTCTGTGTCAAAATCCAGATAATAAAACGGACACAAATCCCCAAATTTAGCAGAGAAATTCCGTTAGCATAGCTCATTTTAATACCTTCTTGGGAGAAATCCAGCAGACTGGACTGATCATCGAGCTCGTCCTCCGATTTCACGATGACTTCTTCAAACTCCGGGTCGGTTTCTTCAGCAGGAGTTAACTGCTGGTTGATAAACTTCCTCTGGGGCTGAACTGAAGACATATTTACTGCAAATTCTCACATATTCAGAGAAAAACCGTCTCCAACGTCGGCTAGCAATCCGTTTACATCCGCCGCCTCTTCTTCTACTTGTTTTTTTTTTTTTTTCCAGCGAGTGAACACTACCACCCCCTAGTGGATTAAAGCAGAATATGACAAAACATACAGTTAAAATCTAATAAATTTCTTAACCTTTTCTTCATGTAGATTAACCCCCCCATAAAATTAGGAACCAATTTCGTAATTGATCCATATAAAACATTCAAATATATTATTGTTGTTTTTTTTCCAACTAAAGATGGGAAAACAGTATATTAAACCCAGCAGACAATTATTAAACATAGAAACATGAAGAAAAAACTTGAAAATTGGTTGGTAGAATTCACTCCATTTTTATTTTTAATGAATCAAAGCATTTTATCAGCAAATTTATCATCTAGTGAACAAATGACCAGAAGTAACAAATCTTTCAAAGGGACACAGAGTGTCATTTTATATCACAATCAAGCAACTGTTACCTTCATTTGTTAGAAAATTGCTGTATGTATCAAATATGATTTATATAGATTTGATATCGCAATTTAAAGTCTTGAAATTGGGTCTCTGAAACTCTGCCTTCAGGAAGTCGCCACGTCACAACTCCTCTATTAACCCTTTAACAATGTTTTTTTACCAGTGTTTCACTGAGAAGTAACTCATGTAATGACCTCAGCAGATGCACAGTTCCACCAGGTGTTTGCTAATAGCTGCTGGCTAGTCTGAAGGAACTGAGTGGCTGATTTCTCAAACATAAAAAAAAACAACAAAAACAAAAAACAATGCAACACTCTAGGTATGTTTTTGATGAGGGAAAATGATCTAAAGCTCAAAGTTGATTTTATATAATACTGACCCTTTAAATGACACAAGTACTCAAAAAGAGGGCATGTACACAACGAAGATAATCCCTTAATTTAGGTTAGATTGTCAGTCTGTAATATTAGCAGGAAAAATCTCACTAATCTCCAACATTTTCAACATTGTTAGGTAAAAGAAAATATAAAAAATTACATTTTCCAGGCCCTCAAGACCTGGATGAGAACTCTCCAGCAGAACAATTTACTTTTGTATTTGAAGGGAAGGAAGATTATGAAAAGTTCTGCTCAAATATTGTGGATTTCTGCTCCAATGCAGCTGATTCAAATGGTCCAGCCACCTCCTCAGCATGTCATAAAGTTCTGCAGAGGTTCTGCTAATGAACCATCATCTGATTCAGGTTGAACCAGGGGAAGAACTGAAACATTTGTCTGCCTTGTGAACTTAGCCTTAGATATCTCAGCTTAAAACATTTTCTACATTTAAAGCACAAAGGTTTTTTTTTTACTTGAGTTTGCCATGGGATATGAAATGTTTTTTTCATCTGAACATTTAAATAACTTTTCTCAAGGAAACCTTTTTCAACATTTCAAACATAAGGAATATCTTTTATTTTTGTGATTTATTAGGACAAATAAATTTAATGCAAAACATTTTTGACAGGTCAAACCTTCTCACTTGAATGAGTTGCAATGAAATAAGTTAAACTGAATTTTTTTTTACATTAAAAATGTTCAGCAAGACAAAGTGCTCTCATCTCATTGTCCGACTTGAATCAAAACAACCTGTAGATTTAAGATATTTTCCACAGTTCCTCATGTGTTTCACCACGTTTCTTTTAAGGCTGAATGTCTTTTTACAAGCGTCACAAGGAAAAGGCCTCTCACCCGTGTGAGTTCTTGTGTGTTCAGTTAAAATAAATTTCAACCTGAAACGTTTTCCACAGGTCATGCACAGGAAAGGCTTCTCGCCCGTGTGAATTCTCATGTGTTTGACCAGATCTCTTTTTAGACTGAATGTCTTTTTACAGGCGTCGCATGAAAAAGGCTTCTCACCTGTGTGAGCCTTTAAGTGACGAGTTAAATTGGATTTTTTGGTGAAACATTTGCCACAGGTTTTACATGAGAAAGGCCTCTCCCCTGTGTGAATTCTCATGTGTGCAATCAAGTTTTTATTTAGAGAAAAACTTTTATCACACATTTCACAAAAGTAAAGTTTCTTATCTCTATGAGTTTCTGTGCGCTCTTTTTCTGGTGAACTTCTTGTGTCATTATGGTGTCTAGTTTTCCAATGTATTTGCTCTTCATCCATCATTACTCCTGAGACTTCGGGATTGCTTGTTTCCTGATCCTCATTCTCAGTTTCAGGAGGAAAGTCGAGTTGGTTCCAGTTTGCTTCAGAGTGAAATTCTTCATGAGTGGGAGTCGCCATTAAGGTTTCAGTCTCCTGCTTCAGCCCAAGCTGCTCTTCATCCTGACTAATGCAGACTTCCTTTTCTTCGTCCTTTATCTGAAAATGTTCCAGCTCACCCTGCTCCTCTTTCATTTGCAGAGATTCTGGTTCCTCTTCGTCAAAACTAGAGTTCCTCCGCTGGTCGGCGAGCGCCTCCTCCTTCCAGACATGTTCCTGTTTGAGGTCTGAGAGGGCAAAAGGCAAAATAACACATATTTAATGATTTTATTTATATGAAATAAAACACAGTTATCAAATTAACACAGAGAATCCAGTCCTCGAGGGCATCCTATGTTAAATAATGACAGAGCTGGGTAAAAATGTACAATATAAGCATTTCATATCAGTCGATATCAATAATTCTCCATAATAATTTGTGTTTTAAAGATATTTACCTCCCACCTTGTTTAATATGGACACGTGAAAAGAATATTCAACGTTTCTTTGTACATAATTTTGACAATAGCCCTGCAGGATAGCCACTAGGTGTCGCCAAAGCTCCTTAAAACTGGAGTCCGTCCGCCCAGGAGCGAGAGCTGGCCGGAGTATTAAGGCTCCAATTTATGAATGAATGTTTAAAATCTAAGATTTAACATGGAAAATGGATGGGAAAATGACGAAACCTGTCCTGAATGACCAATAAGACTTTACGTCTTTATAAATATTGCTCTTTTCGATGGAAAATAATGCAAATTGGGAAACGTTTCAAAATGCTTTTATTTTGAAAGCGGACAGGAAACGAGAATACTGCATCCTATTAACTGTTCCCAATTTAAATAGTTAAACCGCAGCAAATCGTCTTCAGCAAAACATTGTAATCGCAGGTGTTTCGTACCTTTTCGGTGTAAGATGACTTGAGGTGTCCGAGTGAAATCCAGCAGTCTGCGTTGATCATCCATCTCTTCCTCGGTCTTGATTATTCCTTTAAACTCTGAGAATGTTTCTTCAGCAGGAGTTAAATGCTCGTTGTTCGTCTTTCGTTGAAGCTGGACTGAAGACATTTTTACTGCAAACATTCACATATTCAGCCAACAGATGATCAGCCTCTTAAGGAATGACTTCAAGCAGTAGAGAAGCTAACGCTGCTAGCAACACATTCTTCTTCTTTTATATAATGGCGGACTTCAAGGTGCAGATCGCCACCTACTGTACAAGACTATACAGCAACATTCTTCTCGCCACCGAGGGTGAACAGCAACGTCATTTTGATCGAAGATAATCAAATATTGCCAGAAAACTATTCTGAATAATTTTAAAGTGGATACGTTTCATTATAACTATGTTTAAATCAATTCTTTGTCTCCAACAGTGCTATATAAGATGATATATTGTCTCCTCACCTCCACAGTACTCAAATTTTTGATGATTCTGACCTAAAACAGGAGAAGTTGGGTTTGATTTAAGTTCAGACAATGAGAAGAAACATGATTTTTTTAAATTTATTTTTTACATAGAGTAAACTTCTGGTTTCAGCTTTTTCTTAAACCAGATTTTATTTCTCTCACATCTAGTAACAAAAACCATACAATAAATGGGGTTACAATTATAGATAACATTGCTGGTACCCTAATATTTATAACCGGAAAGCTGAAATAAGTTGAGATGGACAAGAGAAATGATAAATAAAAATTTATTGAAAATGAATAAATGGAAACCAGACACTGATTTTGAATTATGGATCAATAGAATCATTTCAAAAAACTAATTAATGAAACAGGTCAGGACAAAATTAGTGGTACTTGTAGCTTAACTCTGCTGTCATTTTCTGAAAGTATTGGTGACAAAAACAAATGTTTAATGTCACTTTCTTCTTTAATTTCATTATTTTAAATCAATGTAGACATTAAGAAAGGAGTTGATGTAATAAATTTTTACATACATTTTTACTATTGTATCTAAGCTGTCTGCAATCTTAATTCTGTCATCTGACAAAGATGATTTATTTTGAAAAGCAGTCTTTTAATCTATAATAACTTACAAACTAAAGGGAATAAGTTCTTCAGACTGAGGATTTTTGGTTCTACAGTGTTTTTCCTGTTGCTTTTTTGCATTTCATATGTTAACACTAACACAACAGCTACTGCATTTCTTAAAATACAAAACTGCAAAACACAGCTGATAACCTGCAGGAGTGAGCCACTTGCTAACAATTAATAGCTTCTTCCTCAAAAGCAAGTATTCATATCAATGAAAGTGTCAATGTCATCAAAATGAAAAGTCCTGACAGCATTGTTCACAAACAAGATTTTCATGTGTTCGTTATGACAGTTAGCTTGGTGCTAAACAGAGCTTGGTGATAGAATCTGGTTGAGACAGCATGTGAAAACTGCACAGAAACAAGTATTGTATTAACAGGACACTGTGCCATGAGTCGTACTTCTGTATTATTCATTCAATTATTATCCTTTATACTTGCTTTCATTTTAATCCCACCTAAAATCTGTTGTCTTTGACTTTATTTTCTACCACCAAATAAAGAGAAACATTCTGACAAATACAGAATTTTACATTTGTGCCTCATGCCAAGTGTCAATCTCTTTTTCTCATAACTTTATCCACACGTCACACAATGAAAAGGCTTCTCATTTGTGGGTTAGCAAATGAGCTTTAAAGCTATTATGGTGGATGAATGCTCTTCCACAGGTCTTGCACAAAAAGGGTTTCTCACCTGTGTGGATTCTCGTGTGTCTTTTCAAAGCATCCTTTCTTTTAAAAGATTTTTCACAGATATCGCAGGGAAAAGGCCTGTCGTCTGTGTGATGCGTCATGTGATAAGCCAAATGCTCTTTTTGAATGAAGCCTTTGCCACAAATCGTACAAGAGAACGGCTTCTCACTAGTGTGAATTCTGACGTGTCTCTCAAAATTAGACTTGGTTGTGAAAGTTTTTCCGCAGAAAGAACAAAGCTTCCCATCTGTATGAGTTTTCATGTGAACTGTGAAATGTACTTTTTCTTTGTAACTTTTTCCACATGTTCTGCACTGAAACGGCGTCTCCTTTGTGTGAGACATCAGGTGAGTTCTTAAGCTATTGCTTTCTTGGAAAGCTTTTCCACAGATCCCACACAAAAAGGGATTCTCAACTGTATTGTCGCTCAACGGATCTTTTGATGTGTACGTTTGTTCACGGTTATTCCAGGGAAAAGGCCTTTCATTTTTGTGGCGTCTCATGTGATAATTCATAGTATAATTTCGACTAAAACCTTTGCCACAAATGGCACAAGAAAATCGCTTCACACCTGTGTGAGTTCTGACATGAGAGTCCAGAACAACTTTTGTAGTGAAGCTGTTTCTACAGAGCCAACATTTGAATGGTCTCTCGCCTGAATGAATCCTCATGTGATCTGTTAAATCTCTTTTCTTAAAGAAACTTTTTCCACATGTCCGACATGGAAAACGTTTCTCACCTGTGTGACTTTTCAAGTCTTCAGTCAAATTTTTCTTTGGCATAAAGGAATCTTTTTTAAAGTTTTGAGAGACAGCTTGGTTACTGATTGGTTCTGCTTGAATGTGGTTCTTTTCTTCATAATTAGGAGTCAACCTTAATGAATCTTCATTCTCCTGCCTCAGATCAAGATGCTCTTTATGTTCACTTATGCAGAGCTCCGATGGTTCCTCTTTAGTGCATGGATGATCTGGCTCTTGCTGCTCTTCTTTCAGCTGCAGAGGTTCTGGTTCCTCCTGGTCCAAACTGGGATCCGTCTCATGTTTACAGAGCTGCTGGTTAGAGCAAACTTCCTCTTTCCAAACACGATCCAGCAGGTGGTCTGAAAACATATGAAATGGCCTGAAACATCAAAATCTCAGTCGGGGAACAATCTAGTCTATGACTAAAGAGTCTAAATTTTGTAGTTTAACAATTAGAGCAGATTGGAGATGCTAAAAGCAATAAAAAGAAAATTATGCACAACGCTGACCATCCTCTCCATTAGACAGTCTTGGGAAAACAGAGGATTTTCAAATTCTCTGTAATACAGACCGCTACAAGATATCTTTAATGCCAACAGTCATTGTAATCTACAATAACTCTCAAGAATTAGGATCATTAGGAGTTACAACATTTATTCTCCCTTTGGGCTCAATAAAGTATTTTTGAACTTGAAAACAATCGGTGGAATCGCCCTTTAGTCTGTTTCTAAAGTGGAAGCCACAACCGGAAGAAAACTTTAGCTTCGTTGCCTGCATAATCTCCGCTAATAAATCTCCCAAATGAACGCTTTAGATCCACAATCTGCATCCTGTATCATCGGTAAAAAGTTACCATCGCGGGTGTTTCATACCTATTCGATATAAGATGATCTGAGGTGTCCGGGTAAAAACCAGCATCTGATCATCCATTTCTTCCTTAAACCTGGAGATTTATTTAAACTCTGTGAATGTTTCTTCAGCAGGAGCTCGTTTAAAACCTCGTGTTGAATCCGGACTGAAGATATTTTTACTGCAAACACTCACATGTTCAGCTCACAGACTATCCGACTCTCTGGGATGGCTTCAAGCAGAACGAAAGAAAGCTAAAGCTGCTAGCATCACATTTAGCTTCCTTCTTTTGGTGTTTATTGACGGTTAGCAAACAACGAATTAGGTCATTATCGCCGCCAACTGGTCTGGAGGATGGACTGCAGCGTCACTTTAGTATAAATTTAGCACATGCCTTTGTCTAAGATAATATTCCCCGTCTAAGTCGGGAAATTTAAATTTTGTAGCATTATTTTAGTGTGATGAATGAAGGAAAATATGTTGTTTACTTAGGCAGCTCATAAGGCACTTTTTATTGTTAGCAATAACACACACCACCGTCTGTTGCACTTTGAGGTTCATTTGCCTTTATTGCAGTTCCAATTTTCTTTTGTAAGAAAGTAAAAACGGTGTAAACTGAAAACTAAGAGGGAAAAAATTATTTTTTGAAATTCACATAACTTGAGGAAACATTTCATATGCTGTGTTTGAAATATTTTAAGTTTATATAATCTGTTTGGTTCAGTCACAAACTGAAGACAGTGGAAAAGAAGCAGAAAATGTAGTAAAAAAAAGATCAGAAAAGAGCACTATTAACCTAGATTCACATATTGAATTTAAAATGGCAACAATAAAATTGATTGATTGATTTACAAAGAACTAAACTTCAAAAAAGGAGAAAAGTTGAACTTCTAGTGTAAGATTTCTTTTAAAAAATTTCTTAATTCAACTCCATTTTAATCAATTTCAACCATAAATCAAATGACAGGCAGCTTTAATCTTGATAAACTCATTGAAAAGCATTTTCAGTGGTTTTAGGACTGAGCTGACTTTAGTGTCCCAATATTTAAATATTTTACACAATATTACGCTTTTTATTTGTAAGTTGCACATAAACTGTGATTTTATTCCTATTAAATGGAAAAATCTTGAGTTTGGGAATGGCCTCAAAAAGGCATCAGGAGTCGAGATCACAAAAGAGAAAAAGAAGAAAGAAATTGGAATAAACTCCAGATTTATTTTACTAACAAAAGAAACATAGCAAAACATTTTACATCCAGTAATGAGAAATACTAAACTCCCTTTAAGAAATCAAAAACATAAAAAGTGACAAATACAAAATGATTTGCAGTGAACAGCAGAGCTAAAGTCTATTAATCTAAAATAATGTCCAACATAATGTGACAAAGTTCTACAGATCTTGAGGAATTTTGGCTTCACAGTTTTTCCTTCAGTGGCTTTAAAACATTTCTCACATTAATATTTGCACAGCAGCCAAATTAATTTCTCAAAGCAATGAATGCAAACCTCAAAACCTCATTAATCAACAAAAGCATGTTATTTGCTCTAAATCTGTGAATGGAAGCGTCATCATAATGAAACCTCATGTCTATAAACATGTTTTCATTAACAGTTCACAGGTGACAGTATTTTCTTTTCTTTATAGCTACTAGAAATCTACATCTACAATAATAAGTGAGATAAATAACCATCAAACACTGAATATGTATTTTTGACTTTTTTGCAGTTCTAAATCGTTTACAGTGTTGAGCAAAACAAAAGTACAAACTCGTTCACAACAGACATAAAATACACCAGCTGTGCACCAGAATCACCTGAGGAAAAAATGTTCAATTTGGGAAACATTTTCAGAAATAGATAAATTCTTGACATCTAATTCAACATTTTTGTTTGTAATGACTCAATCAATGAAATTACTGTAATTTGCACAGTTTGTTCAGCATTTATTTTTAAGAATTTATTTATTGTACATTTTGGCTGCAAATTATCAGACAATTAACACATATGCAAAAGACGCTGTGACTTTTAGAAGTAATAAACTACCACTGTGATGAGACTAAATGTGTGATTGAAGTAACATTTATGAGAATAAAGTGACCCGCCTCAAAGACCGAAGAGGCTTAATTTTATAGTGATTTGACCAAATTATTTTCACACAAAGGGAAAAAAAAACAAGATTAAACATCAAGACTATAGTATTATAATCTAAGTCCAAGCAAAAACAATTAAAAACATCAGGTTATAAACCACACAGTGTCACTTTGTGAATACCCTGTGAACTAATTTTAAGGTTTAATTAAAGAAATGAACAAGTTGCATTGTTAAAACACAAATTTAATTAAAAACAAAATGTTACTAGCTTCAACAATGGTAAATGTCTGACTAGATAGTTTTCCTATTAGATCTTAGTTCTTCAGCTCAGTGGTTCTCCTAACACACATCTGCCAAACTTAACCAGTAAGATTTCTGACAAAAAAAATAAAATATGGCCTTTCACATGCTACTGTAACTGTTACTTAAGGCTCCTCTGGTTTTTTGGCTATTCTAGCGAAGTCTTCCACAGGACAGACATTTGAAAAGATTCTCACTTATGTGGGTTTTCATGTGAAATGTCAATTCTGTTTTTCTCATATAACTTTTTCCACATATCAAACATGGAAAATGGTTTTCATTTGTGTGAGCTGCAAAGTGAGATTTCGGTGAACTGCAATCACTGAATGCCTTTCCACAGATCGCACACAAATAGGGCTCTTCACCTGTATGACTTCTATTGCGAGTCATTAATTTTTGTTTTTTTATTAAACTTTTTTCCACAAGTAACGCATTGAAAGGGTTTCACGCTTGTGTGAACTCTCATGTGGCTACTCAATGTATGTTTTGATCTGAACTGTTTTCCACAGGTACTACAGGGAAAGGGCCTTTCATCTGTGTGACACATCATGTGGCGAGACAAATTAATTTTTTGAATAAAGCTTTTTCCACAAATCTCACAAGAAAAATCCCTCTCACCTGTATGAATTTTGCTGTGCACATAAAAGCCAGATTTACGATTGAAGCTTTTTCCACAGGACAGACATTTAAAAGGCTTCTCACCGGTGTGAATTCTCATGTGATCTATCAACATAAATTTTCGATTGAAACTTTTTCCACAGGTCTTGCACGAAAACGGCTTCTCACCTGTGTGAATTCTCATGTGAACTGCTAAATCTATCTTTTTAAGAAAACCTTTTCCACATGTCGCACAGAGAAAAGGCCTCTCCCCTGTGTGAACCTTCATGTGTACATTTAATGCATCTTTTCTAATGTACGTTCTTTCACAGGCGTTACAGGCAAAAGGCCTCTTCCCTGTGTGAATATTCATGTGCATAGTTAATGAATTTTTTCTTTTGAAGGTTTTTTCACAGGTATTACAGGCAAAAGGTTTCTCACCTGTGTGAGTTTTCAAGTGAGATGTCAAGTCTGATTTTTTTGCATGACTCTTTCCACATGTCATACATAGAAACGGCCTCTTCCCTCTGTGAACTTTCCTCTGTATATTTGAGTTTTTATGATGGTTTCCTTTTTCATCCTGGTTCTCAGTTTCATTAAAGTCCTGAGAGATGATTTGGTTGCTGACTGGTTCTGGTTTAATGTGGTTCTTTTCTTCATGAGTTGGACTCGCTGATGATGTATCTTCATTCTCCTGCTTCAGTTCAAGCTGCTCTTCATTCTCACCTTTGGAAAGCTCTAATGGTTCCTCCTTAATCCAGGGACATTCTGGCTCTTGCTCCTCCTCTTTCATCTGCAGATGTTCTGGTTCCTCCTGGTCCAAACTGGAATCCCTTTCCTGTTTACAGAGCTGCTGGTGTGAGAAAGCCTCTTCTTTCCAAACATGACCCAGTTCGTGGTCTGAAAACCCAAACAAACCCAAGAAAAAGACTTTCTATAACATAACATAAAATGCAAAAAAGACAAAGCGTTGTGAATAGTCAGCGGACGAATCGTAGGTAAAAAAAAAAAAAAAAAAAAAAGAACATTTACTATTAGAATTAGACCATTTCCATAAATAAAAATATCTAGGAAAAGTTTGTTTTGAATGCTTAAAGCAATCTGGGCAAACGCATGCCAAATTAATTCTACTGCCGCTATGTCGGGGGAAATTTTGTGGAAGAACATTGTTTTCATAATCTCCAAAAGAACATGTTTTCAGACTGGCAGAGCTGAATCTGGCAGGTAGTCAAAGAGATAAAATTAATTCTTGGCTTAGAAATTTTCAAATTACATATTTATGTAATTTACCAAATGAACTCAACTGTCAGGATAAGTACAGGATTATTCAGGAGTAATAGAATTACATTTTAAAAAGTTAAGAGTAAGCTGTTTTTGTAAGATCAGGAGGGTTTTGTCAGCACTCAGGAGAATCAGGGTCTAAAACTATGACCCAGGGAAATGGAAATTAAAATTAAATCATTTTCTATAACTTTTACTTTAATGTAATTAGGATATTTGTATAAACTCTTCTATTTAACCTGTGATGCATGTATTCAGACATGCCTTATCCATGGAATAATCAGGTTTGAAGAGTTTAAAACGTTTTGCTGGATCAGTTTGCAGTTTGATCCAGATGTAAAAACAGCAGCAATATGAAAATTTGTTGAACACTTTCAAGTAAAAAAAAAAAAAGTTTCGCAAATCACAAGCTAGATTTTAAATGTCAATTAGTCGAGAACAACTCAATCCAATGTTCAAGAGTTTAAGTCTCGTCGTTGTCAAATTAGAGCAGATTAAAGATGCTCAGGGTCTTTTAGTCGTTGTTCGCACCGGAAGCTACAACCAGAAGTTGACTTTCGTTGCCTAATCTCCGCTAATAAATCTTCCTAAATGATCGCTTTAACTCAGAAATCCAAAACCTGCACCTCCAGTAAAGCTTTATCATAGCTGCTGTTTCCTACCTATTCGGTGTAAGATGATCTGAGGATTTCGGGAGAAATCCAGCAGTCTGCGCTGATCATCCATCTCTTCCTCCTTCACGATGATTTCTTTAAACTCTGTCGGTTCTTCAGCAGGAGTTAACTGCTCGTTGATCAACTCTCCTTGCAGCTGGACTGAAGACATTTTAATGCAAACACTCACATATTCTGCCAACAGTTGATCAAACTCCTTAGAATTGTTCAAAGCAGAAAGGAAGGAAAGCTAAAGCTGCTAGCATCACGTTGACTTCTTCTTCTTCTTCTTCTTCTTCTTCTTCTCGTTGTTGATTTTTATTGGCAAGAAATGTTACGGTTGCATTACCGCCACCTACTGGTATGGAGTGTGGCTCAAATTAAATGTTTATTTTTTCTAATTTCCTCCAACATTAATCTCCTTTCTATCTCATATCCAATTAAAATAATATGTTATATTGTTTCATTTCCTTACAATATTGCCAATTTCCTGTGTTATGTTGTTTATCCTGAATGAGTTGCTAAGTGTAGTATGTCAAAATCTTAGCAGTCATAGTTTCTTCTCTCTTCTGTTCTTTCTTCCTCATCCCATTTCCAATACATGTTTTTGAATCCTATAATACCATCTTCCTTTGCTATCTTCATCCCATTCTGCCAGCCACATTTTCCTAAAATTTTGATTAATTATACTTTTTATCACGTTTTTTGGTTGTTCTCTTCGATTAGATTTTTTGGCGGTTGGCAAACAGCGCCACCAACTGGTCTGGAGGATAGCAGAACTTTTAAAAAAAAGAACCTTATTTGAATTTTAGACTTGTTAAGATTTAATGGCTTCTACATGTGTTAAAAGCGAAAGATGCACTTTTGGGGTACGATCCTATCTTTCAGGGTTACTATAACTTAATTCCCAAAAAGAGGATACTTAGCACATTCCTAAAAAAATTCCAGGCATGCTCCGTTTATTTTTTTTTAAAAAAATGCTTTTATTCTTAACACATTTTACAGACTCCACTTCTGTTTCTTACAGATGTCACTTAACTTTCTAAAACTTTTTTTTATATACTTTTTTACTCAAGAAACCATATGGTGGAAAGATTTCAACTAATGCAACCAAATTTTACACAAGTAGATCAAACTTGTTTGTAGACTTGATTGGTCAAAGATTCTCAGTTCTGTCAGAATCTTTGTGTCCCTTTGCATCCTGACTCTACACTGGACTTTTCCATTTGTCTCTGGGAAATGCAATAACAGAAAAAGACAATCGAGTTTTCCTAAACAAACCAGAATATTATCAGCTGGAAGCAGTATACTCAACTCCTACTACATGCACTACAAGAGGCATAACTTAGAAGTTGGACAAGTAACTTAAAAAACATCAATTCAACATATTCAGTTGTTAAAACTTTACAAAAGTGCTTTAAACATTCAAGTGTAACAGCTTCATATATATATATATATATATATATATATATATATATATATATATATATATATATATATATATATACACACACACACACAAACACTGCATTGGAAATTATTAGGAGAACAGTCTATCCAATCCAAGTCAGTTTTAGACTTTTTCCTAGGAGTCTAGGCTGGGATGGTGAGATGTTTACATAACTTTGCATATGTATGTGAAAAATGGTGTGTTTTATAACAGATCTTTCCAGTACTGGTTGAACGTTTTTTGGAAGACATCTATTCTGTGTGAGTTTTCATGTGTAAATTCAAATTACTTTTTAGGCTAAACGTTTTATTACAAGTGTTGCATGAGAAAGGCTTCTCACCCGTGTGAATCCTCATGTGATCTGTTAAATGAGTTCTTTGAAGGAACCCTTTTCCACAAGTCATACACAAAAAAGGCCTGTCACCTGTGTGAATCCTCAGGTGATCCGTTAAATGAGTCTTTTGAAGGAAACTTTTACCACAGGTCACACAAGAGAAAGGCCTTTCGCCCGTGTGAGTTCGGAGGTGTTTGCTTAAAAGACTTTTGATAGTGAAACTCTTTCCACAGGTCAGACATGGAAAGGGCTTCTCTCCTGTGTGAGTTCTCATGTGACAAGTTAAATTTCCTTTTTGACTGTAGCTTTTTCCACAGGTCACACAGGAGAAAGGCTTTTCACCCGTGTGACTTCTCATGTGTAGTTGTAACTGACTTCTTTGAGTGAAACCCTTTCCACAAATGCTACATGAGAACGGCATCTCACCTGTGTGAATTCTCATGTGATAAATCAAATTACCTTTTTGATTAAAGCTTTTTCCACAGGTCATACATGGGAATGGCTTCTCACCTGTGTGGATTCTGACGTGTATATTCAAACTGCTTTTGAACCTAAATGTTTTCCCACAGGTCAAGCATGAGAAAGGCTTCTCATCTGTGTGAGTTGTGGAGTGATGAGTTAAATGAATTTTTTGAGTAAAACCTTTTCCACAAATTGAACACGAGAAAGGCCTTTCACCGGTGTGAACCCTCACATGGTTGGTCAAAAAACTTTTTTGAGAAAAACCTTTTCCACATGTCACACATGAGAAAGGATTTTCCTTTGTGCGATTTCCCATGCTCTGAGACAAAAGACTATTGTGAGGAGTAAATTCGGCACCAATTTCACAAGAACACACATTGTTATTATGTTGGCATCTCTTGTTTTGTATTTGCTCTTCTTCATCTGTCTCTGATTCTGAGTCTTCATCACTGCTTCCTTCCTGATGCTGGATCTCAGTTTCAGAAGGATCCTGAGAGATGACCTGGTTCCACTTTGGTTCTGGTCCAATGTAGTGTTTTTCCTCATTACAAAGAGTCACCATAACAGTCTCAGTCTCCAGCTTCAGCTCAAATCGTGCTTCATCATGACTGATGCAGAGTTCATCCTCTTCCTCTTTAATCTCCAGATGTTCTAGCTCATCCTGTTCTTCTTTGATCTGCAAGGGTTCTGGTTCCTCCTGGTCCAATGTGACGCTCCTCTCCTGGTCCCCAAGCTGCCGGCCAACAAGAACCTCCTCCTTCTCAACATAATGCTGTGAATCTGAAGAAGCAAACAGAAAAAAATAGCTTATTATCCCAGTAAACTAAAAACACTTTTAAAAACCTGCACAATATTTTGGGAATGTTGTGTGCCCATAGTCTGTGGGGCCGAGCTGACAGCGGAGATACAGGTTATGCTTCATTTAATAACTCAGCAGCCAACCGCTGGCAGCTGTATCAACATAACGTCAAACATTCACTGTTTACAACTCAGTGAATGTAAACAGTAGCTCAACTCTCTGGCTATATCAGCCACTTCTCCTGAAATGCAACCAGGTAAGATCAGTGCAATCATAAAGCCTGTTAATGCACAATTACAAATGACCATTACATAATTAAGAACGGAAAACCTACTCAGTTGCACATTCCTTGCATAGTTGCACAATATTTTTCAAGTTATAATCTCATAATTACTGTACAGTATATTCCTAATGTTTGTTTTTGTTTACATTTGATATATTTTAATAGTTTTTATATGTTAGTGTGAACCTACATGCTGTTGTTACACCTGAATTTTATTTTATATTTATGGAGGATTTGGCCCTTTGGTGAGAAGAAAAAAAAAAGAAAGAAAATCTGACAGTCTATAAAAAAAGTTTGAATTCTGAGAAAAATATTCTTAGAATTTTTATTAAATTCATATGAACCAAATGAAACGTGAGACGCCTCTCTTACAGATGTTTATAACCAACAGATCGCAAACACCTGCGCCACAGAGCTCTAACGCCGTAATACACCTTATATAAGCGGCGCTTAATTTCAGCCCAGGGCGACCGTTGGCTTGACCGCAAATGAAAAACGATTTGTAGATTGACTTAAGAAAAGGCAAAACCTGGTAAACAAGAAATGGGTTGGACGAAATGAATCGGATAACACCAGAAAACTTACGTGACTGGGCTGTAATACGTTAACTTCGGAAATTAACTGCAAACCGCATCAAGCATCTGTAAATCCCCTCATCAGGTTAAATTTTGTACTTTTGGTGTTTCATACCTATATGGTGAACGATTATCTGGGGTATCCGGTTGACATCCAGCAGTCTGCGCTCACCATCGATCTCTTCCTCGGACTTTACGATTATTTCCTTAAGTTCCGTAAATGTTTCTTCGACATGAGTTAATTCATCGTCACTAAGCTCTTCCTTACACGTTGGTGAAGACATTGTGATTATAGATAACCATAAATTCAGCTCAGACACCACAACGGACTCAAAATGACACCAGACAAAGATAAGCTAACACCGTTAGCATCTCAGTTGAAGGATTCTTCTTCTTTTTCTACTTCTTCTTCCTCTTCTATGGTGAATTATTGCCACCCCATGGATGAATCGTGTATCACAATGGCTTTACAGCATGTCTATGCCAAAAGCCGTTTTAATACGGAGGACCTATCCTGCCAAAATTATATATATATATATAAATAAATAAATAAATAAATAATTTCTACACTTATTTAGTTATGTTGAATTTTATGTCATCTATTTGGCAATTTAATTTAATTTGGCAGGATAAGTCCTCCTCATTTTAAGGTCAATGTTTTCCTGAAATAAATACACCATAACTTTAAAACTGAAAAACCAATACCTTTCTGCAACAATCCACTATTCATTACCAACTACTGGTCATTCTTTTTATTTTATTGGATAGTTTCAAAACAGCCTGAAATAAATTGTCTGAACTCACACCCACCTGCATTATGCTGATTGGTTTTCCTGGGTCTTTCAGTTTACTGCAAACATGTTGAAGATGTCATAAAATACATACAAGCACAGATGATCAAAAGCAACTGTAAACTTATAGAAATATACCATCTCTTATGAACAACCAAATAACACAAAGCAATGATTTTTAGTATTTATTTGTATATTTCATAAATAAAACCCTACAAATACAACTGGTCTCCAGTACAGTGCTGTGATTGTTGTTACATACTGTAAAGCAAAGTTTTTAACGTGTTCCACAACACGTTATCATCAACAACACAAGATGGAAAATGAGACATACTGACAAACCTTTACACATTTACCTCTGGACTCTTCACGACATCACAGCCAGTTTAGTTTGCTGACGTTGCAAAGTGGGAACCAGTGGATTCGCTGAGTCTTGTGCTCAGTGACAAGGCTAACTGTTAGTAGCAGTGCCAACCAATACCTATGTCAATGTGTGCATGTCATTTTAACAATAAGGGAGCATGTCCTAAAATATCACCATAAACCGATGTGCTCACAGTTTTAACGAGACACAGAGTTGACCATCTTAAAAACTCATATCATGTGATTTACTATGTTTAAGGTTTTTAGTTTTTTGTGTTCAGCACTTAGTGATCTATAAGGTTCTAAACAAAGTTTTATTTACTTATTGATAAACTACCTTTCTCTTCAAAATAGTGTACTAGTCCAAATATGTAAAGATTTTTGTAAACAGAATAAATATTACTGCTTAGTTTGTGAGGCACTCTGGGTTTAAAGCAGATTAAAAGTAGATTTTAATCCACACCGTAGGCCTGAAACAATTATTAGCTTCAGATTATAAGATAATACAACTTTTAACCAAATGAATTAACTATCTGGTTGCTTATAAATCATGGAATAGAACTAATAACATGGAAATAACTAGAAATTTAGGAAAAATGCTGGAACTGGAAGAAATACTTGATAAAATGAACATTTATTTAGAAGATTTCTTTAAAATTTTAGGGTAACGTTAATAAAAGGACTGGTAATTTGCTGAAAGTACTTATCTGGTATTTGTTAGAACCTCTCAAATATTTAATCACATTTCTTGTGGAACAAAAAAATGATCACAAATAAAGTTTATTGTTCCAATTTATGCTGCAAAAACAAATTAAAGTAGTAAGCTAAAGTTTCTGATGTAAAGATCACATATAGTATGTGACCAAAGTTATTATTTATCATAAATAGAAAGCAGATTTATTCATGTTTTCCTTTAAAAACAAAGATTTCATTACAGATTTTAGTTTAAATAAATTTTAATTTTGTTTAAATTGACAAAAAGGTATTTGTTACCAAAACCCAAAATTCTTCATGTGATATCAGATGAATTTCGGTTTCAAATCTCAGCTTAAATTTTTTTTTCTTTTGAACAAACTTCACGGCCCCAATTTTGCTCCGTAGTTGGCGTTCCATTCATGTTAAACTTTAGTAGGAGAGAAGTTTAAGCTGGTGTTTATTTAGATATGCTTGAATTTGTTTAGTATAACCTAAAGTCACTCTAAAGTGAACCTATGTGTGTGTGTGTGTGTGTGTGTGTGTGTGTGTGTGTGTGTGTATGTGTGTGTGTGAGCAAACAGTAGTTTTATTTTTTTTACGTACAGCTCTTCGAGTGTATACAACACAAAATTGTCCTGAAGACACTTTCACTAGAGATGTGTTATTAACCATCAATTAACCATCAGTTCAAGTGAACATTGTTGAGACACGGATGCTACAATCTGAAACATTTAAGAAACCAAAAAGCAAAATCAGAAGAAATATGTGAGGGGATGATTTAAAGTTCACAGCTGTATAAAATGCTTCTTAGCTCCTTAAACTGAGACGCTTCCCACAGGTCACACAGGACTCCTATCTTGAGTGAATTCTCACATGTTTTTTTAAACGACTTCTTCGACTGAAGGTTTTTCCACATGTGCTACACGGAAACGGCCTCTCACCTGTGTGAATTCGCATGTGTACTGTCAAATGGCCTTTCTGACTGTAACTTTTTCCACATGTCAGACATGAAAATGGCTTCTCACCCGTGTGAGTTCTCATGTGATCAGTTAGGTGACCTTTGTGGCTGTAACTTTTCCCACAGGTCGCGCATGAGAAAGGTCGGTCGCCCGTGTGACTTCTCATGTGAAGCGTTACTTGACTTCTTTGACTGAAACTTTTACCGCAGGTCACACACGAGAAGGGCTTCTCGCCCGTGTGGATTCTCATGTGCTGCTTCAGATTGCTTTTCAGGTTAAAAGATTTATCACAAGCGTTGCACGGAAAAGGTTTCTCGCCTGTGTGAATTCTCATGTGATCCGTTAACTTGTGTTTGAGAGTGAAACTTTTTCCGCAGGTCAGACACGAGAAGGGCTTTTCGCCTGTGTGGATTCTCAGGTGGTTGTTCACAATACTTTCTCGACTGAAACATTTTCCACAAAACTTGCATGAGAAAGGCTTCTCACCTGTGTGCGTTCTCGTGTGGTAGATCAAGTGAGTCTTTTGAGAGAACAATTTGTCGCACATCGTACATGAATACAGATTTTTATCTTTGTCAGTTTTCTTCTGCTCTTTTTGTTTTAATTTGTCAGAATTGTTACCATACCCTCCGGTTTTCTGACGTCTCTTATTTTGTTTCGGTTCTTCATCGCTGCTTATTTCTGTGTCTTCATCATTGCTTTCTTCCTGATTTCGGTTCTCAGCATCACAGCCGTTCTGAGAGACGAGTTGCTCCCTGATTGGTTCGGGTTCACTGCAGCTTATTTCTTCATCAGTAGGAGATGCAGGAAAGGTTTTCATCTCCTGCTCCTTCACCACAGGCTGTTCTTCATCCTGACTGATGCAGAGCTCATTCTCTTCCTCTTTTATCTGTAGATGTTGTAGCTCACCCTGTTCTTCTTTCATTGTCAGAGGCTCTGGTTCCTCCTGGTCAGAAAAATCCTCCTCCTTCTTAACATCGTGATGTTGCACATCTAGAAAAGCAAACAAACATGAAAAATGACATAAAACTGATTAATAGTTCAACTTATCCCCAAACAACAAACAATTTAATACCAACTAAATTCAGACCTAAAATAATCCAACTTTATGATACTGAGCAACAAAAATCCACAAAAAGGGAAAATCTTCTAAAATAAAAACATGGACCGCATTTTATGTTAAGACTGAATACACCGCTGCTTCTGCATCTGTATCATGTCATCGCTTCACTTTTCTCTTTCTTTAAATCGTCAATTTGTTTTGCTTAGACCTTTACAAGTAAGCATTCTGTTGTTCATTTTGGGAAATGTCGTCCTTTGCCGTTATTCTCACTTCTTATGTTAAAAGTATTTCCCTATTCCAAAACGTTTTCTGAGCCAAACTCCTTCCTCTAACCCTCACCGGATCCACTTTGGTCTGCTTTGTTAATGTAGAGAGCTCCAAATGAAGAGCAAATTCTGCTTTTCACTCAGTGTGCTGCTGCAGAGGCAGGTGTGGAGATGGAAATAGATGTTGTGATTTAAACACGGCAGAAAAAC
Source organism: Poecilia mexicana (assembly GCF_051168715.1). Lineage (NCBI taxonomy): Eukaryota > Metazoa > Chordata > Actinopteri > Cyprinodontiformes > Poeciliidae > Poecilia > Poecilia mexicana. The sequence continues at coordinate 20,760,981 of NW_028263380.1, read as the reverse complement.
GACAGCAAAATGCACCTTTCATCTGCAAATGTTGCTAAAATGCACAACATTTCAGACAAAATTCTACTCTTTTTAAGATCTTTTTTAGACAACAAAAATGATGTATATACACTAAAATGCGAGAATTAAAAAAGAGATCATTTTTAAAGCACTCACCAAAATCAATAGTTAAACTGGACAGGTTTGGATGAACCAGAATTCCACAAATCTCTCTTCCAATCGTAAAAGAGTTAATTAAGCTTTTCCAAACTTAAAACTTTATACTTAAGGTATAATACAAGCAATGTGACAAGTTTACTTTGTAGTACCTAAAAAGGTAATATATTAAAACGACCATTTTAAAGAAGTTTCTGATAGCAGGAAAGTAAAAAAAAAAGTTGTCTGAATTCGTCCTCTTTAAACAGATTTAGAGAAGACTGAAATATTTACATATTGTAGAAAATATATTCTTTAATATGTAGATACTTATAAAAATATGTTTTATGTTTATGTTAGTTTCCCTCTATGCCAATTTATGTCCCTAATTTCTAGATGTGTATTTCATTGAAATATGTTTGCAAATAAGCATAAAAAGCTCAAGTATCTCTCCTAATTCAATTGTTTTTCTGAGGATTTTGCATTATTCGCCAACATGTATTTTATTGCCTTCTGGAGTCACAAAACCTGAAGGTCACAGATGCAACAACAGCAGTGCTGGTACCGTAATGCACCGTGTATAGGCGCAGCTAATTTACAGAAACAAACAATCGGGTAACTTGGCCGCTCTCTAGCTCCCCTCTTTCAAAAACTCCCGTGGAAAGGCCCTCCTTACAGTACTGAATAATTATACTATAAAAAGAAACACAGAAAATTTTAAATACTTCAGCCTTGAGTCCGTATAACCTCAGCTTATGTAATTGGATGTTTTCTATAGCTTTAAAATGACATTTAAACGGCATCAAACAACATTCAGACACATTATCTCATTGGTAAAATGACATTACCACACCTGGACCTTCATACCTGTACGTTTTACGGTTAGTTGGGTTTTTTCGCTGAAATCCAAGCTGTCCTCGATCTCTTCCTCGGATTTTACAATGATTTCTTTAATGTCTGTTAATGTTTCTTCAGCAGGAGGTGAAAGCTCGTTGGTGAACTCTCTCTGAGATGAAAACGAAGACATTGTTTCTCCAGGTAGTCATTTACTCAGCTCAAACAAAATGTAAACAAAACTGGCTAGCAGCTCCGTTAGCTTCCATTGTATTATTGCGAGGCGCACAGGAAGTATGTCATTCTCCGATAGCTGAAATCCAATAGCCCGCATTACTGCCATCTGCTGGATAAAATCGATATTACATGTTTTCCAAAAGACCCCAGAAATATGCAGAGGTGGTAATAACTACATTCACCTGCATGACTTTTTGGAAAAAAATAAGATCAAGAATACACAGTAAACACCATAAACCTTGTTCTAACATGTATACACTACCTACTGTACATATTAGTCTTATATTTCTTTTGTATTGACAGGTTTTGATTTGATAAAGAATTCCTTATACCTGAATCTTGTTTTGTAATTGTGTCATTTCTTTAAATAGACTTTTAATTGTCAGATACCAGAATTTATTTTAGGAAAATATTAAAATAAATATTTATCAAATGTTAGGCACATAGGTACATTTTTATCAAATACTTAAAAAAAAATTGCTTCAGTTTGGGCAACACTTTATTTTTATTAGCACATTATTCACAGACAATAAACAGACTCGTATCCGGTCCAGTCACTCTTATGAGGAAGGTTCAGGAATCCGAATAATCTCTTCAAGCAGCGTCATGTGATGCTGCATCTTGACCCAGTTCTCACTTATTGTGCTTTGTCTGACTTTATAGTCATACCAGACGTCCTTCAATGGTGTAACGTGTACCTGGTTTGGACATAATTAGTACATTATGTCTTGATATTTGCACCAAGCAAGACAAGAACCTTTTAAATATCGATTTTTCATACATATTTTAATTTTTCTACATTAGAGCTAATATATGATCTTGTACTTGTGAATGTGGCAAAATGGATTTGTTTCTGCTTTCTAAATCTAATGGCAGGCAGCTGTGGCCCATTTTATTTGCTTTCTGAAGAGGAATAGAAACAGAGACAAAATACATGTAGAAAATTGCATGTTTTGCTCTAAAAAACAAATTTAATTTATTAAAAACTGCAAGCATGACACATTATTAGAGACATTACTTGTTTAAAAAAGTTTAGACAAACATTTCTGAAGGCATTTTTGCAATAGTTGTTTTTAAATGTGAAGCTATTTTACTTTTTGCTTACTTCAGTTTCTAAAAAAGTGCCCAAGCTAATTGATGCTTCAAAGCATTCGCCAAATTACATCTTCTCATCTGTATGGGTTCGCATGTGACAAATCAAATGGGCCCTTTGCCTGAAAGTATTTCCACAGGACGTACATGAGAAAGGCTTCTCGCCAGTGTGGGTTCTCATGTGAACTGTTAAAAAACTTTTCCGAGTGAAACATTTTTCACAGGTAGAACACGTGAAAGGCTTCTCACCAGTGTGAACCCTTAGGTGAACTGTTAAAAAACTTTTGCGAGTAAACTGTTTTCCACACGTGTTACACAAGAAAGGCTTCTCGCCTGTGTGGCTTCTCAAATGAGATTTGAATATATCTTTTTTACTGAAACTTTTTCCACAAGTACTACATGAAAATGGTTTCTCAAGCGAGTGTATTCTCATGTGATACGTTAAGCTACTTTTTTGAATATAACTTTTCCCACAGCTTTTACATGTGAAAGGTTTCTCACCTGTGTGAGTCCTTAGGTGAGTATTAAAACTCTTTTTTTGGCTGAATGATTTCCCACAGGTGATGCATGAAAAAGGCATCTCACCTGTGTGAATTTTCAGATGAGTTGTAAAGTTTTCCATCTTACAGAATTTTTTTCCACAAGTGACACAGTGGAACGACTTTTCACATGAGTGATTTTTTGTGTGATATATTAAATTGCCTTTCAAACTAAAACTCTTTCCGCAATTTATGCATGAAAAAGGTTTCTCACCTGTGTGACTTCTCATATGATAAGTTAAACTACTCTTTTGACCAAAACATTTTCCACAAGCAATACACGAAAACGGCTTCTCGCCTGTGTGGCTTCTGTTGTGATAAGTTAATTGACCCTTCTGGCTAAAATTCTTTCCACAGATCACACAGGAGAAAGGCTTCTCATCTGCATGAATTCTCATGTGAATCGTTAAATGGCTCTTTTGACTGAAGCTTTTTCCACAAATGCTACACGCAAAGGGTTTCTCGCCTGTGTGAGTTCTCATGTGATCAGTTAAATGACCCTTTTGCCTGTAACATTTTCCACAGGTTGTACATGAAAAGGGCTTCTCACCTGTGTGAGTTCTCAGATGTCTAATAAACGTGCTGTTATGAAAAAATGTTTCATTACACGTTTTACAAGAATACCTGCTCTTACCTAAAGATATATTTTTAAGGCTTTTTCTTTTTGCATTGTCAACATTGTTTCTGTGCTCTCTGGTTTTCTGAAGTCTTTTATTTTGTTTTGGTAATCCTGCTCTTGTTGATTCTGAATCCTCTGGATTTCTTCCTTCTTGGTTCTGGTTCTCAGCTTCAGGAAGATCACAGGAGTTGAGTTGGTTCCTGTTTGGTTCTGGTTCACTGCAGTATTTTTCCTCGTTAGTCAGCGTTAAGGTGTCAGTCTGCTCTTTCAGCAGGAGCTGTTCTCCATCTTGTCCCACAAAGGCAAGATGAAGTTCTTTCTCTTCCTCTTTTATCTGCACACACAGTATTTCCTCCTCGTCCTCTTTTAATTGCATATGTTGTATTTCCTCCTGCTCTTTTTTAATCAGAAAGTGTTCTAGATCGTCCTGGTCTTCTTTTATTTGAAGATCTTCTGGTTGTCCTTGCTCCTCTTTTATCTGGAGATGTGCTAGTTCCTTACACTCCTCTTTTATTTGTGGACGTTCCAGTTCCTTCTGGCCTAAACCTGAGGTTGACTTCTGGATAAACTGCTGATGGTCATTAAAAACCTTCTCCCCCTGAAAATTGTAATGTTGAGGCAGGTCTTGAGAAAGAGAAAGAAAAGCCAAAGATAAGCTTAAAAAAGTAAGTAACATACAACAAAAGTCACATTAATTCATTAGCGCATCTGAAGATTATTTTCTCAGTTTTATTTCGTCCATACGTCTGCAACCTGGCTCTTACTAACGTTAGCTAAAAACGATAACTTCAGTAGTTATATCATCAAATTTCCACAACAAAATGACATTAAACTACTAGCAATGTTTACTTTGATTTATTTTTCTTATTAGATGTAAAACTTTGTGAAAACATCAACATCCCATATCAGTGTAAAATATTTCTCTTCAGGTTTGAGCTGTCAGACTGATGAACTTTTCAAGCTGGATACCGTAATTGCACAATTTTATCCCAAAATCCCCCAAAGAAGATTTTAAACAAATATAGAAAAAAGTTCATTGTTGTAGTTTCTTAAAATTTAAATGATCTGTCCATATATTGTAATTTTCCAGCTAAGCCCCTTCTATAACAAAGTTCCTACAAACAGAAACTCGGTGGAATAGCCCTTTAATCCAGCTCGATATCAGTCGTAAAACACTGTGTAGAAGCGCAACAGATACGGAAACACTATCAGCTTGACACAACAATAATCTCCTTAGTAAAACGTTATTATCGCTGGTGTTTCATGCCTGTTTGTTGTGCGGTGATCCGAAGAGTCCGGGTTAAATCCAGCAGTCCACTCTGACCATCCATCTCTTCTTCGGACTTGACGATGATTTCTTCAAACTCTGAAGACATTTCTTCAGCAGGATTTAGCTGTTCGTCCTGAAGCTGAACTGAAGTCATTTTTACTACAGTCACATATTGAGCTCACAAACCTTTCTCGTTTTCACGTTCCCGAGAGCTGAAGGAACGCTAACGCTGCTCATGTTGTTTTGGATCTTCCGTGTGTCACACTAACGCGCTACGGAAGAAACCGTAACGTAATTTAGTTCCGCTTTGAATTTTGACTGCACTTGTAAAGGATCCGTCTAATTTTGGCTAAAAAATATAAACTTAAACGACAAAGACGAGTCGAAACGGCTTTTTATGGATTGTGTAGTGAACCGCACATTCACTTCATGTATTACACGATGTTATGAAAGTTTTGCATCAGACAAACACTGCACTGTTAAAACTCCACAGAAAAATAAAATTACTTGACTCTTTTCTAAAAGTGCATGGTCCCCATACTATCAACAATATAACCCAAAATATCACGTAGTCACAAAAATTGCTAATATATTAACACTTTCCACTTTCTAAATAAGAGACAATTCAGTTTAATCCAAATCAGTTTATTTACATTTGCATCAATTTACAACAAATCAAGACACTTTAGAGAAAAGTCATTTCAATTCAATCACACACGTTCAAATGAATCCTCGTTATCAAACAACGTATCAAGTTCACTTAATTATTCAAATAAGATTAGAAAGTTTTCTATTTCAAAGGAATCCCAGCAGATTACATTGCAGTATTCAGTCGACTTTCCGGTAATCTCTCACACCTAGCATGCATGTGGCAACAGTGGAGACATAAAGAAACCTCCAGCAGAACCACAACGTGGGTATCTGACACAACCGACTGGAAGGTTGAAAACACAAAGCAGATAACAAAATTCTTGTCCACAATTTCATACACCTTTATTCTTCAGCTAAGATGTACTGCCTACTTATATTTCAGTTTTTAATCCTTTAGAATAGGAAGTTTCTAGAAAATATTACATTCTTCTCATTGGAAGTAAAATATATACTAAAGTCGCTACTTAAAAAAATAAAAAAAAGAGGTTATGAACTTAACTGTGATTATTATTCAGTTATTCCAGCTTCTAAGTTGTGAGTTAATCAACACCCCAATGCTTGAAAATATTACATGGTTACACTTTATCGTGGTGGGTTTGCAGGTGATAGTTCAACGAATACCTTCTCGCAAAAGCATTTCCACAGACCAGGCATGCAAAAGGCTTCTCGCCATTATGATCTCTAATGTGACAAGTTAATTTATGTTTTTGTCTGAAACTTTTTCCACAGATCGTACAGGTGAAAGGCTTCTCACCTGTGTGAACTCTTATGTGAAGTTTTAGAGCCATTTTTACACTGAAACCTTTTCCACACGTCGTACAAGAGAAAGGCCTTTCACCCGTGTGAGACCTCATGTGACGTGTGACCTCCGATCTTTTGTTGAACGTTTTTTCACAGGACACACAAGGGAAACGTCTCTTAGACGTGTTAGTTGGCACGTGGCTTTGACCAGAAGTCTGACATGTGCGACTTCTTATGTGAAAATTTAGACTACTTTTCTGAGTGAAATGTTTTCCACAGGACACACATGGGAAAGGCTTCTCACCTGTGTGAGTTCTCATGTGAATATTTAAAGAATATTGCAGATTGAAACCTCTTCCACAGATTGAACACGGGAAACGTTTCTCAGCAATATGACTTTTCATGTGACGATTTAATGTAGCTCTTTGAGAAAAAGTGTTTCCACAAGCATTACACAAGTAAGGTTTCTCACCTGTGTGGAATCTGACATGACAGGTTAAAGCATTTTTCTGGATGAAAGTCTTCCCACATATGTTGCACATGTGTGGCGTCCGAGGTGCGTGGGTTTTCACGTGTTTATTTAAAGTACTTTTATAAGCAAACGTTTTTCCACAGGTATCGCACGAGAAAGGCCTTTCATCTGTGTGAGAGCGCATGTGACAAGCTAATTTACTTATTTTACTGAAGACTTTTTGACAAGTCTTACACGAGAAAGGTTTCTCTACTCTGTGAATTCTTGTGTGTTTAGTCAATAATTTTTTTTCAGAGAAAGATTCATCACAAATTACACAAGAATACACATTGTCTGTGTGAATTTCCTCGCTATTTTTTAACACTAAAGTTGTAGAATTTTCATTAAGCTGTTTGATTTTCTCTTCATTTCCGCTTGATTCTTCGTCTTCAGGATTGCTTTCTTCCCGATCTTGGTTCTCAGTTTCAGTCATGATCTGGGAGACTACAATGTTGCTTTTTGGTTCTGGATCACTGTGATCTTTTTCCTCAAATGCAGGAGTCTCTATTAAGGCCTCAGTCGCTGTCTTCAAGTTAAGCTTCTCTTCATCTCGACTGGTCCCATCAGTTAAGGTAAGTTCTTGTTCTTCCTCTTTAATCTGCAGAGGTTCTGGTTCCTGCTGGGCTAAACTGGAGCTCCTCTCCTGGTAAACTGCCTGTTGGTTCATAAATACTCCCCCTCCCGGGAAATGTTTCTCAGCAACATGACTTTTCATGTGACGATGTAAAGTAGCTTTTTGAGAAAAAGTGTTTCCACAAGCATTACACAAGTAAGGTTTCTCACCTGTGTGGAATCTGACATGACAGGTTAAAGCATTTTTCTGGATGAAAGTCTTCCCACATATGTTGCACATGTGTGGCGTTCGAGGTGCGTGGGTTTTCACGTGTTTATTTAAAGTACTTTTATAAGCAAACGTTTTTCCACAGGTATCGCACGAGAAAGGCCTTTCATCTGTGTGAGAGCTCATGTGACAAGCTAATTTACTTATTTTACTGAAGACTTTTTGACAAGTCTTACATGAGAAAGGCTTCTCTACTCTGTGAATTCTTGTGTGCTTAGTCAATAATTTTTTTTCAGAGTAAGACTCATCACAAATTACACAAGAATACACATTGTTGTCTGTGTGAATTTCCTCGCTATTTTTTAGCACTAAAGTTGTAGAATTTTCATTAAGCTGTTTGATTTTCTCTTCATTTCCGCTTGATTCTTCGTCTTCAGGATTGCTTTCTTCCCGATCTTGGTTCTCAGTTTCAGTCATGATCTGGGAGACTACAATGTTGCTTTTTGGTTCTGGATCACTGTGATCTTTTTCCTCAAATGCAGGAGTCTCTATTAAGGCCTCAGTCGCTGTCTTCAAGTTAAGCTGCTCTTCATCTCGACTGGTCCCATCAGTTAAGGTAAGTTCTTGTTCTTCCTCTTTAATCTGTTCATTTTTAAGTTCCTTATGCTTCTCTTGTATTTGAGGATTCTCCATTTCCACTTCTTCCTCTTTAATCTGCAGAGGTTCTGGTTCCTGCTGTGCTAAACTGGAGCTCCTCTCCTGGTAAACTGGCTGCTGGTTCATAAACACTCCCGCTCCCTGACAGATGTAATACAGGGGAAGATCTGGACAGAAACAAAGACACAAAACAAGTTTTTAAATGAGTAAAAGAAAGTACATATTGTAATCAAAGGAAATGTATGAGTTACACACATTTTATGTCAAAATGTTCAATTTATCCAGATTCAAATTTCAAGAATTTGGAAGGGTCTGAAGCACAAGCTCCAGATTTGATGTGTTTTGATTTCAGCATCTTCATTTGGCCTGTAAATAAGGCCATGAACAGTTGTCACAGGTTAACTTATCGCTGGGGTCTGCAACTTGTTGCTCTTAGGACCTTCAGAATGTTTTCTTAATAACTTGGGCTAAAATTAAGAACCAATACATTTTTTCAGATAATACCAAATGCATGTGTGACCTTGGGTACAGCTTTAAATCCTTTTTACCAGATCACTCAGGTAAGTTTGTAAAAATGGACAGAGGCACTGCTGCAGATTACAAACAGTTTATTGAATTCACAAATGTTTCATGTGCAATAATAGTCAACTTATTTTATTATACCAAATGACCACACTAAAGGTGGAAGTCTATGCTGGCCCTGGGATCCTTAAAGCTGAATAATTAAAAACTAGATAAAAATTTGACTGTTTGGGGGAGGAATAATAAGAAAACAAAAGTATAACCAAATACACCCAAGTGTTCCAACAAAAGCACACTCACACAAAAATCCCTAGTGAATACAAAGGAAAAGAAACAAAGAAACTCCCCTTCCACTAGTCTCCTCAATCTAAATAAAACAGCCTAGGACCCAGGGACAGCATAGGTCCCAGTTTAAAACAAGTCAGCGGGCTAAAATAGAAAGTCCCTTTCCCTAAACAAACCCCCCCAAAAAAAGAAGTTATTTTTAATCAACAACCTCTAAAAATAAGTAAATTGAAATCAAAACAAATCAAAAACTGAAACAGTAGCAGGCCAACCTACACACAAAAGAAATCAAGTTAGACAAGAACATTAACCAGCCAGATAAATTATAAGAAACGGCCCTTACCTTCTCTACAGTGAAACCAGTAAATGTTGCTCTTGACGTCACTCTCTAAAGTGCGTTTCCTACAACAATCAGTGGCAGAATCAGACAAATTCTAAACTCACTCCATGATTGATGTTAAACATACCTGTGCACAAGTTCTCAGCCTGCATCTGATCATCTCAGCGATCTACCTGCTTTTAAATGCAAATGCTGATCACCTGTCTCCCTAACAAGCCAGCTGCGCTCTGTCACAGCATCTTCCATATATGGGCAAGAGGAAGAGGGCGCAGCAGCACACATTCAGGGGAAACAATATGCCCCGGCTACAATCTACCCCAGCTTTTTATGTTGACGGCCCGTCAATATACAGATTTTCTAACACCATGGTCGAAAAATGTCAGCCACACTGCTACCAGCACTAGTGATCTGAGAGACTGTAGCCCCTTCTGCCCTACCTCTTGGCCTCTCTGGAAGGTGATGGGGGTTTGAATGATAACCAGCCGTTTTCCTTGTTGTCCTTCGGAGGGGACCCAAACTTTCTCTGGTCTCTTCAAGAGCAACTGTAGGGGCAGATGGAGGGAGGACAGGAGGAGTACATTGATTTTCAGCCATCTGAACCGTAGAGGCCGATGCCTCCACACCCGTTGATCGAGTTACAACATAGACAAAATCCAGCTCCTCGTCCACATCTTCTTCCCTAGTGTTGGAAACGTCCTTGCCTCTCTTAGGCTCTTGGGGCCAGAGTCCCGCAGGGACTGGTTTCAACATCAAACGGTGCACTGTCCTCAGCCTCTGACGGTTATCCAAGGGTGCAACAGTGTACACAGAACCTCCAGGAGTTGGAGCTTTAATCACAGTATGGATGATGGGATTCCATACATCCTGGATCTTACTCCTCCCTTTACTACTGTGGTCTTGAACATAGACCAATTCATTTTCAGACAATTCACTAGTCAGACCTCCAGCATCATGACGCTCCTTGCGACGGTCAGCAGCCAGTTTCAGGCGATCTCGAGCACCATCAAAAGCAACCTGGAGTCGGTGCCTATGTTCTCGCACCCAGTCCTCCACTCTCCCCTCCCGGATCTCTGGAACCCTTCCAAGGAGAAAATCGACAGGTAAACATGGCTCTTGGCCAAACATCAAAAGGTAGGGAGACTCACCCGTGGACTGATGGACTGTGGTGTTGTAGGAATACAGAACTTGAGGCAAATAATGAGGCCACTGTCCCTTTTTCTCAATAGGTAGAGTTCGCAGCAAATCATGCAATGTTCGATTAAATCTTTCACATTGGCCGTTACCTTCAGGATGGTACGGGGTGGTACGAGTCTTCTGCACTCCATACAGCTCACACAACTGGTGGATCAATGCGCTTTCAAAATTCCGGCCCTGATCGGAGTGTAGTCTTGCTGGGACACCAAACTTGTAGAACCAGTCCTGTACGAGAACTTTAGCAACAGTAGAGGCTCTCTGGTCTTTGGTTGCTACAGCCTGGGTAAATTTGGAAAACACATCAGTCATGATGAGAACATTTTCCTTACCATCTTGAGATTGTTCCAGCAAGGTGAAATCTATTGCCAAGACTTGGTTTGGTCTTGAGGCCAACAAATGGCCCATGGCCGTCCGTGCCTGGGGGCGTGTCGCTTTGGCCAAGGTGCAACGTTCACATTGTTGGCACCAGTCTCTAATCTCCTTGTGCATCATAGGCCAGTAGCACCGTTCCCTAATGAGCTCAGTGGTGCGCTCCACTCCCTGATGTCCATGACTTTGGTGAAGCTGTCTCATCACCTCCTCCTTCAAGGAATCGGGCAGCAGCAACTGATGAATATCCTCACCCCCATCAGGACGTTGTGTACGGCGATACAACAGGCCATTCAGCTGGACCACCTTGCTCCACTGTCGAAACAGCTCAAGGACCTTTGGGGAGAGACTGGCCCTCTCTGCTTTATCTGGACGTCTCTGTGCCCTCCATGACTTTAGAAAAGCACTTATAGTAGGATCAGCTTCTTGGAGTGCAATGATGTCCTCAGGGGCATGAGCAGGGAACACAGACACTGCAGCTTGGAGCACATGTTGGGTTACATCTAGACAGCTCGGCTGCTTCATCAAAGGAACCAAGGTCCCAGGCAGAGGAATGTCAGCCTCTGTTACAGTTGGTGGCTTCCTTGAAAGGGCATCCGCATTCACATTTGACCGGCCTGATCTATAACGGATAGAAAAGTTAAAATCTGCCAACTGTGCTGCCCAACGCTGTTCAGTTGCCCCCAATTTAGCTGTATTTAAATGGCTGAGGGGATTATTATCAGTCCATACAATACATTGCTGACCCAGCAAATAGTCTCTAAATTTCTCTGTCATAGCCCACTTTAGTGCAAGGAACTCTAACTTCATGGAGCTATAGTTGGACATGTTCCTTTCGGTTGGTCTGAGTCCTCGGCTAGCGAAGGCAATGGGGCGGATCTTTCCTTCTTGCTCCTGAGAGAGCACTGCCCCTAGGCCGCTGCAACTGGCATCTATTTCAAGGATAAATGGCAAAGAAAAATTTGCATATGCCAAAACAGGCGCATCAATCAACCTGATTTTCAACTGACTGAAGCCCTGTTCACAGTCTTCTGACCAGTGGGCGCCCAGCTGCTGTTGTCGCTGATGACCTTTTATCTTCTGCATCTCGGCAACCAGTCGATGAAGTGGTGCTGCCAATTTGGCAAATCCTTCAACAAATCGTCTGTAATAGCTGGCGAACCCCAAGAAGGATCTCAGCTGTGAAACTGTGGTGGGACGAGGCCAGTCCTTTACAGCAGAGATTTTATCTGGGTCTGTGGACACCCCATGGCTGGAAATAACATGACCAAGGTATTTGACCTCCTTTTTAAAGAAAGCACATTTATCGAGCTTCACTTTTAATCCCTCCCGTTTCAAACGGTCTAGCACAGCTTCCAAACGTTGCAGATGTTCATCGACTGAAGAAGAGAAAACCACAACATCATCCAAATATAACAACAAAGACTGACAATGTTGGGACCCAAACATTCGCTCCATTAATCGCTGAAATGTACTAGGGGCATTGCACAGACCAAATGGCATTCTATTAAATTCAAACAAACCAAACGGTGTACAGAAAGCAGTCTTCATCCTATCAGGTTCAGCCACTGGCACTTGATTATATCCACTTGCTAGGTCAAGCGTGGAAAACCATACAGCCCCAGACAGAGCATCCAAGGACTCCTCTATCCTAGGTAGAGGGAAGGCATCACGGCGAGTCTTACTGTTGAGTTGTCTATAATCAATACACAGGCGTATACTCCCATCCTTCTTCTTGACAATTACAACTGGGGAGGCGTAGGGGCTACTGCTCTCACGAATCACCTGGCTATCCAACAGCTGCCGAATGTGGGTCTTTACAGCCTCATATTCTGAGGGAGGAATCCTCCTGAACCTCTGACGTACTGGAGCATCATCTAGCAAAGGTATTTCATGGGTTATCAGATCTGTACAACCCAAATCACCCTCATGAGCAGAGAACACATCCACATATTTCCTTAACAAAGACCTAACTTTCCCTTGTTCTGTGCAAGTCAAAGCTGACAAATCCAATGCTGATAATGGGTCTGACAAAGGTACAACAGAACTGAGCTGGGAAGAAATGGTGGCTTGCACTGGGCCAACCACTTCTGTAACACCTCCTGGGAGACTGACAATGTTAGTAGGGCCTAAAGTCCCTATTGGAGTACGTGGATAAAGAACCACATCCACCTGACCTACATTAACAATAGGGATGTGAGTAACCCCCCTAACCACCGTCACCAGTGCTGGGGACACCAACACCCCTGCTGGGAGGCAACTTTTATTGATAAGTGGTTCAAAAAGCCCAGATTCCATAGAGTCAAACGCCGCTTGAGAACAGGTAGCATCAACAACCCTTATAGTACCAGCGGGCACAGTAACTGGCCTGCGACCCCTTAACCGGACCATACCCATTTTAGGGCAAACAGTTTGTACTGGAACACTTTGACAATGTTGAAAGGCCATGTGCCATGAAGATCCAGCCTGACTGATCGTGGGTAACTCAAACAAAGCAGCACCATGTTGTTTAAAAAGCTCATTATAACATTCTCTAATAACATTCATACCCAATACACCTGGTACTGTAGACTGAGGGGAATGTTCCACAGGGTCCTTCACAACCAGAACACCACGTCTGGGTACCACCCTGCCCAACACCTCTACATCAGTTTCAAAATAGCCAACATAAGGGATGCTAAGCCCATTGGCTGCATGAAGCTCAAGCCAAGAGCAGGCCTGCAAAGGGCCCTGACAATGTTGGTTAAAGAAACTCTGTGTAACTGTTGTTACCATGGAACCAGTATCCAAAAGACACTTAAGTGGAACATCCCCCATTTTCACCAGTACAGTGGGACACTGGCCAACCAAAGGTGACCCTGAGCATTTGTTTTCAAGACCATTTGAGCCATGACTGCTCCCTTCTGAATTGTGGCTCGGCAAAACAGAAGGAGCTAGTTTCCCGCCTGCTGATAAGCAGTTGCAGCCTCTCCTTGCAGTGGAGTTGGATGCTGCGGGGCAGGATTCACCCTCGGTTGGTTACAGTTTCTGGCTATATGACCAGGTTTCTGGCAGCGCCTGCAAATAACAGGGGTGGTTCTGTTCAGAGGTGGAAACCTTGAGGTAGATTGCAGCAACAATACATTTTGAGAGAGCAGATTAATCTGTTCCTGTTGCTTTAACAGCATTTCCTTTATTTCTGACAAATCAGAAGTCCTTGAAACAACCTCTAAATGTGGGCTACTACTTTGGGATCTGTGTAATGCACAATATGATGGTACAGAGTAGCTTCTTTTTCTCACTTCAGCTGGTTGTCCCTCCTGTTCCCACCTAATTGCTTCCTTCCTAATGTCCAAAAGTGTAAACTCTGGGTTTTCTCTAATGAGCTTTTTCAGTTCCCTACGTAAAGTAGGATCAAGAACATGTTCAGCAAACTGGTCTCTCAAAAGCACGGCATCATTAGCAACAGCATTTGGTGCATTGGCAGTAATCTTTTCCATTAAACAAAACAGTGCATGAGAAAACTCCTTTAATGATTCACCCTCCTCCTGTCTTCTAGAAAAAAAATCTTCCTGCAAAGTTACATAAGACTTAGCACAACCATACAATTCTTGCAAAATGGCAAAAATGCGTTCAGGGTCCTCTCTTTCAGCCCGGGGTCTATATCGAATCTCCTCCTTGGCTTCACCTTCCAGGTGATCAAATACAAAATAGGCTTGGTCTAGAGGAGATAGATGTCTGGCCCGTACACTGGATCGAACCTCCTCTATCCAATCCATAACCCCAATCCCAACATTACCTCTGAAAACAGGACATTTACGTTCCCTTGGGATGTAAAAGAGCCGCTCCATTACAGGTACTTCCGCTGCAGAGACAGGTTGGGGACAGTTCCCTCTCACACCACTAGAGGTAGATGGTAAAGAGTCTTGATCAGTCATAAACTTTTCCTTAAGTTCTTGGTTCTCCGCTCGAAGGTGGTGAATCATGTCCTTCAGCTCCTGAAGTTGCTCTTCCATGGCTCCACAACGCAGAGTTCCTCTCGCGTTCCACCACGGATCAACTGGACTCTGTCCCCCGCTGAACCTGCTACTGTTTCAGTTAAAAAAAAAAAAAAAAATGGGAAAGTCAACTACTCCTACCTAGCCCTATCCAACTCAATGAAACAAACCCTGCAAGCATGTGCCAGTGCCTTACAAATCCTGCCAACAACGCCAGATTGTGACCTTGGGTACAGCTTTAAATCCTTTTTACCAGATCACTCAGGTAAGTTTGTAAAAATGGACAGAGGCACTGCTGCAGATTACAAACAGTTTATTGAATTCACAAATGTTTCATGTGCAATAATAGTCAACTTATTTTATTATACCAAATGACCACACTAAAGGTGGAAGTCTATGCTGGCCCTGGGATCCTTAAAGCTGAATAATTAAAAACTAGATAAAAATTTGACTGTTTGGGGGAGGAATAATAAGAAAACAAAAGTATAACCAAATACACCCAAGTGTTCCAACAAAAGCACACTCACACAAAAATCCCTAGTGAATACAAAGGAAAAGAAACAAAGAAACTCCCCTTCCACTAGTCTCCTCAATCTAAATAAAACAGCCTAGGACCCAGGGACAGCATAGGTCCCAGTTTAAAACAAGTCAGCGGGCTAAAATAGAAAGTCCCTTTCCCTAAACAAACCCCCCCAAAAAAAGAAGTTATTTTTAATCAACAACCTCTAAAAATAAGTAAATTGAAATCAAAACAAATCAAAAACTGAAACAGTAGCAGGCCAACCTACACACAAAAGAAATCAAGTTAGACAAGAACATTAACCAGCCAGATAAATCATAAGAAACGGCCCTTACCTTCTCTACAGTGAAACCAGTAAATGTTGCTCTTGACGTCACTCTCTAAAGTGCGTTTCCTACAACAATCAGTGGCAGAATCAGACAAATTCTAAACTCACTCCATGATTGATGTTAAACATACCTGTGCACAAGTTCTCAGCCTGCATCTGATCATCTCAGCGATCTACCTGCTTTTAAATGCAAATGCTGATCACCTGTCTCCCTAACAAGCCAGCTGCGCTCTGTCACAGCATCTTCCATATATGGGCAAGAGGAAGAGGGCGCAGCAGCACACATTCAGGGGAAACAATATGCCCCGGCTACACATGTTTAAGCCCTTTTCACTCCTTTTAATATTTCAATTAAATTCGCACCAACAAATTTACACTTGTTAGCAGTAATTTATTTTTAGATCCATTTTTGTCACTAAATTTTCCATATATAAATCTATCCTCGTTTTATGGAAGTTGTATCTTTAAGATTGATTTTTTTTTTTAACTACAAATTTTTTGTACAGGACTCAATAGTTGCCTTTTTATCACTGACTAACGCCTGTAAAAACATTTTTAACACAATACACTCAGTTAAATAAATAAACACTGTTGTTAAAAAGTATTAATAAAAATTCTATTAAATAAATACATATCCCCATGAAATAAAACAGTAATTTCCTGGTGTGCAAATACGTTATTTTTCCGTAAAGTCAACGGCATCGACAAGGGCAACTAAGCGGGGTCCTTCAGCTGAACTACATGTGCGGTAGCCATAGACATAATATAAGAGTAGAACCCGCATTGGCCGCTCCGGCGCAGGAAATACGGCGGCCATCTTGGAGCGGTATACCCTCCTACTTTGCTCAATCAAAACAGCAGAAGATGCCTCAGCACTGAGGGATATTGTTGCTAGGATCTATGGATTATTGATGTGAGGGCTCCACAGACAACATTTCACAAGTAAGATGGACATATTATTGTGTATACATTGTGATTAGAATATTACTTTACTGTATTTATGTATCTTACTTTTGACAGAGTGAAAGAATATAAATAATAGTCTTTACCACCTGTGTAAACGTTGCTGGTCAATGTTATAACACATAATATAAGTTTTATAATATGTGTTATATTGTTTCATTTCTAATGTAGGCTCTTGTGTCAGATAATCTAAGTCAATGTTAGAGAATAATTAATTTTTATATATTTACAGAATCTCAGTTAGCCTTCATAGCGGGGCTGAACCCGTATTACACCAAGCACTGTAGCTAATATTAGCTAGTATCTCACCGGTGGACATAAATACAGTAAAGTAATATTCCAATCAAAAATATACACAATAATATGTCCATCTTACTTGTGAAATGTTGTCTGTGGAGCCCTCGCATCAATAGTCCATCGATCCGAACAACAATATCCCTCATTGCTGAGGCATCTTCTGCTGTTTTGGTTGAACAAAGTAGGAAGGACGACCGCTCCAAGATGGCCGCCGTATTTCCTGCGCCGGAGCAGCCAATGCAGGGTCTACTCTTATATTATGTCTATGCGGTAGCTCGCAGCCCTCTGTCAACACTTTTTTTTAAATCAAACTTTATTTAAACAAGGTAAGTACAAACAAGAAAGGCAAATACAACAGTGCAACTCTGTAGAAGGCATAAGAGGCAGATTTCAAAATGGAAATACAAAGATTGCTAAGGAGAAAAATAAGAGGGCCAGAAGAAGAGAAGTCCTCTGTCAACACGAAAACAAATACAAAACATCGGAAGCGCAGCGCGCCAAAGTTTCATCAAGTAACACTTTAAACAACGGTCTTGTCTAAATTTGTTTCTTTTAATTCTTCTATCAGTAAAAATGTTAGCATCGCCGGTGTTTCAAACCTGTTCGAAGCAAGATGATCTGGGGAGTCCAGGTTACGTTCACCAGTCTGGGCTGACCATCCATCTCGTCGTCGGACTTCACGATACTTTTTTTTAAAAAACTGAATGTTTCTTAAGCAGGAAATAACTGCTCACTGATCAACTCTCTCTCTCTCTCTCTCTCTCCCTCTCTCTCTCTCTCTCTCTCTAGGGTTCTTCTTCTTCTTCTTAGTTCTTAGTTCTTAGTTAGTAGCATTACCGCCACTTACTGGTATGGAGTGTGGTTCCTGATGGTTTAAATATTTATCCTCATCTATATATACATATATTCTATCTAAACATACACTCATACATTCACACGTAAAAACACAACTTCCCACACAACTTTGTATATTATCCCTTCACTCACAAACACACTTACTATAATTAAATTCTATGAAATAATTTTGTTTTCTTTAGAAATTGAATAATTATTTGCATATGTTTACTCCCTAAATTTTTCCTCAATATATGTAATAAATTAACCTTGTCCTTAATACTTTCAAACTCTCTCTTCATATATATTCTCTCTTTTTCATAGTTATGGCATTCTAATATAACATGCTCTATGGTTTCATATTTATCACAGTAATCACATTTGCCAGTTTTATGTTTTTGAATTTTAAAAAGTGTATAAGTCTTGTATGTCCAAATCTTAACCTTGCTATTATTCTTTCCTTTCTAGGGTTAAACATAGACATAATATAAGAATAGACCCCGAATTGGCCACTCCGGCACAGGAAATACGGCGGCCATCTTGGAGCGGTATTCCCTCCTGCTTTGTTCAATCAAAACAGCAGAAGATGCCTCAGCACTGAGGGATATTGTTGATCGCATCTATGAATTATTTGTGTGAGGGCTCCACATACAACATTTCACAAGTAAGATTGACATATTATAGTGTATATATTGTGATTAGAATATTACTTTACTGTATTTATGTCCACCGGCGAGACACCAGCTAATATTAGCTACAGTGCTTGGTGTAATACGGGTTCAGCCCCGCTATGAAGGCTAACTGAGATTCCGTAAATCTAAACAAATTAATTATTCTCTAACATTGACTTAGATTGTCTGACACAAGAGCCTACATTAGAAATGAAACAACACATAAAACTTATATTATGTGTTATAACATTGACCAGCAAAGTTTACACAGGTGGTAAAGACTATTATTTATATGTAATTCTTTAACTCTGTCAAAAGTAAGATGCATCCCAAATCTTCTGTTTTTGTTTTGAAAGTTTCATAAAGACACGATGTGAGGAAGAAGAGGGAGATATCTATAAAGACAGACGGATTCACTGCAGCACGGATGAATCTCACTTCGGATTTTGGACTCGTCGGCTGAAAAACAAACATATATATAAACATGTATATATTATTCAGTATTAATCTTTATTTATTAGTGTTTGTATAGTTATATAGATATGTATTGATATTACTAAATAATGTATTAAATAAATTATGAATGGCTGTATGCTTTGTAATATGCTCTTCATACATCGATATCAGAATATTCTATTCTATTGTTATAGCCACTAAGCATATTTAAATATGATGAACTATGTATTGTTTATAAATGTTGCTTTGATAGATGTTTGAATATGGCTTCCAGTAACAAAAAAGCGTGTTATGATCGATTAAATGCGCTGATACGTCATTGTGCTGCTAAACACATAACGCTGAGTGGAGTGGTGTACCGCTCCAAGATGGCCGCCCTAAATCTCGTCAGCGACAATAGGCGACAGCGGTCCATGAGGCGTCTATCCTTATATTATGTCTATGGGTTGAACCGAAGTTGTTTTCTTCTTCTAGTCTTGTGGCGGTTGGCGAACCACTTAAAGTGCTTTACCGCCACCTACTGGGAGGGAGTGTAAACCAGACGCTGAAGATTTATACAGGGTGGGCCATAAGTTTCCATACATAGGAGAATTTTAAATGTATATTTAATTTATATTTCAGATACCCAAGAAGATGCGGTTGACAAAAGAGGAAAGAAGTGAATTATACTGATGGCTGGATCGGGAAGCAGTCGCATGGTTGCACGAAACTTTAAGAGAAAACATGGAATGCTCTCAAAATGTCTCCCCTGATCAGAATGAATCCGGACAGGGGGCCCAAAAAGTTGAAACCAGTGCTTCACCAGTGCCTCTGCAACAGTACTGGTACGCTGATCTTTTGTGGGGACAGTTTGTGTAAACTTTGAGAAAACATCAGTCATTACAAGGACATTTTCTCTGCCGTCTGTAGCAGGTTCTAAAACTGTAAAATCTATTGCCAGAATCTCATTAGGTCTAGATGCTTTAATAGTTCCCACCTGTTACAAGAATACAGGATATGAAAAAGTATTGCAGAGATGTGTACTTCCACAGTAAATACTATGGTACAAAAACAAACAAAAAATTAAACAAAAGACAGACATTATATCAAATTAAAAATATTCAATTACTGATAACATTCATTTGTGTTCACATATGGGAATAGTGGACAAATCATTCAATTTCCTTAATCTAAACTGCAAAAAGGAGTGAAGATGGTGAACATTTGTATTAATTGCCAATCCTCTACTTATGTTAGTATTTTTTACCATGAAAACCAAACGTGGTATACTTACACCTTAGCAAAAAATTGTTAACGTTACAAAGTGGGGTTTTTTTGTCGTTTCCTCTGTTTTCGCTATTTCTCATCCAGTCCAGCAGGTGGCGGTAAGGCGCCTTGCAGTTGGTCTGCCACGCGCTATGAAGCACAAAGGAGAGGAGCAGAAGAAGAAAAACTAAGAAATGGGATGAGATGGTGAAAGACACGACAGCAACATTTATATTGGAGTCTTTTTGGAGACTCGTATGCTCTTTGATTCAGCTGTAAAAATGTCTTCAGTTCACCCCGAAAGAGAGTTCATGAACGAACAGTTAACTTCCGCTGAAGAAACATTAGCAGAGTTCAAAACAACCATCGTGAAGGCCGAAGAGGAGGTGGATGATCAGCGCAGACTGCTGGGTTTAACCCGAACACCCCAGATTATCTTACACCGAATAGGTACGAAACGCCTGAAGTGCTAACCTGTAATTAAGAAAGGAATGGCTCAATGTAGTTTAAAGTAGTAGCTTCTGAAGCTTTTTAATAATGGAGACCCCACTATTTAGACATATAAACGTGTCGATAAAGGGGAAAGTAATCGTGAAATGAAGAGACCTTATTCGCTGGTTTACTCCTCAGATGGCCAAACGGGGTTTAATGCGGTTCGGTAAAGATGGACGGATGGGCGGTTTCATCCCAAAGGAAGCGACGTTAAAACATTTTTCTAACTGCAGCGAGCTGGACAGCAGACTGCCTGTCCGTTTTAAGCAAAACACGCCGACTTTTATAGCCTTGGCCTTAATCGTTTATGGCGACTGTGGTACAAAGAGCAACACCCTGCTGCAAAAGTATTCAGTGTCTTATCTGATGATTAAAGCCTGTAAATCACGCCACTAGTGCTTATGGGAAATAGAACAAACTTTAGGATATTTTTGGCAGGATACATTGAAATGTTGAACTGGAATTGGGAAGATAACCAGAAATATGTCCTCTACATTTTGTATTTTGTTAAGCATCCGTCACAAATTTTGAGAATTTACTCTTTATGGAAATGTATAACATAAGATACTTTGAACAATACCTTGTTTATTATTGATTGTGTTGTCTCCACACACCAATTTGTGACAGTAGCTCTGAAGAAAAATTAGACAGTCATTGAACGCCTAGCAACCCACTCATTCTATGGTTACTTTGCAACAACCTGTTGAGTAACTTGTGCAACAGCAGTTTAAATTTCCACCACTGTTCCTCATAGCTGATTAAAAATAATTAAATAAACAACAGAGTGGCGTGAAAACTGGATAAAAGTTATGGTCATGCCACCAATCTGGCAGCATTTATATATTTGTAACAAAAAAATCAGAATAAATAATGATCAGTATTGACAATTATTGATATCGACTGGTCTGAAACACTTGATCGTTTCAAGTTTTTCAACCACATCGTCCAATCCTACTCACTAACTTTATCCTTGTATAGATAAAGTTAGTTCATCATAAACATAATGTTTACTCAGTTTTTAAGATGATTTTAGGAAAACTTGTCTCAAATTCTATTTTTGATAAAAAGCTTCTGTTTGCTTCCCTGACCAGACTTCCTGCATCCTGACAAAGTGAAGGAGGAGCATCTGTTTAACCAAGAGAACATCTCTAATTTGGACCAGGAGGAACCACTGAGGATAAAGGAAGAGCAAGAGGAGCTGCCATGTCAGCAGATAAAAGAAGAGCTGGGGGATCTGGAACGTCAGGAGTTAAAAGAAGAGCAGGAGAGTCAGGAAATAGAGCAAGTTGTGGTGAAATGGGAGACTGATGTCTTCATGGTGACTCCCAAAGACTCAGAATCAGAAAGAGATGAAGAGCTGCAGCAAAATAATGATGAGAATCATACTATAAAACAAAATCAGCTCATTGAAACTCAAGATAAAAGTTCGTATCCTTGTGGAATTTGTGACGAAACGTTTACTAAAAACAGTTTATTGACAAAACACTTGAAAATTCACACAGATGACGGACTTTTTTCATGTAAGATATGTGGAAAAACTTCCAGTCGAAAATGTCATTTAGATATTCACATGAGAACTCACACAGGTGAGAAGCCATTCTTGTGCAACCTTTGTGGAAAAGGTTTCAGTCAGAAAGGACATTTAACCATTCATACAAGAACTCACACAGGTGAGAGACCTTTCTCTTGCAAGATTTGTGAAAAAGGATTCATTGAAAAAGGTTTGTTGACAGATCACATGAGCGTTCACACAGGTGAGAGGCCTTTCCTGTGCAAGGTTTGCGGGAAAGATTTCCGTCTAAAAGCTGATTTACGTCGCCACACGATGACCCACACAGGTGGGAAGCGTTTCGCTTGTGTGATTTGCTTCAAAACGTTTTGTCGTAAAGGCCGTTTGACTCTTCACATGGAAAGTCACACAGGCGAAGACCCTTTCTCGTGTAAGATTTGTGGAGAAGGTTTCTGTGAAAAAGACTTTTTAGCTGAACACATGAAAATTCACACTGGTGACAGGCCTTTTCCTTGTAAGATTTGTGGGAAAAGCTTTAGCCGGAAAAGTAGTTTAACCGTTCACGTGAGAACTCATGTTGCGGAAAAGCCTTTCTCCTGCGAGATTTGTGGAAAAGGTTTCTGTGCAAAAGCTTTTCTTAATCTTCACATGAGAGTTCACACAGGTGACAGGCCTTTTTCCTGCGTCATCTGTGGAAAAACCTACACTCAAAAAAGTCATTTATCTGTTCACTTGAGAACTCACACAGGTGACAGGCCTTTCTCCTGCACGCTGTGTGGGAAAAGTTTCCAATACAAACTGTCTTTAACGGAACACATGACTATTCACACAGGTGAGCGGCCGTTCTTGTGCAAAGTATGTGGAAAACGTTTCCGTGAAAAATGTCATTTAACTGTCCACATGAGAATTCACACGGGTGAAAAACCTTTCTCATGCAACGTTTGTGATAAACGTTTCTGTAAAAAATGCCATTTAACCGTCCACATGAGAATTCACACAGGGGAGAAACCTTTCTCCTGCAATATTTGTGAAAAACGTTTCTGTAAAAAATGTAATTTAATTCTTCACATGAGAAATCATGTGAGTGAGAATTCGGTCTCTTGCTAGACATGATGACTCACAAAGGTGGGAAACATTTTCGTGTGTAATTTGTGAAAAATGTTTGGGGAAAAAAAGCCAACTGTGAAAATCAACAGTTAAAAAAGTAAATTACATTATTTAAAGAGTCAAGGGGGTTAGGCGCCTTTATTAGAAACAAACAGCAGAAAATATTTCAAAAAACCTTTCTCACAAAACACTCCTGGTAGAGATAACTTCCTCTCAGATCTTCCTTTTGTCATTCGTAAATCATAAATCAAGTGAGCAATATCTGGCACAAGAGCTTAATAGTATCAGAAATTTCTGATACTTTCAGGAACTGTGCTGGTGTCATTTTTCAAAGTTTGACTATTGATAAAATGTTTTTCAAGGGAAAAAAAAACACTAAAATCTGCAGTTCCCCTTCTAATAATGTAACCTTTGAACTTTAATTGACGACTTTCAAGTGTAAAGTTCAGCACCAACTAATATTCAGTGAATTTGGGGTGATGTTCTTAATTCTGCAAAGGTTTAGAGATAATTCTGGCTCTTTTTTGTCTTTAAAACACTTTGTAATTTAACCATTGTTTTAAATTTCTTTAATTCCTGCTGCAGTTGTTTTTCCTGTAGATTTTCATCTTTTTGTGATGGATTAATGTCAAAATTTAGCTTGGAGACATAAAATCTTTAACGTTTTTCCTGCTTTACTAACAGTATTTGAGAAATGAAATTAATCAAGGTATTAAAATGTCTACTTGTGCAGAACTTTATTTAGTCCTGAGGACCCTAAACACTTCCCACGACATTCAGTCATTCATTCATGCACACATTCAGACGCTGTTGATTTAAATTAATGTTAACCATTAACCATAAATCTAAAAATCTGTTTGATAATTACTTGTTTCTTTTGAAGTAATTACTCACAGAGATAACTTACTCTAACCTAATTCTGTGTGTTTATATATGCTAATGAGGATTTAAACAATATGTTTAATGTTTTAAATTGTGTACAATGGATATGAATGTTATTGGTATGGTTTACTAATGCTTCATTTGTTCATTGAGCACAGGATTTTTTTCTGAATTGTATATGAGAACATGCACGGTTAAAGTGAATGAATTAACATAAAATTAAATAAAATTGAGTTTTCAAATAGTTTATATTCCTGATTTTTGTGAATTTGTTTTCCATTTTCATTTGAATAAATGTAAACAACTGTAAATAACCTTAGGTTAAGCTCCTTATTTATGTTCCTTTTTAGCACTAATTGCCTTTATTTTGTTAGTTGACTTCCGGTTTATAAATCTAATGCTTTCATTTTGACGAGAGAACTTCCGCTGCTTATGTTGTGCAGCGGCAGTTGGCAACAGAAGGAACGGAAGAAGTGGCGACATAAAATGTATATTTTATTAGCGGCCCCCTTGATAGAGGCACAAGGTACGTTTATTTTGTAACTTGGATATTTCTAATATTTATTAATTGTCTGCTACAACAACATTCTTTCTAGCCAAAAATGATGTATGCTTTTTCCAAAACACGAGAAGGTGTAAAGGGGGAAAAAAGTTTGCTTTTTATTTACATGAAAAAAAGATATGTTATGTGCAAAGTTATTCATACACTTAACAATAATCAATGGAAAATGTTCTATTGGTTAGTACAGCAACCAATAATGTAGGATATTACAGACTCCCATAGTGGATGTCTCTGCTGCCTGGTATTTTTGTTACTTCGCAAAATTTCAAAGAAATAGAAATTAAATCTAATTTAATTGGTAAAAGTTATGTTTCATTGTGTTGTTACGTTGTTGGTAAAAGTTATGTTTCATCAATGACAAACTACCGTTTCTGGACACTACGTGGCTGAATATTCTATCTTTGAACATTCAAATGTAAAAACAGTCTTTTTAAATCACTGTAACTGTTTAACGAAGTGGAATCACCTCAGCTACACACCTAAATAATACATATAAATGTAAATGCATAATTATGAATTTAAAAAAAATATAAGGGAGAACTTTTGTTTAGTAAAGAGTAAAATATTTATTTCTGTCTCCTGCTCTGTTCACCATCCAATCCAGTAGGAGTCAGTAATGGGCCTTTGAAATGAACCCGAGCGGAAGATTTTGTTTCCGGGTGAAATTTCTCTCCATGTTCTGCAGCGATACGCTTTGGGAGGAACAACGCGCCAGCGTCGTTACTTTGTTTTATTTTTTTTGTGTTACTTTGAGGAAAGAGTAGGTGAGTGTTATGTAGACTGAGTGTCTTCAGTTCATCTTCAGATATATTTCATTAAGCAGTAGTTAAGATCCACACTATATAAAGAAATCATCGTCGAGTTCGAGGAAGAGCTCGACGGACACTAGATAATCTACCGAACAGATTTGAAACACCGGTGTTGAGAACATTTAGGAGAAGTTGTTGAATGCAGTTCCGATGTTTTTGTTCTCGCCTGTTTTCCGTCTCAGATTATTAATATACGAGTTTTCGTGAGGGTTTCAGAGATGGATTAAACAATTTTGTGCCACTTACGACTTGGAAGTAAAACAATAACACCCCTGGAAGTTGTTATTGCGAATACCAAAGTCTCCGTTCGCTGAGCAATGTGCTTGGTATCCAATATGGCTGCCCGTCTACAGTCTGCGGTGTTAGTTTGCTGTTTATTAGTGTTTTTGATGGCTTATTTAGCATTAAACCGATTACACGCATATTAAGCTAATATCTAGTTTTTAACAAATTCCCCAAAGTGTTTTGTCTCCAGAAAATGGAGGCAATATCGGGATTGTGTTGCTAACATTAGCCACCCTTCATCTACATTGGAATGGTTAGACATGTTTCATACGGTATATTAGCAAGAATGAAAGGCTAAATATGAAATAATATAAAGTTGTAAGTAACCAGTAATATGAAACCTGTTTGACTTGCGTTGGACCATGCGGCTTATGCGAAGGTGCGACTTTTCTGTGTGTTTTTCTTTGACCGCCAGGGGGCTCTTTAGCAGGAAGTGAATCATAGGACGTCGAAGTTGGAAATCAAAGAAGAAAGCTCCGGTTTTCATTTAGCACAAACACGAGCTAGCAACAGGCACAAAGGAGCTTTTCTTTCAAACTCATACCCCTTCATTATGGAAATCACACGAAGAACTTCATATGATGCTGCTTTTAAGTTGAAGGCTATCGACCTGGCAGTACTGGAGGGAAATAGAGCCGCTGCACTTAAACTCGGCGTGAATGAATCAATGATTCGGCGTTGGAGACAGCAGCAGGTAGAACTCACTAAATGCCAAAAGACGAGAAAGGCTTTCAGAGGACAAGAAAGCAGGTGGCCTGAACTTGAAGATGTTCTTGAGGATTGGGTAAATACTCAGAGAGCAGGCGGCCGAGGTGTATCCACCTTGCAAATCCGGCTGAATGCCAAATCAATTGCCCGCCAAATGAATATTGACAATTTTAATGGAGGACCGTCCTGGTGTTTGAGATTTATGAGAAGAAAGAACCTGTCCATCAGGGCAGAGACACCTCTCTTTCAGCAACTCCCCCTGGACTACCAGGAAAAAGTTACAAATTTCCGACAATTTGTTGAAGCAAAGATCGTGGAGAACGCCATCGGACCAGACAACATTATAAATATGGGTGAAGTGCCATTGACATTTGACATGTCTCTGACCAAGACGTGTGCATCATCCATTTCGGAGAAAACCAACGGACACGAGAGGACAAATTTCACTTGTGTCCTGGGCTGCACCGCTTCTGGACAAAAGCTCCCCCCGATGGTGATTTTCAAGCGCAAAACTATGCCGAAAGACCAACTCTCGAAGGACATTGTAGTTAAAGTCAACCAGAGAGGACGGCTATCAGAATATCTGATGAAGGAGTGGCTAACGGAGTGCTACGGAAAGCGCTCAGGAGGATTTTTTCGCAGGAAAAAAGCGCTGCTTGTTTTGAACAGTATGAGGGCCCATATCACCGATTCGGTGAAAGCAGCCATCAAAAGAACCAGCTCAATTCCCGCTGTTATTCCTAGAGGTACAGAAAAGTATTTGCAACCCCTTGACATCAGTGTGAATCGGGCATTTAAAGCAGCATTCAGGGGTGAAAGGAAGGCTTGGATGAGTAGCGGGGATAAATCCTTCACAGAAACTGGCCGAATGCGAAGAGCGTCATTTTCTGAGGTCTGTCAGTGGATCCTAGCAGCGTGGAGCAGAATGAATGAATCCACCATCATCAGTGGGTTCCGAAAGGCCGGACTGCTGCGTGAAGAGGGCACCACAGCTTCAGAGCCAGCTTTACCCCGGGATGACTGCAACACGGAGAGTAACACTGACATAGAGACAGAAAAGGTATGTGACGAAGCTGTTCACCTCCGACACTGGAGAAGATGACTTCAGGAGGAAGATGAATGAGCCAATCAATAACTTTTCTGTTTTGTTTCATCAGCACTTTTACTGTGTTACAGGCACCGTTCGGAAACTACCGTAATCACTTCAGTTAAAACTAAACTTTGCAACTTTTTCAACCTTAATAAATTTGTTTACAAATTAATGTGATGGTGAATTGACCTGTTATGACTCAAATTTTGGGTTGTCTGCCCCCTCTGCTGCATCGTTGTGGAAAACCGAGAGCGCCAGAGGTTTTTTTTTTTTTTTTTTACTTTATGGGTGCGGCTTATAGTGAGGAGTGCTCTATAGTCCAGAATATACGGTACTATGCAGCTATATCTGCTGTGTACTTGTTGATCCACTGTATTTATATGCATATTGTTTAATGTTGTGGTGCTAAATAATGCATAGACTAATGACAGTGTGGTTTATTTGACCTACTATAATGTGCTTTTTTATTTTTTCCTGTTTTCCTTTCTACAACTATAGTATTATGTTGAAATGGAGCAGCTCAGCAAGCAAGAGAGGGACTTCAGTTCGCACCAGAAGAAAGCAGAACCTCTGCAGATTAAAGAAGAGCAAGACGGGGCAGAACATCAACGGATGAGAGGGGACCAGGAGGAACGAAATCCCCCAGACCTTAAAGAAGAGCAGCAGGAGTTTGAAGCTTCCCAAATAAAAGAGGAAGACGAGGAACTCTGTGTCAGTCAGGATGAAGATCATCTTCTGCTGAAGTGGAAGACGTATACCTTTGAGGTTTCTCCTGTAAACGAAGAAAAATACCACCTTGAACCAGACGGGAACCAACTGGACCTCCAGGATGCTGCTGAAGCTGAGAACCAGGTTCAGGAAGAAAACGACTCGCAGTTAAAGCAAGACGACGATCTGGAGCCAAATGGGAAATATTGGAAAAGTCTGTTCTCTGGAGAAATGCATGATGGGTTTTTTCCTCAAGATGGCAGGAAACGCAGGAGGATCCACACAGGTGAGTTACTTTCCCATTTTTGTGGAAAATCTTACAAAAAATATTTACTTGTCATATGACAATAAAATATATGTTTTTATATAACCTATGATTTTTTTAACTAACATGATCTAGTACAGACACACTACTACCAGTGTGTTTGTACACGACTCATACAGGCTGCATGTCACAAACACATTCACTAATCCTCTAATATTTTGTTTAACCTTCTTTGCTAACTTTGAAAATGTTTAGTGCAATTAGCTTTCCCTAAATTAAGTTTTACAGACAAATCCTAAAGCGCTATTTTAACTGTTTTGTAAACTTTCAGCTGAAAAAAAGTTTACCAAAGAAAAAAAAAATAATTTCGTTGAAGATGAGTTGTCGTGATTGGTTGACACAACGCGCCAACGGTGGTTAGCTTACCATGTGTCATGTGACAAGACGTGATTGTTCGACTCAGTGCTGGGAAGCTAAACGAAGCATTGTGTAACGCTGCAGTCTTCCGTTGTTTTCAGCTCGCTTACAAAGCGTTTATTTCGTGGATGATCCGCGTGTAGAAGAGGAGTCGACAACAGCGGCTGTAGGTGAGGCAAAGTTCGCTGAGGTTGAGAGCCTGGAGTCTCACCCGTGGCCCCACCTGAAGGACTACTTTTTTTTCGAGGCCAGGGATAAGTCCAACGAAAAAACCCTCCACTTCCAGTGCGTCCTGTGCCAACCCAAGAAGATCACCATCAAGGGACAAGCGAAGAGTCTGTACAATTTAAAGTCGCATATCAACCGGAAGCATCCGGCGCATGCCACCCAGTTCGAGGAGGACATTAAGGCCGGCTCTTCGCGTGGGAAACACAGGCTATCTGTTAGCAGCAGCGCTAGTAGCCAGTCATCACAGCCATGTGCAAAGAGAGCGCGGCAGCCCAGCTTTGGTGAGACTTCTTCCAAAACTGCTGGGACTGACGTCAGCCAGTCTATGGTGGACAAACAGATTGTGGACCTGTTTGTCCACAACTTGCTACCGTTACACGTGGTGGAGTCCCCCACCTTTGTTGGCCTGATAAAGATGCTGAACCCCAGCATGACGTCTATGTCCCGCCACATCCTGAGCAGGAGCATCTTGGCCAGCCACGATCAGCTGGAAGAGCATCTCATAAGGTAAGTTTTCTTATTTTTGGAATGGCGTACTTTATGGTTTAATGATTGTCTAGTTTGACCTTTATAAAACAACAGATTGGAGTGATGGGAGGAACGGTTTTTCTAAGTGTTTGAATTGTTTGACAGTGCAGTGAGAAAGCAAATCACACCAACTACAAACTCTACATTTGTAAACGGGTCATCAAATCGGACAGAGTCCACCAGACGACAATGTTTGAAAACAGTTTCAGTCAACCAACATTTATAGTCAGTCCCTATTAAGGTGGTTATTACTTCCTATTTTGTTTCATTAGGTGATGATGAAAACTCAAAACATTTGAATACATTTATTCAGTATATCGATTAATAGTCATTTACACCAAGCAGAAAGTTACAGAGCATAATAATAACGCGTCTACCACTATTGCAACAAAAACACTGAAATTAACCAATTAATATTTGTGTCAAATAATATACCAACAATACCAAGAAGGATGGTTTACACTGAAGATTGTATGTTTGTAAATGTGTTGGAATTAATCATTTAATAATTTAATCACATGGTGCTAAGATGAGATCAATAATTTCTATTCTGATAAATAAATAATATATGAAACATCAGAATCCATTTTATTGATGGTTTTATTTTGGATATTTAAAATATCTTCTTGTTCCAGTGTCAAGTTTTCTTTACAAAACTGAAGTTTATCTGAGAAGGTGAACTCGCATTATTACGTCATTATCAGTGTATTACTTGAAAATGGTCTCAAAACAACAATATTATTATTTATTGCATTAATTACTGGGTTGATTTATCGTTTGGTAAGATTTATTGCAACAGGCTCATTCATAGGGTTGAAGTTTTAGGCTTCAAACTCACAAGTGTATTTCGTTTCTCGTATTATTAATAAACAAACTCTTTAACCTGTTCAACAGTCTAATTTTATTTTTTAATTGGTAACCGGTCATTGATTTTGCTGTGAGGCTAAGCAAACATGGCGGCATGAGTGAAACGTAACTTACATGGAGACGCAGATAAGAGATTAGTTTCTGATTTGATAATATTGTGCTCCAGTTTATGTACACAGTGTGAATTTATGTTAAATATTAATTTTTTGTTTTTAAATGCAGATTGCTTGAGGACATCCCCTGGGTTGCCACCACTGCGGACTGCTGGTCGGCCCACAACAAGTCCTACCTGGGCATGACGGCACATTGGCTGGACCCCAAGACTCGCGCAAGACGGCACGCGCTCCTGGCCTGCACTCGGGTCAGAGGTCATCACTCCTCCGACGTTCTCGCCCAGGCCATGCTAGACACCCATTCCAAGTTCAATCTGCAAGACAAAGTGACCAGAACCACGACGGACAACGGCAAAAACTTTGTGAAGGCGTTTGTGCAGTTCGGTGCAGAAGCCGAGTTCTTGCCAAACATTCCTGAAGCCGCTGCCGAGTCGGAAGAAGATTGGATCCAGGACGTGGATCCTGAGGCCGGAGGCGTGGAGTACATCTCCGTTGATGCCACCCTTGACAAGTCCAGCAGCCTGGGCCTTAAACTGCCGGTGCACATGAAGTGCGCCGCTCATACCTTTAATTTGGTAGCCAGCGTGGATGCCAGCGAGGCTCTGAACTGCACCCTGTTCAGGTCAGCCTACAGGAAGGCCATGTCCAAAGCCCGGGCGCTGTGGTGCCTGCAGAGCCGCAGCACGGTGGCAGCAGCCTGCATATTTGAAGCGTTTAAGAGGAGGTTGGCGGTCCCCGACGGTACCAGATGGAACTCAACTTACAACTCTGTTGTAGTCCTCAACGGCCTGCTTGAGAAAAGCAGGGATGCTGTGAACAGGGTGATGACGCAGCTGAAGCTGCAGACCTTCACCAGCTCTGATGTCGGCTTCCTGAGTGAATACGTCCAGGTGATGTGTAACGTCGCCAAGGCTTTGGATAAAATCCAGGGGGAGGACCAGGCCTACCTCGGTAGCCTTCTGCCAACAGTCGCGGCCACCGTGATGAGGCTGAAGGAGGTCAAGTTAAAGCGTCTGCTGCACTGCGGTCCTCTGGTGGACGCCATACTGGCAGGCATCTCTAAAAGGTTTGGGCCACTCCTGGAGGACCTGGAGTGCCAGCTGGCTGCTGCCTTCCACCCCAAGTTTCGTCTGTTCTGGTTGGAGCAGTTCAACAACAGCCAGGTTGGCAGAGTGACCAAAGCAATGGAGGCGGTCGTACAGACGGCCCTGAGCGCGCTCAGTGAGGAGGGCAGCAACACCTCCAGCAACGAGGAGGAGGAAGGGGAGGAGGAAGATGACTTCTTCAGCAACATCACTCGGTCCTGTGACGACAGGAGCCACAGGTCGCTGAAGTGGAAGGCTCAGAACCTGGTGAAGACCTGGCTGGAGGCCGGATCCAAGGACGCTATGACGGATCGGGCCTTTCTGGGAGAACAGGTCCTGATCGACTTGTTCACCAAATACAACACACCCGTCCCGTCCAGCGCCGCCGTCTGGCACCTGTTCTGTCAAAGCCACGACATTCTGAGGGCCGGCGTGTCGGATGTTGGCTTTGAGAGTCTGATGTTTATGAAGGGAAACCAGCATCACATGGATGACATGACCAAGGCCCAGTTAGAGTAGCTGCCCTGCAAAAACACAAAATGCTTTTACCAACTTTGGTCTATTTCTAGTCCAAGTATGTTTCTAAGCTTGAAATAAGACAAAACTAACTTATACGTAACTTTTCAGCAAGCTAATGGAGCTGTTTTTTTGTTTTTAAGTCAATAATTTCTTGGTATTGATGAAAAAGTACCGGTACCACTGGCAGATTATTTCACTTAACATTTTTCTTGTGTTATAAGTGAAACTAGAACTTTTAACTTTTGTTTTTAGTACTCTGTTTACGCCATTTCACATATGCTTTTTGATTTGATGTTTTTAAGCGAGTAAAGCTGTTTTGTTTCATTTTATTCATCTTATGCTTGTAATCTTGTTGACTTTATGTTTTGTTTTAAACGGCAAATAAAGCGAGTAAAAACAGTTAAATTTCATTTTGTGTGCATCACCTGATCTTGGCATGATGTGTCTTTTTGTGAAAGTAAAAGATACCAAAATTAAAATTAGGGTCATTATCAATATCCTGTATTAAAATTGCAGTTATAGCCAATATTTAAAATTAAATACATATGATGTATTACAGGTGCAATCCTGGGAAATCTGAATCGATTCAAAATGCTCAAATTTATTTTAGTCTGCTTTAATTTTTTGTGAAAATGTAATTTGAATAATTTTTTTACTTAAGAAAATGCCTTACAGTAGAATTAACCTAATACTGATAATTTAAGTAACAGAGTCTAATATAAAACCCTTTTTTTGTTTCACGTTGTCCTCTCTTTAAACAGAATCTGCTCACCGTTTGAATTATTTGAAACTAAACTATTTGCTTCAGATTCTAAAGGTGGTGCAAATATATCATGCATTTCTATAAAAACGAGGCAAAAAACCCCAAAACATTTGTGACATCCCATCAGAAGTGTGGACATTTTAACAACAGATGTAGTTTATCAGTAATGTTGAAATTCTTTGTAGCTACGACTTTATTTACATGCATGAATAGCAACATTTTACCTCCATGTAACATAATTGGACATTTTTCTAGCTGTGGGATGTTTGGTGAAACATTAGTTTTACAAATCTCTTAACCTTTTGAGATATTCAGGCTTTTCTTAACATTGTTCAGAAAATAATTGAAAGTTTCGAATCTTCAGTAATGAAGAGATTTGGTGGAAAACTGGAGCCACGTTCTCCTTTTGCAGTAAATGTTTATTCTGTACCCAGAATGCATTGCTGCAGTTTAAAATCTACTTATGTCCTGTGTGGTTTTTGATTGAAGCCCTGCTGTGATCAATTAGGCAAAATCGGCAACAGAGTTGGTAAAACTCAACAGGTCTAAAACTGAAACAATGAGCGAAAAGTCAGTTCCAAAGACTCAGTTCAACCATACAGATACGTATGAAAAACAAACTAATTTGTCCCCGTTGTGTGATGTTGGTTTAAATGTACGTGTTGTTTTAATTATTTCTAAGTCACATTTTAACCAGCACCTTTCTGTGTCGATTAGACCGTCCCTCGTTGTTCAGAAGACAAACATCTAAACGTCAAAGCAGTGAAACACAGGTGAGGAAATTCACACACACAAATTGCTGAACAATGTTTTTAAAAAAGTATTCACCCCCTTGGAAGTTTTGCCACTTTTAACAATCAGTCATG
This sequence comes from Poecilia mexicana, assembly GCF_051168715.1. Lineage (NCBI taxonomy): Eukaryota > Metazoa > Chordata > Actinopteri > Cyprinodontiformes > Poeciliidae > Poecilia > Poecilia mexicana. The sequence continues at coordinate 20,727,109 of NW_028263380.1, read as the reverse complement.
ATCAGTTAAATTTGACTTTTGCTACAGAAAAAATGAAAATTGAAACTGATTTCTACAAAGTAACTGAAATGTTAAACCTAAAATAATTCACTACATAAATATTTACACCATTCAAATTGGTATTTAGTAGCAGCACCGACTGTGTGGATATGTCTCAATCAGGCACATCTGGATGCTTTTTCCTCCATTCTTCCTGCTAAACTATTTAAGCGTTGTTAATCATACTCTGTGTTGCGCTGCTCATCCCCACTAGGTCTCTGCTACGCTACAGCTAGCGCATCCTGTAGTGGTTGCTAGCTAGCATAGCCATGTATGATGTCAATAAATGGTTTTTTCTGTCACAATAAGTTGTTTTTCTACTATTAGAACAATTAGCAGCGAGGACATGAGATTGATTGACGGCACTAAGACCCTCCTCTTGGCTCTGGTTGGTTGTTTTTGGTCAGACGGCAATAGTAGCTCAGGGAGGAAGAGGAGATCAATGTTTTCACAAATTATCTCATATTGTCCCAAAATGAAAAAAATATAAAAACAAAAAACATTTTTTAAATAAAAGTTTAAAGTGATTTTTTGTAATTTTATTTGCCAAAACAACCAAATTTTGTTGACCATGACTGATTTGTAAAACAATAAAATAATTTGCCTGTTGTAAATAACAGGCAAATAAGAAAACAAGTCATTTTGTTAAAATCACTCCATTTCTATAAAAAGTTTTTTTATACAACTTTGTGCAACAGTACAATAAAAACTGAATACTGCAGATTTGTACCTCTACTTTTAATAATAATAATTCATTTTATTTGCATAGCGCTTTTCTAAACACACAGAAATCAAGCTCCCGGATTTGCAGGGCAGGAAATCGATTGATTTTTACCCAGAAAGCACATGGGCAAAACCCATGAGTGAAACGGTCACTGGGACTGACTAGTATATATTCCATTGAGGGAATGTAACTTTAACATATTAATTTCTCATATGTTAACATAAAGGCTCGTTTTGAAGTATAAGCTGCTACTTACAGGCATTGCTTCCTGGAATGCGGTGTTCATAACAGACACGTGTGTTCATCTGCTCTACCACTAGCAAACTGATTAAATAACATAAAAGTCAAGCAGTTTCGTAAAAGTCCAACAGATGGCAGCAGTGCGCCTCACAGTTTACAGGACACACTTCCTGCTAAAGAGCCTCCTGGTGGTTGAAGAAAAATCCACATATAAACCGGAAAATACAATAAATGAAAAAAAAATCTGAATGCTCTCTGGTATTGTTCAGGGGGCCGGACCAAATGTGGAGGCCCGCGGGCCGTAGTTTGGGGACCCCTGATATATAAAGTGCACCGGATTATAAGGCGCACTGTCGGCTTTTGAGGAAAATGAAGGTTTTTAGATGTGCCTTATAGTCCAGAAAATACGATAATCATATTTAAAACCAGAACCTAATCATCATTATCATCATCATCATCACCTGCTCTCTGCAGGACAGCAGGATTCGAACCAGAGTCCCACCAGTGGAAAGTGATGACAGCTGCCTCAGCGACAGCGACGACAGCGATGAGGACAACAGACCAAAACCAAGTGATGAAAGCAGCAGTGACGAAGAGTCCGACGGCAGCAACGATCCAGCTGCCAGCACCAGCGCCGCTGCACCCTGCGCTCGGTTGGCCTCTGTTGAAGCGAGACGATGGCGAAGGTTGTCGTGGGAGACGGTGCAGTCAGAGGACTCTGCGAAAGACGTCCCGACGTGGCGAGGTTCTCTTCCCGCGTCTGATGAAATTGTAGAAATCAGAGAACCCATTCAGTACTTCCGGGACTTCTTCGACACGGATCTTCTGGATACTATTGTAGAACAAAGCAATCTGTATTTCATTCAGGAAAGCACACGCAATCGTTACACTGGCCTCAAGCTGGATCGAAATGAACTCGAGCAGTTTATCGGGACTTTAGTGTACATGAGTATTCTACATCTTCCAAATTCGGGAATGTACTGGTCCAATGAGTGCCGAGTAGAGTATGTGGCTGATGTGATGACCCGGGAGAGATGGAAGAAGATTAAGGAGTTCCTTCATTTCAACGACAACAGCACCATGGCCGCCAACAGTGGAGACGCACTCTTCAAAATTAGGCCGGTTTTTGATTCACTTCTCCAAAAGTTTAACAGCCTCCCTAAAGATCAGATGCTGTGTATTGCTCAGCAAATGGTCCCTTTAAAATGTGATTCTAGTCTGGTGCAGTATATCCCCAAAAGGTCACGCGAATCGGGATACAAGATCTTCATGTTGTGTGATACAAAGGGCCTGATTCACTCGTTCGATGTATTCACAGGGAAAATGGATCCTCTACCTGGAGAACCAGACATCGGGACAAGTGGAAACATTGTCCTGAAGCTTACACAAGTCATCCATGGTTCTGCCAATCATCTTTTGTATTTTGACAGTCAGTTTACATCCTTTGATTTGTTTGCAGCTCTCACAAAGAAGGGGATACCAGCCCTTGGAGCTGTGGAGAAAAATGGCCTCCGAAGCTGCAGTTTTAGCACAGATCCTGAGTTGAAGAAGAAAGGATTGGGGTCGTTTGAAGAGAAGAGGGCTGCCGTCGACGATGTGGAAATAAGAGCAGTCAAGTGGTTTTACTACGGGGGGGTGACTGTTACTAGCACCTTTGCTAGTGCCCATCCTGTGGCCAACGTCCAAAAATGGAGCAGAAAGTTGAAGCAGAAACAATCAGTGGAATACCCAAACATCATCAGCCTGTACAACAAGTTTGTGGCCGGCATCCATGCTCTTGATGTGCTGATTACATCCTATCGCACCCAGATTAGGTCCAGAAAGTACCACCACAGGTTGTTTTGTCAGTTACTTGATATGGTCATTGTGAACAGCTGGCTGTTATACAAACGTGATTGTGAATCGTTGGGTATTCCAAGACGGAGGCAGAAGGACTTTCTTGCTTTTAGGGTTTCAGTTGCACAAGCTCTTTTTATGCAAGGCAAAGACCTGTCCAAGAAGAAGAGGGGATGGCCTTACTTTGACGTCGAAAGTGAATTTGAGAAGAAGAAACGTCGAGGCCCGGCTAAGGATATTCCGACACTGAAAGTGCGTTCAGACGCTGTCGGTCACTGGCCGGTGGTGGAGAGTGGACGGCAACGCTGCAAGATGCCTCAGTGTAAGGGCCAGACTGTCTTCAAATGTTCAAAGTGCAAAGTGCATCTGTGTCTCAAGAAGAACAAGAACTGTTTTCGACATTTTCACAAGTAACTCTTTATTTTGTTGGTTTTCTTTCTGCAAACAAGGTGACACCAATCCTCTTCTGTGATTGCAGCAAAAATGATTGAACATACGCTGATGTTCAACTTCCACAATCTGTTTCAACATCAATAAAATACTATACATACCAGAGACTAGAAAATGTATTTATTTACAATCACAGGGGAAGCTAAAATGCATAATTCCTAAATTTAGATCTGTTATACTCAGCAAATATTCATTTAAAATGAATTCAGCCGAGTAGCTTTTCCTTTTCTGATTCCTTGGTAGACTGTGATGAATTCTGAATAGTGTCTCTACGTGAATCCATGAGAGCAAATTGTATTTTATAGGACATGCTGAAATGAACACAGACGTTTGCTTGTTGAAAGCAGCGTATTGAATGTTGGTGTTTACATAAAATGAGTTTATACTGATGTGATTGCCGTCTTTTTTTTTTTATTATGCTGATTCCACGTATGAACAATACAGTACTATTTTCTGCTATAACCCATTATGTGAAAAATAAAGTAATAAAATTAATCTCTCACAAAGATAAATGTATGTGTGTGTATGAGAAATACCTCACATATTAATAAAACCTTTATTAAATTTCTAAAGGAAATGGAATTATATACAAGAATATAGTTTAAGTAGGTAAAATAGAACATTTAATGCCACCTGCCATAAATCCACAAATTAGAAAATTGCTGTTTTTATAAATGTAGATATGTATATGTAATGGATCTATATTTAAGTGTATGTATATATAGAATAAATTAAATCCTCATGAACCACACTGCTTACCAGTAGGTTGCGGTAATGCTTACCTAACGGCCTTTGTCAACCGACATTTAAACTCAAGAAGAAGAACTGTGAAGCTAGCAGTGTTAGCTTTCCTTCTACTTGGACTCAATCTAGAGTTTGACCATCTGCGGGCTGAATATGTGAATGTTTACAGCAATAATGTCTTCAGTCCAGCTAAAACGAGAGTTCATCAATGAGCAGTTAGGTCCTGCTGAAGAAACATTCACAGAGTTTAAGGAAATTATCGTGAAGGAGGAAGAGATGGACGATCAGCGCAGACTGCTGGATTTCGCTCGGACACCGCAGCTCACTTCACACCGAAAAGGTAAGAAACGCAAATGAAACCACCGTCTTGCTGATGACGGAGGATGTAGATTTCGGGTTTAAAGCGTTCATTTTGGGACATATCAGCGGAAATCAGGCAATGAAGCTGAAGTTGGCGTGTTGTTGTTTCAGCAAAAACGTCTACAGCAAAACTGCAATTTGTTTTACTACCGTGAGCATCTTTAGTCTGCTGTAATTTGGAAAGTACCAAGCTTAAACTCTTGCATTTCAGAGATTCATTGGGAAGGGGAAAAAAAAACTATATGATGACAGGACCCTCTGACATTAATTACCAAAAACTATAGCTTCTTTTACTGAATATATTTATTTCATTTACTCTGAGTTAATGTCCCAGAATAATCCTTAGATCATTTTGATGGATGCAACCACAAAAAAGTTGTTTTATTAATTTGTGTCATGAAGTGTAGCCTCAACAAAATGATTTTTAAATGCATTGTATATTTATATTTAGGTCAAAAGAGTTTAACAAATTCAAACCAGATTAAAAATATGAGAAGTGTGTCAAGTTCTTTCTAAATCAGAAAGGTGTAGAGCAAACTTGAGGTAATATAATAGCAAATAATGTATCCCAAAAAAAAGAGTATTTAAAACTTATTTGATTATAAAGGGTACATTTTGAAGTGTAATAAGTTAATATTACATTAACTTATTGCTATTTGTTTTATTTCCAATTTTGTTTTATTTAGTTTTCATTTTCATGAACGATATCATTTTTATATAATATATTATGTATTTAATAATTTTTTAAACTTGCTGACCATTTCATTGATTACACATTAATTTATTTTCTCCTGTAATATTTTCTCCCCTCCTGTTTTCACCTTTGTTTATTTACAGATTTGTTTCTGTTTCCCTCATCTTTTGTTTTTCCTTCTGACTCTTTGTAGGAGGTAAAGTGACAAAGTGGTAAGGGAGTCAATTTCTCTCTTATTGACCAACATCAAGATCCAATCTCTAAGTTGGGAAAGTTCTTATTTAAACATTTTTGATGCAATATTTACCACTTTATCTGCTTTATTGAGCCATTTAGTAATTTATATTTTCGTTGCCAATAAAGTCCTCTACATGAACAAAGAAGTTCTAAAAAGGGGATAGTTTATTGCAGAAATGTATTCCAGAAAGAGATAAAGCAGAGGAGAGAGAAAGAAAAGATGGAGGCAAGGGAACAATTTAAATCTAATAGTTTAATTATCTGTGATGCCAACTCAGCAAAGACAGAAGTCATGTGTTCGATTAAACTATTTAGGAAGTTTTTCAACAAAGTTGTTACTATTGAGACAAATGTAGCTGAGTAGGATGAGAATATGAAGCCAAAAGGGAATAGAGCCACATATACTGTTATGATGACAAATAGAAAAGAAAATTAAGAGGAACAGTGATTATAAAGGATGTATTTTTTTTTAAAACATACCATAGCTTTTAGACTACAATACATTCAGACTAAATTCATGTTTTCCAAAACATTTTAGGATTTAACCCTAAAGTTAGCTACTTATCAATTAAAGTTAAGTGTTTTTTTTTTAAACCCACAATAGAAAAACTTTCTCCTGTGTTTTTGTTTCCAGACGATCTACAGGATTATGTTTGGAAAGAGGAGGTTTCTTCTGACCAGCAGCTCTGGAAACGGGAGAGTGATTCCAGTTTGGACCAGGAGGAACCAGAACCTCTGCAGATGAAAGAAGAGCAGCAAGAGACAGAACATCCTTGGACTAAAGAGGAAGTATTGGAGATCTACATAGGTGAGCATGAAGACCAACTTGAACTGAAGCAGGAGAATGAAGACACATTTATGGTGACTTCAAATGATGAAGAAAAGAGCCACATTAAACCAGAACCAGTCAGGAACCAAGTCATCTCTCAGGACTTCAGTGAATCTGAGAACCAGGATCAAGAAGGAAACCATCATAACGACTCAGAATCCAAGCAAGATAAAGCACAGAAACTAGATAAGAGCTATCTGAAAACCACAAAGAGTAACAACTGTGACAATTCAAAACCCAGAAGGGACATTTTTACTCAAAATAGTAACTTGACCCAGCAGTTGAAAAGGCAGATAGGTGAGAAGCGTTTTCCATGTACAACATGTGGAAAATGTTTTATAAAAAAAGGACACTTAATAGTTCACATGAGAATTCACACAGGTGAGAGACCTTTCAAGTGTCTGTCCTGTGGAAAAAGCTTCACTAAAAAATCAGTTCTTGATGAACATGTCAGAATTCACTCAGGTGAGAAGCCTTTCTCTTGTATGATTTGTGGCAAAAGTTTTGGCCGAAAATGTAATTTGACTTATCACATGATGCTTCACACAGATGAAAGGCCTTATACCTGCAATACCTGTGAAAAGACTTTCAAATCAAAAGTTTCATTGAATGATCACATGAGGATTCACACAGACGAGAAGCCATTTTTGTGCGTGACCTGTGGGGAAGGGTTTATTCGAAAATGCCAATTAATAGTTCACATTAGAACTCACACTGGCGAGAAGCCTTTTAAATGTCAGTCCTGTGGAAAAAGCTTCATTACAAAGTCTGATTTGAATAAGCATGTCAGAATTCACACAGGTGAGAAGCCTTTTAAATGTCTGTACTGTGGAAAAAGCTTTACTAGAAAATCAGATTTTAATAAGCACATCACAATTCACACAGGTGAGAAACCTTTTAAATGTCTGTACTGTGGTAAAAGCTTCATAAGAAAATCAGATTTTAATAGGCACGTCAGAATTCACACAGGTGCGAAGCTTCTCTCTTGTACGATTTGTGAGAAAACTTTCAATGAAAAGGCTCATTTGACCAATCACATGAGGCGTCACACAGATGAAAGACCTTTTACCTGTAATATCTGCGAAAAAACTTTCAGAGCAAGAAGCTCACTAACTGAACATATGACAGTTCACACAGGCGAGAAGCGCTTTTTGTGTGTTACCTGTGGAGAACGGTTTAATCGAAAAGGCCAGTTAGTGGTTCACATTAGAAGACACACAGGTGAGAAGCCCTTTCTGTGTGGGTTCTGTGGAAAAGCTTTCCATCATAGCCACACCTTAAGAGTTCACTTCATGGCTCACACATTAGAGACTCATTTTCAATGTACGACATGTGGAAAAAGTTACGAAGAAAAAGTCAATTTCACAATTCACATGAGGACTCACACAGAGGAGAAGTCCTCGTCTTGTACGATTTGTGGCGAACAATTTGCTCAAAAGGGGGATTTGTCTGATCACGTGAGAATTCACACAGATGAAAAACCTTTTCCCTGTGATGCGTGTGAAAAAACCTTCAGATCTAAAGACGCATTGAATAAACACCAGAGAGTTCACACGGGTGAGAAGCCGTTCTTTTGTGTGATTTGTGGCAAAGGTTTTTCTCAAAAAGTGCATTTGACTAATCACGTGAGGATTCACACAGATGAAAGGCCGTTTCCCTGTGATGTCTGCGAAAAAACTTTCAGAAGAAAAGACTTACTGAATAGACACATGAGGGTTCACACAGGCGAGAAGCCATTTTTGTGCAAGACATGTGGAAAAGCATTTTGCCACAGCAGTAGCTTAAAAACTCATTTCATAACTCACACAGATGAGAAACCTTTTCAATGTGTTGCGTGCGAAAAAAGTTAACTTAGAAAAACAGATTTGATACGTCACATGAGAACTCACTCTGACGAGTCTAAGTGAGAACACTCTAGAACAGGGGAACCCAAATTCGGCCTTCCGGGGCCGGCATCCTACATGTTTTAGTTCTCTCCCTGGTGGTAATGTCAACCTTTTCACCGTGTCGGTGTTCTTCTTAGGCCTTCTAATGAGTCATCATTTGATCCAGTTTTGCATTCGTTACATAAAATTACAAACAGAAATGTTGAACAAGTTGTCAAAGTTTCATGCATTTTTTTTTGTTATGATTCATTCCTGAAAAATTAAAATTAAATTATTTTCTCTCAAGTGAACCTCTTCTTTTACAGATGATATTCTTTATAGTGGTGCACAGCTTTACCCAAAGGCTGCTCCCTTTGGGTAAAGCCTTATGTTTGTTGTAAATACAGTAAGTTTGTACTTTACTTTTGAACAGTGCAGTGAATTGCAATGAGCATATGAATTAAAAATGTAAGACATGTATTTGATGTCTTGTGCTCATTTACCTCACTAACTGTAGATCTCATTTGTCTGTGCAAATTATATTTAGTGGTGTCAAGCAGGTACTGTTTAACCAGATTGGACTTTTTTTGCATTGGAAAACACTTTCAGAGTGAACTGTCACAATGAAAACATGACAAATCCATTTTACAATATTTTTAATAAAGAATGGTGTCTAGATTTTAGCAAGTGATGCTGTTGCACTTTGTGTTAATTGTTTTGAGAAATGCACTAGCTGTGGTGCAAACCTTAATGAGAGAAAAGCAACCAAGCTACTGAGGAAAAATTGCAGAACTGAAACGTCCTCAGTCGGCAGAACTTTTTCACGTTTGGTTACATATTTTAGAAGTAAATTATTTTTGAAGCAGGGAAAATGCAACAGGCTGAACGTGATAATTTGTCATCTTTGTGTTTTCTTGTATTCATTATTTTTTCAGATTTTTGTTCAAAACAGTTTAGCTGTTGCCCTGTGTTTTATCAACAATGACAATTCTACAGTTTGTGTAAAAAAAATTATGTAGTAAAACCTGTAAAATATTAAAACTTCAGAATGTTAAAGAACTTTGTTTACAGGCTGGTGTCTGTAGTTCACTTTTATTCTGAAGTCCAAAAACCACAGATTTTTTTTTCTTAAATGTTTAACAGCATTAAAGGTGTTTCTATTGTTTGGTTTAAAGTTTAAATTATTGTTGAGTTATAAACTGCGTTGGCTTGGTGAATATGAAATATTAAGAATATAAAATCAAATTACCTCAAATCCTTTTATCTTCCTTCACACAGAACTTTTTTATGAGCTCCAAGCACTTCACTAGAGAGTGCTTTTGCTCAAAGACATAAACCACCATCATAATATTACACAGTTATATTTTTGGCTCTTCCACAGGCGATATTTAATTATATTTTTCTGACATATTTTGCATGATAGTATCTTGGTCTTTGCGGTCGGCTTCAGACCAGCTGGTGGCGGTAACGATCTGTTTAATTGTTTGCTAACCGCCATTACATATCAAGAAGAAGAAGAAGCAGGAGAAGAGCGTTAGCTTTCCTTCTACTTGTAGTCTGATTATCTCTTTTCTGAATATGAGTGTTTGCTATAAAAATGTCTTCAGTCCAGCTTGAACAAGAGTTCATCAACGAGCAGTTAACTGCTACTGAGGAAACATTCACGGAGATTAAAGAAATAATCGTTAAAGAGGAAGAGATGGACGATCAGCACCGACTGCTGGATTTCTCCCGGACATCCCAGACTATTTTACACGGAAAAGGTATTAGATACAGGCGATGCTAACGTTTTAATGCCGACTGCGATTTTAATGTCATTTTTTAATTGCTTTATTAGCGGAGAACGAAGATAAAGTTGCCTTCCGGTTGTAGCGTCAGCTTTAAGAAACGGCTAACGGTGAATTCACCTAATTTATCAATGTCCTGAATATTTTTAATCTGTTCCTATTCGAAAGCTATAAAACCCTTTAAACCTAAACAGGATTGTTTCATATGATTGACAGAATCTTTCAGACATAGTTTTGTGATTCGTGGCAGTTCAATAAAGTATATTAATTGGTAGAGACGCTTGACTTACAGCACCATTGTAACATGCCATATGGTTGAGCAGCGTTAAAATCTGAGGTTTTAAGGAAGCCCATACTGCTTCAAGAGCTCAAACTAAAAATTTATAACATTTTTATTCATGGAAATTGTAGAATTGTCATTCTCTTTGTACAGATATAAAATTGCCTCGTACTAATGGTTTGTTGAACTGAAATGCATTGAGACTAAAATCTTCTGAGATTCAGCTAATTTTAGGACTAAATACTTCTCAAAGCATGTTTGTATGCATAGATTAAAGTGAATAGAAACCCTCTCTCCTGTGTTTTGTTTGATTTCCAGATGATCTACAGGAGTATGTTTGGAAAGAGAAGCAGCAGCTCTGCAAGCAGGAGAGTGATTCCAGTTTGGACCAGGAGGAACCAGAACCTCTGCAGATGAAAGAAGAGCAGCAGGAACCAGTACATTCATGGATTAAAGAGGAAGTGTTGGAGATCTGCATAGGTGAGCATGGAGAGCAGCTTGAACTGAAGCAGGAGTCTGAAGATACCTTTTTGTTGACTCCTTCACACAAAGAAAATGACCACATTGAACCGGAACCAATGAGAGGCCAGATAATATCTGAGGACTTTAATGAAACTGAGAACCAGGATCAAGAAGGAAACCATCAGAAAGACTCAGGATCAATGCAAGATAAAGCACCGAAACCAAATGAGAGATGTCAGAAAACCATCAAGCGTAAAAAGTGTCCAAATTCAAAACCAAAAAGACATGGCAATTTGTGTTCTTGTAAGAGATGTGGTGATTTCTTACCTCAAAATACTAACTTGGCTCAGCACTTGAATTATCACACAAGTGAGAAGCGTTTTCCATGTGCAACATGTGGAAAAAGTTATATAAACAAAGGACATTTAACTGTTCACATGAGAATTCACACAGGTGAGAGACCTTTCAAATGTCTTTCTTGTGAAAAAACCTTCACTACCAAACCTTTTCTTGAGGCGCATGTCAGAGTCCACACAGGTGAGAAGCCTTTCTCTTGCACCATTTGTGGCAAAAGTTTTACTCAAAAAGGTAATTTGACTACTCATATGAGGCTCCATACAGACGAGAGGCCCTTTTCCTGTGATACCTGTGAAAAAACTTTCAAAAGAAAAGATTCACTGAATGAACACATGAGGGTTCACACGGGTAAGAAGCCATTTGTGTGCAAGACCTGTGGAAAACACTTTAATCGACAATACCTGTTGATGGTTCACACAAGAATTCACACTGGTGATAAGCCCTTCAAATGTCTGTCCTGTGGAAAACGCTTCACCACAAAACCTGTTCTTGATGCACATGGCAGAATTCACACAGGTGAGAAGCCTTTCTCCTGTATGATTTGTGACAAAAATTTTACTGACAAAGGGCATCTGACCAATCACATAAAGTGTCACACAGATGAAAGGCCTTTTCCTTGTAATACTTGCTTAAAAACCTTCAGATCAAAACATTCACTGAAAGAACATGTAAGAATTCATACCGGTGAGAAGCCCTTTCTGTGTGTGACCTGTGGAAAAAGGTTTAATCAAAAAAATCAGTTAAAGGTTCACATAAGAAGTCATACGGGCGAGAAGCCGTTTCTGTGTGTGACCTGTGGAAAGGGATTCAATCAAAAGCACCAGTTAGTTGTTCACACAAGAAGCCATACAGGTGAGAAGCCCTTTTTGTGTGTGATCTGTGGGAACGCATTCAGCGACGGCAGTAGCTTAAAAGCTCACTTCATGACGCACACAAATGAGAAACCTTTGCAATTTGTGACGTGTGGAAAAAGTTTGATTAACAAAAGTCAGTTAACGGTTAACATGAGAAGTGGCAAGGAGGGGAGGCTTTTCAAATGTCTGTTCTGTGGAAAGAACTTCACAAGAAAATCTGTTTTCGATGAGCATGTCAGAATTCACACGGGTGAGAAGCCTTTCACTTGCATGATTTGTGGCAAGGGTTTTACTCAAAAAGGTAATTTGACTTCTCACATGGCACATCACACTGATGAAAGGCCCTTTTCCTGTAATTCGTGTGAGAAGACTTTCAAAAGAAAAGATTCGTTAAATAAACACATGAGAGTTCACACAGATGAGAAGCCACAAGAATGCACATAGGAGGCCTTTTTGCTACTGTGACCTGTGTAAAAATGTCCGTGTGTCATTTTAACTGGTAATCCAACAATTAATCTGAAAACGTGCAACAGAAAAAAATTTATATTATAAACCTTGTAAAAATGTCCAGCATCGGAATTAGAAAAATGTTTAAATCTGTTCCTCTCATTTGATTTAACATTTAAATTCTTGAGTTTCATCATTTGACTTGACAAAAAGTCATTTGAATTAACAATAAAAATTTTAGAGATGCTAAACTCCTCTAGAAGTTTGAACTTTCTACTTTTTAGTTTCTTTAAAGTGCAAATTTAGCAACTAATTTCAGTGCTGCTGCTTTTGATTCTTTGGATGTGTTCTGTACCTCTAAAATATAAATTTGTTTTCCTCATATTTTTGTTTTCTGCTGTGGCTGTTACTCCTTAAGTTGATCAAACAATAAAAAAAAGCTTTAATTTTTAATATGGTTTCCTATGAATGACAAAAGATATTTGGTGTTTTGTCACATTTTCAGACAATCTAAAAAAAGTTATCTATATTTTGTAATGGTATTAAAGTGGTCAGATTATGTTTACGGAATGTGATTGCATTCATTATTTTTGTGGTCAATGTTTGGTAAATTTAGTTGATTACTCAAGACAAAGTGAGTTTGAACATGTTGGTTGGCTATCAGAAATAAATGTGGAAAGAAATGTGAACACAGTGTGGAACGGAAAGAAAAAACATGTTTGAGTGTCTGGGTGCGGTATGCTCCTTTTTCTATTTGGATGATCAGTCACAAAATTATATTTTGTGTGTAAAATATGTGGTTTGGTTGGAGAAAAGGTGAAAAAAGTCATCCTTAATTGTTGAATTGATGCGGAACAGAAAAGGTTGATTAAAGTAATACAGGAAGGCCAAAATATACTGAATCATTTTACAAAAGTAAATGATTCAGTTAAAAAAAACACACTGTGCGAACTGCCTGGTTCTCAGTTTTCACTGAGACAGGAGGACAGCCTTTGGACAATGCACCGCATGAGACACAGAAGAGAACTTTCAGGGAAACTTTTGGCTCCACATTCAACCTGAGAGTCATCGATCACATTTCTGTTCACCTACAATTGTGAAGGTGGAGTTTTATGCTTTGAAAATAAATCAGCGCAGCTGGATCTGTGTTGATGCTATGGCATGAGACTGAAACTCTCCAGTTTGGAGCTAAACATTTATTCACTCATATCCCACAAAGAAACAGCACCACCCTTATTTTAAAAAAGACACCAATAAGTGAGTTAAGAAGATAATATTTTCATTTTCACATTGTGTATATTAAAGTGTTGATGTGGGAGTAAATTTAAGTAAATTGTCCAGGAGTTTTTGTTGCGTGGGTGATGTGGTCACCTCTAGCAGAAGGAAAAAATGAAATACCTACTTAATCCAGAAGATGGCAGCAGTAGGTGGTGTAAATATTCTTCCAGACAGTTTCACATCATTATACCAGAGTTTTAACTCAAAGCAGGGAAAGGCATAAATAACGGTATTTCAGCATACACAGGAGATGTTATTGCAATATTAGACTCAGAACCATAAAGATAAATTATTTGTTTGGATTCCAGTTCACAGTAGAACAAGGTAATTACTTGGTAGCAGATCGGAGATTTTAATATAAATTGAGCATGCTCTGTATACATGATGAGCCTAATGATCAACTATTTATTAGTTGTGCTATTACATATGTTACATACATATTATGGCAACAAATAAGCTGTGAATCAGCTTCAGCAAAATAGAGATTAAAAATCTATTAAAATAGAAAATGAGGTGACAAAGGCAAAAGAAGGACGAGCTAAAAATATATATTTTTTCATTTTCGGTAAACACGGCAATGGAAAATGTGATTGCTGTAGAGTTGGAGTAAATATTACTGTTTCAGAAATATGATAAAGCAGAAAACCGATTCGTATTCTGAATTAAAACCAAACTGGATCACCCTCATTTAAGTAGAAGTAGCTCATTAATTCAGGTAATTTTTAACTACCATAACCCGATGCATTTCCATAAATTATCTTGTGCACTAGCCAGCATTTCCCTGAAATTCCAAACTTATGTGAATTTTCTAAAAATTACATTATTTTTGAAACCCTGAGAAAAGAAAAGAAACTCAAAGGGCAAATACTTTATTCACAATTGTCATTTGAAAAGAAATAAATAAAAAAATCCCCACTTTACACAAACAACTCTGCCACCTTTTGTTATCTATTAAAATTAATGAACAAATGAATCATATAATGAACTATCTAGTCATTTTTTAAAATATTTTTTAAATATTTTTTTAAATATTTTTTTCTCATTTATTTATCTATTTTGGTTTATAGATTACTTTTCATTGTCGGTTTGTGTGTTTGTTTTTTCTCACTTGTTTGTGTTTGGAAGCAGACCGTGCTAGCTATTTCAGCTTTGATTACATTTGTTATTGATGCTGTATATATTGTACATGCAGTTAATAACGATTAAAAAAAAGAAAAGAAGCTCAAAACCGTATCTTGCTGTTATCCCTCCAGACCAGCTGGTGGCGGTAAAGACCTGATTCAATGTGTAAAGAAGAAGAAGACGTGATCCTAGCAACGTTAGCTTTCCTTCTGCTTGCAGTCATTCTGCGGATTTTGATCCATTTATGGGCTGAATATCTGTTTGCAGTCAGAATGTCTTCGATCAATCTTCAACGAGAGTTGAGCAACGAGCAGGAAACTTCTGCTGACGAAACATTGACAGAGTTTAATGGAACCGTGAAGAAGGAGGAAGAGGTAAATGGTTGGGACAGCCAAACGCCCCGGACCGCATTACACCGAACTGGTATGAAACAATGTTACACTGTATTATGTGACCAGCGTCTATATTAGAGTCTAACTGATTTTGATTTTGGGCTATGAATGTTCCCAACTGGACGGTTGTTGTGCCAGAATAAAACCCATGATCATACTGTTAAAATACTAGTAAGTAGCTGTGATAAATCTTTCTTAAAATTAAATAATATTGAAAGTTTTTCACATTGATCAATCCATCTAGGACTTTGTGATTGTTTTTGCAATCCAAATAACTTCTAATTCAGAAATATTTGCAAGACATTTAGCAATATTTGCGCTATAATTTAGATTTTTGTTGTTTTCCACCTTGATCAGACTATAATTTCATAATCAATGTTTTTGAACATTTTTGCAGAAAATGTGCGATAAACTCTCAATTATACATTAGAGTTAAAACAGTGCAGCGATCTGATGATTTTGTATGAGTTTCCTTGATTGTGTAATTGGTGATAAGTGGAGTGACTGGTTTTAATTTGGCAGCAAACAGTTAAAATATTTAATCACACACTTTTTATCTTGAAGGTTCTGTTTACGCTTTCCTCTGGTGTATTTGGCCAAATTAAGATATTGTGGGCTAGATTTGGCCCCCGGGCCTTGAGTTTGACACGTGTATTAGAGGAAACAGAGTCACCAGAGACAGTTTGGTTTTATATCCTATGACAATCTATATTTTAATAATAGTTATAATTTAGTACAAAGAGCCATTTTTGTCCTCAGTCCAGCTAAACAAACATTTTTTATAGCCTTAAATGTTGCCTGACTTGTAATTTTAATCTATTAATCCGTTGTCATTTTAAAGAATCACAGTTTTATTTATATTTTGGTATTTAAATTAAAATAAAAACAAAAAATAGCATAGAATGTACAAAAAGAGTGCATACATTTTCCCCCTTCAGATGTTATTTATAAAAAACAAATAATAATAAAAAATCTTATAGTTTTCAAGCCAGTGATAAGAAAAACAGCATCACTTGATTATATTTAGTAGTGACGGATTTAATGTTTTTGTATATTTTACACATCTGTTCCAAATTTGAAAAACAAAAGATGCTAAACTTGCTAACTTGTTTACTCTAAATTCAGCATTTGTCTGCAGATGCTTCCAAATCATGAAAATAATGGTGAACCGCTCTTTCAGAATGCAAATTAATTAGAGCATCTTTGCTTTATGCTACGCCTGCAAGGTTAAAATCATTACCTATAATAAGTAGCATGATATAATCTAATCACAATTGACACTAACTCTAGGAGGCATGTTGCATTCATAGTGTAGCCTAAGAATAATGGCGGGCACCAAATTCAAATTGGGACTAGTTGCACTGGCAGATAACCTACCAAAAGCCTTTCTCTTGTGTTTGTTTGCCTTTCTAGATGATCTGCAGAATTACATTTGGAAAGAAGAGGAGGATCCCTCTGACCAGCAGCTCTGCAAACAGGAGACAGATTCCAGTTTGGACCAGAAGGATTTAGAACCTCTGCAGATAAAAGAAGAGCATCAAGAACCAGAACATCCCTGGACTAAAGAGGAACCTTTAGAGCTCTGCATAAGTAAGCAGGAAGAGCAACTTGAACTGAAGCAGGAGAATGAAGATACATCAATAGTGAGTCCAGCTCATGAAGACAAGTACCACATTAAACCAGAACCACTTGTGGACCAAGTTGTCTCTCAGGTTTATAATCAAACTGAGCTCCAGGATTGCGAAGGAAATCCTAATAAAATCTCAGGATCACAGCAAGATGAAGGGCGGAAACAAAACAAGAGTCATCAGAAAACCATGAAGGGCAACAACTGTGTCAACAATTCAAAACGCAAAACGGACAAAAAAGCACGCACAGGAGCCGCTGTGTATTCTTGTAAAATATGTGGTGAGGCTTTTAGTGAAAGTAGTAACTTGACTCAGCACTTGAAAAGTCACAAAGGTGAGAAGCGTTTTCAGTGTACGTGTGGAAAGAGTTTTACAAAACAAGGAAATTTAACAGCGCACATGAGAATTCACACAGGTGAGAGGCCCTTTTCCTGTAACACCTGTGAAAAAACGTTCAGATTGAAACATTCATTAAATAAACACATGAGGATTCACTCGGGTGTGAGGCCGTTTAAATGTCTGTCCTGTGGAAAAAGCTTCATCACAAAACCTGCTTATGTTAAACATGTCAGAATTCACACAGGTGAGAAGCCTTTCTCTTGCACCATTTGTGGCAAGAGTTTTATTGACAAAGGTCATTTGACTAACCACTTGAGGACTCACACAGATGAAAAACCTTTCCCCTGTAACTCCTGTGAAAAAACTTTCAGATCTAAATATTCATTAATTGAACACATGACAGTTCACACAGGTGTGAAACCCTTTTCGTGTGAGACTTGTGGACAAGGATTTATTAAAAAACGTCAGTTAATAGTTCACATGGGACGTCACACAGGTGTGAACCCATATTTGTGTGTCATCTGTGGTAAAGCGTTCAGCCACAGCGGCAGTTTAAAAACTCACTTCGTAACGCACACAAATGAGGAGTCGCACTGTGTGACGTGTGGAAAACGTTTCATAAGCAAAACAGGTTTAACACGTCACATGAGAATCCACACAGGTGAGAACCTTTTCAAATGTCAGTTCTGTGGAAAAGGCTTCACTCAGAAATCTTTTCTGGATGACCACGTCAGAATTCACACAGGTGAGAAGCCTTTCACGTGTGTGATTTGCCTCAAAAGTTTTGCTCGAAAAGTTAATTTGACTGATCACATGAGAAGTCACACAGATGAAAAGGTGTTTTCCTGTCATGCTTGTGAAAAAAGCTACAGATCCAAACCGTCATTGAACAAACACATGAAAATTCACACAGGTGAGAAGCCTTTTTTGTGCCACACCTGTGGAAAAAGCTTTGTTACAAAGTCCGAATGTAATAAACACATGAAAATTCACACTGGGGAGAAGCCTTTTGTGTGCAACACTTGTGGAAAAAGCTTTGCCGCAAGCTCTGATTGCAACAAGCATATTAGAATTCACACAGGTGAGAAGCCTTACTCTTGTACCGTTTGTGGTAAGCGTTTTACTCTAAAAGCTTATTTGCCTCAACACATGATGATTCACACAAATGAAAGGCCTTTTCGCTGTAATACCTGTGAAAAAACTTTCAAAAGAAAAGATTCACTGAATAAACATGAGCGTTTACACAGGTGAGAAGCCCCTTTTGTGCAGGACCTGTCATTATGTAAATATCAAACATAGCTTTAAAGAAATTTGACTTTACAAGGTGATGTCTTGAAAATGACATCTGTCTCTTTAAGAAGCTCCTACGCCTTCCAGTAGAATATATTAACTTTATGCTGTTTACAAACCATCTTAGGAGTGTTGGACTAAAGAAGTTCATATAAGCTCAGCCTACAAGCAGTTCCACCAGATGTTTGCTAATTGCTGCTGCCACTAGTCTACAGGAGCAGAAGCACATATCGAGAAAGTAGACTTTATGGAAATAGGTGGCACTTTATGATAGCAAGTGTTTAGGTACCCCTGAAGATTAAATGATTTCTCAAACATGCATGAAAGAATCAAAACAAACACCCCCAAGTATGTTTTTGATGAGGGAATAACATTTATAACATAATATTCTCATACCCCCTGTTAAAATAAAAAACAATATTAAAACAAAAACACTCACATTGGTGACAAGTAGAAGCCACAGCAGCCATTTGTGTTTCCTAATTGACCCATATAGTTATAAACAAATATGGATTTATTGAGTAATGGCTTACTACAAGTCTTTTCAATTGTCTTCAATTGTTTTTGTGCATTTCTCTGATCAGAAGTAGATTTCTCATAACTGTTTGTTTCACAGGATTTGGTCCTTTCTGCTCATCATGCCAGTTGTTTCTTATTCCTTCCTACAGATTGCAAACCCGTTTGCTGCCATATCATCCTCTGCTTTTTTATTTTACATAATTTGCTTATGCCATGTCAAATTGTGCTGTCGGTATTAATGCTGAATTGTCGTTGTTGAACTGTCAAGCCAATATTTTTCTTCAGTTATTCCTGAAATTGTCTTCCAAATCAAACATTTTCTGTCAGGTGAACCTCAGTACTTTGCCTTTTCATGTTGCTATGAATAAATTAGAACTGCAAAGAGCATTTGCGGTAAAAATGTCAAATGTATTCAGTGCCTGGTGGCCATTTACCTAACATACTGTAGATTTAAAACGGCTTTGCAAGTATTTCTATAGTGCTGTCTTGAGTATTTTCAGGCACTATCACCAAGATTTGACTGGCGAGACCCTTTGTCTGATAAACTTGAAGCCAAATCGAACAGAAAACTAATCTTTTTCTCCAGCAAACATATTGTATTGCTTATATATATATATTAAACTCTAAACATGTTTATTTATATGGTACTATGATGACTCTAATGATGATGGTTTGTTGGAATCAGATTGTTTTTTTTGGTGGATTTTTATACCCGGCCATCTGTTGCCCTTCGCGAAGTGCATAATCCCAACCTGATGAGGAAATGTGAAAAAATGTCTACTGACTGTTTTATTAAGTGGTAATCCAACAGTTTTTATTTTATTTTACAAAAAACTTGTAAACCTTGTAAACATCAGGATGCCAAAGAGATCAGATGTCTGTAGTTCACTACTGAGCTGAAAGTCCTAAAATCACGGAAACATGTTTTGTCTAAGAGTTTAATGAGATTAAAGCGTTTTCATTTGATTAAAATGGGAAATTATTTTAGTTTTATCTTCAATTTACTTGATTAAAAACCCTTCTGTGTTAAGAAGCATAAGAAAGGCCAGTGTATTTAAATAAATTGTACTCTTCTAGAAGTTCAAACTATATTTTTAGTCATTTGACGAACACTATGTCCAGTTCCAAGCGCAAAGAGTCAAGAACACATTGAGCGAGTGTGTGTAAAATGCACAGAGCACACATTGTTCTTTTACCAAACATGTATGCACTCACACCAGTCTCACTGCCAATTAGTGCAAATGTGTGAGATTTTCAATGTTTACTAATGTCATTTTTACCTGAAACAAATCATCCACCATACACTTTCTGTAAACGTGTCTTACAAATCTATCGTAAACATTATGTAATGTTAAATATTAGGGCGTCAACAAACTGATTTTAAAGGCAGGAGTCTGTAGTTTGCTATCAAAATTAATCTTGAAATCACTGAAAAATGCTCTTGCTGTCAATAAAGTTTAAATTGTTGATTAGTTTGAACATTCTTGGATAAAAAGCCTTTTGATTTCTCAATAGAAAATTATTTAACAAGCTACTACTGTGTGTTTTCCAGACAGATAATGGATAATGCCATTTTATAGCACAGTCAAGTAACTAAATGGTACTTTCTGTTGTCATTAAAATGCTGTATTTATCGACCATGAAAGAAATACGATTTAGCAATTTATCACTTGTCTCTAAGAATTTCCTGCTCACTAACACGTCATGTTTTATTTTACCCTATATTTTTTAATGATTGAAAGTAGTTTAGAAGTTATGGTGAAGAAATATTAAAAATTAGATTAACATGCTTATTGTGAAGGTCATTCAACCACATCTGTGCTAACTCAGAAGACTGAAGACCTTTTAAATTTTATTGATAAAAATAATTGGAGTTGTTGTATTAGACTTCAGTTTTTTTGTGAGGAAGTAACCAGACAAGTGGTTGGAAACCTAAACAGAGTAAAAAAAAGAACTAGATTTGATTGATTAACTTAACTATACCTCATGAAATAATTATCAGGCAACATTTAACCCTCTATGGCATACCGTTGCCCTCGGGCAACAAACCACAAATCTGTCCCTCACGTTGCTCCTTTGTGTTATTTTTGGGGTTTGATGATTTAAAATACTTCCAGACACATTTCTGTCCAAATAAAATAGGTATTGAGGTCCATGTGACCTTTTATTTAGAAGAGCAGCAGTCCTTTTCATGAAGCGAAGGTGCATGCTACACCTTGCCTCCTACCTGTAAGTTATACATCACTTTTCTTCATGTTTAAATTTGGGTCACTCTAACTAAAAATATTTTCATATCTGTGAATATGTAAAGAAGCATTATAGATCATTTCAAGACAATTTTTTAAATTATTTATATGCAAAAACTGTGTTTTTTTGTTTGTTGCCTCAGGGCAACATTGCGCAGTTAGGGCCCTTCTGTGCAGACAATATTATTCTAATGTGATGATATTCAATTGATTACAAAAATAATTATCAGAGCCAATTTATGTACTTTATTATTGACTAACAGCAACAGGAGATGGATGCAAGGTCATTTCATGGACAAAGGGTGCATGGTTCAGAAGTTGGGGTCATTTCCAATGAAAACATGAGGGTCCACTGTACAACCATTATTTCATTGTTTGTTTATCCTCAAAACTGACTTCAGTCCCAAAGGGTGAAGAGCTGGTCATCAACGAACAAATGGCCCCATTCCAAGGCAGGTAAAGACTGAAGCAATACCTGCCAAACCCAAAAATATGGGTTTGCAGGGAACTTCATATGGCTGGTGCAGATGGTGTTCCTTACAACCTATACAGAGCGAGTTGTGCAACCACCAAATCTACCAGATATGAGAGCTGATGAAAATATTATCCTGTGCTTGGCTCAAATTCTAACAAAGAATCAGAACTACAAACTCTTATAAAAAGAACCTGCAGCCCTAACTATAGTGACTGATGTGAATCTGGTCACTACAACCCATAGATAATCAGATAAACAGGTGGTGATTCCCAGGTACGCCAATAATCAAGTGTCAAAAGTGTGATATACAATTTTTTCACATCAGCAAGAAATTCCTTCCTGATGTTTAACATATAATGGGGAAATAGACTGATTTCAACATCCTTAGTGATTCTAACTCTGCCAACCATACACATGTACAAACACACAAATGCGCGTTTTAGTAATTTGCTCAAATGTACCATTCGTTAATGAAAGTTAGTCGTTTATTTTATATTTGGTGAGTTGGAACCATGTCTGATTTATTTTTGTCAAAAAAAGTGTTTTTATGAATATAGTTTTTGTTTGATTTGTATTTCATTTCTCATAATCACTGTAGAAAACTTGCCGTTTTAGACCCCTTGTAGCTCAATGTTGCCCTGAGGCAACAAACCCAAATCCGGTTCCGGGAGGCATCAGGGTCCAATTTTATGATTGATATGTAATTAAGGGCCAATAAGCTCCCAAAAAATGCAGGAAAATATTTTTTCCCCAAAAAAACAAAAAGTCATGCCATAGAGGGTTAATTATCTTAAACCCATCTGTATTACATGACCGTATCATGACGCCGCAGTCCACTTTTCAGACCGGTTGGTGGCGGTAGTGACCTGCAATGTTGTTTCTCAACCGCCAACAGACAAACAGAAGAAAATAACTGTGATGCTAGCAGCGCTAGCTTTCCTTCTGCTAGTAGGCTGGTCCTCTGTGGGCTGAATATGTCGATGTTTGCTGTAAAAATGTCTTCAGTCCAGCTTCAAGGAGAGTCGATCAACGAGCAGGTACCTCCTGCTGAGGAAACATTCACAGAGTTTAATGAAATCATCGTGAAGGAGGAAGAGATGGATGATCAGCGCAAACTTTCCCCGGATTTCACCTCGACACCTCATTTAATCTTACACAGAACGGGTATGAAACATGATTCAGGAAGCATATTATGGTTTTAAAGCGTTCGTTTTGAGAAGATTTTCTTTTTTTAACGGAAACTAGGCAGTGAAGCTAAAGTCACTTCCGGTGGTTTATTTTTTGGAGAAACGTCTAACGGGCGAATAAATCCACCTTAGACTCTTGAAACCTGGACTAGACGGTTCTACAACAAGGGTATTCACATCAGGTCATCCGGGTTTGGTGTCTTAACTTTTAGGTTTGCCTCTACTTCAGCGAACTGGATTCAGACCCCAAGTATTTTGTGCAAAAGCAAAACTGCGGCACACCAAGAATACAGGGAGCTCTCTCCTCACATATGGATTAGTTATACACAGACTGATGTTTTAAATTGTTTATTTCTGTTAATGATGTCTTGCTTACGCTTAATTAAAACATGACATTTAAAATTAGAATATTACATCGGGCCAGGAAAGACTTTTTAATGTAGCAATATGGGTTTAATGAAAAGTTTGTCCAATACCTACTCAAGTTATGCTATTAATCTGTCAAACATCAGAACCCATAATGTAATTCATTGAATATGACTTTATATTTATAAATTCTTAATGAACAAGTCAAAAATAACAAACTGATCTTTTTTAAAATAAAGCAGGTCAACTTTTTTAATTCTGTACATAAATCATAATTGTGTTATGTCAGTACTTTCTTAACCAGATTGTGTTATTTTAAAAAATGTGCATGTCTCCCAACTTCTGCTCCAGGCTGCTATAGAAACTCCAAACTTTTCCAAGCTATTGTAATTTATTTACATTTCAAATGGTTAATGAAAAATATTTTTGTAGTGATTTGATTTTGTATGTTGAAATTAAAAACTACATTTGATAACAGGATTTTCCTTCAAAGTCTATTGGACTGAAATGTGTTTTTGATGAAAGAAATGTTTAAATTCAGTTTTACTGGATACTTTTTTAAGCATCTTTATGTTCAGGGAATGCTTAAAGTGAAGTGTTTGTTGTTTTGCATACAATAGAAAGACTTTCTCCTGTGTGTGTTTGCCTTTCCAGACCACCAACTGGGTTATGCTTGGAAAGAGGAGGATTCCTCTGACCAGCACCTCTGTAAACAAGAGACGGATCCCAGTTTGGACCAGGAGGAACCAGAACCTCTGCAGATGAAAGAAGAGGAGCCAGAGCATCCCTTTATTAAAGAGGAGGTATTGGAGATCTGCATAGGTGAGCATGAAGATCAGCTTGAACTGAAGCAGGAGAATGAAGATACATATGTGGTGACTCCGACTCATGAAGACATTAACCTCGTTGAACCAGAACCAATGAAAGATCAAATCATCTCTCAGGACTGTAATGAAACTGAGAATCAGGACCAAGAAGGAAGCCACCATAAAGACTCAGGATCAAAGGAAGACAATGGGCCAGAGCAAAATGAGAAATGTCAGGAAACCATAAAGTGTAAAAACTGTGTTGATCATTCAGAACCCAGAAGGGACAAGAAAAGTCAAGCAGAAAACTCAGCTCAACACAGGAGAAGCCGCACAGATGAGAGGCCTTTCGAATGTCTCACTTGTGATGAAAGCTTCACTACAAACTCTAATATTAATAAGCATGTCAGAAATCACACAGCTGAGAAGTGTTTTATATGTGTGACCTGTGGAAAAAGTCATAATCAGAAAATCTTATTGCAGGTTCACATGAGAACCCACACAGGTGAAAAACCTTTCAAATGTCAGCCCTGTGGAAAAAGCTTCCCTAGAAAAGAGCATTTGGCTAAACACACCAGAGTTCACTCTTGTGGCAAAGGTTTTACTCAAACAATGCATTTGACCACTCACATGAAGCTTCACACAGATGAAAGGTCTTTTCCCTGTAACACTTGTGAGAAAACTTTTAAAAGCAAAACATTATTAACTAAACACACGAGAGTCCACACACATGTGAAATCCCTTTCGTGCGTGACCTGTGGCAAAAAATGTAGTCACAAACATCAGTTAATGAGTCACATAAGAAGTCACACAGGTGAGAAGCCCTTTTTGTGTGTGACCTGTGGAAAAGCATTCAGCTACAGTTGTTGCTTAAAAACTCACTTAATAGTTCACACACGTGAGAGACATTATCCATGTCAGACTTGTGGAAAAAGTTTTATGAGAAAAAACGATTTAAGAGTTCACATGAACTCTCACACAGGTGAGACACGTGTCCAGTGTACAACATGTGGAAAATATTACATGGACAAAAATAGTTTAGCACGTCACATGAGAAATCACACAGGTGAGAGACCTTTTGTATGTCAGTCCTGTGGAAAGAGCTTTACCCGTAAAGTTATTCTTGATCAGCATGAGAGAATTCACACAGGCGAGAAGCCTTTCTCTTGTACGATTTGTGGCAAAAGTTTTAATCAAAAAGCTTCTTTGTCTCATCACATGTTGCTCCACACAGGTGAAATGCCCTTTTCCTGCAACACCTGCGGAAAATCCTTTAGATCAAAACGTTCATTGAATAAACATGAGAGTTCACACAGGGAAGAAGTCCTTTTGGTGTAGGATTTTTTTGGAGAACCATTCTGCAACAGCTTAAAAGTTCACTTTTAATGTTGAAAAGGTTAGGCAAACAAGACAGTATTGAGAGTTTTTGAAAATCAATTTCCAATAGTAAATGTGTCCCAATAAAGGACGTTGTTAGAAGTTCTTGAGTACCGTGGTTAATGAAGATTATTAACGTAGATGGAGCTGTTCTGTTAGATCTTAGTTCTGCTTTTGACCTGATTGATTGTGATTTTCTGTTAGATAAAACTAATGACTAAAAGTGTTTATTTGTATACTTGTACATTTAATTACTTCTTGCTAGTTATGCATCTCAACTTTAAAATAGCAGTTCATTTCTAAAAGAATTGTGTGCAATTCCACAGGGCTGTTGCTTAGGACCTTTATTGTTTTCCATTTTCACCAGTGACTTGCCTTTTATCTCATCACTAGCACTGTCTTATCTCACTTGCAGTAATGACATTTGGTCCAGAGAAACATCTAAACAAACTACAATTAGTCCAAAATGAGGCAGCACTTCTTGTAGAAACTATCCCAGATATAAAAATATTCTTGGCATAAACAGAACATTAGGTTGGTCATTGGTGAAAAATAAGACTGAGAAGATGTAGAAATATTTTGTTATTCTAAAATACTAAATGTTTTGTATGATGAACTTGCATTTTTCAAAACCCGATTGTGATCAATATGCTGTTTTTGGATTGAATTTTAAATATGTTAATATACAGCTTAAATTTGGTGTGTTGTGTGAACAATTTGAAACTCCTGGAATATTCAAGCTGTCTTCTGTTCATTAAACTTTGTATTCCTTTACATCTTCTGGTCAACTTGATGTGGGTCAAGTGACATTTTGTTTTTCTTAATGAAGTTTGACAGGAAAAAAAAAGAACATGTAATGTCTAGATGGGAAAAACCACAATAAAATGAGAGAATGAGCCTTGAACAAAGAAATAGTCTTATTCTAGTAATAAAAA
Organism: Poecilia mexicana; assembly: GCF_051168715.1. Classification (NCBI taxonomy): domain Eukaryota; kingdom Metazoa; phylum Chordata; class Actinopteri; order Cyprinodontiformes; family Poeciliidae; genus Poecilia; species Poecilia mexicana. Next base: position 20,700,944 of record NW_028263380.1, on the reverse strand, counting down.
CTTGTTTGACGTAAACCATAAGATAATTTGTTGGTACTTTATGATAACTTTGTTAATTAATAATATGGAGTCTCCTAAGAGATATGGGACTTTTTTTATTGTGTCTTCCTTTGCAATAAGCAAACACCTTGGTCTATACTAAAGAAAAATACATAAAACTTCAGATATCTCACAAATTATGTTAACAATAGATGGAAAAATCCTGCAAGAGAAAGTGTGATGGCCACCCTAAGAAAGATATTCAGTATTCAATTATGCTGCAGGAACTGATTAGTACATTATTGCAACAAAATTCAAAACATTTTGCAAGATAAAAATACTCCCTGTTCGCTACGGGGTTCCTTCAGAAATGCACAACAAACAAAGCTATGTGCAAAATGCAAAAAACAGGCCTACATAAGTATATATGGAAGTAAATATGTGCCATTCAAATCCTAATGGCACATATTTACTTCCATACATTCACTGTTTTAACCATTTAATTTCAAGTTATTGTTAATTTAAAAACATTGAAGTTTGATAAACTTTTGTACAACTTTCTGAATCTCGTCTGATAATTTCCAGCAGGACTTACCTGTGTCCTCATTATCATTACATTTTCCTGGAGTTATTCCAGGTGGAGTTGTTGGTTTCCTACATTGTAAACTTTAACATCCTGTATTTGAGTTTCATAAGAAAATACACCCCAGGTTGCCACATATACAACATTTTTTTGGGTAAATTTCTCTTTAAAACAAAATGACAATGTAACTCATTGTCATATTTCAAATAATATTTGAAACAAATATTATTTGTTTCAAATAATATTTTCCAATTTAACTCTGCCTGTGTAAAGGTTTAATACATATTTAAAAAAATACTTTTAATATTAATAAACTTATTTTTATACATTAATTTATATAGTTTGTACAAAGTATGGTTGATTATTATTGTCTTCAATATTTGAATCTGTTGTCTTAGTTGTATTTTTCTCTTTTCTGCTGCAGCTTCCTCTATTATAATGAAAAGATTTTACGTTTTTCAAAGAGAACTGGCACTGCATGAGAACTCTTTAGTTGTGATGATCGTATGATCCACAAAGTGGCGGTAATGTAAAAACATAAAAGTCGACAGTCATGAAACCCCCAAGAGGAAAAAGAGGAAGAACAAAGCACGTGGTCTGTTTTGTGAAATGTTCGAGTATATATATATATATATATATATATATATATATATATATATATATATATATATATATATATATATAAAAACGAGTTTATCAAAGAGCGGTTAACTGCTGCTGAAGAAACATTCAATGAGTTTAAAGAAATTATCGCCAAGTCGTCAAGTTAAAACAGGAGACTGATACCTGCATGGTGATTCCTGTTTATGAACAAACATCTCTCACTGAATCAGAACCAAACAGGAACAAAGTCATCATCCAGGAAGCTGCTGAAACTGAGAACCAAAATCAGCAAAGAAAACCTTTCTCATGTGTGACCTGTAAAAAGCGTTTTCAGTTTTTGATGCTCACATGAGAACTCATATGGGTGAAAAGCCGTTTTCATGTGTGAACTGTGAAAAAAGTTTTAGGCAAAAACAGCATTTAACTCAGCACATGATGATGCACACAGGTGCATACATGTAGAGAAAATTGTAATATTCTTAAACTAAGTTTTATACATTGATTGATCTTGCTTTTACAAAGTATGGTTGATCATTATTGTCTTCAATAATTTAGTCTGTTGTCTTAGTTGTACTTTTCTCTTTTCTACTGCAGCTTCTTTTATTTTTATGAAAAGATTTTACGTTTTTCACAGAAAAGTGGCACTGCATGAGAACTCTTTAGTTGTGATGATCATAGGAGCCAAAAGGTGGCGGTAATGCAATAAAAGGAAAACCGACAATCATAAAACCCTGAAGAAGACGAGGAAGAGGACTACACGTGGTCTGTTGCGTTGAATGTTCGAGTGGTTCCCTAAAAATGTCTTCAGTCCAGATTAAACGAGTTTATCAACGAGCGGTTAACTGCTGCTGAAGAAACTTTCACAGAGTTCAAAGAAATCATCGTAAAGTCGGAGGAAGAGATGGATGATCAGCGCAGACTGCTGGATTTCTCCCGGACTCCCCGGATTATTTTACACCGGATAGGTAGGAAACACCAGCGTTTGGATGAAGGTTAATATATGCATCTTTCTGTATGACTATCATCTTAGTAACTGTTCCTCTCCCGTATAAATGTTTTGACAGATCAGTAAATAGCTTCAGCAGAATTGTCAAACAATTATGCCATCCAGGGCCGTGCAGGGACCACTAAAGGGGCAGGTGCTCAAAAAAAGGGCACATCTCACCGCATTCTAGACAGAATATTAACAGCCTCTCAGCTTTCAGAGTTTAATAAACAATGATAATTTACAAAGTTGTGAGATATACAACCAAAGCTAAGGAAAATCTCTATATAGAGCATACAGCTACGCATATGTAAGATATTTTATTATTTGTTATAAGAAAGTATTGCCATATTCAAACCCGCAATTTAGCAAGATATGTAAATCAGAGCTAAACCACCAGACATATTTTGTCTTTACAGAATTACACTATTAAAAATGTAAACAACAAATAATTTTAGTATATTATCATGTGTCAGAAGAGGGCTTAGAAAATACCAAAAAAAAAAGAAAAGTTTGACCAAAAGGGCACTTGGGGGCAAGGAGCAAAAGGGGCAGGTGCTCAAGCCCCCCCAGCCCCTCCTTCTGCACGTGCCTGATGCCATCAACACATCAGTAATGCGTTACTCTAATCTGACCCTTGTTTCAGTAACAACTATCTATTTACAATCCAATAATCAGATTAAAGTTATGCATAGCATAATGACCGTCATTCCAGGATAAACACTCACTTTAGCATTTGCCTCACAACTAGCAAGCTAAATACTCTGGTAGTACACACAAGCTACCAGATTCTGATATATTTTATTGGTCAAAAGACATTTGATTATTGGTCAAAATGCATTGATATAAATTGACTGGTAATTGAACTGGTTCTACCTCTTTCTAAAACCAAAGTAGAAAACAGCTCATAAAATAGGACTCGGCAGTTTTAAACTCAATACAGCAATTTGACCAACAAAAATACAATCTAAACAAGTTTTGTTCTTCTTGAACATCTCTCTACATCAGTGCAACAGTTTGATCTACAAAATGAATAAAAATTATACTTTTCACGTCTAACAGACACCTTAGCTCCTCACTGTTAACTCAGTCTCACTTTCCAGCCCTGCATTCAGTGACTTACCAAAGATCCATGAAAAACACTGAAGCAAAAAGCCTAAATGTTTTTTTTCCCTGTCATTTTCAGCCGCAAACATTTAACTAAAATATCTATGGATATGTGTTGCTGTCTCTGCCTCCCTCTGACTCTCTGCAGCCTGATGTTCCTGCATGGATTCATGGATTTACAACAGACACTTTAGCAATGTACAGTGTCAGAATGTGAACTAAATATAAAAAGTATGTTTTTATCATACAGAATGAGAATTTAAACAACTTAATTTTCAGATGTATACATTATTATACATCTCAACTCTATTTACTGTGTAGCAAAAATTTTCACTAATTTATTTTTAAACCTCTCCTCAAGCACTTCTTTTATTGTCTCCTGTAATTAATATAATTTTTAATGTAATTAATTAATATAATTTTTATATCTTTACACTGAAACTCCACCTGGCTCTCCTATGTCTTCCCTGACCTGCTCCTCTCATAATAAAATAGTTTAGCTTATTTAAAAATTAAAAACAGTTAATACATATTTCAATAAACTAAATGAAGACCTCACCAGAGCTTCTTCACCTTTCTTCAACATCCTTCTAGCACTGCTGTTCTCCTAAATATCTAAATAATATATAATATAATATATAAATACATGTTAAGTGGTCGAGTATGATCAGATGTTGCTCACTTTAAATAATAAAAATTTCGCTGCTGTTTCAGTCTCATTCTAAATCATTGTGACTAGACTAGCTAACTTTTAAACAAAGTTAGCAGTAAAATTTTGGACATGTGACTATCCCAGAATTAAAACGGCTTAACCTAAAAGATTTAGTTCTATATATGAAAGTAAACTGACAACAAGATGTTATAAACGAGTGATATTCATGGCAACATTCCTGACAGACAGTTTACCTCATTCTAACGGAGTTTCTGACTCCGTCTGCTGCTGCCTTTATTCTGAGCTGTTCAGAGGGGGGAGGGGCAGGAAGCGCTCTGCTCAATGCGCTGTTGTACGCCTTCAAAATAAAAGCATGCGAGTAGAAGATTTTAAAATTCTTCAACAGCGGTGAAATTATTGGGGGGGACGAATGTGACTCTCTTCAATATTGGGGGGGACATGTCTCCCCCGCTTCCTACGCCTATGGTTCTGTTTATTTCTGTCTTAAACGATGAACGATTTCTCCCATTTACTTCAATAAATTTAACAATCGCTCTTTTCCTCTGTTATCTTTTCCAGATTTCCTGCAGTGTAACATTTATAAGCAGGAGAGGAGATCAACTCTGGACCAGGAGGAGTTAGAACCTCTGCAGGTGAAACAAGAACAAGAAGAACCAGAAGATCAGCAGATAAAAGTGGAAGAGGAAGAAGTTTACTGCAGTCAAGGTGAAGAACAGATTGAGTTAAAACATCAGACTGATACCTGCATGGTGGTTCCTGTTGATGAACAAACATCCCACACTGAATCAGAACCAAACAGGAATCAAGTCATCTTCCAGGAAGCTGCTGAAGCTGAGAACCTAAATCAGGAAAGATGCAAGACTTCCTCATGTGTCATCAGTAAAAAGCGTTTCGCTTTCAAATCTGTTTTTGATGCTGACCTGAGAACTCATACGGGTGAAAAGCCGTTTTCATGTGTGAACTGTGGAAAAAGTTTTTTTCACAAACAGCATTTAAGTCAGCACCTGATGATTCACACAGGTGAAAAGCCGTTTTCATGTGTGAACTGTGGAAAAAGTTTTTTTCACAAACAGCATTTAACTCACCACATGAGGATTCACACAGGTGAAAAGCCGTTTTCATGTGTGACCTGTGGAAAAAGTTTTAGTCACAGATGGAATTTAACTCGGCACATGATTATTCACACTGGTGAAAAGCCGTTTTCATGTGTGACCTGTGGAAAAAGTTTTAGTCAAAAAATTAATTTAACTCAGCACATGAGGATTCACACTGGTGAAAAGCCGTTTTCATGTGCGAACTGTGGAAAATGTTTTAGTCGAAAACTGACTTTAACTCACCACATGATGATTCACACTGGTGAAAAGCCGTTTTCATGTGTGACCTGTGGAAAAGGTTTTAGTCAAAAACGGGATTTAACTCGGCACATGATGATTCACACTGGTGAAAAGCCGTTTTCATGTGTGAACTGTGGAAAATGTTTTAGTCGAAAACGGGATTTAACTCGGCACATGATGATTCACACTGGTGAAAAGCCGTTTTCATGTGCGAACTGTGGAAAATGTTTTAGTGATAAACAGACGTTAAATCAGCACATGAGGATTCACACTGGTGAAAAGCCGTTTTCATGTGTGACCTGTGGAAAAGGTTTTAGTCAAAAACGGGATTTAACTCGGCACATGATGATTCACACTGGTGAAAAGCCGTTTTCATGTGTGAACTGTGGAAAATGTTTTAGTCGAAAACGGGATTTAACTCGGCACATGATGATTCACACTGGTGAAAAGCCGTTTTCATGTGCGAACTGTGGAAAATGTTTTAGTGATAAACAGACGTTAAATCAGCACATGATGATTCACACTGGTGAAAAGCCGTTTTCATGTGTGACCTGTGGAAAAGGTTTTAGTCAAAAACGGGATTTAACTCGGCACATGATGATTCACACTGGTGAAAAGCCGTTTTCATGTGTGAACTGTGGAAAATGTTTTAGTCGAAAACGGGATTTAACTCGGCACATGATGATTCACACTGGTGAAAAGCCGTTTTCATGTGCGAACTGTGGAAAATGTTTTAGTGATAAACAGACGTTAAATCAGCACATGAGGATTCACACTGGTGAAAAGCCGTTTTCATGTGTGACCTGTGGAAAAAGTTTTAGTCAAAAAATTAATTTAACTCAGCACATGACGATTCACACTGGTGAAAAGCCGTTTTCATGTGTGACCTGTGGAAAAAGTTTTAGTCAAAAAATTAATTTAACTCAGCACATGAGGATTCACACAGGTGAAAAGCCGTTTTCATGTGTGACCTGTGGAAAAAGTTTTAGTCAAAAAATTAATTTAACTCAGCACATGACGATTCACACTGGTGAAAAGCCGTTTTCATGTGTGACCTGTGGAAAAGTTTTTAGTCGAAAACGGGATTTAACTCGGCACATGATGATTCACACTGGTGAAAAGCCGTTTTCATGTGCGAACTGTGGAAAAAGTTTTTGTCACAAAGTTACCTTAATCCACCACATGAAAATTCACACAAGTGAAAAGATGTAGAAGTATTTTCCATACATGTCCTATGTTGAGGTTGACTATAGAATTTATTTTGGTTAAAACTGGAATGAAAGACTGGAGGGATTTCATGTCTATGAAGCTGAAAGTTGTTACATTTGTTAAATGTGATTATTTGGATGTTCACATTTAGATACTTAGAGATGTGCATTAATGACACATCTTCCTTCGGAGATGCTTTATTTTTTCTGGCATATTCAATATCAAAAACAATGATAAACTGCATGTTATTGTATGATAAACAGACGTTAAATCAGCACATGTTTATGTCAAACTGTATGTTGTGTGTACAACATGAAGAGCAGAGGGCTCAGCACACAGCCCTGAGGAGAGCCAGGACTGATGCTGGTAGCTGAAGAGCCAAAGGGGCCACTGACTATTTCATACATGAACAGAGTCTGACCGGACATGGACTCCCTTCCAGAACATTCTCACAAGATTGGACTTGAGGGATTGATTTGTTATATTCTGTTCAATAGAGACAGTTTGTGGGGTTTACTTTTGTTGCTTAAATCAAAAATAGAATGTACTAGAATGGTTGCGTGTACATTTGTACTTTAAAAGAAATCCAAGATTCACCACAAGCTAATTGTACAAAGGGTGTGTGATTGTTTTCAATTATTAGCTTTTTCTCTACTTTTAGCTGTAATATTTTGCTCTTTTCTACTGCAACTGACTTCTGTTATATCACTGTCTTTATCCTGAAACTATGTTCATGTGCATTTATATTGATATAAAATTTTTATTAATGTCTATGCCTTATTCTTGAGCCCAGCAGATGGTGGCTCTACACCTGTACTGGTTGTAGCCGCTGTTGTTCCTGTAACTGATGGGTTGCTGGTTCTGACTCTCCACATCCATCTCAGTTGTTGAGTCCTTGAGCAAGACACCAAACCTGCCTTGCCTGCTGTTAGTCAGAAGTCCGATGGCCGATTGTGTAGCAACTTCTGTCAGTTTGCCCCAGGGCAGCTGTGGCTACAATGTAGCTTATCACCATCAACGTGTGAATGACTGAATGTAGAGTAAAAAAACACTTTGGCATCTTCTGCACTACATAAGGCGCGATACACACATTTACCGCTTGTTTTTTGTCTGTGTGTTCTGTTTATTAAACTTGTCCTGTCTGGCAGTGGGGCACTCAGCATTGTTGAGTTCCAAGGTGAAATTCTAAAGATTTGTGGAAGTGGATCATTAGGACTTTCGCGATGACACTCCACCTAGTATTTATAAATTAAACTTTATTGGAAACTGCTTTGGGTTTATTTAATTAGATTGTAACGAGACAGAGAAGAAATTGGGATAGAAAGAATATTGTGGATAAAGATTTAAAGCGAAAGGAGGATAGAGGAATATGTTTCCATGTAAAACATCGTTGCCTGTTAGACTCAGAAACGACGCTCTTTTAAAATTATTGACAAAGTATTTATAGGAACATGAAGTAATTTAGTCCTCTGATTACATTTCTGAGTATTGCATCACTATGGGGGCCCATTAGCTGATACTGAAGTTCTTATACATTAATAGATTTTGTCTGTTATTTTGCACAGTAGCAAAGAAACTTCATTAATATGAATGGAATATTCATTTTACTGTATTGTAAATCATTACTGAGAAAAAAAATCAGTTCCATTTATGGTGGGCCCTAGCGACCATGGGGCCCTAAGCAGCTGCATAGTTCCCTTGTGTCCTGGTAACCTCTCATCACGACAGACACAAGGAATTTACCATTTGCCAATTCAACAAGTTGGCCATCAAGTGAAACTTGAATCACTTTCAGGTCTTATGTCATTTAATTAGCTCTACTTCCCTAAGGACATGAAAAGGTATGCCTCAGTTTCCTTTGAAATTTAAACATTTTATGTAATCAATGAAGTTAAAATGCATTCACAGTTTTAACCATTGAATTTCAGGTTATTGTTAATTTAAAAACATTGAAGTTTGATCAACTTTTGTAGAACTTTCTGAATCTGGTCTGATAATTTCCAGCAGGACTTACCTGTGTCCTCATTATCATTACATTTTCCTGGAGTTATTCCAGGTGGAGTTGTTGGTTTCCTACATTGTAAACTTTAACATCCTACATTTGGGTTTCATAATAAGAAAATCCACCCCAGCTTTTTGAAAAAAAAAAAAAAAAAACAACACACACACACACACACACACACACACACACACACACACACACACACACACACATTAAATTTGATAGTCACAAACTAAGTTTTATACATTGATTGATCTTGCTTGTACAAAGTATGATTGATTATTATTGTCTTCAATAATTTAGTCTGTTGTCTTAGTTGTATTTTTCTCTTTTCTACTGCAGCTTCTTTTATTTTTATGAAAAGATTTTACGTTTTTCACAGAAAAGTGGCACTGCATGAGAACTCTTTAGTTGTGATGATCATAGGAGCCACAAAGTGGCGCTAATGCAATATCAGGAAAACCGACAATCATAAAACCCTGAAGAAGAAGAGGAAGAGGACTACACGTGGTCTGTTGTGTTGAATGTTCGAGTGTTTCTCTAAAAATGTCTTCAGTCCAGATTAAACGAGTTTATCAACGAGCGGTTAACTGCTGCTGAAGAAACTTTCACAGAGTTTAAAGGAATCATCGTAAAGTCGGAGGAAGAGATGGATGATCAGCGCAGACTACTGGATTTCTCCCGGACTCCCCGGATAATTTTACACCGAATAGGTAGGAAACACCGGCGTTTGGATGAAGGTTAATATATGCATCTTTCTGTATGACTATCATCTTAGTAACTGTTCCTCTCCCGTATAAATGTTTTGTTAACAGATAAATGAACGTAGACCTCACAATTACACTGTGATAATGGTTTATTTATAGAGAGAAAATGGAGCCAATGACCTTTTTTATGTCTCTCCCTCCTTAACTACACGAAGCTGAAGTTGGTTTCGATTCCAGGTTCCGATTCGGAAATGGCTAAAGGGCGATTCCACCTAATTTTTCACTACCTTCCGCATCTTTAATCCACTCTAGTTTAAAAAGTACAACACCCAGACTCTTCAAACCTGGACAGGATTATTCTGTTCTTCAAGCTGGATATTTATAACCTCGTTTGTGATTTGTGAAACTTCAATAAATGTTGATTTTTACCACTTTTTTGCATATGGATCACACTAGAACTGCTTCAGCTTCAAAACAACTCAGACTCTTAAAACCTGGATCCTCAACTAATTGCAGAATATTTAGAACCATGTTTGAGATTTGTTAAGCTTTTTTCTTATTTGTGAAACTTCACTTCAATTAACAGACCGCCACAGAAGATCTTTCCTTCCAACAACGAGCATCTACAATAACTCTTTGAAGAATTAATGAGTTACACCAACATTTAATTTCCCATTGGAAATTAAATGAATTAGAATTAAATTTGAAAAAAAAAAACTGCATGGAATAAGGGTGAATAGTAATCTAAACTTTAGTGAATTTTCTCAAATCACATCAAGATTTCCCAAATCCCAATCTCTAAAAGAGACTTTAAGTGATTTCTTTTTTTGTGCTTGAAATAAGCAGATTTTACTTGGACAAAATAAGTTCTAGGCTTGAAGTTTGTTTTGTAAATATTGATATTCTAGCTCCTAGCATATATTTACTCAAGTAATATTTTCTTAGTATCAAGCTTTTATATCTTACTGAGATAATTAAGTAGCAAAACACTTAAAATAAGAAAAATATTCTAACATAAAAACCTCAGTGAGAAAAATTATCTTGTCAGAAAGAAAACAAGCATAAATCTCCTTAATTTAAGATATTTAATTTGACTAAGATTTCACTTTCTGCAATGTAACCATACATTCTTGAATTTTCAAGTGTTTTTTTTTTTGTTCTGTTTATTTCTGTCTTAAACGATGAACGATTTCTCCCATTTACTTCAATAAATTTAACAATCGCTCTTTTCCTCTGTTTTCTTTTCCAGATTTCCTGCAGTGTAACATTTATACCCAGGAGAGGAGATCCACTCTGGACCAGGAGGAGTTAGAACCTCTGCAGATGAAACAAGAACAAGAAGAACCAGAAGATCAGCAGATAAAAGTAGAAGAGGAAGAAGTTTACTGCAGTCAAAGTGAAGAACAGATTGAGTTAAAACAGCAGACTGATACCTGCATGGTGGTTCCTGTTGATGAACAAACATCTCTCACTGAATCAGAACCAAACAGGAACCAAGTCATCTTCCAGGAAGCTGCTGAAACTGAGAACCTAAATCAGGAAAGATGCAAGACTTCCTCATGTGTCATCAGTAAAAAGCGTTTCGCTTTCAAATCTGTTTTTGATGCTCACATGAGAATTCATACGGGTGAAAGGCCATTTTCATGTGTGACCTGTGGAAAAAGTTTTAGTCGAAAACTGACTTTAACTCAGCACATGATGATTCACACAGGTGAAAAGCCGTTTTCATGTGTGAACTGTGGAAAAAGTTTTAGTCGAAAACTGACTTTAACTCAGCACATGAGGATTCACACAGGTGAAAAGCCGTTTTCATGTGTGAACTGTGGAAAAAGTTTTAGTCGAAAACTGACTTTAACTCAGCACATGAGGATTCACACTGGTGAAAAGCCGTTTTCATGTGTGACCTGTGGAACATGTTTTAGTGATAAACGGACGTTAAATCGGCACATGAGGATTCACACTGGTGAAAAGCCGTTTTCATGTGTGACCTGTGGAAAAAGTTTTAGTCAAAGATGCAATTTAACTCAGCACATGAGGATTCACACAGGTGAAAAGCCGTTTTCATGTGTGAACTGTGGAAAAAGTTTTAGTCAAAGATGGAATTTAACTCAGCACATGAGGATTCACACAGGTGAAAAGCCGTTTTCATGTGTGAACTGTGGAAAATGTTTTAGTCGAAAACTGACTTTAACTCAGCACATGATGATTCACACTGGTGAAAAGCCGTTTTCATGTACGAACTGTGGAAAAAGTTTTTGTCACAAAGTTACCTTAATCCACCACATGATAATTCACACAGGTTAAAATCTGTAGAAGTATTTTCCATACATGTCCTATGTTGAGTTTCACTACAGAATTTATTTTGGTTAAAATTGGAATGAAACACTGGAGGGGTTTCCTGTCTCTGAAGCTGAAAGTTGTTACATTTGTTTAATGTGATCATTTGGATGTTCACATTTAGATACTTAGGATTGTGCATTAATGACACATCTTCCTTCGGAGATGCTTTATTTTTTCTGGCATATTCAATATCAAAAACGATGATAAACTGCATGTTATTGTATGAACACCCTGTTTATGTCAAACTGTATGTTGTGTGTACAACATGAAGAGCAGAGGGCTCAGCACACAGCCCTGAGGAGAGCCAGGACTGATGCTGGTAGCTGAAGAGCCAAGGGGGCCACTGACTATTTCATGCATGAACAGAGTCTGACCGGACATGGACTCCCTTCCAGAACATTCTCACAAGATTGGACTTGAGGAATTGATTTGTATTATTCTGTTCAATAGAGACAGTTTGTGGGGTTTACTTTTGTTGTTTAAATAAAAAATAGAACATACTAGAATGGTTGAGTGTACATTTGTACTTTAAAAGAAATCCATGATTCACCACAAACTAATTTTCATGCAATGATTGTACAAAGGGTGTGTGATTGTTTTCAATTATTAGCTTTTTCTCTACTTTTAGCTGTAATATTTTGTTCTTTTCTCCTGCAGCTGACTTCTGTTATATCACTGTCTTTATCCTGAAACTATGTTCATGTGCATTTATATTGATATAAAAGTTTTATTAATGTCTAAGAAAGAAATACAGTGTAAAATTTCATGTAAGAATAAAAGTTTTGAGTTTTCCTTTAGTGTATGTTATGCCTTATTCTTGAGCCCAGCAGATGGTGGCTCTACACCTGTACTGGTTGTAGCCGCTGTGGTTCCTGTAACTGATGGGTTGCTGGTTCTGACTCTCCACATCCATCTCAGTTGTTGAGTCCTTGAGCAAGACACCAAACCTGCCTTGCCTGCTGTTAGTCAGAAGTCCGATGGCCGATTGTGTAGCAACTTCTGTCAGTTTGCCCCAGGGCAGCTGTGGCTACAATGTAGCTTATCACCATCAACGTGTGAATGACTGAATGTAGAGTAAAAAAACACTTTGGCATCTTCTGCACTACATAAGGCGCGATACACACATTTACCGCTTGTTTTTTGTCTGTGTGTTCTGTTTATTAAACTTGTCCTGTCTGGCAGTGGGGCACTCAGCATTGTTGAGTTCCAAGGTGAAATTCTAAAGATTTGTGGAAGTGGATCATTAGGACTTTCGCGATGACACTCCACCTAGTATTTATAAATTAAACTTTATTGGAAACTGCTTTGGGTTTATTTAATTAGATTGTAACGAGACAGAGAAGAAATTGGGATAGAAAGAATATTGTGGATAAAGATTTAAAGCGAAAGGAGGATAGAGGAATATGTTTCCATGTAAAACATCGTTGCCTGTTAGACTCAGAAACGACGCTCTTTTAAAATTATTGACAAAGTATTTATAGGAACATGAAGTAATTTAGTCCTCTGATTACATTTCTGAGTATTGCATCACTATGGGGGCCCATTAGCTGATACTGAAGTTCTTATACATTAATAGATTTTGTCTGTTATTTTGCACAGTAGCAAAGAAACTTCATTAATATGAATGGAATATTCATTTTACTGTATTGTAAATCATTACTGAGAAAAAAAATCAGTTCCATTTATGGTGGGCCCTAGCGACCATGGGGCCCTAAGCAGCTGCATAGTTCCCTTGTGTCCTGGTAACCTCTCATCACGACAGACACAAGGAATTTACCATTTGCCAATTCAACAAGTTGGCCATCAAGTGAAACTTGAATCACTTTCAGGTCTTGTTTATGTCATTTAATTAGCTCTACTTCCCTAAGGACATGAAAAGGTATGCCTCAGTTTCCTTTGAAATTTAAACATTTTATGTAATCAATGAAGTTAAAATGCATTCACAGTTTTAACCATTGAATTTCAGGTTATTGTTAATTTAAAAACATTGAAGTTTGATCAACTTTTGTAGAACTTTCTGAATCTCGTCTGATAATTTCCAGCAGGACTTACCTGTGTCCTCATTATCATTACATTTTCCTGGAGTTATTCCAGGTGGAGTTGTTGGTTTCCTACATTGTAAACTTTAACATCCTACATTTGGGTTTCATAATAAGAAAATCCACCCCAGCTTTTTGAAAAAAAAAAAAAAAACAACACACACACACACACACACACACACCCACACACACACACACACACACACACACACACACACACACACACACACACACACACATTAAATTTGATAGTCACAAACTAACTTTTATACATTGATTGATCTTGCTTGTACAAAGTATGGTTGATTATTATTGTCTTCAATAATTTAGTCTGTTGTCTTAGTTGTATTTTTCTCTTTTCTACTGCAGCTTCTTTTATTTTTATGAAAAGATTTTACGTTTTTCACAGAAAAGTGGCACTGCATGAGAACTCTTTAGTTGTAATGATCATAGGAGCCACAAAGTGGCGCTAATGCAATATCAGGAAAACCGACAATCATAAAACCCTGAAGAAGAAGAGGAAGAGGACTACACGTGGTCTGTTGTGTTGAATGTTCGAGTGTTTCTCTAAAAATGTCTTCAGTCCAGATTAAACGAGTTTATCAACGAGCGGTTAACTGCTGCTGAAGAAACTTTCACAGAGTTTAAAGAAATCATCGTAAAGTCGGAGGAAGAGATGGACGATCAGCGCAGACTGCTGGATTTCTCCCGGACACCCCGGATAATTTTACACCGAATAGGTAGGAAACACCAGCGTTTGGATGAAGGTTAATATATGCATCTTTCTGTATGACTATCATCTTAGTAACTGTTCCTCTCCCGTATAAATGTTTTGTTAACAGATAAATGAACGTAGACTTCACAATTACACTGTGATAATGGCTTATTTATAGAGAGAAAATGGAGCCGATGACCTTTTTTTATGTCTCTCCCTCCTTAACTACACGAAGCTGAAGTTGGTTTCCGATTCCAGGTTCCGATTCGGGAAATGGCTAAAGGGCGATTCCACCTAATTTTTCACTACCTTCCGCATCTTTAATCCACTCTAGTTTAAAAAGTACAACACCCAGACTCTTCAAACCTGGACAGGATTATTCTGTTCTTCAAGCTGGATATTTATAACCTCGTTTGTGATTTGTGAAACTTCAATAAATGTTGATTTTTACCACTTTTTTGCATATGGATCACACTAGAACTGCTTCAGCTTCAAAACAACTCAGACTCTTAAAACCTGGATCCTCAACTAATTGCAGAATATTTAGAACCATGTTTGAGATTTGTTAAGCTTTTTTCTTATTTGTGAAACTTCACTTCAATTAACAGACCGCCACAGAAGATCTTTCCTTCCAACAGCCAGCATCTACAATAACTCTTTGAAGAATTAATGAGTTACACCAACATTTAATTTCCCATTGGGATTAATTAAGTGGTTTTGAATTAGAATTACATTTGGAAAAAAAAAACTGCATGGAATAAGGGTGAATAGTAATCTAAACTTTAGTGAATTTTCTCAAATCACATAAAGATTTCCCAAATCCCAATCTCTAAAAGAGACTTTAAGTGATTTCTTTTTTTGTGCTTGAAATAAGCAGATTTTACTTGGACAAAATAAGTTCTAGGCTTGAAGTTTGTTTTGTAAATATTGATATTCTAGCTCCTAGCATATATTTACTCAAGTAATATTTTCTTAGTATCAAGCTTTTATATCTTACTGAGATAATTAAGTAGCAAAACACTTAAAATAAGAAAAATATTCTAACATAAAAACCTCGGTGAGAAAAATTTTCTTGTCAGGAAGAAAACAAGCATAAATCTCCTAAATTTAAAATATTTAATTTGACTAAGATTTCACTTTTTGCAATGTAACCATACATTCTTTAATTTTCAAGTGTTTTTTTTTTTTGTTCTGTTTATTTCTGTCCTAAACGATGAACGATTTCTCCCATTTACTTCAATAAATTTAACAATCGCTCTTTTCCTCTGTTTTCTTTTCCAGATTTCCTGCAGTGGAACATTTATAACCAGGAGAGGAGATCCACTCTGGACCAGGAGGAGTTAGAACCTCTGCAGGTGAAACAAGAACAAGAAGAACCAGAAGATCAGCAGATAAAAGTAGAAGAGGAAGAAGTTTACTGCAGTCAAAGTGAAGAACAGATTGAGTTAAAACAGCAGACTGATACCTGCATGGTGGTTCCTGTTGATGAACAAACATCCCACACTGAATCAGAACCAAACAGGAACCAAGTCATCTTCCAGGAAGCTGCTGAAACTGAGAACCTAAATCAGGAAAGATGCAAGACTTCCTCATGTGTCATCAGTAAAAAGCGTTTCGCTTTCAAATCTGTTTTTGATGCTCACATGAGGATTCACACTGGTGAAAAGCCGTTTTCATGTGTGACCTGTGGAAAATGTTTTAGTCAAAAACTGACTTTAACTCGGCACATGATGATTCACACAGGTGAAAAGCCGTTTTCATGTGTGAACTGTGGAAAAAGTTTTAGTCGAAAACTGACTTTAACTCGGCACATGATGATTCACACAGGTGAAAAGCCGTTTTCATGTGTGAACTGTGGAAAAAGTTTTAGTCGAAAACTGACTTTAACTCGGCACATGAGGATTCACACAGGTGAAAAGCCGTTTTCATGTGTGAACTGTGGAAAAAGTTTTAGTCAAAGATGGAATTTAACTCAGCATATGAGGATTCACACAGGTGAAAAGCCGTTTTCATGTGTGAACTGTGGAAAAAGTTTTAGTCAAAGATGCAGTTTAACTCAGCACATGATGATTCACACTGGTGAAAAGCCGTTTTCATGTGTGACCTGTGGAAAAAGTTTTTGTCACAAAGTTACCTTAATCCACCACATGAAAATTCACACAGGTGAAAATCTGTAGAAGTATTTTCCATACATGTCCTATGTTGAGGTTCACTATAGAATTTTTTTTGGTTAAAACTGGAATGAAAGACTGGAGGGATTTCATGTTTATAAAGCTAGAAGTTGTTACATTTGTTTAATGTGATCATTTGGATGTTCACATTTAGATACTTAGGATTGTGCATTAATGACACATCTTCCTTCGGAGATGCTTTATTTTTTCTGGCATATTCAATATCAAAAACGATGATAAACTGCATGTTATTGTATGAACATCCTGTTTATGTCAAACTGTATGTTGTGTGTACAACATGAAGAGCAGAGGGCTCAGCACACAGCCCTGAGGAGAGCCAGGACTGATGCTGGTAGCTGAAGAGCCAAGGGGGCCACTGACTATTTCATGCATGAACAGAGTCTGACCGGACATGGACTCCTTTCCAGAACATTCTCACAAGATTGGACTTGAGGGATTGATTTGTATTATTCTGTTCAATAGAGACAGTTTGTGGGGTTTACTTTTGTTGTTTAAATCAAAAATACAATGTACTAGAATGGTTGAGTGTACATTTGTACTTTAAAAGAAATCCAAGATTCACCACAAACTAATTTCCATGCAATGATTGTACAAAGGGTGTGTGATTGTTTTCAATTAGCTTTTTCTCTACTTTTAGCTGTAATATTTTGCTCTTTTCTACTGCAACTGACTTCTGTTATATCACTGTCTTTATGCTGAAACTATGTTCATGTGCATTTATATTGATATAAAAGTTTTATTAATGTCTAAGAAAGAAATACAGTGTAAAATTTCATGTAAGAATAAAAGTTTTGAGTTTTCCTTTAGTTCATGTTATGCCTTATTCTTGAGCCCAGCAGATGGTGGCTCTACACCTGTACTGATTGTAGCCGCTGTGGTTCCTGTAACTGATGGGTTGCTGGTTCTGACTCTCCACATCCATCTCAGTTGTTGAGTCCTTGAGCAAGACACCAAACCTGCCTTGCCTGCTGTTAGTCAGAAGTCCGATGGGCCGATTCTGTAGCAGCTTCTGTCAGTTTGCCCCAGGGCAGCTGTGGCTACAATGTAGCTTATCACCATCAACGTGTGAATGACTGAATGTAGAGTAAAAAAACACTTTGGCATCTTCTCCACTACATAAGGCGCGATACACACAAGGTAAAACTCTAAAGACTTGTGGAAGTGGATCATTACGGCTTTCGCTATGACGCTCCACCTGGTATATATGGATGAAACTTCACATAATTCTAATTAAATAAATCCAAACTGCTTTGGATTTATTTAATTAGAATGTAACGAGACAGAGAAGAAATTGGGATAGAAAGAATGTTGTGGATAAAGATTTAAAGCGAAAGGAGGAAAGAGGAATATGTTTCCATGTAAACCATCGTTGCCTGTTAGACTCAGAAACGACGCTCTTTTAAAATTATTGACAAAGTATTTATAGGAACATGAAGTAATTTAGTCCTCTGATTACATTTCTGAGTATTGCATCACTATGGGGGCCCATTAGCTGATACTGAAGTTCTTATACATTAATAGATTTTGTCTGTTATTTTGCACAGTAGCAAAGAAACTTCATTAATATGAATGAAATATTCATTTTACTGTATTGTAAATCATTACTGAAAAAAAAAAAAAATCAGTTCCATTTATGGTGGGCCCTAGCGACCATGGGGCCCTAAGCAGCTGCACAGTTCACTTGTGTCCTGGTAACCTCTCATCACGACAGACACAAGGAATTTACCATTTGCCAATTCAACAAGTTGGCCATCAAGTGAAACTTGAATCACTTTCAGGTCTTGTTTATGTCATTTAATTAGCTCTACTTCCTTAAGGACATGAAAAGGTACGCCTCAGTTTCCTTTGAAATTTAAACATTTTATGACAATCAATGAAGTTAAAAATGCATTCACAATTTTAACCATTGAATTTCAGGTTATTGTTAATTTAAAAACATTGAAGTTTGATAAACTTTTGTAGAACTTTCTGAATCTCGTCTGATAATTTCCAGCAGGACTTACCTGTGTCCTCATTATCATTACATTTTCCTGGAGTTATTCCAGGTGGAGTTGTTGGTTTCCTACATTGTAAACTTTAACATCCTACATTTGGGTTTCATAATAAGAAAATCCACCCCAGCTTTTTGAAAAAACAACAAAAAAACAACACACACACACACACACACACACACACACACACACACACACACACACACACACACACACACACACACACGCGCGCACACACACGCGCACACACACACAAACACACACACGCACACACACACACAAACACACACACACATTAAATTTGATAGTCACAAACTAAGTTTTATACATTGATTGATCTTGCTTTTACAAAGTATGGTTGATCATTATTGTCTTCAATAATTTAGTCTGTTGTCTTAGTTGTATTTTTCTCTTTTCTACTACAGCTTCTTCTATTTTTATGAAAAGATTTTACGTTTTTCACAGAAAAGTGGCACTGCATGAGAACTCTTTAGTTGTGATGATCATAGGAGCCACAGGGTGGCGGTAATGCAATATCAGGAAAACCGACAATCATAAAACCCTGAAGAAGACGAGGAAGAGGACTACACGCGGTCTGTTGTGTTGAATGTTCGAGTGTTTCTCTAAAAATGTCTTCAGTCCAGATTAAACGAGTTTATCAACGAACGGTTAACTGCTGCTGAAGAAACTTTCACAGAGTTCAAAGAAATCATCGTAAAGTCGGAGGAAGAGATGGATGATCAGCGCAGACTGCTGGATTTCTCCCGGACTCCCCGGATTATTTTAAACCGGATAGGTAGGAAACACCAGCGTTTGGATGAAGGTTAATATATGCATCTTTCTGTATGACTATCATCTTAGTAACTGTTCCTCTCCCGTATAAATGTTTTGTTAACAGATAAATGAACGTAGACTTCACAATTACACTGTGATAATGGTTTATTTATAGAGAGAAAATGGAGCCGATGACCTTTTTTATGTCTCTCCCTCCTTAACTACACGAAACTGAAGTTGGTTTCCGATTCCAGGTTCCGATTCGGAAATGGCTAAAGGGCGATTCCACCTAATTTTTCACTACCTTCCGCATCTTTAATCCACTCTAGTTTAAAAAGTACAACACCCAGACTCTTCAAACCTGGACAGGATTATTCTGTTCTTCAAGCTGGATATTTATAACCTTGTTTGTGATTTGTGAAACTTCAATAAATGTTGATTTTACCACTTTTTTGCATATGGATCACAATAGAACTGCTTCAGCTTCAAAACAACTCAGACTCTTAAAACCCGGATTCTCAACTAATAGCAGAATATTTAGAACCATGTCTGAGATTTGTTAAACTTTTTTCTCATTTGTGAAACTTCACTTCAATTAACAGACCGCTACAGAAGATCTTTCCTTCCAACAGCCAGCATCTACAATAACTCTTTGAAGAATTAATGAGTTACACCAACAATTAATTCCCCATTGGGATTAATTAAGTGGTTTTGAATTAGAATTAAATTTGAAAAAAAAAAAAAAAAAAAACTGCATGGAATAAGTGTGAATAGTAATCTAAACTTTGGTGAATTTTCTCAAATCACATAAAGATTTCCCAAATCCCAATCTCTAAAAGAGACTTTAAGTGATTTCTTTTTTTTGTGCTTGAAATAAGCAGATTTTACTTGGACAAAATAAGTTCTAGACTTTGTTAATGCACAGTATTCAGCCACGCCCCTAACTCCTTCTAACCTACAGCGGACTGAATACTGACCAGCTCTCCATCTCACGGGTCCGAAAAGCCTCTAATTCCTGGGTATTACCGCAATTAAGAATATAGAGAACTTTTGTTTAAGCTGGGAGCGAGAAAGATTCGTCTAAGCTCTAACTACCTTCATCCAGACGTTATGACCCGCTTCAGACCATGATTCAGATATCGGAGTAGCCCCGCCGGTGTCCGAACTCATAAACCACATCTGTTCACGGCAGCTCTTTCCCTGTTATTAACGTGCACTTGTTACCGGCTTAGATAATTTTAGCGACTAGGAATAAGTCACAGGGTCATTATTTATCTGAACTAAAGAACGTACGAAGCCACCCTAATTTACTAGGACCACAAACACTGATTTTACAATAATCAAAAGAATTAAATTTAGTTGACTCAAATAACTTAACTGTCCACAGCATCAATTAGACTTTAGTATTTTTATTAGCAAGCTTTAGCAAGGGAAAAAAAGACATACAACTTATCAATGTAAAATTAGGAAATTAATACTTTTAAGAATTTCTAGAAATTACTCCTACTTCTAACCCTACACTGTGTCTTAATCTAAATAGAGGCTTTGGGGGAGGCAGTATTACTCAAACCCAGATGCAGAGACGATCTTGGCAGCAGAAAACTTTAACGTCCATGGATGGAGTCCTGTCTTTGTCTTGGCAGAATCCTTTTAGAATAGATCCAAAGTTGAACTGGTGAGAATCCTCAATGAACTCAGTTCTTTATCCATAACAGATCTTTGTCTATTCCCCGTGTCCACTGCAGCATCATTGTAATCTTTTGGGTTGAGTGTGGGGCCGCAGTCGAATCAGAATCCCGAGTTGTGGGTAAACGGATCTTGTTCCTTTCCTGTGCAGCGAGCAGTCTCATCGTCCCGGGGTATCAGCAAGCAGTCCTCCGTTGATTCTGCATCTCCGTGTGTGCTCGACTCAAACGCTGCGGAACAAAGAACCCCGATCCTCCTACCTGGTGTCTTTTTATTCTTCTCAGCAACTGCTCAATTCTTTCAATTTCACTTTTTGGTCGTGTACGTGTCAGCAGCCCACACATCTGCGTCTTGGTTGGCCTCAACCTTCAGATGAACTTCCTTGTTCTTTAGAACTGAACCTTCTGAGGTTCTCTATCTGCCTTCTGCACATGTTTCCTTCATGCATCTCAAAAATCTCACTTCCTGTTTCTTGGACAGATGATCTCATATCCATCACCATCTTGGAGACGTGATGTCTGTTCTGATGACCTAATGTCTTGGTCACCTCTGCTCTCCTTTCGGTTCCTCTTTTCCCCTGACCTTTCACCTACCATCTACCTCCAACACATCAGTGACCTTTAGTTACAGTTACACACTTCATACCATTTCAAGTTGTCAAAATCACATTTATAATCTTTTAGTTTCTCTGATTTAGCATTCATTTGTAATTTTATAATAACCATTACGTGTTAGTTACTCTTATTATAATCATGATGTGAGTTATTACAGACATTTCTGAAAAGAAACCAAGAATGATCCATTATTCCAATCATTTGATACCATGTTACAGTTACTTCTTTCACCTGTAAGTACTTCCATAAGTTTAAGAGTAAGTGTTAAATATTCTTATAATCAAACCAACATCAACCACTGGTTAAACCAATATTAATTATTGGTTTAATCATAAGTTATCATTATTAATTTAAGTATTTTACTCTGGGTTTTATCCAATTACTCAAAATGTTTAGATTTTATTCTTTAAACCTTTAATGCTCAGAATGAGCAATCTGAACTATTTTTAGTCACTGCAGGCTGGAAACTTCCTCTTTCTTCAGGAAACCTGCTCTTCCTGTTCCATGACTCTCTTTCTGTCTGATTATGTTTTTTTATGATTAAATAGAAAAAAGTAGAATTAAAGCAGGACACAATAACAACACACACAACCAGATCATTTTTTTTACCGTCTGACTCTACTGTTGGGTCTTGATGTCACCTGTGTATTCAGTTTTAAAGATAACTTTATTTATTGTTACTATTAAACTAAAATCTCCAGCATGGGGAAGTGGGATGAGCTCGAGTTTTCTCGACAACTTGAAGTTTGTTTTGTAAATATTGATATTCTATCTCCTAGCATATATTTACTCAAGTAATATTTTCTTAGTATCAAGCTTTTATATCTTACTGAGATAATTAAGAAGCAAAACACTTAAAATAAGAAAAAATATTCTAACATAAAAACCTCGGTGAGAAAAATTATCTTGTCAGAAAGAAAACAAGCATAAATCTCCTTAATTTAAGATATTTAATTTGACTAAGATTTCACCTTTTGCAATGTAACCATACACTCTTGAATTTTCAAGTGTTTTTCTTTTTTGTTCTGTTTATTTCTGTCTTAAACGATGAACGATTTCTCCCATTTACTTCAATAAATCTAACAATTGCTCTTTTCCTCTGTTTTCTTTTCCAGATTTCCTGCAGTGTAACATTTATAAGCAGGAGAGGAGATCCACTCTGGACCAGGAGGAGTTAGAACCTCTGCAGGTGAAACAAGAACAAGAAGAACCAGAAGATCAGCAGATAAAAGTGGAAGAGGAAGAAGTTTACTGCAGTCAAAGTGAAGAACAGGTTGAGTTAAAACAGCAGACTGATACCTGCATGGTGGTTCCTGTTGATGAACAAACATCCCACACTGAATCAGAACCAAACAGGAACCAAGTCATCTTCCAGGAAGCTGCTGAAGCTGAGAACCAAAATCAGGAAAGATGCAAGACTTCCTCATGTGTCATCAGTAAAAAGCGTTTCGCTTTCAAATCTGTTTTTGATGCTCACATGAGAATTCATACGGGTGAAAAGCCGTTTTCATGTGTGAATTGTGGAAAAAGTTTTTCTCACAAACAGCATTTAAATCAGCACATGATGATTCACACCGGTGAAAAGCCGTTTTCATGTGTGACCTGTGGAAAATGTTTTAGTCAAAAAGTGACTTTAACTCACCACATGAGGATACACACTGGTGAAAAGCCGTTTTCATGTGTGACCTGTGGAAAATGTTTTACTCAAACAATTCATTTAACTCGGCACATGATGATTCACACTGGTGAAAAGCCGTTTTCATGTGTGAACTGTGGAAAAAGTTTTAGTGATAAACGGACGTTAAATCAGCACAAGATGATTCACACTGGTGAAAAGCCGTTTTCATGTGTGAACTGTGGAAAAAGTTTTATTCGAAAACAGCATTTAACTCAGCACATGACGATTCACACTGGTGAAAAGCCGTTTTCATGTGTGAACTGTGGAAAAAGTTTTATTCGAAAACAGCATTTAAATCAGCACATGATGATTCACACTGGTGAAAAGCCATTTTCATGTGTGAACTGTGGAAAAAGTTTTAGTGATAAACGGACGTTAAATCAGCACAAGATGATTCACACTGGTGAAAAGCCGTTTTCATGTGTGAACTGTGGAAAAAGTTTTATTCGAAAACAGCATTTAAATCAGCACATGATGATTCACACTGGTGAAAAGCCGTTTTCATGTGTGAACTGTGGAAAAAGTTTTAGTGATAAACGGACGTTAAATCAGCACAAGATGATTCACACGGGTGAAAAGCCGTTTTCATGTGCGAACTGTGGAAAAGGTTTTTGTCACAAAGTTACCTTAATCCACCACATAAAAATTCACACAGGTGAAAATCTCTAGAAGTATTTTCCATACATGTCCTATGTTGAGGTTCACTATAGAATTTTTTTTGGTTAAAACTGGAATGAAAGACTGGAGGGATTTCATGTTTATAAAGCTGGAAGTTGTTACATTTGTTAAATGTGATTATTTGGATGTTCACATTTAGATACTTAGAGATGTGCATTAATGACACATCTTCCTTCGGAGATGCTTTATTTTTTCTGGCATATTCAATATCAAAAACGATGATAAACTGCATGTTATTGTATGAACACCCTGTTTATGTCAAACTGTATGTTGTGTGTACAACATGAAGAGCAGAGGGCTCAGCACACAGCCCTGAGGAGAGCCAGGACTGATGCTGGTAGCTGAAGAGCCAAGGGGGCCACTGACTATTTCATGCATGAACAGAGTCTGACCGGACATGGACTCCCTTCCAGAACATTCTCACAAGATTGGACTTGAGGAATTGATTTGTATTATTCTGTTCAATAGAGACAGTTTGTGGGGTTTACTTTTGTTGTTTAAATAAAAAATAGAACGTACTAGAATGGTTGAGTCTACATTTGTACTTTAAAGGAAATCCAAGATTCACCACAAACTAATTTCCATGCAATGATTGTACAAAGGGTGTGTGATTGTTTTCAATTATTAGCTTTTTCTCTACTTTTAGCTGTAATATTTTGTTTTTTTCTACTGCAGCTGACTTCTGTTATATCACTGTCACATGAAAAGGTACGTCTCAGTTTCCTTTGAAATTTAAACATTTTATGACAATCAATGAAGTTAAAAATGCATTCACATTTTTAACCATTGAATTTCAGGTTATTGTTAATTTAAAAACATTGAAGTTTGATAAACTTTTGTAGAACTTTCTGAATCTCGTCTGATAATTTCCAGCTTAATCTTGCTCTTGCAGCTTTTGCTTTTGACATATAGTGAAAAGTTTAAAAGTGACAAGGTAACCACATTGTCTAATCAGATTTTAATTTTTTTTCCCATTACCCCACATGAAAAAGGATTAAGGTCTACATTTTCCTGCCCATGTCTAACCCATGTATGGTCAGCCCATGCTTATGTCATGTGGGTTCAATGTGGTCAGCCCACATGGGCTTCCCATGTTGGGCCCATGATACTGAAACTACATGGGCCCCACATAGTGTTGCCCATTTTTGCCCCATCCCCAGTTAGCCCACATAAAAAAGGAATGGGGCCTACATATGTATGCCCAGGCCCAACCCATGTACAGTCAGCCCGTGATTATGTCATGTGGGTTCAATGCAGTCAGCCCATATGGGTCCCACATAGTGTTGCCCATTTCTGCCCAATCCCCTGTTAGCCCACATAAAAAAGGATTAGGGTCTACATTTTCCTGCCCAGGTCCAACCCATGTACGGTCAGCCCATACTTATCTCATGTGGGTTCAATGTGGTCGGCCCACATGGGTTTCCCATGTTGGGCCCATGATACTGGAACTACACGGGCCCCACATAGTGTTGCCCACTTCTGCCCCATCCCCAGTTAGCCCACATAAAAAAGGAATGGGGCCTACATACGCATGCCCAGGTCCAACCCATGTACGGTCAGCCCATACTTATCTCATGTGGGTTCAATGTGGTCAGCCCACATGGGTTTCCCATGTTGGGCCCATGATACTGAAACTACATGGGCCCCACATAGTGTTGCCCACTTCTGCCCCATCCCCAGTTAGCTCACATAAAAAAGGAATGGGGCCTACATACGCATGCCCAGGTCCAACCCATGTACGGTCAGCCCATACTTATCTCATGTGGGTTCAATGTGGTCGGCCCACATGGGTTTCCCATGTTGGGAACATGATACTGAAACTACATGGGCCCCACATAGTGTTGCCCACTTCTGCCCCATTCACAGTTAGCCCACATTAATGCTGAATGGGGCCCATATGTTTAGCCCTAATGGGCCAGGCCAAGTGGGTCCCATTTTAGGTTACCATATCGGTCCCATACAGTTAGCCCAGATAAAACCCACTCATAACCCATGTAGCCCACATCAAACCCAAGTGGGGCCCACCTATGCATGCTGGCTGGGGAAGTTGCGACTTAAAAAAGGTTTATCGTCTTACAATCTCAGTCAAAAACATAAACATATATATATATTTATTTAATTATATATATATATATATATATATATACATATATATATATAAAATGATTAATAGTGAGTTTTATATATATATATATATATATATATATAAAAATTCCCCTCTCACCCTCCGTGGGTGGTCTCTTTCATCCTCTGAGCTCGGGTCCTCTACCAGAGGCCTGGGAGCTTGAGGGTTCTGCGCAGTATCTTGGCTGTGCCTAGAACTGCACATTTCTGGACTGAGATGTCTGATGTTGTTCCTGGGATCTGTTTGAGCCACTGCTCCAGTTTGGGGGTGACTGCCCCGAGGGCCCCGATGACCACAGGCACCA
The DNA here is from genome assembly GCF_051168715.1 of Poecilia mexicana. Lineage (NCBI taxonomy): Eukaryota > Metazoa > Chordata > Actinopteri > Cyprinodontiformes > Poeciliidae > Poecilia > Poecilia mexicana. Next base: position 20,674,626 of record NW_028263380.1, on the reverse strand, counting down.
CTGTGGTCTTCACCTTCCAGGTCTTTTCCAGTTCCTCTCTGAGGCCCTGGTATTTCTCCAGTTTCTCATGCTCCTTTTTCCTGATGTTGTGGTCACTTGGTATTGCTACATCCACCACAACGGCTTTCCTCTGCTCTTTATCCACCACCACAATGTCCGGTTGGTTCGCCATTACCATCTTGTCTGTCTGGATCTGGAAGTCCCACAGGATCTTAGCTCGGTCATTCTCCACCACCTTTGGGGGTGTTCCCCACTTCGATCTCTGGGCTTCCAGTCCATATTCTGCGCAGATGTTCCTGTACACTATGCCCGCCACTTGGTTATGTCGTTCCATGTACGCTTTCCCTGCCAGCATCTTGCACCCTGCTGTTATGTGCTGGACTGTCTCAGAGGTCTCCTTGCACAACCTACACCTTGGGTCTTGTCTGGTGTGGTAGATCTGAGCCTCTATTGCTCTGGTGTTTAGGGCCTGTTCCTGGGCGGCCAGGATGAGGGCCTCCGTGCTGTCCTTGAGTCCAGCTTTCTCCAGCCATTGGTAGGATTTCCTGATATCAGCCACTTCAGTTATTTGTCGGTGGTACATCCCATGTAGGGGCTTGTCTTCCCATGATGGTTCCTCCAGCACCTTATCGTTTGTTCCCATTGCCTGAGACATTCGTTGAGCACATCGTCCGTTGAGGCTTTGTCCTTGATGTATTTATGGATCTTGGATGTTTCATCCTGGACAGTGGCTCTCACACTCACTAGTCCTCTGCCTCCTTCCTTACGGCTCGTGTACAGTCTCAGGGTGCTGGATTTGGGGTGGAACCCTCCATGCATGGTTAGTAGCTTCCGAGTCTTTATATCCGTGGCCTTCATCTCTTCCATTGGCCAGCTAATTATTCCGGCAGGGTATCTGATTACTGGCAAGGCATAGCTGTTTATTGCACGGATCTTGTTCTTGCCATTGAGCTGGCTTCTCAGGACTTGCCTTATTCGTTGGAGGTATTTGGCTGTGGCTCCTGTCCTTGTGACCTCATCGAGGTTGCCATTTGCTTGCTGTATTCCCAGGTACTTGTAGCTGTGCTCTATGTCTGCTATTGTTCCTTCTGGGAGTGAGACCCCTTCTGTGTGGACGACCTTCCCTCTCTTTGTAACCATCCGGCCACACTTCTCTAGTCCGAATGACATTCCAATGTCAGTGCTGTAGATCCTGGTGGTGTGGATCAGTGAGTCGATGTCTCGCTCGCTCTTGGCGTACAGCTTGATGTCATCCATGTAGAGGAGGTGACTGATTGTGGCCCCATTCTTAAGTTGGTATCCGTAGCCAGTCTTGTTGATGATTTGGCTGAGGGGGTTCAGGCCTATGCAGAACAGCAATGGGGACAGAGCATCTCCTTGGTATATGCCACATTTGATGGACACTTGTGCAAGCGGTTTGCAGTTGGCTTCAAGGGTGGTTTTCCACAGCCCCATCGAGTTTGCAATGAAGGCTCTTAGAGTCCTATTGATGTTGTACATCTCTAAGCATTCAATGATCCAGGTGTGTGGCATTGATAAAGCAATATATATATATATAAAAAAAATTCCCTTCTCACCCTCCGCGGGTGGTCTCTTTCATCCTCTGAGCTCGGGTCCTCTACCAGAGGCCTGGGAACTTGAGGGTTCTGCGCAGTATCTTGGCTGTGCCTAGAACTGCACATTTCTGGACTGAGATGTCTGATGTTGTTCCTGGGATCTGTTTGAGCCACTGCTCCAGTTTGGGGGTGACTGCCCCGAGGGCCCCTATGACCACAGGCACCACTGTGGTCTTCACCTTCCAGGCTTTCTCCAGTTCCTCTCTGAGGCCCTGGTATTTCTCCAGTTTCTCATGCTCCTTTTTCCTGATGTTGTGGTCACTTGGTATTGCTACATCCACCACAACGGCTTTCCTCTGTTCTTTATCCACCACCACAATGTCCGGTTGGTTCGCCATTACCATCTTGTCTGTTTGGATCTGGAAGTCCCACAGGATCTTAGCTCGGTCATTCTCCACCACCTTTGGGGGTGTTCCCCACTTTGACCTCGGGGCTTCCAGTCCATATTCGGCACAGATGTTCCTGTACACTATGCCCGCCACTTGGTTATGTCGTTCCATGTATGCTTTCCCTGCCAGCATCTTGCACCCTGCTGTTATGTGCTGGACTGTCTCAGAGGCCTCCTTGCACAACCTACACCTTGGGTCTTGTCTGGTGTGGTAGATCTGAGCCTCTATTGCTCTGGTGTTTAGTGCCTGTTCCTGGGCGGCCAGGATGAGGGCCTCTGTGCTGTCCTTGAGTCCAGCTTTCTCCAGCCATTGGTAGGATTTCCTGATATCAGCCACTTCAGTTCATATATATATATATATATATATATATATATATATATATATATATATATATATATATATATATATATATATATATATATATATATATATATATATATATATATATATATATATATATAAAACTCACTATTAATCATTATTTATTTGTGTCATTATTAATCTTTATTTATTTGTGTTTGTATAGTTATATAAATATATATTGATATTACTAAATAATTTATTAAATACATTATGAACGGCTGTGTGCTTTGCAATATGCTCTTCATACATCGATATCAGAATATTCCATTCCTGTTCTATTGTTATAGCCACTAAGCATATTTAACTATGATGAACTATGTATTAAAAACATACTTAAAAATACAATTGTTTATAAATGTAGCTTTGATAGATGTTTGAATATGGTTTACAGTAACAAAAAAGTGTGTTATGATAGATTAAATGCGCTGATACGTCATTGTGCTGCTAAACACATAACGCTGAGTAGAGTGGTGTACCGCTCCAAGATGGCCGCCCTAAATCTTGTCAGCGACAATAGGCGAGAGCGGTCCATGAGGCGTCTATCCTTATATTATGTCTATGGTTGGCAGAACACTGAGAACGGTGACGCTATTGCGCCCTCTACTGCGCATGCGGGAGACTTTCAGGTCGTTTGCCATTCACACTGCAGAACCCATACAGGTTGCAATTACTGGCAGTGTGAACGGCCCGACAAAAAAATCGGAATTGCCAAAAAATCGGAATTGGGCCACTTCAGGCTGCAGTGTGAACCTACCCAAAGAGATGCTTTTGTGAGTAAAAATCATATCTAATTTGTTAAATCTCCGACTATTAAATTGTATCAGTACACTATTTTTTTGCCATCTTGGAAATATGGCAACGTTCGTAGAGCAAGCTCTGTCTGTAGCAAGAAATAAAATAATAAAAACATAAAATAAAATCAGATTTCAAAAGTAAAATATTGAAATAATTTTTGTTTCGCTCTGTTGAACATGTGCAATTACATTGAATTTTCTGTATTCAACAAGTTATAACAAAACACTCTTGAACAGCCAAATATTTCCAACAATGACTAGGAAAGCAAAAATACCTTTACTGTACATCTAATATGTATTTTTTGTTGTACTTTCTAGCAGCACAAATGCCTAAATATTGAACAATGCCTGTTTAACTTGAAGAGACTTTAACAAACAAGAAATTCAATACTGGGAGCTTGATCATTAAAGCTTTTGTTCAAAATGCAATTGGTATTGCACTTTGTTCTTGTAAAACTGGAATGGAACAATGAAATAAGTACAATTTTGAAAAATCATTGGACCACCCTTTCTCCCGTGTTTGCCTTTCTAGACCACCGATTGGATTATTGCTTGGAAAGAGGATAATTTCTCTAATCAAAAGACAGGTCCCAGTTTGGACCAGAAGGAGCCAGAACCTCTGCAGATAAAATCCCTGGACTAACCCATGTGGGCCACCACCATATAGGGCCCATGTAGGGCCCTTGTGGGCTGTGCCCCTACATGGGCAAACTCATGTGGGGCCATCGTGGAACCTGCGGACAAATCCATATGGGACCCATATGGCCTGCCCTCCTTTTCCCCACATAGATTTTGTTTTCAAATGCAGGTGTTGGAAATGGAAGAAATGTGAACATTTACATTAGCAAAAATATATTTTATAGTTACGTTTTCACTTTGTTCCACATGTCTGACATGATATGTAAGCTAGACAGCATTTTGTTTATTTACATACAAATAAATTGTACTGAACACATTCAAAGTCTTTTATTGAACTACATCAGGTTAAAATGATAATAAAAGGTTATTTTGAGTACTTACAGTCCTACAATATTGTAATAGTTTAAAAACATCCAGTATTGAAAACACAGTAACCCAAATGCTTATGGTAGTTGTTTCTGGTAGTTGTTGAAAGTATTGTTCAAATCCATCAGAGAAGAAAGTAACCCTTTTAAACCGTTATTTTCTAATCCCAAACAGTTTGACAAGCTATATTAATAATATCATAAACCACATCCACATACACACCACTTCAGTTTTGCTTTAACAGGGTATTATGGACTTTCATTAATTTTGTCTGGCCTTATTTTAAAATTATTTATATGAAAAATTTTCTTTTTCCTTTATTTAATTGTATTGTAGAATGAAATAGGTAAATGATCACTTATATTGTCTGGTAGGACTCCACCGTAAAAAGCATTTCCTGTTTCATTTGTAAACATATTATCAGAGTAACAACACTAGTGTTAGAAATGATGTTGAAAACTTACACTCGCAGAAATATAAATGCGATTTAACCCTTGGAATCGTGTTAAAATTATAAATAATCCACATTGCGGACGTGACATAACGTTTTCTTATGACGTCACTTGTACGCGACAGAGAGACAGCCACCTAGCTACGCAGTTGTTTGCTTTATCGGATTTGTTGGAATTTTCCACTACGGAGTTTGTTTACAATATAGTTTAGAGTACCGTGTAGACTGGCGGATAATATATCAAAACAAAACCATAACGGAGGATTTCGAGATATACTTGCGATCTCTCCGGGGCTACGTGTCGCAGTTCATCCGTTTTTTTGTTTTGGACTTTGAGGAGCGGATGGGGTTAACTAGCTGTTAGCATCGTTCGGTTAGATAAGCTACTGGAGCCCGGAGCGGGGTTAGCCTTTAGTAGTTGAGATGGAGTTTCTTGGAGGACCAGGTGCTGTGGTGGTGAGCGGTGGTAACGTCCCGGCCTTTCTTACTAAACTGTGGACCCTTGTGGAAGACCCGGAGACAGACCCTCTTATCTGCTGGAGCCCGGTACTCACTTCACCAAACCTAGCTTAGCTTAGCCTAGCCTAGCCTGGTAAAGCTAACTCCCCACGGGTTCATTAGAGTTCTCAAACAACAGATCTTAAACATTATTTACGGAACAGAACACACCATTTGTTTATTTTGTTTTATTAAGTGATGCTAATCATGCTAACATTACATCTTGAGGCAAATTAATCAAGCAGGTTATCTCGTTAGCTTTTAGGTAATTGGGTCCAAGTCTGGTAAAGTATTAAGTTGATTAGCGATACATTTTTGGGTTTACTGGTTTTAAAAGGATTGTTTATATATATATATATATATATATATATATATATATATATATATATATATATATATATATATATATATAAATCGCACATCCTTAGGTGTAGGTGTACTTGTTTTATAAGTGATCGAATGTATTAAAACAATTCCGAAAAATTTTTAGTTTTCTGTATTTTAGGTTGTACTTAACCAATACTTTTATTCTGAAATGGCATTAATGAGATTCAAAAGACACATATGTAGCTAAAAAAAATAATGTGGCAGTAATTTATGATGAGCAATTTACATTAACACTTGTAAAAATATGTGACCCAAATTCACACTTAATTTTCCGCAAAGTTATACCTTTACAAAGAATAAGATGTGTGACATGTTGTTATTGTCTCATGGTGTTGTATCTACCTTTCAGCTTTTGCTCCTTGTAGTTTACTATCTACTGTTGCTCAAGAGGAATGGTTGGTACCTATTTTAGTGTTCATGAGGACACAAACAGAAATAACTTCCATTAGTGGGAAAGTTCAAGTTTACTAACAGCAAAATGACAACGCGAAGCATGCAGCTTCACAAAAATATGAAAACAGAACTAAGAATAACATACTGTACAGGGAAGGGAAATTTACAAAATGACAAAATACTGTACAATGAATTAACTGTTCAGACTCAAAAAAAGCATATTTGCTTAAAGTACAACACACTCGGAGCATTAAAGAAGCCAAAATTGTATAAACAAAATCCTCCTCATTATATCTGTTCTACCCAGAATTAAAACGACAGTTTTAGCTTCATCTGGTTCAAATTAATAAAAAAAAGAAAATCTTCTACTATGCACCTTTTACTGTCCAATTATTAATCCCCAAAATAACAAACTAATTAGTAAAAAGTATTTCTTTAGCTGCAGATTCAACCTTTGCTACAAACATTAAATAGAGGTACGTTGCATTTTAGGAAATATCTTTTTAATTTTCTCATTCAAGATTATTTGCATCTTTTGATGTAATTCTAATATTAGTTTGAAAAAGAGGCTCCTGATAAACTGCAGAGAGTTTTATCGGTTTAATCATCGGAATACTTGATAGAATAATCAATTACTGAAATAATTGTTAGTTGCAGCTGTTGTTTTTTATTTCTTTTCCTTCCTTTTTGGCCATATCCTTCTTTTCTTGTTTGAGTTCTTCTTTCCTTTTCTGTGTCCTTCCTCCTTTTCTTCTCTTATGTCCAGCCTTCACTACTTCTGTCCTTCTTTGTGTTTTTATTTCCGTCCATCTGTTCTTTCTACCTTCTGTATGACCTTTCTTTCATCCAGATTCTTTTTCCTGGGATCACATGCAAACTCTCCTTTCTGATTGTATATTTTCCATCAATGTGAATCAAACATTCCTGGAGGAGAGCAGGATAGTTGGCTTGTGGAGATGTATGTTTTTGTTAGGGTTGTATTTAAATATGTTAAAGTTGTGCATTGTTCCTGCATGTTCTGCAGATTGATCGATTTAGGGCTTTCTAATTTCAGTGGAATATGTTGCTTTAGGAATAATGTCGTTTTCTCTTATCAAAGTCTTTGCTTAACTTTACTAGCTAAAATCAAGCAACTAAAGTGGCACAATTTGATTTAAATATATTTTTAAGTAGTTTCAAATTTTCACCAAAAAACTCATAAATTGAGTTTAGTCAGAAACTTTCTGGAAAAAAAGTCAAACTTTTGACATTTGGAATTTCCTGAGTTTCAAAAGTTGAAAATTGTCGACATTTGAAATTAAGAAATATCAATTTTTTTAATAGAAAATGTCAGAGATTATTCTCCAAATTTCGGAGGTGAATGGCCCTTGTACGCCGTCGTAGATCTCACATGTTTGATGGTTTAAAAAGGAAGCATCTAATTTTCTGTTTCTTTTGGATTCGGTTGAACACATTTATTTTCAATAATAACAGGATTTGTGTAAGTTTCTTTCAAAACATTTGCTTTATTTAGCTAAATGTGATCAAATAGATAAAAGCTGATTTTGTTGCAGTAAATCTCTGAATAGATCTGGTTCTACCTTCTGTTAAAACTCTGTTATAAAAAGACAAACGTTTTGTGCTGTACTTTTCATTTTCCATTGTAAAATGACAAATTAAAAATCTCTATCTGCATCAACAGGGCAAATTTGTATCATCAGTCCCCCGGGGCGCATTTTGGACACCCAGGTCTTAAGATACTCTGTGCAGTTTTTAGTTACTTTATGCTTACATAAAACACATATTTTCACAGAAGTTATTTGTGCTTGTTATAAAGAGGAGTTATACCATACCATACCAACTTTATTTATAAAGCACTTTAAAACAACCACAGCTGATACAAAGTGCTGTACATTAAAACACAGCATAACAATAAAAAAAATAAAAACTCTTACACTTTAAAAACAAACATACAATTTAAAACTAGATCCCGCTGGAGTTGAAAGCCAAGTAAAATAGATGGGTTTTAAGACGAGCTTTGAAATGGATAAGTTTTTGTTCTGTTCTTTCGGTGTTGCTCCTAGTAACAATGATTTAATCTGCCTGTCTGTATTTTTTCCCTTTTTTCTTCAGAGTGGAACCAGCTTCCATGTTTTCGATCAGTGTCGGTTCTCTAAGGAGGTTCTACCAAAGTTCTTCAAACACAACAACATGGCCAGCTTCATTCGACAGCTCAACATGTGTAAGCATCAGATCCTCTAAGAAAGAATCCCGTCTAACAGGTTCTTTTATCGCGATGCTGTCAGATTCTCTGGAGAAATGGTTGAAATGCAGAAAGTCTCTGTTGCTCTGCAGATGGTTTCCGTAAGGTGGTGCACATCGAGCAGGGTGGCTTGGTGAAACCAGAGAAAGATGACACAGAGTTCCAACATCCATTTTTTGTCAAAGGGCAAGAGCACCTGCTGGAGCACATCAAACGAAAAGTCACCAATGTAAGCAGCTGCAGATACACCTGGACACGCCACTTTAGAGATCATTAACTTCCTGGCTTCTCAGGGCTCTCGGTGGCAAAATTTTAAAGTTCACGACTCTGTAAAACTTTGATTTTGCATAGACCAGGTCTTATAATTATAACATCTCTGATGAATAGATCAAAGTTTGTTTGGATAAATACTAAAGCCTGGAGGACAAAGGTGTGTGATAACACAGTGCCAAAGTGGAAAGACATCAGCACTGACCAAAGAGAAACAAGGATTTAAATGAGAAACATTATGCACTGCAAAAACACACATTTTGTTGTCAAATTTTTGTTTAGTTCAAATGTCTTAGTAAACTTGGAGTAAGACAAAATTAATATACAAAAGTTCTAGTTCAGCTGGCAGATTTCTCTTGTAACATGAGGAAAGTGTCTTGCTGTAACTTAATCTGCCAATGTAACAAGAATTTTTCATCAATATTGAGGAATGATTTACATAAAACAAACTTCTTTTTCTTGCAGAAAGTTACTTTCAAGTTAATTTAGTCTCATTTTAAGTGTACCAAGATATTGGGACTCGAAACTAGAGAAAAATTACTGAGCAAGTTTTCGTTTTTGCAGTGTCAGGATTAAAAGCATTAATAAAACTCGTTGAGTTTAGACGTCCAAGTAAGTTTCCCAGTGATTCCAGAGAAACCACAAAGAATCTGTTGTTAGATTTTAGTCTCTGCAGACTTTAGTCATGATGTTGAATCTTGTTGTTCCTGACAGATTGATGGGAAAATACTTTCAAAACAAGCAACCAGTTTGAAGTTCACTGCAACAATTCAGAATATTTCCAGTCTGGAATTAATAATGTCCACCAGTCTATTTTTTTAAGGCTGATTATAATGAAGGACATGTTTGGTTTTATTGAACAATAGTAAATATAAACAAACGCAATATATTAGCTCAAAACTACTTATCCAGTTTGTAGTAAGGTTTAGCTGTATCCATTATTTTTCCTTTAAATCGCACGTTATTATTTAACTAAATATATTACATTTCAAAAGAACTAATTATAATTTAGAGTCTCTGCTGTGAAAATGCCCTTTTGTTTTTGTTTATATGTCGGCCTGTCATATTAACAAAATTGGCTGAATGTTAATAATTGTGATAAAAGATAATGTTGTTCTGAGATCATTTTGGCATTACAGTGCAAGTTTAAGTTAGTATAAAAGACTTCACACTGGAACTAGAAGATGTTTTAAATATCTAAAATAAAACGCAACAATCAAAAACAAATGAAGCTGAAGTAAAAAACACACACAACCGAAACAGAAAGAAAATGGATTGTGAAATCTCTATAAATAATGTTGCTCTTCAGAAGATATTAATCATCAGAATGGAAATTATTGCGCTTATTTTAATTTGTAACGTGATTAATTGCAACATGCTTACATGTCATCCATGTATTTAGCATTCAGAAAATACCTAAAATTGATCAAAGTTTATTTTGCGCTATTACCCTCCTCTCTTTTCTGTTTACCTTGAAAACGCTTGAATTTCACTGTGTTTACAAACTATCCACAAATGCATAGTAATACGGTGACACAACCACTTCCCCTTCCACTTTCTCCCGTCTCCACGGTAACAGAAAATCCCGCTAAATTGTTGCAGGTGTCATCAGTCCGTCAAGAAGAAATGAAGATCTCGACAGATGAAGTCAACAAAATCCTGAGCGACGTTCAGCTGATGAAGGGAAAACAGGAAACCATCGACTCCAGGATCATCGCCATGAAACAGTAAGAATCGCAATCTGTTCACACGTTTATGCTGAAAAAACAAAGTAAAGTAAAACCCTCGTCCCACACAAGCTGGTAAGCAAAAACTGATCCGATCCTGTGATTTAAAAGCTCCAAGTCTTACAAATTAGGTTGTTAATCTGTTTTTTCTTCTTGTCAAAATTGATTTTAAAAAGTTTTTTTTTTCCTGTCAACAGCTCACCTTCCTTTTATTAAGCCCAATGTTTTTCTGTTTCAGTGAGAATGAGGCTTTATGGAGGGAGGTGGCCAGTCTGAGACAGAAACATGCGCAGCAGCAGAAAGTTGTCAACAAGGTAATAAAATATAACATTAGTTTAATAAATACTTAAGGGGGAAAATGAAGAGCAGCAGGTCTAATTTATAAATATTGTAATGTTGGCACTGAGCCACATTATCACAGTTTAATAAAGATGCTGAGTGAACTAATGATGAACTCTCTTTGGTTTCAGCTGATCCATTTTCTGGTGTCTCTTGTCCAGACCAACAGAATCATGGGAGTCAAGAGGAAGATGCAAGTTTTCTTCTAATATGGCTTCAAACCTCAAATCTGAATAGAAATGCTACTAAATTTCTACATACTGTAAACTCTAGATTGAGTTAAATATATTAAAATAGTATTTTAATAGTTTAGATTGTTACCACAGATATGAAACGTGATTGTCTGACACAGACTTAGATGTTATTTAGTGACATTTATTTTTCGTTTCTCCACTGGCAGACCTCTGATGCTCAATGACTCCAGCTCCGCCCACTCTATGCCGAAGTACAGCCGACCCCTGACGCTGGAGCACATTCAGGTAATTCATCTCATTTTGTACTGGTGGTGGAAAGTATTGAAAAATATCTTAATTACAGGTTTTGAAATGGCAATATTTTTAAATTCACTTTTATTTTGGCTGAAAGTGGTGATAGTTGGTAAACCAGGAAGGTTGCGACTCAGGTTTGCTTGGTGGAAATACCGCGAAGTAGGGCTGCATATGTAAATCTCGTGGTGGTGATGAAATTGGTGAATGCTGATATTACAACATCAGGTGTGATTTTGTTGTCTTTTCTCTCTTAATGTTTGCTTTAACCTTCAGGGTTTTGAATGTTGAGTAGCGCCACACGGAGGGTGATTGACAGCGCTAAGACCTGCCTCTTGTCTCTGGTTGTTTCTAGTTAGCACTGGGAGAGGGCAGAGGGGCTCAATCTTTTCACACATTATCTGTCTCTTGTCATGACATATTGGCAGTTTCATCAAATATGTAAAAAATATTTCTTATAAAAACTACATACTGAGCTGAATATGTAGTTCCTGTGGCAGCCATTTAGTTCTCTCACACTTTGGTCAAGAGTGTCCACATATTTTCTGTTTGTTAGCATCAGAGCGATAGGTTGCTCTGCGTTGTGGGAACTATGTATTAGTAAAAGTCAATTTTTCTGCAGCAGCTTTGAAGTTCAGGTGTCTCTATGTTACATGTTGGTACTTAAAGAGAACCGAAGCTTTGACCATCATTGATCGCCCTGATGAGTCTGCTTGTCCTTTCAGAACGCAGCCGCCAATCTCCTCTCACCGGATTCACCGCTGAATTCTGGACCGATCATCTCGGACATCACAGAGGAGGCGCCGTCCTCCCCAGAGGACGCAGCCACCGACTGGACCGACCTGGGGTGAGGACCAATGAGACTAGTTTACTGTTCCAGCCTGTTCGTGCAGATGTACGCAAGACTTCCTTCTATGTCTGCAGAGAGAACCACTCGACTTTTATCAAAGAGGAGCCGTCCAGTCCCGAGGTGGAGGAGTGTCCTGTTCTGGAGGTGGAGCAGGATTCACTCCCAGCAAACGTTGACACGCCTCTGTCCCCCACCACCTTCATCAACTCTATCCTTCAGGAGGAAACGCCGCTGCCGCAGGTCACCTCCTCCCCCTCCACCACCACCACCACAGCTACCACCACCAAAACCCCAGCAGGTAGACATGGTGATATACAGGACCTGGACAAGCATTTGCACCTCTTTAGCTGTGTTATTAATGTATTTTGTTGAAATTTAAAACAATTAATCAGATTAATTGTGATTAATCAATTTGTGAAATAATTGTCAACTAAATTAGTAATCAAATAATTGTTAGCAGGAGCATACATACTCTAAAAGAGAAGAGAAGATATACCAGTTGTAAAGGATTATTTTATTAAAGAAAGAATGTGAAAAGTGGATGTGTTGTGGGGAAAATGGAAAGTTTGATCACTCTGTTATGCTACTAGCACTTAGCAGTCGTCAACAACTCACTGGTGCAAGTGAGAGCGTTGCACAACACAAATAATCATTGAATCATAGTAAAGCATAATTTAACAAATCCTCAAGGATTTGTAATAATCGAGGCCTAGAATCATTCAATGAATCATTGCATCCCTAACCATTTTTTAAAGAAATGTCTCTCAAGAGCTTCATGGCTGTAACATTTCAGGTTTGTAATGTTTAAAAGTTTGAAAACAATGTGTGATCTTCTTTATATCCACATTTTTTTTAATCGTTAATTTTTTTTGTCACACTAAATTCCAATGAAATAAATTTAAATTTGTGGTTCCAACAGATTAATATGTGAAAAGGTTCAAGGAGTATTAATATTAGGGGTGCACTGATTTATCGGCCATCTGATTTATTGATACTGATATCTTTAATTTTAGGAGATTGGTGATCAGCTGATGATTACATGTGAAGCCGATCTTATCCATCTACCCTATTTACCTCTGCAAAGGTCCAAAAAGTCACTTCTGTTCAGCTTTTAGAGAGGTTTGACTGACAGACCGGCCCACCAGGTCATGTCTACATGCTTGCGGTTAATAATACTCACCCCACTGTTTCCATCTCAGTGACTTTCTTGATATATTCAGCGACATTTCAGACAAAAAAAAAAAATTGGTATCGGACAAAATCGGAATTGGCAGGTCAGGCTTTTTAGGGATCTGTGATTGGCCAGAAAACTGCAGTTGATGCACCCCCCCCTGTTTCTGGTGGTTCTGTATTGAATCTTCTAAACGGTTTGACCAGACCTCTTCTGTCTTTACTTTTTCTCCCAGTTCACCGTCTGTCTCTCTGTTTTTCAGCCTCGCCTGTTGTTGTGATGAGCCCCGCCTCCGCCGGGCCCGTTCAGTCGGCTCCTACCGTCAAATCTCCGGCCCCCGTTTCCAGCTCGAACTCCACCTCAGCCCCAAGCCCCGCCAAACCTAAACAGAAATGTCAGACCATCGCCCGTCTTGACAGGTTAATGTGAAACCCAGTGGCAACAGCAGGAAGGGCTGCTGGCCACTTACCTTTACCTGCTACTGCTGCCTGCTGATGACCTTAGAGCTGCCTCAACGCTTTCTCATAATAAACCCGCCAGTCGCCATAACACTGAAACATTATCTGCTTAAACAGCTACCAACGTTAGCGATTTTCTGCCTACCAGCAAATGCAGTCAGATTTTTTTGGCATACATCACAGCATCAGGGGAGCAGCTGCAGTAAATGCACGGCCTCCTCAGTGTTTCTTGTTTGTGACCGTCTAGTTGCATTACAATCCCAACATATCAGCTCTTGTTACGTTTATAATCAGATAATTGTCAAGTGTTTCATTAAAAATCCTTGTGCTTCTCTTAGGTTCCTCCCCCCACCGCCTGCAGGTGGACACACACCTGATGTTTGGCGCGTCCTATCGAAACATCCTGAAAAGTGAATCCTTAAATGATTATCCTAGACTGTATGTAAAAGATGGAGCCTAGCCTCTCCCCCTGCACAGTTATGTGAAACTAACCTGACCAATCCAGTCACTTTGCAGTGATTCTGAGGGCGTCTGGGATCTGCTTGTCGCTAAACAAAATGCTGTTTGCCAACTTCTTGTTCAGAGAATCTTGGCCTCTAATCACATGACATCACTTTTGGCTACAGCTTTCTTTTATGTAAAGTCTATGATGATTACTGAAGTTTTCAGACATGAGTATCTACATCTCTGGTGTTATTCTGCATTTTCCTTTTTGTCTTCATGGGAAAAGAAACAGCAGTGCGTATTTTTAGAGGGGAGTACGACATGCAGCGTCAATATCCAGAAAAATACGTTTATACTGTTTATAAGTTTGATCAATATTTAAACGAGAAAACAATTACTGTTTTTTTTTTTTTTTTTTTTTTTTTTTTTAAGAAATCCAGATTTTTTGGCAGTTTAGTTGTGTTCCACTCTTTTTTTTTAGTTCAGAGATGATGGTGATACACCTAGACCATGTTTGTAAGGGGAATTATTATGCATAATTCACTATTTGCATCTTTTTATACTCCCACTTAAGTCTCTATGGCAGGGGTCACCACCTCCAGTCCTCCAGGGCTACCATCCTGTAACTTTTAGATGCGTCTCTGCTCAAACACACCTGGATCAAATAAACTGCTCGTTTCCAGCCTATTGCAGAGAGGAATGAATGCTGGTGAGGGAATTCAGACATTTTGGAGCAGAGGTGAATCTAAAAGTTGCAGGATGGTAGCCCTTGAGGACTGGAGTTGGTGACCCCTGCTCTATGGCTTCTAAAAATTGCCAAGTCACTTTAAAAAAATCACCCAGCTCATTTTTGTCAACAAGTTAACGTTTTGTGGTGTCTGGAAAATGAGCTATTTCAAAACCTTCCCGAATAATCAGCAGACAACTCCCCTAAGCCAGTGACCCCAGGTAACAGGCCCCTGCCCGTTACCTAGCAACCCCTGAGGAACTCCACTCGTCACCTAGCAACCCAAGTTGAGCTCCAGCACATTTTGTTCGGCTGTATATACTGCTGTATGCGCTGTATAATGGCTGCTGGAAAAGACAAGTGTTTTGTTGTTGACTTATCATCCTGAAGCCACTTCCTATGCTCTTGTTGGTTGCTTTTCAAATATGTATAGTTGCACATCTGTTTGCAGCCATTTTCATGCAAGAGTGTAAATGTTGATTTGGGGGCGTGGCCAGAAGCAGCTTATTTGGATTTAAAGGTACAAGAGAAACATCAAAACAAAACAAAATTCAGAAACATCAAAATAGGCAGAACTGAGCAGACTGAAATCTCATTATCCAAAAATAATTTTCTGAAAGAATAAAAACAAAAGTAAGGAACATCTTTCTTTATTACCCATAGAACTATCCTAACCTGTTCAAGGCAGCATAATAGGTCACCTTTAAAAAGTCTTCTTTTCAGCAGACACAAATGAGGTGAGGGATCGCAAACTTGAAACTGATAAGTTTCTGAAAAGAAGATCGGTGGTATTGAGAAATGCACCATTTTCTTCATGTGGGCAAAAGGAAAATGCAGAATAAGATCAGTCCTGACGGGTCGTCTCACGCCGGTGTCTCTCCCTCTGGTTGTGTCCCAGGTGCGAACTCTCCGATCACGTCGACAATATTGACAACGGTTTGGAAAACCTGCAGAGTATTTTGAACGCTCAAACCTTCACCTTTGACCCGTCTCCCCTCATGGAGGTGAGTTTGGTCGTGATTCATGTATTTTTATTGTGCGAGTCTTAAATTGTGAGTACATGCATGTATTAATTGAATTGTTTTGTTTGTGTTTTAGTTCTTCAGCTCATCCATTTCCTCTGGAGACTTCGACATTGAAAGTTTGGATAATGTAAGTTGAAATCCAGAATGTCACTTTCTCAATATGTGTTTTATTAATGGCAGCTCGTCTTTATGACACCAGTCTGTCAGGAAAATACATATTTATTTTTTGAAAGAGACTCCTGACATGAAAAGTCGAGGAATCTTCTGAACCAACCAACCATTAATCTGGATGAAAGTCCAGCTGGGTTTATCTGATGCTTCTCTAGTTAAATTCGACTCAGATCCACTCGTATGCGTCTCTTTCACCCAATTCCAATCTTTTCACCCCCCCAAAAATACGATATGCGTTTCATATAAGTGGATCAATAATTGTCGATATAGATAATTATTAATTAGTTTTTTAGTTTTAAACTTGAGGTGTGATCTTTCCTGTTTTATCCTGTTGTTTATTTTTAAGCCGCTTTCAGGCAGGGTGGTGAAACCTGAAACTGCTGCTGCAGAAGTTACTCAACAGGTTGTTGCTAGGTAACCACAAGTTCCTTTAGAAATTGTTGCTAGGTAACCAAAGAGTGAGTGAGTTAGTTGATTCCACCAACCTTGCTAAGATGGCTGTAAAGTCTCTCTGCTGACTACATCTCCCAGAATGCTGTGCGGTTCTTAATCGAAGCTCAGTGGATATTCGGTAACTCTAACAATATATCAATAAAACAACACAATAGACAGGTGATCAATACAAATAGATAATTCATTTGATAGAATATTCAGTAACACTTTGTTTGAGGGATGTGAATAAGACTTCAGTAAACATGAAGGAGTCTTTGTGAATGTTTGACACTTAGTGGATTTTTAACACAACTTTGCATAAAAATGTCATTCTTGCTCAAAACAATTGCTAATTTGGCAGTTTCCATGCACTTTTAATGGAACTTTGCATTTAAAGTGTCATTATTGATCGAATGACTCTTCATGACAACCGCTATAAACATTGATGAAGACTTCCTCTTGTTCCTGACGGCGTCATGTCTGTCTGATGTACACCCCTTCAAATAAAGTGTTACTGAATATTCTACATATTGAATATTCTGTCAGATGTGTTATCGATCGATATTGATCATGTCTCTGTTGTGACATGTTGTTACCCAGCTTTAACTAGTGGTATGAACGACCAGGCAAACCCACACAAAAAAGGATTTCATCAAAAAAAATCTGAATTGATCATCAGTATCTGCTGCTTTGTGTTTCCTTTCAGCTGCTGTCTGACGAAGCCCCTAAAGAAAGTGAAGAGAGAACAGGTGAGCACCATTTCTCCTCGCTTGCCCCCCCCTGCTGTTGTCATGGTGACCGTGTCTGCTCTGATTTGCGCAGGGAAGCAGCTGGTGCAGTACACCGCCACGCCTCTCCACCTGACTGAGCCGGTGGTCCTGGAGGAGGGCGACACCGACCTGCCGTCCCTCCTGGAGTACGAGACGGAGCCGCTGTTCAACTCGGAGGCGGCCGGCGACGACCCGCCCGACGTCCTGCTGAGCCCCTCCCAACTGGACTCTAACCTCTAATATCCTGAAGAATGTAATGACTCCTCAGTAACAACACGACACTGGGCAGCAGCAGCAGCAGCAATAGACGACGACGACGACGAAGAAATCGATGGGTTGTAGATCAATCATTAGGTCAAATGTCATGTTTTTATCAGGCAGATGTTATTAATCGATATTAATCCATTTCTATACTTTAGGATTTTTATTTTAGGTTTTATTTTTGTGTTTGCCACCTAAATTGAAACCTTTCTTTGTTGCTTGTTGTTAAAAAAAAATTTAAAAAAAGATGAAAAGTTTAAAACAAACAAACAAACCGGGGTCACATGCGCCTGCTGGTGCATTCAGGGACAGATCTGGAGGCGGTCGCTCAGCGCCTAACGTCGGGATCATGTGACCCCGGTGAGCGCCGCGTTGCATGTTTAAGTCACATTTGATGGCTGTATTTGTTTTCACGTGTATAATTTAAACATAAAGAAGAGGATGGGAATATTTTTGGAAGAGTTTATTGCAGTGTTTATCCTCCTCCTGTTGTTTCATCAGACAGGAACGCTTCGATCCAGACCTTTGCTGAGGTTTCCTGCGTGTTTTCTATCGCCGGACCCGATTAGGCATGGGCCGCTCCGACACATCTGACGGTGTGTGAACAATGCTGCGGTGTCACTGTATGTACGCAAACCTGTACGACATGAGTCTGCAAATATCCCTACTGCTACTAAAATTGCTGTTATGTTATCAGCAAAACTTATTGATTATTTTAGATTTTTATACTTAGATTTAAGCAGAGATGTAGAATAAAACACCTGGTTGTTTTAGTGATTTTTGAAATGCTTGTGCTGATATTGTAGCTTTTGTCGGCGTTTTTGCAAGTGGAAAGGACGCAGGAGTTTAAAGTTTTAATAGCTGGCCAGGACAGCGCAGCAATAAGTCAGAGAAAATTCTGGTCTCTTTGGTGTTTTCTGAGCTTTTAGGAAGGAACAAAATGACAGAAAATCTCAACGGTTTTTGGATCTGCGGCTTTTTAAAAAACCTTGGTGGACTCTGATTCCGGTAGCCGGCCCATGCCTACTCCTGACAGAGCTGGAGCTTCGACAGAAACTTAAAGTATCTCCAAAATAAAAAGATAAAAAACTTTTAACAAGAGGTTTTTATGCTGGAGAGTCTTGACTGGACCACTTGCTCACAGAAGACAAGCTAGGTTAAATCACTGTTTGCTTTTCGAGAAGGTTTCTCTGTCTGGTCTAAAACGCCTTAGTTTGTCCGCAGCTCCATCAGTTTTCTACATTTTGGATCCATTTTGCCCAAAATGAGTTTAGAGTGGGGGCATTTCTGTGTAACGGTACTTTTGTTGGGTCCAGTGTTGCCAGAACCAGATCAGATTTATGGCAAAAACTTATTTCAGGACATCAGGTGTCGCGTTTCAGTTTTAATGAAACATATCCGAGATTGTTTTTACTCGCAGTCTCAAGCGTGGATTCACCTTTTATACTCACTTTTGTTTTATTTGAATAAACTTCCAACTTCAGCTGCGGAAGGTTACCAGAGCTCAAAGTGAAGTTACTTTATTTAAAATGTAAAAATGTATAAGGAAAGCTTGGCTGGGTTTGTGCAGGTTTAATATATTACAATAGCAAAGATGTGTGTTTGAAACAAGGGCTGCACATTGAGAAAACATGATTGCAACTTCATTGAAGAATATAAGCCACATTTTCCTCACTCTTAACTTCTCCATCAACACTCCGCCGTCTTTCTGGAGGTTTAGCCTCAAAACTCTTGTCAGGTGTGGAAATGCTACAACTGAACAAATGCAAATCTTAACTTATTGAAAAGTTAGTTATAAGGATAAACTCATGAGTGTCCTTTACACACACAGAGATATATTTCCAGTGGCCAACATCTAACGGAAAACAAAATTCAGGTTCTCAGAATATTTAATTACACTTTTTAAAAAAAGGACATTTAATTTTGAAATTCAGACAAACTGAAGCATCTGCAGCCAGTGGCTGGTTGGGACTCATTTGCATGAATTACTGCATCAATGCGGCGTAGCATGGAGGCACTGATGCTTTTTTAAACTTGGTTTTTGGCTTTTCTGCATTGTTGGGTTTGGGGTTTCATCTCCATCTTGACTAAACCCGGTAGATTCTCTGTGAGGGTGAGGTCAGTTTGCAGACGTTTTAATGATCAATGATCTTTAAGTTTAGCAGCAGATAAAATCATTGAGTTCTCTGAACTTAATCTCAGACTCTTGATTAGACTTTGCTTCTCTTCCTTATTACACCTGTATTAGTTTATGTTGCTCGTGCACCTTCTACCATACGTTTTCCTTCCACCCAACTTTCCAGTTTTAGATTTGATCAACATATTTCTGTCTTTAAACAGTTTATGTTGCTCTTCTGTAACATTAAAATCTTCAGAGAATCTAAATTTTGGGATTTCATTTGCTGTAAGCCACAATAATCTGAATAAAAACTCTTTAAGCAAAGCACTTGCTTCATATGAAACAAAACCAGGTCATAAATGATAGGCTTGATTTATACTTTTAGATGATTTAATCTGACCTATAATAAACTCTCAGATTAAATGTATCAAGCACAAGTCTCTGACGGAGAGGTGGCTCCTGATGTCCTGATGCGTCGGTCCTCAGATGGTTTGTCAGACGCTGTACAGACAGGAAGCTCTGCCATGTAAAACCCGCGGTGAATAATATACTGACTTTTATTTGAGTTTTGCCTTTAATTCCAACAAGCCATCCATCTTTAATTTTCTTGACGGCTCTCTACATGTTGGGAAGACGGGGGTCGAATGTTGAAGTATTCTGGTTGCAAAACTTTTGTTCAATAAATTGTTTTAAACACAGCCGCACGGCGAGTGATTATTTCGCTTCAATGTAGTCGGACAAAAGGCAACAGTTTGATGTTCAAAATAGACAAGACTTTTATTGTTGAAGTCCAAAACCACAATTTACAATCACATCCTGTTTGACGCCATTAATACGCAATCAGACGGTCGAGATTCACCTGAATTATTCTTAATTCCCCTTTAAGTGGCTCTTCACCACCGGCTGGTGGCGACTCAAGTTTTCAAACGCCATTAAAAAAAAAAAGATGCGAGGCAAGTAATGAGTCGTCATGTTACATTCCAGCTCGGGAAATGACCAGCAAGTGATTTTTTTCTTTATTTTTCACACACTTATCTCATCAATGGTTACTGACGCAACTTAATCCTCCATCCTCACGTCTAGCCGGATCGTGCCCCAGTGGTAGATAAAGGAGCGGACCCAAAGATGGTCAAACAAAATGAACGTCCACAAACGGCATTCGATTTTTTTAAATATTTAAACAACAAAAGGGAACCTTTCTCATTTGTTGGGGGGTGGGGTCTACAACTAGTGGGTGGAGTCAGAATTCCTGGGCCATGCTGATTGGTCGGTACACGGAATTTGAAAACGGATGAACCGCACGCGGGGCTTCATGTGGAAATCAGCAGGTATCCTCCAGTTCCACATTTTCAGCACCTGAGACACAAATACAGTTTCAGTCAACAAAATCTTATTTAAGGAGAAAGTTTTATGCATAAAAACACAAACATTTGTAATCATTTAGCTTTGGTGAGCCTGAAGCTAAACGTTAACCGACATGCTATTGATCAAATAAATGACCACAAACAGAAAATAAACTGCATAATAAAACTGTTGAGAATTAAAAAGGGGGAAAAAAAATCCTCAAATTATGTTTTCTACTCTGCTTTTTCAAGTAGTTTTAAAGAGGTTTACATGAAAACATTAAATTTTTTCTTAAAAGGGAAAATGTAGGAGCGGATTTCGATGACCTGTTGAGAGATTTTTATTAACATGTTAAATACAAATTACATTATTTCAATTAACCTGGAATGATAACACTTTAAAGAATAATCAGTAATTTGTCTTTTTTTAAATCACATATCAAAAAATCCCTCCAGTTTCAATTTTCTTGGGATTTTGCATATCAGAGCAATACAAAATACACAATAGACTATTCTTTACAAAAATTAAATAAATACTCTGATTCCACTAAATAAAATCCAATAAAGTTCACCTAATAACTAATTAAAGTGGACTGAAGAACAATTTAATATCTATACAAATATAGATGTTGTTCTACAGCTTAAGGCGTTTGTGAGGACAGGAATACATTTGCAAAAAATGAATTATTTATTAGGATTCTTTGCATTCCCCATCACATAAACAAGTTCAATCCAGTTTGTTGTTGAAAACAAAGGGGTGTGAATACTTTGTGAAAGTGAAAGAGCAGAGTTCAAAGGTGAGCAGATTAGGTGGGAGAGGCGTTACTAACCTTCAGGACCCTGACCAGATGGGTTGTACTGTTCAGTGACTGAACCTGCAGAGGACAAGCCCAACCAAGAAAAGAGAACGAACAAGCTTTCAGCAACTGATCTAAGACACCAGCAGAAACAACTGGCATCTCAGCTGTTCACTCCGTAAACAAAGAGTCCAAGACCTCAGAACAAGAACAGCATTTACTTGTGAACTGAGCATTTTGATCTATCTGCCCCAAATCCTGAGCTGGTTAAAATGGCTGCACAAAAACCGCCACGTTTGTTCCTAAAGGCATAAATGTCCCAATGAATGAATAACAGAGAGGCCGTTATTCATCACACATTTATCTTAACTTGAACTGGTGCTGTCCTCTAAAGTAAGATTTCATTAAAAACTAAAAAAAAAATCAACTCTTTAGTTTTATATTTGCCCACCAGATGGCGCTATTCAGCAACAATTACACTTTCTACTCTTTTCTGCGAGGGAGTGATGCTGCTGCAAGAAGTATTTATCACTGTTGATGTTGGGTAATAATATGTGTAAAAAACATTTTAGGTTCATTGAAAAACATCTCTTCTTTTAAGAAAATAAAAGACTGTGCAAACATGCTGGTTTTTAAATGGGTTGAATCCCAAACTAATACTTCATATTTCAGGTTTAATTAGCTCAAATATCAAATGTTTCAAAAATAAAAGAAGTAAAAGTAGCTTTTTTTCAGCCCTTTTTTTTACTGAAAAGTTTTAAATTCAACATTGTAGAAAAAACTTAAGATGCATCCAAATTAATGTCGCTGCCAATCAAAGGCCAATGTTTAGGTCTTGCCACAATAACAACAAATGAATGTTCAAAATATTTAATTTACATTATTTATTTATTTTTTTTCATACAACAACTAGTACACAAACTGCCCTTTAAATGGTTAAAATGGAAAAAAAGAGGAAACATATTTTGTTTCTGCTGACTGGGGGTAAAATAAATGGCAAAATAAATGCCTGTTAGGATTTTAAATGATATCTTAAAGACTACAAGGTTACTTGGTCAAACCCTTATAAAAAAACAACAAAAAAACAAACGGAGATCTGAAATCGACCAAAAAGCTCCTATTGATGCATCTTTAATATTAAACTTACCAGCCATTTGTGAGTGACCTGTCCCCGCTGGATGACCTGAGAACAAAAAACAACACATTGACCTTGAAATATAAATGTATTTATATGTCCAACACAGAGAAAGAAATCCACATAAATATGCTGCAGAAAGGCACAAAACAACATACAACCAAACCTCCTTCCTTCAAAAAATAAACAACTTACTGGAGTCAAATGGAGTCCCTTTTGGAAGCGCTGTAACTAAAACACAACGACAGTTTACTGACATGTCTGACCTTTGACCTGGATTCTGACACTATGGCAACGATTCTTAAATGCTGAGAGCCTTACCTGTGTCTGTACCCGTGGAGTCTGCTGTCGCAGTAACCTGACCTGTGTTGGAGTAAACACCTGAAACTGGAAAAAGGGAAGAGATGCAGTAACAGACAGGTGTGTGTGAGTGGACAGGTGTGTGAGCAGACAGGTGTGGGAGCGGACAGGTGTGTGAACGGACAGGTGTGGGAGCAGACAGGTGTGTGAGCGGACAGGTGTGTGAGCGGACAGGTGTGGGAGCGGACAGGTGTGTGAATGGACAGGTGTGTGAGGGGACAGGTGTGTGAGGGGACAGGTGTGTGAATGGACAGGTGTGGGAGCGGACAGGTGTGTGAGCGGACAGGTGTGGGAGCGGACAGGTGTGTGAATGGACAGGTGTGGGAGCAGACAGGTGTGGGAGCGGACAGGTGTGTGAATGGACAGGTGTGTGAGGGGACAGGTGTGTGAACGGACAGGTGTGTGAACGGACAGGTGTGTGAGCGGACAGGTGTGTGAGCGGACAGGTGTGTGTGAGTGGACAGCTGTGTGAATGGACAGGTGTGTGAGCGGACAGGTGTGTGAGCGGACAGGTGTGTGTGAGTGGACAGGTGTGTGAGCAGACAGGTGTCTGAGCGGACAGATGTACCTGGGCTCAGCGTGTTGGTGACGGCAGCTGCAGGTTCTATGCTCAAAGTGATGGGAGACAACTCTGTAGCAAAATCATTCAACATAAAATGAAAAGTCAATCGATCGCTGTGTCTTATTATTATTTTTATTTTTTTTCACTGTGTCTTATTATGCTGTAGCATCAATCTGTACCTGTGACATCACGGCCGAGACCTGAATCTGGATCAGAACATAAAAATATTAAGTTTTCTCAGTGAGGTTTAGGATTTATCTGTTTGACTTATATATTGGTGAAACTTACTTAAGTCAACATGAAGGTGGGTGACAGACTCTGTTCCACCTGCAGCCAAATGTTTTGTTTTATTATTATGGGAACATTTTTTGACATTTTTAACTCAGAAATTTTAATCTTTTTTTCTGGAAAATTTCTGAGGTGAATCTCACAATTTCTGATTTTTTCTAGCAAAAATTTCTAGGAAATTCTGAGTTTGATAAGTTTAAAGACTTATCAAACTCAGAATTTCTTTCAAGCAAATTTTCAACACATCACTCTCAGAAATTCCACATTTTCTAGAACATTTCTGAGATTAATCTCTAAATTTCAGATTTTTCAAGCAAATTTTCAACTTTTCAAACTCAGAAGTTTCCAAGTTTTTTCTAGAGAAATTCTGATTTCAAAATCTCTCTCTGTTCTTTTTTTTCACTTTTATGTTTTAGAAAATTGTCAACTTTTGAAACTGAGAAATTTTTATTTTTTTTATAGAAAATTTCCAAGATAAATCTCAAAATGTCTTTGTTTTTTCTAGAAATTTACTGATATTTACTCTTGTTTTTCTATCTCCAGTGGCCTAATCCATCATCGTACATATTTCACGTACGTGAGATCTCAATAAGACAAACCTGGTTAAAAAATTAAATGAATGAATGAATGAATGAATGAATGAAGTCATTCTAAAAGTAAAGGACTGTCAGAAACAACACTGGCTTAATTCTAGATCATTTTTAAGGCCTTTTTTTAATTAACAGTAATCCTACTTGTAAATCAGGACACAACTATTTAAAAAATATGTAGCGACATATTCAATACATATTTTTACCAAATAAAATTATGAATAATTACGGGTGAATAAAGCTGACAGTCGTCCTGCTGAGTGTTTATCAGTTTGTAAAATGAAGTGTTGATGCTACCAGAAGAGATTTTATTTACTGATGTTGACCAGAGATCCAACCTCTTTAGTTTGCTTTAACCAGCAGTTAAAGGAACATTCCCACACAAATGAACCAGCAGGTTTACCTGTGAGATCAGTTTGCATTTGCAGGCTCTGAGTGTTATCATGGAGGGAAACCATTCTTTCCGTCACTCCTGCAAAAGAGGCAAAAAGCAACAGGAATTAAATGAAAATTTTCAAAATAAAAGCATAAAGATAATTGCATATTTGCATTGATTTGATCTCGTCTTCTGTAAAAACACTGCATATACATATATTCAATAAAGCCTTTTAGCTTTATGTAATATTAAAAATATATTTTATTCTATATTTAATATTTCTAAGTTTAAATTGTCTGCATTGAGAACAAAGTGGAACTAAATTCAAATTCCTTGTTTGTGTGTAGCTGATTCTGATTATGTTTGGAACATATTATATTATATCATGTGTGGTACATATTTATATTACCATATCCCACTTTGCAGAAAACAGAGATTTGGACTCCCATTGTCCTATGGCATTATCTATGATCTACATTTATGTATCACAAGTTTTTGTGAATCAAACTGTTCAGGAAAAGTTTTGCTTGTGAATTAAAATGTATAATAAGGTCCAGGCTAATAAAAAAAAATGAAATTACAAGAATAAAGCCATAATATTACCAGAATAAAGTTGTATGAGAATAAGGTAAAAATAATATGAGAATAAAATCATAATATTTTGATAATAAAGTCATAATATTACCATATTACAAGAATAAAGTTGTAAATTTACTGGAATACGGTCATAATAAACGCATCAGAATCAGATTATTGTCAGTAGCAGCCTGTCATTTTATATTTAAACTACTGCTGATAATTCCTTATTTGTATAACAAAATATTAAAGATGCTCAATATTTGTAATTTCACTGCAGCTATAAGGCTCTTTTTACTTATTTTACAACTTTCTCCTGGTAGGATTTTGACTTTATTCTCACACAAATTTCTTCTCATATTTTTATTTATTCTTGAAACCAAAATTTTAAAAATCTATTTTTGTTCTTACCCCGACCATAATTTTTGGTTGTAAAAATGAAAGAGAAGGTAATGATTTAGTAATTTACCTCCATTAATGTCTGTCAGCACATTCTGCCTCCCGTTTCCTGAAAATAAAAATCACGTCTATTATCTGGGTTTCTGTATTGAGCAACAAAACACCAAAAGAAAATAAAAAGTAGCAGAATTTTACCATTATTGTCAGGGGATTCTTCTCCGTCTGAGAGGACAATTAGAAAAGTCAGAGAAGTAAAAGATACAAGTGATTAAAGCAGCACTGAGTACTGCAGCAACCCTACAGATGAGCATGTACAGTATTAGTACTTATTTATTTCAAACTGGTTTTTAAAACCAAAGAAAGCAAATAACCAGCAGGACAACAGAAAACATGCATTAGCTAACAAAATAATTAGCTTGCCACTACTTTTGTGGAATAAGTTAACACTTATTTAATCCTACCCTTTACCTCAGTTTAATGAAATTTATCAGTTAATGACTCAGTAATTATCAGAACTTTGTCGTTAAAAACATGTGACATGGATATACCTGTTCAATTTATTTTGCTAAAGAACCAACAAATAAGTTATGATACATAAAATTATTACAAACTGAACAGAACAAGTTGTACACAACAGCATCAGATTAATTACCAACTCTTTGCCAATCTATAATAATTATATAATATAAAATAATGATGGCAACAGAAGGAAATCTCTTACTTGTCTGCTGCTGGTGATCTCCGTTGCCATTGTCTATTAAAGATGTTGAGGAAACTGAACATGTTGAGCAAAAACAGGCTCTTATTTTTATTTAAGAAACACCTGCAGGTTCTTCTGGGATCTTTTCCTCCGCCTACCTGCAGAATGAGAGGAACCTGGGAAAGGCCTGGCCAGTGATTGGTCAGATCCGGACGTCAGCGAGGTGCCGCCTGCGCCTGATTGGTCAACTCTTCCCACAGCGAGATACGAAGAATCTTTACCACCAAGAGACATGAAGAAGAACATAAAAAAATGTTTGTTTTACTGTAACATAAGGATGGACAATGAATCAGTACCAATATATATCACAATAGACGCGTAATCAATATCCATACATCGTACATAAGATGGAATATTCAATAGAAGATTCACTGAACTCCGATCAATAACTGCACAGGGATATTTGGTCCATCATCAAATGGACCAAATAAAAAAATTAAGTGGAAATTTTGGTATTTTAAGGACAAAAATGACAATAATTCATATAAGCAGCAAAAAATAAAATCAGGCAAGAGAAAATTTTTCTAAATCAGTTTCTTTCAATAAAAAACTTAGAAAACTTTAACAAAAACTGCAGGTGTGTGTCTGTCTGGTGAATTTTTGGTTAAAGCATGTTTGTTTTTCAGTCAGTGGGTAGAAAATCCACAAATTTTACTCAAGAAAGAGCAGAAATACTTCATAATTAAATTACTTTAGAAAAGGTAGGAAGTACAGAGTAGTAAAAATAATCCTAATAGCACATAAAAAAAAAATACTCAAGTAAATGTAACTGAGTAAATGAAACTAGTTACTGCCCAAATCTGAGTAGGTGGTGTCAATTAAATCACTCACTCATTGGTTACCTAGCAACGACCTGTTGAGTAACTGGCGCAGCAGCAGTTTCAGGTTTTACCATTTTGCCTCAAAACTTAAAAAAAAAAAAAAACAATGGCATGAAGCGAAAATTGTGGAAAGGAGGAAAGATCACGCCACAGGTTGGACAGTATTTAAAACAAAAAGACTAATCAAAAATGATCAATATAGACAACTATCAATATCGACTGATATGAAACGCTTATATTGTGATAAGTTTTTCAGCCATATTATCCAGCCCAACTCTAAAATAAAATCCAAGCCGAACCGGAGGAGAAACTACTACCAGCAGGCGAGCCTGGGATGTTCTGTCCACCAGGTGGCGCTGCTGTCACTCCAGTGCCTGAGAAGTCGTGGTGAGGCGGTGCGGTCAAGTGAGCTGCCAGAAGAAAACAGTTTCAGGGTTTCAGAGCTCTAGTATCGTCTTCTTCAGTGGTAAATCTGAGAGATCAGACCTGGAATATTTAGGAGACCATCTGTGCTGAAAGGATCCACCAACCCACCACCTGAAAACACAGTAATGAACAACATGCTTAAGTTTCAAAAACACGCTTAAGTTTCAACAACACGCTTAAGTTTCAACGACACGCTTAAGTATCAACGACACGCTTAAGTATCGACGACACGCTTAAGTATCAACGACACGCTTAAGTTTCAACAACATGCTTAAGTTTCAACAACACGCTTAAGTTAACACAGCAGGAATTGGAATAAAGTGTTTGTCTAGAAACATGTTTGGCCTTTTTAAAGTTCTTCACAAATGACTTTCAAGTTCACATCAAATCATTAGTCTCAAGTCTCTAAAAAACTGATACTAACATTTTTAAATTAAAATCACAACATATAACCTCTTTACAAAATATGATTTAGGTAAATAATAATAGATTTAGGTCATTAAGTTTCAAAGTGCGAATGTCACATGACTGAACAGCCATTAGTTTTTTCTCAAAGATTGAAAACAAATCCGTCCCTTTGTAAAACTCTGACCCTGCACTGTTGTAAACTGGGCATAAATTACCACCTGAACATTTAATAAACATTTATTACTAGCTATCTTTGAATCTTTTAACATGTATTTCACCATCTGCTACAGGATGTTTTATGTTATTTTTGAAAACTGATCAACTGTAGTGTTTGCCCTGCTAGAAATACAAAAGTGCATTTGAAAAACAAATCCTGTTCATGTTGAATTTCCAAATGAATCTGTGATTTTTTTGTCTTTAAAATTAGTTTTAAATATTTTAATCTTCAGGAAAAGTGAACTAATGGATCAGACAAACGTACCCATAAGGTTGAGCAGGAAGTCATGACTGGACGGATCGACGATTCCTGATGAAACAAAAAGACATTTTGTTTTTCAACAGAGAATATAAAATCTCTCTGTCATACAATAAACTATAGATCCAGTCCTGGATGTTTCCAAAGGAGTAGAAAACAACAGTAGAATCTAAAGCTGTTAAGGTTTTGTTTTGGCTTGAGGTCTAATATTTTTCACCACTTTGAAAAGTCGATTTTGAAACATTCAGTCTTTCTTAAATTAATCAAATTTCACTGATCTTAAAACCTTTTTCCACCTTCTGCTCACCGGTCTGACTGCTGACTCCGGCTCCACCTCCTCCGCCGTTCAGCAGCTTCTGTCCATTACCTGTAAATAACAACAACTAACGCAACTGATTTTGAAACTGAAGTTTGTAACTTTTTTAAAAATTCTGTTTTTTACATATTTGGTAAAATTGTCACTTTGTCGTGACAGTTTAATATGAGACAGATGATCTGTGAAAAGACTGAGCCCTACACCCTACATCTGTCTGAAGAAATGCAATGCTCTCTGTCAGCCAATCACAGCCAGGAGGAGGGGCTTAGCACTGCCAATCAACCTCATGTATATGCTGCTCAATGTACTAATGGAGGAGAAAGAAATTATCATTCCAGAAAAAACTGTTTATAAGAGTCAGGCTGTGCTAGCCGGAGCGCAGCAGAGTGGAGAGTGGAACAGAACATACACTAGAGTGATTGGCAGCGCTAAGACCCTCCTCCTGGTTCTGATTGGTTGTTTCAGACCAAGCTGTGTTTTTCTTCTATTATACTAGGAGCACTGGGAGAAAGCAAAAGAGTTTGATTTTGTTACAGATTATGTTTCATATTGTACTGTAGCACCAAAGTGACAGTTTTAACAAATATGTAAAAAAAAAAACTAAACAAAACAGTTTTAAAAAATAAATAAAAGTTACACACTGTAGTTTTAAGGGTTTAAATTAGCCTTAAAAGATTCCCAACATTTTAGTAGTTCCAGTGATTTGCATTATTTTCCCATATGAAACAATGATATGTATATAAAATCAACCATATGATACGACATATTTTAAGTAATTTTAAATAAATTCACCGTTATTCTCTGAATCTATTCCACCAGGACCTGAAACAGAAACAAAGCTTTTACACCAGAGAAACTTAAATGTTCAAAAGTCAGTTCTATTCCTGCTCTGCTTTTAAATGTAATAATTTATTGGGCTAATAGGAGTTAGTGGATAAAAAAAAATATTTAAAGTTCATTTTAGATGTTTTATTTTTTTTTTTTTTTGATCATGTTGAAATGTAAAGTTGTCGGACTCCTGCTAGGCTAACACCTTAGATTATTCTACTAATGGCAGATTTCCACATGCATCGAATTGCTCTGGACTAAAAGTGAACAGACTGACATCAATGATTGGATATTTTACCGTTCATGTCTGTTTTAGATGGACTCGGTAGGTGCTCGGATCCTAAAAGAACAAAAATTACTTTCACTGAACAGTTGCACTTGATTCACAGCAGCACATTTATTTATCTGATCCTGCTTTAAGCCAGATATGCTGTCTTGATTACCTGCTGGGTGAGTTTGACCTGCAGAAACACCAGAGATTTCAGCTGCTACAGAACCTGGAGATCCTCCTGAGTCTAAAATAGCTGCAGAACCTACAGAACCGGGAGATCCTCCCAAATCTACAGAGCCAGCAGAACCTGGAGAGCCTGCAGAATCTACAGAACCTGCAAAACCCATGGATCCTACAGACCCTGGAGAACCTGCAGATCCTGCTGAGTCCACAAAACCTGCAGATCCTGCAGAGCCTATAGAGGCTGCAGAACCCGTGGAGCCTTCAGAACCCGGAGAAACTGCAGAACCTGGGCGATCAGAAGCGGAACAATAACAGGTTCTCTGGTCAAAATGTTGAGTAAAATAATACTGAATAAGTTCAGTCAGATTTTAAATGGAGAGCAGCATTTGAAATGTTTTATAATTGATTTGCACAGAAAAATGTTATTTAGTGAGCAGCCATCTTTAAATTATTTATTATTTTTATGAACTGAAACGGTGAATTTTGTTTACCTGACGAGCTGCTTGGATGTCCAGCTGCTGTACAAAAACATAAAAAGCATCTCAATTAGAGTTTAATATTAAGTAGCCATTGCTGCCTCTGTTGTTGTTGTTGTTGTTGCAGCGCCCCTTGTGGTGGCTGCGGGTATTGCAATGTTAGCTTCAGCCGTTCAGTGCTGCAAAGACTGCCGCCAGATTTTAAAATAACCGCGCAAGCTAATGCTGCGCTCCAGTTGCACTTGGAAATGGGAGATTCTGACTGTTGTGTTTCAAAATGGCCGCTTCTCGCAACAACAGCAGTAAGATGTAGAGGAAACACATTTATTTTATGAGACAGAAATGTAAGAATCAATGTTAAATCAATGTTACCTGGACCTCCTGAAACTCTAAACTGTACAAATTAAAAGCTTGTTTATGGAAAGTAAAACTTAATAAAGTCCGTCATGCAACATTTTCTATCATATTTTTCAATCAGTCATAAAGATATGAGGCTTGCAAAGCTTTGCAATACATGCCACTAGCAGGTGGTTTGTTTTGGCTCAAGAAACATTGTGATGAACCACAATGTAGAAATTACCTGCTAAATCGACAGAGGAGAGATCACCTCCGTGACCTGAAGAACAAGAAAAGACACTTTTAGATTAAAACGCCAAATATACCTTAACTTTCATTAATATGTACAGAGGAAACTGTCTTAGCAACAGCACATTGCTACCATTTACAGTCCACTTTTGGCTCACAGCTAATCAGCACCAATGAAAATCAGTGGCGCTCCAGGATTGGCTGTTTTGTGAACACCAGCTAGCATGTCAAGTAGCATTGGATCTACATATTTCAGCTTCACAAGATCTGAATTTCACTATTTTATAAATACTCTACAAAATAAATGTGCAAATCGGTAAATTTATAAATAGATTAGTGTTACCAGAAAACTATGTGTCCACTGTTACAATAAGTTTTCAGCTAAGTTCTGATCAGGCATCTGGCCTAAGTGATGTAGACTGATAAGCACCAAGAACTGATGAGCGCCATCAAATATGAACCAAAACACAAGAATTAAGTCAACATCAACCGGGACCAACAACCTGTTTATCAACTAAAACCCAATTAAAAACTCACCAAACATCCCCAAATAACCAGGAAAATATCAACCAAACACAGATAAACCATTAATGATGGTAAGTACTAACCCCAAAAACAACATGAAAAAATAATTTTACCCAGGCGGCTATACGCTCCGAATTGAGAAAAGAAAATTGTGATTTACCTGTAGAGCTTCCTGCTGCCCCAACATGAGACCCCGTCTCTGGAGACTGACCACTGGAAACTGACAACATGTCCATCATTAACAGAAACAAGTGACTGACAGATATAAACATACATCTTTTAAAATCACAACAACTTGAAATACTTGTTCTTTTTTTGCAGTAATTTTATGGATCTCAAGATGGATGAAATCTATTGTCTAAAAAACAATAGCAGTTTATTTTAAACTTGAGATCAGTTTGAGATTATATCAGAATCAGAATGTATTGTTCACATATAATGTGTGCAAGCTAGATGCCAATGTTCATAAGAGCAGATGTCAAAATTAAGATTTTATGCACAAATAGCTCAAATTCAACATATTCAAAGACAAATGAGCCATTTAATTTTAGGGGCTTGAAGAACTTGAAGAAAACTCGTTTGTTTTAAAGTTGGATATAAAAGGTAAACTCACCGCTCATATGTTGAATATTTGAGGAAATAGCTTTGAAAAAAACAAAAACAAGTTCTTTACTTGAGATTATGAGATTTTTACCTTTCAGTTACAATTTTAGTTTCTTAGCAAATACCTGTAAAAAACATATTTTAGAAATGAAAAAACTTGCAGTTATTTATTAAAAAGAACACATTTTAAAGCTAAAGCCTTATTAATCCCAGTAAAAACATTTCCTCATAAAGAATAAACTGATCATCAGTGTAAAATAGTATAGAAGTACGGCAGCATGGCTCCACACACAAAGACGTGTTGATAAAAAAAATATTTTAGATGAATCCAGTTTAAAAATCTACTTAACTGGTCAAAATTAAACCAGATCATTTATACTAAACACACTTTGAAGTATATAAAGACATTTACTTGCAAAAAAAGGTAACATTTTGTTGTTGAATACAAATGTTTGCCAAAATCTTCTGATTCTTAAAGGAAGTTATAAATTATGTATCTTTTTCTTCTGTTTCTCTTCAATTAAGCGCCACTTTGTTTTGGCTTGTCATCAAAAATCCCAGTAAAATGTATTAAAAAGTTTGTTTTAATACAAACTTTGTGCTAAGATGTGAGAAAATGTGAAAAAATGGAAAGGCGTAAGAAGATGAACGAAACTTAGATTAAGTAAAACATGCA
This sequence comes from Poecilia mexicana, assembly GCF_051168715.1. Lineage (NCBI taxonomy): Eukaryota > Metazoa > Chordata > Actinopteri > Cyprinodontiformes > Poeciliidae > Poecilia > Poecilia mexicana. The sequence goes on along the minus strand of NW_028263380.1, from coordinate 20,641,460 downwards.
GGTTAAATCTGTGAAACATGTTTCTGAAGAAAATATAAGAAAAATATTATTTTTATAATTGATCCCATTTTTCTGTTGGCTGCAATCAGAGTTTGTCAATTTAAAATAATTTTAAAACTAATTCTTTTCTATGCATATATTTAACCAGAAATGACTAAGATATTTTTTAACTTTAAGTCTTTAGCTGTAATTCTGATCTTTGACAGCAGGTGGCGCTGAAGCTCTAACAAAAGTCATCCTGCCACAACCGTGGAACTATTTTCCGGCTGTGAATCGGGCTAATCCTGGTCAGAATACCAGCCAGTTAATCTGGATTAAATATGAAACCAAAGTGGAAACAAGCAGACTTTTCAGGAGGGAAAACCCGATCGGGTCCGACTCACCTGAACCTCCGGCTGCCGCTGCCGACACGGTGGTCTGCTGCGCTCCTGCAGGAGGAGGAGGAGAGGGGATCAGGTGTTCGGCATGAATAAACCTTCTGTCTCCAGCAGGTGAAAGAAAGTCTGGGGTTATTAAAAACACCGAGGATCCGTGGCATTAAATCTGAAAAGGAATCCTGCAGGACAACGCCGAGTTTAAAGGCAAAATCTCAGTAACATATCCAGAAAAGGTTTTCAGATTTGGTCATTTTCTAAGGGGGAAAATGTTTATTAGTTTCTTTATTAAAAAAATGAAATTCCAATAAAAAGAACGTGGGTTTATGGCTTAAATTACACTAAAATCGTCTGATAAGTCAGGAGTTGCCTCAAATTTAATGGAGTAATTAGTTTAAAAATAAATTTCAGAGGTTTGACCTTCAATTTAGATTTTTGTTTATGAAGGTTTATATGTAAAGGTCATGATGTTTTATCTGCTCACCATCAATATTATCCTGACTCTTGGAGTCATCATCATCATCTGAAAAGAAGAAAAATCCAACATTTATTTTTCTAATTAAAAAAGGTTTAACATCATTTTTATAGATTCAGATGAGAAACAGGAACGTCTCTTCTCTCTGTCTGCTCTTTGTTGGATGTTTAATGTTTAAATATTTATTGAATTGTTATTATTATTTTATTCTGTTTGGCTGGAATTCATTTGCATCAAGTTTGTAATTTTCTGGCTTTTTAAAATTTCTTTTTGTTCTGTTTAACAGCACAATCTATTCCACTCCAGTCTTCATACCAGCAGGGCCGGTGGCAGGAGAATCTGGGCCCTGGGCAGGAAACTTTATTTTACCCCTGCAGACTAGAAATAACTGCTATGTACACATCAACTTGAAGATTTTAAGGCTTCGTTGCCATGAAAATTTTATTTTTCCGAGATGATTTTCGCCCTTTTGTGGAAATTGTTCTTGAAAAATCTGTGGAAATGTTTTAAAACATAAGAAATGATCTGAAATGTTGCAGTAACTTTGCCCAGCTTGTTTGTAGAGATGTAAGCAGTCACTAAAATACACATATTTACATCCAATAATGTTAGAATATGGATTCTGATGAGGCTTGTTTGTCAAATTAAAAGTACCTGTTGAAAATAACCTTTAAGCTTAGGATGTGTATAATTTCTTTTTAGTCGGATAAAATATTCTGATCGTAAATGTTGTGTTTTTATGACCTGGAAGGAGAAAATCATCATAATTAAAAGAAATAAAGGCTTTAAAACAAATGTTTGTGTAATTAATCTATATAAAGCGATTCACTGAGTGAATTTAGTTCCTGAAAGAAATGAACGTTTTGATAAAATATGTCTGGATTGGGTCTGTAAATAAAGCTGCTGTTGTGTTTTTGTTGTTGGGGTTTAAAGTACACAGTTTAGTGAAGTGGGGCTGTAATATTATAATTTTCAAATGGTTGAATATTGGTTATCTGCAGAAAAAGCCAACAAATGAAAATGTGCAAAAACTGTATCTGCAACAGCAACAAACACCTCTAAACAAACAAAACCAAACAAGCCATAAAAATGTTGCTATTCTGGCAAATCCCGACTCAGTTTTCAGCACTTTTACAAAAATATCTTTTTAATACTCAGTCGGTTTGATGACAAGTATTTGAAAAGCTGCACAGTGAAGTGGTTTTCTTCTCTTATCAGTTTTCTACTGAACATCTCTGTCTGGTATAATGACGACTTTTCTCTGTTAAAGATGAAGGTTGTGGAGTTAAAGAAAAAACATCGAATCATTATGGTTCTGATGTGGAAAACAAACATGCAAACAAACAAACATCTGTTGATGAAGTTATTAACTTTGTCTCATGAATAAAAGTTTTGGTGTTATTCCGTTGTAAATTATTTAATCAAACAGACTGAAATATTTAGTTTCGCCTCTGGAACGAACTGTCCTGTTTAACGAGACAAGAAGAGCTAAAACATTTAAACTGCAACAATCCCGTTTTTCAAGATGGCTTGATCTTTCTTCTCTAAAGAAATATGTCTATATTCTCCTAAATATAAACATTTATTGATGGATTGATTGAAATAAAAGCATAATAAAGCCGTTGTTAGCGTGGTTTATTATTGGTTTCGAAGGTAAAGAGTTAACATGTCATGAATGGATGTTGAAGTTAGAGGGTTAATGTTTGATCAGTTTTTCACACGGTTTAACGCTTTTTCAAGTGTTTTTCATTATGCAACTCATTATTAAGAAGCAAAAGTTCTCAAAATATTTTTATGATTAGTTTTGAGTCATTCATCAGTTTAAGTAAGATTAATTTGACCTTTTGTTTTTTAGTGAAATTGTTTCTTTTTCCTCATGCGCAGCCCTACCCTCCTCCTCCTCAGACAACTCCCCCTCCAGCATCTCTGTGGCCTCCGTTTCCACCTCCTCCACCTCCTTCTCTGGAAGACACAACACAGACTCTCATCTCCACCAGCTGCGGAAGCCAGAATATAAAATATAAAACAAAATGAATCTCATATTTTCCTTTTTTTACCCTCCACAGGCGCCGTAGATGCTGTAGTTGCCAGAAGGATGACTATCGACACGATCAGTAGGTTTCTTTTTTTTTTTTATAAAACAGATGAGTGGAGTATTCATTAACAGGGAATAAAGCAGATTTAAAAAAAAATTCTTATTTTTCTTTAAAAGAATAAAAAAATAATCAATGTAAGGAAAATATGAATAATCTGCTTTAAAATTATGACCAATTTCTCTTAAAAGAATCAATTAATCATTAAAGACAAACTGGTAATAGTCTGATTAATTACAAAAAGGAGAAAAAATATTCCAATATTGCTACTTTTTAACTAGATGTACTATAAATAAGTAATTATATGTATGAAAATAAAAAAATAAATAAAATTTATCACAACTCTAATATAAAAACATTTATTGAGTTGTTTAACCAGGATGGATAGTACAACAATAATACACCAATAACCCAGAATTACAGAATTATTTTTGTAATCAGTAATATAAAAGCACATTTTTTATCAAAAAAGTGCCAAAGATCAATATCATCAAATCAGCACAATAAAGATCAACACATCCAGTAAATGATTACATAAAACCAGAGGCATAAATGTGAATAAATCTCAGGATAATCAGCGTTACTCACGGTGGCAGCATGCTGCTGTCTGACACTTTTTCTGTTGAACTAAAGAGGTGAAGCTGAAGAGCTGCGGCCCCTCCTTCAAGCCCTCACATTTATACACAGACACTGAGGGGAGGGGCTGACCACGCTACCCCTAAAAACTACAAACACTTCTGCAAACAAACTTCATGCCCCGGAAGCAGCTGCAGTACAAATCCATCCCTCTTCTTCCTCATTCTGCTGCTTCTGCTGTGTTTATGTCGCTTCTTCATTCATGCTAAACGTTCAGATTTCATCCAAGCTAAACTGAGGGGCTTCCCATCATGCACTGGGGGTAGGTGTGGAGTTCACCTGGGCAGGTGACCTCTAACAATCAGAAGGGGAACTCTCTGTAGACATGCCAGTTCTTTGGTTTTGTTAAAAATTAAAATATCTAAGGACACTTAGGGCACTTGAGAGAAACCAAGCAGCTGTTAAGGTCATGTGACGTTCCTGCCCTAAAACCTTTTTATTTTATTTTTTACCAAGAGTTAATTATTTGTGCCTAAAATGTATTTTAGACAGAAAGATGTGGTAACATTTGTTGCTAAAATCCCTTTTGGAAAAAAGTGATTTATGTCATCAGTTTGGTTTTGTTAAAAATTAAAATATCTAAGGACACTTAGGGCACTTGAGAGAAACCAAGCAGCTGTTAAGGTCATGTGACGTTCCTGCCCTAAAACCTTTTTATTTTATTTTTTACCAAGAGTTAATTATTTGTGCCTAAAATGTATTTTAGACAGAAAGATGTGGTAACATTTGTTGCTAAAATCCCTTTTGGAAAAAAGTGATTTATGTCATCAGTTTAGGAAAATAATGAGATTAGTTTCCGAAGGCTTCATCAAACTACTTATAGCCTAATTTATCGCTTAAACCTTTGCAGTTTTGGCTTTTTTTAGTTATAAAATAACATTTTTGCACCAACTTTGTGTCATATCATACAATATGTTTATGCTAGCAAACACATAGGGGCATATTTTACCCACCGTGACAAGAGGCAGCTTATAGTCATTTTACCATCTGGTCAGTGTTGTAACGAACGACTAAGTGCTCCAAACGACGCTGTAGCAGTTGCCTATTTTATTATATATTTGGATATTCTCATTATATGCAATCTGTAAAAATTAAAGATTTCCCTTTTAATCAGATCAATTTGTTGCAATAAAGGCCTTTTTATTGTATTGGTAAGAGTGATTATGGAAAAGTATGTCTGAGGTTTTGTTAGTTTTATGAATTTACAGCGTTTACTGTGAGCAAATGTTGTTTTGTGACTTTTAGATAATATAATCTACCACCAGGAGAGCAGCTGGTATTATTTAGGTTATCTGATATTAATGTAAGTAAAAGGAAATAAAACAAAACAAAAAGGTTTTCAATGATCATTTTGAATTAAATTGTTCTTCAAATTTCAGCATTTTAAATCACATTTAACTTTATAAGTCCTGATAATGGTTAAATAAAACAAAAACAAACCGATATTTAATTGCTTAAGTACAAAGATATTAAATACAAGATTTACATGGAAGAAATCAAAATAGGAAAGTAAAAAGTGGCCATTAATTGGTTATGGTGGAGTGTGAAATGTTAGAAAAATGTAACCGCAAAATATCTATAATTTATGGGAAAAAAAGCCATAAAAGGTTCTGACTCGCCCGTTAAGGACTAAATGGATTCAGTAGAGATAATTAAATAACAGAATCAACTGTGTGAAGTAAAACCAACAGGATTTAAACTCCTGAGAGAATTAAATCTAAAATTATTTTTATTCACCTCAGAAGTTTGTTCTGATGATAAACCAGGCGTCCCTCAAAAGATTTTTAAATAAGGGAAAAGATTTATGTCACAATTTCTTAAAAATGTCATGTTGAATATTATTCATACCCTTCTCAATAATTAATGGAAAAATCTTCATTACTCTCAAACTTTTCTTTTAACTGTTGAGCAGCTTTTACATGTTTCCACTGATTTTCTGATTATAAAGAAAAACTGAGACAGAAACCAGTAAGAAATGTAATAATGGGCAACATTAAAAGCTGTTAAGATCCTGAAAACTTTGAGTACTTGGTAAACTGTATTTCTGTACAAAGAAATTCTAGAGTTGGTTGTTTCATATCCGTTAAAACAGATAAATTTGACTGACTTCTTCTTTAAAAACTCACGTTTGTCTTTTCAAAATCTAACCTGGACTTTAACCAAAACAAATATTTGCTTATTTAACGCAGAACAAATATCTGGAGATTTGAGGAGTAAAAAAAAAAAAAGTTTTAACCTCTTATTCCTCTGGATTTAAGCCAGAAAGTGAAACAAACGGCTCTGACTGATGACAGCTGATCCGCTGGGAGTAATCTGACAAAGAGATCAGTGTTAACCGTCAGCCAGTGGAGGGCACAGCTAACCTGCAGACCAACATGCAACACAGCACGTGCGGTGAATCACACGCAGCTCTGCAAAACAAAGTAAAAAACAGCTGGAGCAGAAAGAAATGCGGATATTTTTGAGTAATTTGGAGCAGAGAATAAAAGATTGCAGCCTGGACGTCTGTTTTACCTTTCCTGCACCGGGGCTCTCCTCTCCGGCCTTCGCTCGGCTCGACTTGATCGTGTTTCATTTGTAATTAACTTCTGGGTTGGAACAGGTGTGTATTGTTCAGGGGAAAGATAAGGCCGACTGTCTGATTCCTAGAAACACGAAAGGAAAATATGTAGAAGTCAGAGATCCACGCCGATCTGGGACATTTCAGTTTTACAGACATGAAGACGTTTAGAGACTTTCACTGTTCAGACATAAAGAAAACGGGACAGAACTTTATGTTCTACATGCAAGTAGGTAATTTCACTGAGAGAGATGGAAGACACCATCCTTACAGTTTGTAATGTGGACACAAAGTCATTTCTAGAGTTTTATCAAAATGTTTTAGTGTCGAACTGCAAAAATACAAAATCTTACCAAGTATTTTTTTGTCTAGTTTCTAGTGCAAACATCTTAATACACTTTAAATAAGTTACAACTAACTTAGAAGCAACTTTTCTGCAAGATTTGAGCTTATTAAGTCAATAATTTCTTAATTTTGGTGAGAAAGTTCAACTGGTAGATTATTACACTTATAACAAGACATTTTTCTCATGTTATATGTGAAATAATTTACCAATAAAACTCGAACGTTTTCATCAAAATTAAGAAATTATTGACTTAAAATAAGTAATTTTTTCTTGCTGAAAAGTAACTTAGTTTTCTCTTATTTCAAGTGTGTGAAATACTTGTAGACTTATTGCACTAGAAACCAGAAACTAGTTTCTATTGCAATAATGTATTTTTCAGGAAGAAGAATTTACTTTATTTCTTAGTTTTGATGAAAAAAATTTATAAGTGAAATAATCTGCAAGTGGAACTAGAACTTTTCCATCAATATTACAAAAAAATAATTGACTCAAAACAAGCTCCTATATCTTGGTGAAAACGTATTTGTAAGTTATTTAACATTTACACTAGACAAAAATACTTGGTAAGTTTTTGTGTTTTTGCAGTGCATTGCACTTGTCTACTGTCACAAAAACAAGAAAACAAAATATCATTTACAGAACAGCTTTAAATTAAAGCTTCATTGCTGTTCTTCCACCAATCCAGTGAGTTTTAGATGCATCCTCATCTGTGCATCTAAAACACAACACACACATTTATTACATTTATTTGACAGAAACCTTGTAAACCTTGAAGTTATGGAGAATATTTCAGAAACTTCCAGGAGTTAAATTATTTGTTTTGAGTCAGGATGACTTTGCACTCCTTCCTCATGTGGAAAAATAACATGCTCCAATCATACTCGACACCATCAACACAATAAAACTGATCTTTTTACACTTAAACATCTTATCAAATCTGATCAGAATACATGTTGCATGAAGGAGATGATCCATTTGGGAATCAGGTGGATTTTGTCCTCAGCTGCACATGCAGAGTGTTTGGTTTCATGAAGAAAAATGGGCTGCTTGTCTGCAGCTTTTTGCTTCAGTTTCACCTCAGCGAACCTGCAGAGCTGCAGCTCTTTGTTTCTGCTCGGCTTAGAGGACGTATAGAAAGGAAGCTTTATTAAAGCGAGCTGCAGAGAAACGACCGCCAACATTCCAGGGAAATAAATACATCGCTGACGACCCACACCCACAACGACCTCCTGTCTGGCTCGGCAGTGACCTTCAACCTTTTGCTTTGTTCTGAACACGGAGGCAACACAAAAACACATTATTACTTTCAATGGAGTCCGATTACAGTGGTAATATGTTTTAATTTTACCAGAAAGCATCGATTATACTGCCTTAACAAGCTTTACTTCCAGAATATAAAGGAAACTGAGACTTTCAGGAAATGCCAGATCAATTTACATATTTAGTTTCTTTTTGAGGAAATATGAAATAGAATAATGTGAATCCATATGAATGTTTTTGAGTTTCTGTTTGTTTAGTTTTTTGCAAATCCCTTTTAGTTTAAATGTATTTTTGGGACAAAAAAGAGCAGATATAAGATTTTTTCTGCTGCTGCTATAATTTATTCCATTAAGTATAATTGTTTTGTTTTTAATTAAATAAAATTTCCTAACTAACATTAAAACGGATCAAAATATAAAATTAAGTGGAAATTTTGGTTATTTTAAGGACCAAAATGACAACAAATTATAAAAGTAAAAAATAAAATCAGGCAACAATGATTTTTTCCAAATCAGTTTCTTTCAATATGAAACTTAAAAAAACAAACAAACAATCAAACAAACAAACAAACAAACAAAAACTGCAGGTGTGCGTCTGGTGATTTTTTGGTTAAAACATTTTTGTTTTTCATTCAGTGGGTTAAAAAAAATCCAGAAATTTTACTCAAATACAAGTAAAAATACTTCATAATAAAAATACTCAAGTATAAGTACAACATTCACCATAGTAAAAATACTCCTAAAAGTATATTTTTTTCAAAAAATGTATTCAAGTAAATGTAACAAGCTACTACCCAACTCTGTTTGTCACTGCACAAGACTCCACTGCTGAAGAAAATACACGATGGGGTTTGTTTACAGGATGCTGGATAAAATTTAGACAAGTTGGGAGAAAAAGGTCTGATCAGATAAAAACAGACATGATCTATCTATCTATCTATCTATCTATCTATCTATCTATCTATCTATCTATCTATCTATCTATCTATCTATCTATCTATCTATCTATCTATGACAGAAAGCAGTAGCCTGTTAATATGGTGCAAAATTAAAGACATTCTGTAAAACTGACAGAGATCAAAATAAAGCAGAATCTGTTAGTAACAGTAGTTGATATCCCTCAAATTTAGCATCACTAACGTATCATGACTAACAGGAATATTTAGACTAAATGTCACTCCTTTGCAGGAAAAGAAAACAGATCGATTGATTTCTCTCTGATTCCACAGACATGTTTTATTTTTGTGAAAACAAAGTAAAACCGTCCGGCGTTCTGGAAAACCCGGCGACCTTCTTTGCTGTTATTTTGAAATGAAACTTTCCCGCTGTCTGTGTGAATCAGGGCAGAACATGAGTTTGCATCTATCGACTGCGACACGTCCTGAAATCAGAACCGAGCTGGAACCGGCCCTGGACTCCGGGACGGGGTCCAGATGAAGAATTAGGGGCACTTTTAAGGCATCGCGGTCTGGTCCAGCTTGGTTCTGAATGACTGGAGCTCACCTGGATGTTCTGAAACAAAGAGGAACCCTGAGGAACCAGAACTGGACGTTGGGTAAATTTTCTCAACAAGACTTCATGGCTGACAAACGTTGGGTGAAAATACTCAAATTAAGGAGTTTATGTCGCAATAAATAGTTGAGACAACATTTTAATTAGACTGAAGACTAAAATATGCATCTAAGATGTCAGTTTTGGAGTAACTATTTACTTGATTGTCATTTAATTTACCATATTTTCCAGAGTATAGAGCGCATCTCACTGTAAGCTGCATCCACAAAGTTGTTTTTTTTTAAAACTGGAACCGTTAAATAATAAGCCGCTCTCGGTTTTCCGACAGAAAACCGAACCATGGATTCGTTCATAAACTTACTGCTGCGGCTCCATTTCTCTCCTGTACTGCCAGATCTTTAGCCTTCCACTTAAAGCTGCATCGTAAGAACTTCTTCGTGTTTCCATGATGACGGGTTTGAGTTTGAAAACATTTCTCTGTTGCTCCTGCTGCTAGCATGTGCTTGTTCAAAATGAAAATTAGCGCTTTCTTCTTTGAGTTCCAATTTTGACTTCCAATGGTTCACTTCCTGCTAAACCGCCCCCTGGTGGACGAAGAGAAATCCACAGAAAAGCCGTATTGGGCTATAAGCCACATGGTTCAAAGCGAAGGAAAAAAGTAGCGGCTTATAGTCCGAAAAATACGGTAATTTTATTTGATTAGGATAGTGAATATTAATCAAAGTTACCAAGATTTATAGCAATGCAAATATGCAGGAATTAGCATAATTTCATCCTATGACCAAAGAAAAACAACCTCACACAACAGAACACATTGCTATATTAGAAGAATTAAAATTAAATAATAAATGAAACATTAGTCAACATTTTAACGTGTAATGATAGTACTTGACAAAATGCAATCCATCAATTATCGGCTGTGTGTTTATGACTTTGTATTTTTGTGTTTTTATGATGTGAAGCACTTTGCTTTGGTGCTGAAATGTCATGCAAATCAACTTGATTGATTGATTAAAAAACTCAACAGAAAACATTTATTCAAGAAATAACTAAAACTATCCGCTTTTAGCAGCAGAAAAATACTTGGTTTGTTTTCAACCTGCTTGAGTTTCTTTTTAAAAATCGTGCCGTCTTCTGCCTCTGGTAAATTCTGCTAGTTTATTCCAGACTTATCACAGATGCTGAACATGAAAACATTTTTCATATTTTTGTGTTTAGCATAAGTTTACTGTTGTTTAGCTTCAGGAAGCGACCAGAACATGATGTACTTCCACACCTGGTCAGGTCTGCACGTCTCAGGTGAAGGTAAATCCCTTCTCACAGATATCGACCCATTGCCTGCTTCTGTGTGAAACTCACCTGAACAAAGCTTTATTTTACATCCCAGCCCAACAGACGGACACACACATGCATATCAGTCAGGGTCCACTAAGTTGCCTCCTGCTGCTGGCCTCAGCCGCGACCCCATTAACCAATCAGGGGACATTTTGAAACAAGCCTCCTTTATCTGGCAGGAAGTGCCCTCCTGCCCCCGTCTTCTGTGGTGTGTGAATCGGTTAACCTCTGCAGACCTGCAGGCTGGTTTTCATTTATCAGCTGGGAGAAACTTCATGGTAAGGAGTCGTTCTTCCACAACACCAACCTGAGGCATCAGGTAACCCGACTCATCCCACTTCAACACACCTGCTGGGGATCAGCGCTTAAAAAGTAGCGAAATGCTTTACAAAAATTAGGATGCAGCGAATGTGGCGATGCTGATTAATGGATTAATGAATTTAGAAAAGAATAAACCATCAACTTCTGTCCAGAACCGAACACAGAGAAGCAGCATTCAGCTTCTATGCGCCACAAATCTGGTACAAACTTCCAGAAAACTGTGAAACAGCCGAAACGCTGAGTTCCTTTTAATCCACACTGCAAAAACACAAAATATTAACAAGTATTTTTGGTCCAGTTTGCAGTGCAAATATCTTAATACACTTGAAATAACAGAAAACTAACTTACACATTACTTTTAAGTAATATATAGGACTTTATTTTAAGTTATACCTTAATTTTGTTGAAAATACTAGTCCTATTGATAGATTATATCCTGAAAAACACAGGAAAATGTTTTGTTAAAAGTGGAATAATCTGCCAGTGGAACAAATAGTTTTATTTACTCTTGCTTGAGTAATTTATTGGCTGCTTTTTATTTATAATATATAAAAACACTGGTGAACATGACGTACAGCAGGTGAAACACATGGTAAACAAACTGTGACCTGATGTGTCCTGTTATCTGTTCACTGCTCTACGCAGTAAATTATCTGGTCTAGTCGGATCAGACAATAGTTGCTAATCTTGTCAGCAGCTATTAATGATGCTTTGGTCATTGAACAGGGTGTGAATAAGTTCCTTTGAAGCAGGAAAATGCAAATGAAACTGAGAAAACAGGAAATGTTTCTATCGGTGATCTGGTTTGATTACATTCTTCCATTAAATCACAAATTAGCTGTAAAACATCCTGATAATAAAGGAATTTCTCCACATGCTTCATTTTGAAAACATGATTGAAACATATTTTTAAAAATTTAAGCAATAAAACTTCCCTGTGTTCTCTTCTTTGGTTCTGCTTGAATGAAACATTTTTCCCGCATTACTTGTAAGAAAAGTGCAAAGATCTGAATCATCACATAAAGACAAGCGTTAAAAATGTCTATTTTAGAGAAAAGTGAAGATTTAGAAACAGTTTTGTGTAAATTTACTCACAAGAGCTGCTTAAAAATCTGTTTATATAAAACGTGTCAAACTCAAGGCACGGGGGCCAAATCTGGCCCACCGCAACTCTTCATGTGGTCCTCTAAAGTCTGACAGGACACCTAAATAAAACCTTCAAAAATAACAATTATGTGCTTAAATATTGTTTTATTGATCAAATTGAATCAGTTTTTATCAGCATTCTGCCAAATTGCATCAAAGTGAAAAGATGTTCAATATTATTTAAAGTTAAGAAGAACTTTTACTGAAGGCAGAAATAGCTTTTTATTTACATTTTATAAGTTTGTTAATGAGTTTTTACCAATACATTCTGCATCTAGTCCTTTATTTGGTCCAAAATTAAAATGAGTTTGACATTCCTGATATAGAACAAAACCTATATATGATTAATATTGATACTGAAATGATTCAAAGCTCACAACTTGAAAATATAACCTAAACTAATTTTTGCACCTTTTACAAATTTCTGTGTATTTCAGTTAAAATGTTAAAATGTTTTTGGTCTTGGTTAATCCATTTTAATTTGTTTGACTCACAATTAAAGATGCAAAATCTATAAATGACAAAAATTCTCAACATTTCTATCTTAACTGGAGTTTTTTTTTTTTTTCCTGATGTGCTTCCAAGCTAAGATCCATATTCACTCTAGAAAACTCTGGTAAAAATTTAAATATTTTCTATCTTATTCAGTTTCACAAGCACCAACTCAAAGTTATGCATAAGCAGAACAAAACACATTTAGGTTTCGTTCTGCTTCATTTATGGTTACAAGTTAGTCAACAAGTCGTTTGTGTTTGCTGAGTCATACGTATGATGTGTAATAATTGTTATAAATGCTCAAATTTGAGAAAATATGAGCAAATGTTTAACATTATGAAATTATAAATACGACCACATAAGCAGTGATTCTATGTACAGAAGTGACTTGATGGATATTTGCAAATCTGCATTATAGTTACATTTCATACTTTGTGGGAATAAATTTACAGGTTTCAATACAAAGTATCTCTTTTATTCTTACAGCAATCAGTCCAAAATATTACTGACCGGCTGATCGTGTCACAGTTTTGGTTATTTTTAGAGACATTTGAATGAATAAAGTGTCGTGTTGGGTTTTATTTTTATTTTATTTGGGTTTTCTCTAGCCGAACCTCGATGCTTAGTAAAGTTTGCTCACCTTCTCTGGATATAATGAAAAACTTCTTTTTACAGTTTTATCACCTTTTTGAATCCAATAATATCCAATGAAAGCTGCTTCCGCCTATCAAGATGGCGACCTGGATGCAGGAAGTGATGTCATTGCATCTCTCAGAAGAATCTACGCTCTTTAAATCACATTTTGCATTTTATCTAATGCAAAAATAAATAAAAAACACACTGAGACAAAAATTATCTTCTCCTCCGTCTTGGTATTTCTATTCTGAAAATTGATAAATATCATTGATATATAAAAGAAGTGAATGAACAAAGACAAATTACTTGAAATTAAGTTATATTCACAAAATGATTAAGAAAAACAGACTTTTTATTCTCAGAAAAGATTCAGGCAGTTTCTGACAGTTCACACTTTATTAGCCAATTTCTGTGTACAGTGAAGGACTTGACATTCATCAATTTCTTGTAAAAAATAATCATTAATGTTTGTAAAGTAAACGATGGACTGTATGTACACATCAATGTGTGAAATCAGACCCACAGAGCAGATCTAAGATCAGCAGCTGGGATAATATTTCTGCAGACAGGTGAGAAAATGAGCTAAAATTAAAAGAAACCCCAGAGAAGAGCAAGGAGGAGAAAGAGAAGAAAAGAAGATATTCTCTAATATCTCTTCATGAAAAACAAAAGCAGCCAAAAATCAAAAAGACACAAAACAGAGAGACAGCTGAGTTTAGTTGCAGGTTAGTTTGTTGTTGTCATGGCAGCGGTAAATCACCATGGAGACACCGGAGCGCCGTTCTGTCAGGAAACAACAACATTCATTTACCCAGTTATGAAGCAAAAACTTTCACTTTTCAGAAACGTATAATTGAGGCCAGTTTTTCACAACAAACTGTGGTAAAGCAGAATTTATACTGTAACATATTGCAAACCCGTTCATAACCCTTGAAGTTCAGATAATAAACTCCTTTATACCTAGCCTGAAAAAATCCATTAAAATCCATTGAATTTTCTTTTTGCAACTGAAAAATAATGTAAGAAAAATATATTTTTGTACGTTTCTGATATTTCATTTCCTCTTGAATTGAGGCTAATTTTACACACCAATGAAAAATGTTTTTATTTTTATATTTTCAGTCATACCTGACATCCGAGAGCTTCCACGCTTCAGAGACTGGGCGTCTGGTTCCCAGCTATTGGAGGAAAACAGAAGTTTACTTTAGTTAGCACAAAAATCATCAATAAAAATGTTTATTTTTATAATATTACTGCATTACAGGACAAACTCAGATATTGAGCAAAGCAAATCTACCTGCGGGAGTGGAGTCATCAAGTAGGTCCATGTCAGAAGTTTGTGCTGCAACAGGATAAAACTTGACATGTCACATCTGGACTGTTTAACTTTTAATTAATTCTGTTTTTAAATGGTTTATTTTGAAAGCATGTCTATAATATACATATTTTATTCAATCTCTTATGTCATTCTTTCTCTTCCAGTAAAAACAACACAATTGTTACAAACTGTGCTGCTTTGTAATTTAACTTTAATCGTGTTAAAGTCTGTTAAGTTAAATGTGGAAGTCGGCGTATTTCCTCCAGCAGATTCATTTTTCTATATATTTTCATACAACCACATTTATGTGAATTTGAATATTACTGTTCTGTCCACTTTAACGTCGCCTTGTTTTACTTTTTGCAAATATATTTAATATTACTGTTAAGCTGTCACAGTCAAAATAAAAACAATAAGACTCGATAACTTTCCACTGCTGAACGTTTGGTTAGAAAAAAAGACATTTTGTTGCTAATTATACATCCAATTAAATCTTCATACATCCAAATGCAGACGTACATTTTGGTCATAACGCTGAGATGTGTATCTGCATTCAGTGAAATCTAGATTTTACAACCCAGAATGCATTTTAAGTCAGTTTAAGTGAGCCGAAGATTTATGTTTTATTTTAAAATAGTTTGCTGGCTCCAACACTCTGCGTGACTTTAAAGCTTGTCTTTTTGGTGCACAACATTTATTTTTTACTCATTTAAAATGATAAAAAGATGATTTCCAGAAATCATTTATGCTGATATCTATTGTCAGTTATTTTTTTAATGTGTCACAAAAATAACATTGAATAAAATATTTTGAGGAAAGGTGAAAGTTCATCTTCAAGTCACTTTATTCTCTTTCAGGTTTTATATGATCGGCTGATCAAAGAGGCTTAAAGCTTAGAAAGTTGCTTCATGGTTTTATTTGTTCACTAAAGTTTTCTAAGCTGCCAGAAAACTTTAAATTTAATTGCACACAAGTGGGCACTATTTATTAATTAAACTAAAATAAATGCTTTTAGAGGTCACACGGAATATTAAAAAAAATAAACATTAAAATAAGATTATTATAACTGGATGCTTTAACATAAATAATAAGAAAAAATAAGTATTACAGACTTTTTTTGAGTTACTGCAGCTTTGAGTTGCTCTGTTGTCTGAAATTATGCAAAATTCAGATAAAACGTAGGACTGCAGGCTGTGTTCCCGGTCTGAACTTTGACCTGTTGGGCGTTTACCTTCGGTGGAGTCGGGCGTGTCTAGAGCCAGGTCGTCCGGCTCCTGAGTCTGAGAGTCATCTTCAAACATCTCTTCTTCGAGCATGTCCAGCTCGTCTTCGTCTTTCTCCGCCTTGCTGTCGGTTTGGTTCGTCTCAGTTTCATCGTCGCTCAGAACTTTGCTGTCGGTTTGATCTTCATCCTTGCTTTCTGAGGTCACGCCGTCGTCTTCGTCTATCTCCTCCTCTATCACCTGGGCGTCCTCTGCGACCTCTTTCTCGTCGCCGCCGTCGTCTTTCAGTACATCTTCCTCATTCGATGTGACGTCTGCAGCCTCCTCCTCATCCTCATGAGCTAAGCTGTCAGTGCCCAGATCTTTGTCAGTGACTTCGTCTGATTCCTTCTTGTCGTCATCAGCTGGAGTGTCTGTGGATTTAGCATCAAATAACAATCAGTCGTTATTTAAGGATTTCAACAATCCGGCTTCTTTAGATATTAAAATATCTTTATAGAATAAAACATAAAATCAAGGTAATTATCCAAATCAGTGGATTTAAATAGACGTTTTGAGCTTTATATCATGTTATAACGTTATTTCAGCTGAGTTTCTGCCTCAGCTCCTTCAAACTAGCGGCAGCAGCAATTAGCAAACAGCTGGTGGAAATACTGAGCTCATCATATTAACTACTTCTCAGTGCAACGCCCCTCAGAATGGCTGGAAATGGGATAATAGTAAGGCCTTCCTGAAGGCGGAAAGTCAGAAAGATTAGGTGCTTCTTAAAGAGACAGAGGCCCAATTTTAACGTGTCAAATTTATTTTAAGTTATGTTTAATAAATACAGTATTTTTATCATAACTGAAGTTAACATAGTTACTTGATTGTTCTATAAAATGGTACTATGTACCTGGAAAATATTTAATATCACCTATTTACACTGCAAAAACACCAAAACTTACTAAGTATTTTTTTCTAGTGCAAATATCTTATTCCACTTGAAATAAGACATTGACTTAAAAGTAACTTATCAGAAAGATATAGAAACTTGTTTTAAGTCAATAATCCCTTAATATTGATTTTAAAAAGTACTAGTTCCATTGGCAGATGAATTTATTTATAACAATATAATTTCCCCACATCATAAGTGAAATAATCTGCCTGTGGAACTTTTTATTTTTTATCAATGTCAAGAAATTATTTACTTAAAACAAGTTTCTATATCTCTCTGAAAAGTTACTATTAAGTTTACTAAGACAAAACTAAGACATTTGGACTAGAAACTGGTCATAAAATACTTGAGGTTGTGTGTTTTTGCAGTGTAGATTATTTTGCAACCTGGTAAATTACAGCTCATTCATTAAACTGGATATTTACCACTGTCAGTCAGATCAGCATCATCACTCAGTTCATCCTCATCTGGAGAGAAAAAACAGCTACATTTAACGCAACACTTACAATTTAAACGTCTAAAAAGTTGGAAAAGATTAAAACTTTGGTATCAGCTTAGATTTGTAATTTGCATTAAGAATAAACACATTTTGATGAAATCCTGACTTTAAAAAGCAAATCGAATGATCAGATATGACTTATGTCATGTCTAGTAATAATAAATGACAGGTTTTTAATTGTGATTAAAAAGGAAAATTATATAATGTAGAAAATCTAGTACAAGTAATTATAGAAATAGTGAAGTTTTTAGATAATAATTGGAAAACCCCCCCATTTTCATCCAGTTGATGTCTTTTGAGTGGATCAGTCCGAAACCGAGGAAAAGGATTAAGGCCTCTTAAAAATGAATAAATAAAAATAAAATAATAATAAAAATAATTCTGACTTTAATCTCAGAATTCAGACTTGAATTAAAGTCAGATTTTTTATTATTTTTTCCCAGTAGATCTAATCCTGTTCTGTACAAACCAGTTCATGTGAATAATGATGAAAAATGAACAAAAACTGAGTTTTTGCTCAATGCTTTCTTCAGCTTTATGCAATTACTACAGTAAAGTTGTGAAATATGATAATATTAATTAGTCGCCACCTGTAATTAAACTAAACAAATAGATACAAGAGTCTGATTGGTTAATTACTGCATGAGGGATTAAATTCTGGCTTAGCAAGTAATTTACTCCCATGAGTATCTGCTGGTTACATCCTGTTGATGTGAAACATGTGAGCCGGTTTAAAACTGGTCAAATTATTGGCATCAAATGGAGAAACCATCAAATAAGAAATTACTAAAATTACGTTGAAAACCGTCCGCCTCTCTTTTAGAAATTATCACACACTCTTACCTTTAGAATCAGTTGTTACATCTGGAAAAAAATACACATTTATTTGTTAATAAATCCTTGGCTTTGTTTCTCCAGATCGAAGTTGTAGCAGAAACAATATTAATGACGTCAGCGGCTGTTTTTAACCAACGGCATGTTTCTTTAATTTAGATGTTAATAACATTGACTTACCGTCCACTTCACCATTAAGCTCTACTTCAAACTCGTCCTTTTCCACATCTACAGGGAAATAATAATCAGAGGGAAAATTAGTAATGCTACTAATCAGAAGTTCACAGTTAAAAAAAATCTAATTTACAGAAATCACTTGATTTTCAACTTCACAGAAGATTTTTCTAATGAGAAACTCCTATGTAAACACTAGCAGCGCGCCAACTAAGGGGCCAAAAATCTGTTGAAAGTAAGTTATAGGGTATTTTTAGAGATCAAGAGAGTGAGATTTTCAGCAGCTAACAGGAAGGCTAAGGAGAGTACAGCAACATTTTAAACCTTTGTTTCTGTGTTGGTGCTGGATTTAAATGTTAGCATCAGTTAATCTAAGGGATGAGACACAAAGTCTCCCGTTTTATTAACACTGAACATACCAATATATTTTTAAAAATGCGAATCATAAAACATAATTTATTAATTTGTCTTTATAAAGGGGATGAAGACAGAACAATACTTCAAAATCAATAACAATAAGTGCATAAAACTAGTGCAAATAATTAAACATACACGAAGATGTGCAAAGTAGCACATTGGTTCATAATATTAATACACAAAAAACTTTGTTATTGTTTTCGAACAGTAAAACTTCGTCTTGCAGCTCTGATGGTTTTTATGCTTAATGAAGAGGAACAAAATTATATATGTGAAATCTTTTAACAGCTGCATTTTTATGAGTTCAATTCAACAAGAAGCAAAACATGCTGCGCCAAATATTAGAAACTGTTCCACAGTTTTAGTTGATAAGATAAGAAACATGACTGAGTTCAAGGAAGTAGAAGACATGATGAGAAATGAGAAATGTTCCCTGAAAGATGATATCTTACTAAACTTAACATGCTCTTTAGCGCTGACTAAGCTTTTTTTTTTTTTTTTTTTTAAAGTCATTTCCTTATTGCTATACCTAAAATTCAGGCTCCAGTAATAGAAAACCAAAAACTACTGAAGGCTTTGTGCTGCTTATTGCATCTCCTCCAACTTCAGCAGCCAAGATTTTAAATACTAAAAAAGAAAATAGTTTCTGTAAACGTCTGCAGGTGTTTCCCTGTTAGCTATGAGAAACTTCTGCCTCCCTGTCTTGTTTCAGATTAGATTGGAAGGAATGCAAGAGGAGGAGGAAGGAGGAAGAACAGCTCAGCTTAATGAGAAAACAAAAGATTTACCGTCAGACCAGCTACTTATGAAGACAAACGAGTTGAACAAGGATGAGACCACAGATTAATAATCCAGATTGATCCTACGTTTATGTTGCATAATAACAGTAGAAGTACAAACTATAATTTATTTTGTAATCACAATCTATTTGGAAGCAGAATGTTTAAAGAAAACATGGGAGCCATGTTTGCTTTTGATTAAACAGAATAATGAATATTTACCGGAGGTGGGATCAGTTTCAGGGGCCGAATCATCATTTACATCTGCAGAAACAAAAACACGAATTTAATGCAGTTGTTTGTATCGTCTGACCATCAGGAGCTAAAAATCAGACCAAAAATTCAGAAAAGTTTTCACAGCAGCATTCCTGCTGCATATATCAGTTTGCTGGAAATTATTAATAATTAATAAACTAAAAATATTTAAATTATTAATAGACTAAAATTTGGTTACCTTCAATTTCTTCAACGCTGTCAGTTTCTGTGGAATTAAATATAAATATGTTAATAAATGTGTTTTTATTTTTGCCTACTTTGTTGTTCAGTTTACAGAAAAACAAAACATTTTACATAAAATCAAGAAAATTAAGGCCAACTCTTAGAAAATGTGTCTTCAGTCAGAGGCTTCTTCAAATGTGCTGCAATACAGACGGCTACAGGAAATCTTTCTGTTGCTATCACTTTGTACAAAAACGCATTTAAAAATTGTGAATTAATATGTGAACAGCAACATTTAATTTCCCTTTTTTAATTAATTAAATTTGCAAAACTTGCATTAGTTTTAAATTATATCTTTATAACATCTTATCCCTGAGCCAAATTTAATCAGTTCAAGTGTTTTTTTGTTTTTTTTTTCTGAATTTATACGCAGTTCTTACTTATTGGCCCTGTCTGGTCAAAAAAACTTTAAATAAATCTCCTATTACAGTATTTTTAATCCAAAAAGTCTCTAATTTCAACACATTTTGTTACAAAAGCATCAGTTAACCACCAATAATTCTCAACTTGATCAGTTTCTAGGAAATGAAAATTACTAATCCATGATTTTCTGCTTATAAGTGGGAAGTATTTATATTTATAAGCAGAAATATACAAAATGAGTAGTTGGGACTTATTTCTTCCAACTATTTTTCAAAAAAAAAAAAATAAATAAATTAAAGATTTAACAGACTTTGATAGAAAGTTGTACGAGGAACATTGTTTATCTTGTCTCTACGTACAGGATGAGGAAGGTAAAAAATAAAAAATTGCCATCTTAGTAAATGCCCTTAAACCAAATAAAATAGTTTCCCAAAATAGTCAATATTATAAGAGGTTATTTTATGTATTTTTGTGCAGTCGGCCTTTTTATTCTGAATATGAACCAGAACCTGACCTTTACTGTCCTCGTCTGACGCTGTGATCGGATCAGAAGCTGCTGGAAGAAAGAAAAGATTATAAAGTTAAACTATTTTAAACTATGTTAAACTATTTTAATGGAATAAACTGGTTCTGAATCTCACCATCAGTGCTGTCCTCTGGCATCTGAGCGTTGCTCACTTCAAAATTAACTAAAATAAAACAAAAAGGAAGGATTTAAAATATTCAAAGGTCCCAGATAAAAGAAGCAGAAACAGCCTCCAGATTTTACTGCCGGTTAAAAACTTTTAGCTGCGTTTATTTACAAAATGAGGCCAAAACAGAACCTGCTGCAAATCCTTCACTCTTTTTCCAACGTAGAAAGAACGACAGGGTCATGGCTTCTGTTTCTTTATTTTGAGTTTTTGTGCTAATTAAATGTTTTTTCTTCTAGATCTAGTTCTGCTTGAGGTTTCTTTAAGCTAACCATTTTTCCTCTCCACTGTCACCACGTGCTTGATCAGGAGGAAGGAACTGGCTGAGTTCTGCTAAATAAATAAGTTTTTACCAATTGAAATAGACTTTATGTGACTTAATTTAACCTGTCAATACGATTGGATTGCAATGCTCTGATAACATATTTCTGAATAATATGTTGTTGTTTTCTTAAATGTAATTGAAATTAGATTCTGAGGTGGATAGAGAACCTAAAACTGGTCCTCAGGAAAGAAAACTTCAACATATTTTTACTCAAGTTAAAGTAAAAAATAGCAATAAAAGAAATTATTCAAGTAAGAGTAAAAAAAGTATTTGGTAAAAAGTCAAATTATCAATTACTTAATATTTAAAAATTACATAATCAGACCAAAATGTAAAATTAAGCGGATTTTTTAGGTATTTTAAGGACTGAAATGACAATAATTCATATAAGTAACAAAAGATAACAAAATAAACTTTTTCAAAAATTTGTTTCTTTCAATATTTATGAAACTTTAACAAAAACTGCAGGTGTGTGTCTGTTTATGGTAATTTTATGGTTAAAACAAAAATTTAGCGGGAAGAAAACCCAGAAATTTTACACAAGTTAGAGTATAAATACTTCTTAACAAAATTACTCAAAGTACAGTGTAGTTGTTTTTCAGAAAAGTTACAGAGGTAAATAACTGAGTAAATGTAACTAGTTACTACCCAAAATCTAAAGAAATTAATCTAAATTTTAAAAATCTTGCCTTCAGTTTTTTCGTCAGAGTTGATGTCTTTGTCTTCAGAAACAGCTGAAAGAAGGAAAACAAGATTTTAGGTGCAAAAGAACAAAATTAAAAAAACAAGAAGTACGAATTAAGTAACTTTACTTTCAATTTCATCCTCTGATATTTCGCCACTTTTGGGTTTAGAAGTAGCTGTAAGAAAAAAAGATTTAAAATAAGTAAAAATACGACATAAATCTGTATGAAAGAATTAATTTAAATTTTAATCTTACTTTCTGAGTTTTCCTCTGACGCGTTGCCTTCGAGCTCTTCAAACAGATCTGATGGAGAAAAAATAACATTTCAGAAAAACGAAAGTTTGCGGATGTGACAACGATCAGAATATCAACTTAAATATCAAATGTTTTCAATTAAATAAAAGTGAATCTGACCTGCAGCCACATCATCAGAGTCTTCATCGGGATCACCTTCAAAATAAAAGCATTCAAAGTATTCATCCATCTATTGTCTGCATCCACTTATGCTGAGGGTCACGGAGAGTCAAAATAATAATTAAAATATAAAGACAAGGTAAAGCTAAGCCTGTCTGAATAAATCAATCAAATAGTCACATTATAAATTAAAATAAACTCAATATTTTCTATTTGCATAATGTGTAAAGTTTCTAGTCTGGTGTTTTAGTCTCAACTTTCCTTTTTTTGAAGGACGTTTTGTTTGCAGAGACTTCATAATTAATTTTATTTGTTGTTTCTCTTATTTTGGATATTTAAAATGTCTTCCAGTTCCAGTGTTAAATGTTCACTAAAATTCAAAATTTATTGATCATTTTGAATTATGTTGTTGTCATTATATTACTTTAAAATGATCTCAAAACAGTTTTATCGTCTATTACAATAATTTCCTGGACAATTTATCATCTAGCAAAAACTTTTATTGTGACAGGCCTACTGTTTAAAACTGTTTAAATTAAATAAATATCTCACCTTCAGGTTTCTCCTCAGAAATTTCTGGGTTATCACCAACAACTTGACAAATAAAAAGTAAAAAGCCAGTAAAGACCAGATAAAATAATCTGAAGTAGAAATACTCAAAATGTTAAGATAATTTTTGTTTACATTAATAAACCACTTGTCTCTGAACAGACACTGAAGCACATTTGCAGACATAAATATATAAATCTTTACTTTCTTACCCTGGGAGTCGTCCTTCAGGTCGCTGTCCTCGTCCGAAGCAGCTGAAAGACAAAAATAAAACATTTAACTTGGTGGATTTTAACAGCATTAAGAAATAAAATACATGAAGTTTAAACTGACTTGGTTCCTCAGATGGTTCTGAAACAGCTGAAAACACAAACAGAGAACAGAAATAAATTTATAATACAGATATTTTATCACAGACTGGGCACACAGGTGAACACAGGAACAGGTGAACATGAAGAAAGCTGGTTATATTACTGGATTATAAGTTTTCTATTTGCTGTTGTCTATATATAGAGTCTGATGACTAAAATCAATAAATCAATACTCACTTTTACTGGAAGAGTCGTCATCTGTGAAATCAAAGCACAATTTTTATTTAATTTTCTTTATGTTGAAGCCAGAGGCAGAAATATTGATACTAATAGCTGATGGATTGATTTATCTATGTAAAAATGATTTTATATAAAGTCGTAGGTCACCTTTAATGTTAACTAATTACAATTTGGGAAAGTTTCAAGTAATTTATAGACTTAAAAGTGTAAAGCAAAAATAAACAATAAAAACTAAAATGTACACTTTATGTAAATATGACTTTATCTTCACAAGGATTTGGGGCCCAAATCCTTGTGAATCCGGCCCTGGTTGGAAGTATGTTAAAAATGTTGTAAATGTTACACATTTATGGGCTGTAAAACCACATTGATGGTTGAAGGATCCTTTAACACATCCAGAGGAGTTAATTAAACATAAAAATAGCTAAATGTGACGATTCTCTGTTTGCTTTTTGGAAATTTTCCATGCTTATTGTAGTTTTGTCTTCAGCCTCACCGTCAGAGCTCTTCATCATGAAAGATGTCCCATCAGTCTCCACTGAACTGGCTGAGAAACACAGAGAATAAGGAATTTAAGCAGCTTTGTAATAAAAACCCCCAAAAAACAGTAAGAATTGGTGATGAACTGAAGACTCACGCTGAAAAGGTGAATCTGTTTTCTCGTCTGATTCAGCAGAATCTGAAAAATGAATGCAGGTCCAAACATGGACAGGTGAGGTTTCAGGTAAACACACAGCTACAGATTCAGACAGGTGAAATAAATATTACCTGTAGTTTTCTCAGAAGTGTCTTTGCTTTCATCTACAATTAATGAGTCACAACATGTCAGATTTCACTGATAATACTATTAATTAGGTTTGTGAGCTGGAAAGATAATCAATGCTTATTTTAGTTTTATTTGTCTTTAAGGTAAAATTTGTGCCAGACTTACATCTATTAAATAAGACAAACAAAGCAGAAAAGGGAACAATGTCTGATAAAGACATAGATTAAATGTTTTTACCACTTTCAGCCACAGAAGAATCTGCATCACTTTCTTCTTTCTCCACTGGAAGACAAAATATTAAAACAGTTTGTAATTTATCCACATATTCACCAGGAGACAACATGCTAACTCCACGCTAACTCCATGCTAACTCTATGCTAACTCCATGCTAACTCCACGCTAACGCCATGCTAACTCCCTGCTAACTCTATGCTAACTCCATGCTAACTCCACGCTAACTCCGTGCTAACTCCCTGCTTTTCTATGCTAACTCCATGCTAACTCCAGGATTCCTTCTTGCTGCGAGGTAACAGTGTTACCAAGTATACCACATCATACTGTATTAAAATAGAAAGATAAAGATATAATAATAAACATTCTTCTTTAATTAATTAAAACAAAAATATTTCCGTTACACTTAAAGAAAAACACTAACCTGAAATCTCAGAGTCCTCAGCAGATTCTGGAGCTTTTCAGAGACAAACAAGAAGAAAACCATCAGAAATAATATAAATCTTTACGACTGTATCAGATCACTGAATATGGAAACTATTTATAAGAGTAACTATAACAAATGGCTAAATACTTGTGTAAAAATGTAGAGTGATGAGTTAAAAAGAAAAAGTTGGTTGATCTAAGTCAAAACTGGTTTTAAAGTCACCGTTTCCTGTGGCGATATAAAACACTCTTTGCAAGAGATTAAACATGCTTACTGTATAATTAGGTTTGTTTTATAAGTTTCATTACTTTGTATTTTAATCTTTGCTGAAATCTTTCACTGCTTCCTGCAGTGTAAAAAGTTATATCTACAAATAATCTGCCTTCTAATCCAAATTCTGGATATTAAGTCTAGTTCTTAAAATGTAAAGTAATTATGAATCAACACACAGTTAATATTACATATTCATACTTATGTACTATTGTTTTAGTAGATTCTGGTTGGATATCTGCTTTACATTTCTGTTTTACATATTTCTTTTATGATCGTGTAACAGCGAAACTTTCTCATCTCCGTTTCATGCCAAGTTTAAATATTATGTTATGTTTCATTAAAATTAAAGAATAAATTGAAAAACTGAAGCCTGCAAATCTCTAACCTCCATATTAAAGTAGATTGATTTCCTTTATTTTTAAGCAATTAAACAACCATAAAAAGGTTAAAAACAACAAATTGACATATATGAAATATTTATATTACCTTCAGTCATGGAAACATCTGAGTCAGCTTCATCTGACTCGACTAGAAGACAAAACAGATTATTGGTTATTAATCCCTATAACTAATCAATAATAATAAATATATCCTCATGTGTCAGAGTTTTAATCTGATGCTGACCTGGGATCTCAATTGTCTCATCAGAGTCTGAATGAGTTAAAAGATGCAAATAATTATTTAGCAGATTACAACACAATCAAACAAAACAAAACAAAACAAAACAAAACAAAACAAAACAAACAAAAGGTGTGTCTTTGTTCTCTATATTTCAATAAAGTAGGAGCTGTCAGTGTCTTTATTACCTGGCTGTGAGGTCATAGGTTTATCTGTAGTTTCCTCTAAAAAAATAAAACAAAATAAAAAAAAACGTTATTAAAAACCCTTCAGCGGTTTCAGGATTACTGCTGACAGATTATTTAGCTGTTACCATTGAGGTGTTTCACCAGAGCTGCAATTCTGTCTGTGACGAAAAGGAAAAAAGAAACAAAAAGTGGCTATAAGAGAAATCTGAAGAAGTTCGGAACTGTAGTGACCTCCGCAGCCTGTAGGGGGCAGCAGCTGCTCGAACCAGAACTGTTCTCTTATCTGATTGGCTGCATCCTGAAGATGTTAATTGCTTCCCAAAGGTTGGAGTTTTTTTAAATACAACAATATATCGAAGTTGTAAACATTGATATTTACCATCTTCTGGAGCACTTGCTGTAAAACAAAGATAAAAATAAAGATTAGTGAAGCTTCTTGATCAAAAACAGATTATAAAAACGCCACACTTCAAGGCAAAGGCCTTTAAATAAATAACTCCTCTCTTGCAGCAAGATAAGATCACAATAAGATTCTTAAGAAATACCCAAATGTAAACATCAGTGCATTTATTTAGTGGGAACATTTTTAAAACCAAAATATCCAACATCTCAAACTTATTTAAAATAAATACAACTGAAACAATTTGTATCTTATTCTTTACTTTGCTAAACTGATCAAATAGGGACTTTTAAATATTTATTCAAGGCTTTCTGTTTCCTGAAGTTAAAATATAATGTAAACACAAGCTCTTTTCTGTTAGCAACTCTTCAAAATGGGAAAGAGAAGAGCACAAGTCAGTTTAGTGAGCTAATCTTAAAAGCATGGAAAGAAAACACAAGCCTGTCCTTTATAAACCATCATGAATGTAAATATATGAAGTCTGATAAATGCTACCAGGACTTTAACTAGATTTATCTGAACTTGTATGAAACCTACATTTTAAGACAAATAATGGGTTGACTTTAAAGACTGGATTGCTCTTTGACCAGGAGGTCAAAGTGTGGAGGGAAAAGTTTTAGTTTAAATAATCCAAAATATTTAATCTGCTGCTGTTTTATGTTCGAACTGTAGAGCAGCTACAACTTATGGCATGACTTAGAAATGACAATACATCAGGGATTAAACTGTAATAAGTGAAAGAATATTCAAATTCATGAAAATAACTGTGGAGTTTTGTAAACGTGCTGTGTAGTTTATCGTTTCCCAGAAGTTGCAGTAATTTGCAGGACCAGTAAACACGATGAGCAGCTCTGGGTGATGTTGATGACGTAGCGGCTTACTTTGGAGCGGTGCTGCGAGGGAAACAGCAGCGAGGGCGCCGAGCAGCAGAACAACACGTCTAAAAAACAGAAAAAGAAACACTTCAGCGCGATGCGAAACCGCTGGGCTGATTTGACTGCAGCTTGTTTGAATGCTGCTTCCCTTTGCAATCAAGTTGAACAACAAGAGACAAACTACAGATGTTCAGTCTGTGACTCCATCAAAATCAAAATATGGATTTTTATGAAGCACTTGGAGACCTTCTTTAGCGATAAAACGACCAAAAATATCAGATTTGTGAGTAATCTGAGTGAAGATGGATGGAAAATGGCTGCTGATGAGTCTCAGGTGTGTTCAGTGGCAGCTGGGGGAAACCAGTTCCCAACCTGAAGGGTTAAATGACTTTCTTTGTGTTTCTCTACAGAACGGGGGGGAAAAACTCACAAAGCGTCTCTTCTTTTCCAACGTATAGAGAACTACGAGCTGCAATAGAAAACCAGCGCAGACGTTCAAAGAGATGCTTTTAGCTTCATGATGGCAATCTGACGATGAGGGCTTCACTCAGGAACACTGGACTTACTTTAACTGAATTAATTTAACCCAGGAAGCTCAAAAATACAGTAAATAAAAAACACAAACAACTTCCTTTATGGTTAGTTTGATTAAAAAGACAGATAGGAGCAACTTTTATATAAAGCTTTTTTCTAAACTCAGCACCACTGAAGTGAATTTCAAACAAATATGATCAAAAACCATTTAAATAAATCAGAAGCTCAAGATTTAAAGTGACAACTTAAACAGTTATGAACTTTAGCTTCCATAAACAAAAGCAGGTGTAGCAGCGACGTAAAAATGATTTAATTCCTTTGGCTGTTACAAACCTGACGCACAATCTGGCAGTAAAAACAGGCGGATTGCAGGAAAAACAAGAAAGAAAGAGGTTTACTCACCGTTTGAACATGTTGCTATTTTCAGCAGGAACTAAAACTCGGACAAGGAAGCTTCAGTGAATGTCTGAAGTCAGCTGAAGCGGCGCAGCAGCATTTTATACTCACCTCCTCCTCTTCCTCATGCTTCGTCCTCCAGCTTGTCCCTCCCTTCTTCCTGCTGATCACCTGAGTGTTTTCTTTTTAATCCACTTTGAAAAATACAAAGACTCAGTTTGGTCATTTCACACTGAACTTTCATCACTTAAACGAAAAGAAACTTGGAGTTGAGGGAGTATTATCTAAGGTTTTCAAGCTGAATCAGTTTTTAGTCTTGGCTGTCTGTCGTAAACAGCTAACCTTTGGGAAACTGATGGTGAATGTGACTGTAGCGTTTCCAAAACTGGTCATGTTGACACGAGAAGCACCGAGTTAAATCTAATAAGTTCAACGTTATCGTTATCTCCTGACGCGCTCTCAGAGGTTTTCCAAGGCTGGAGCATTTTGTTTTTGTCTCTGAACAAACAGTCTGAAAAGACAATGACCTTCATCATCTTTACTCTCACTCCCTCATTTCTTTGCTCATAGATAATTTCACCTCTAATGTTCCTGATTGTTCAGTCCTGAATAGTTTGGCGTTGATCACAGATAAATGCAAACTTTAAAAAGAAAAACATTTCTTTGAGAAACTTGGGAAAACATAGTCATAAAGTCATACAAGGGAGATATTTAAGTTTATTTTTTACCACTGTTGCTTGCTGGCAAAATACAAACCGTCTGGCCACTTTATTAGGTACACCTTCAGATCTGCTGATTGAAGAAGGTGTCAGAACGATGTTTCAGAGACTTTGGTCCATAACATCTCACTGTTGTTGCAGATTTGTTGCACATCTGATGAGCAGATGTTCAGAATAATCATGGTGGATCTGGCAAAACATTATCCAGCGGCGCAGAAACAAAACTAAAGTTATTATCTTTGGGCCTGAAGAGGAGCGATCTAGAGTCAACGCACAGCTTCAACCAAACTCTACAAAACAAGTCTGACATCTGAGTCTGGTGATGAACTCTGACCTGAACCCTCAAAGCCACATAAAGGCAGTTGCAAAGTCGGCCTTCTACCACCTGAAGAACATTTTCATTGTTAAAATTCCAGCCAGATCTAGAGAAACTCATCCATGTGTTTAACTTTAGTTGCATTAATCACTGCAACAGCGTCTTTACAGGTCTGCCTAAAATAAAATTAGTCGGATCCAGATGCTGCTGCTGGAGTTCTGACTAAAACCAGGAAGTTAGAGCTCATCACCCAGTTCTGCAGTCCCCGCACCGGCTCCCTGCAGCTCAAAGAAGAGACTTTAAAATACGTTTAGTTTATAAATCACTGAACGGTTTAGCACCACAACACATTAAAGATCTGCTAAAGATAGCAACCTTCCAGACCCCTCAGTTCAAACAAGGAGAAGCAGCTTCAGCTTCTATGCACCACAAACCTGCAACAAGCTTCCAGAAAACTGTAAAACAGCCGAAACACTGAGTTCCTTTAAATCTAGACTGAAAACCCAGAGTTTGACCAAATGTAATGTTTGTTACTAGTTTTCACAATTGTTGACTAATGTTTTTATGATCTTTCTATGTGTTCAGGGTGTAAATGTATTATAAAAATAAACTTGATTGACTGATGTGAATGTCCTGTTCCTCCATTCAGCTTCAGTGACTGTGGAGGCAAAAGAAAAACGAACTCGTGCTTAAGAAACTATTTTAGGCTATTTAAGCTGTGTTGCATGGTAAATTATTCTGCTAGAAAAAACAAACATCTAAAGATTTACTTTCTGCGGTTATAAAGAAAAGGTTACGTTCAGTAATAATATTTAAATAGCCTGTGCCAAAATCATATCGTCTGACTGTTATCCTACATCCTCCAGTCTGAAGTACTGATGTAAGGAAGGACGGATCTATGCTGTCATGCTGTTTACACCAACCTGAACACAGTGGAGCCTGTTAATGATTCGGTATGCGAGGGTTTCTCTACAGAACGTGACTCCCAATTATTCACCGTAGGCTCAACTATTCATAGACCGAGAACCTGAAATGCTGCCTTGTTAGCAAAGCAACCAATAGAGGAGCGTCTTTCATTTTCCTTGTCCCTGATTGCCTGAAAGAGAAGAAATGAGTAAGACTAAAACTGCTCACGGTGCATGTATTAATGAATGTTACGGTATATTTTATATCTGTTATAATAGGCAGATATAAGTATCTGAGAGGCGATTTCAGGTATTTGCGTATTTTATCTATTTGCAGATGGTTGTGGTTCTTAACACTGGACTTAATGAAATACGGCTGAGTTTGGTTTTATAAAATGTAGTGTAATGAAAGAATAAAGGGTATATGCAAAAAAAGCAAAAGAACAGTATACTGTTCTTTTGCTTTTTTAAAGAATATTTACATGTTCGTATGTAAATATAGAAAAGTGTTTTTATATCAACAGCATCATCCAATAAATTACCATCCATCTAACTTAGTTATTA
The DNA here is from genome assembly GCF_051168715.1 of Poecilia mexicana. Lineage (NCBI taxonomy): Eukaryota > Metazoa > Chordata > Actinopteri > Cyprinodontiformes > Poeciliidae > Poecilia > Poecilia mexicana. Next base: position 20,610,805 of record NW_028263380.1, on the reverse strand, counting down.
CAATTTCTCAGTTTTTCCTTTAATCCCATCTATAGCTGATTGTATATTTGTGCAATTTGACATTTTTAAAATTAATTTGCATGATGGAAACATTAATTTCCAAGAAACTCATTTTTTGATTAAAAAAACGTTTGGCACTAGGATAAAGTGTTTAAGTGTTTTTTGGCTGTATTGAAGTTGGTTCATTTCACAGAACTGCAGTGGAAACACTTTTATTGCATCACAAGTCACATGATCATCAATCGAATGTTTCTACTGGCAGGAAAGAAAAAAAAAGACGACAGGAAGTGGTGATGGTGCAGCGTATTTATTATGACTTATCACATGAAAAAACATAAATAAGTGTCATTTTAATTGCATTTCTTACACTCAAGTTTCAAAACTGTCAGTGCACAGAAGGTTTTGCTCATATTTGTAAGGGAAACAGTTTAAACAGGTACAATTCATTCATATTTGGATGTTGTTATGAGCAAACATCAATAATTCATTTTGTTAAAATTCTAAACCAATACACCGTAATGCAGTAATAATTGACAACTTTATTGAATAGTAGCAATAGCATCAATAATAGCAGTGGTAACAGTAAACATTGACCATATTTAAACCGTTTTATGTTTGGCGACCCGCTCAGCTTCCATGTTTTCACCGTTTCATTCCACAGCTTCACCATCATCTCACCACTGCAGCTGAAATTGCTCGAGGCAACATTTTTCTCCCCTAATCTTGTTGCCCAGTTTTGGTAACTTTATTTGAATTGCAGCTTCAGTTTTCCGAGTGTTGTCAGTCTCCTTCATGTTGTGCATTCAGAGTCTGCATTTTGCATTCCTTTAATCAACAAGTGATTATTCAAGCTGTTGTCTGTCCATCATCGCAAACCAGTTCATCCATTCATCAGCTGAGTATTTTCATCCACTCAGCAGCTGCTTATTGAATAGTTTCTCTCTTCAGCTATTGTCTGTAAGCCACAAGGATGGATACGCGTGAGAACATCGGGTTCTCTGACTTGACTTAGGTCAACATTTTATGAGATTCAGACCAGGCCACCACTGTGCCATCCTCTTCCTCATTCTGATGCTCGGCTTGAACTTTCCCAAACTTTTCCCAGCATGTGCTCAACCCTGAATAAAATGGCCAGTGAGTATGACGAAGTATTGAGGCCATACAAACAAAAAATTTTAAATAATGGAGAATAAAGTTGAAATAATGCAAGAATAATGTTTCAAATGACAATTTATTCTTGTAATTGTTTTTACTTTCTGAGCCCGGCCCTAATACGCCATCGTACAAAAGCATAATAATGAGCCTCCAAAAGATTTTCTCAAAGATGTTTAAATGCCACACATGCCTTAAGATGTTGCTTCTGCTTGTTTATATTAAACCGTACAGAGAATCTGATCACAAAGCATATAAAATCAGTTTAAACATTTTTTGACTTGCGACATGTCCATAGACGCCATAAGATCTTCCTTAAGGAAGAATAAAAGAAAATTGTCGTCTTATTATTGCAAAAACTATGTAGCAAAGTCAAAACATTCACACTTCAGATTTTGTAAAACCGCATTCAAGCACATATAAAAATATATTTTAATTATGCAGACATAAAAATCAAGAACGCCAAACCAGAGCATAAAATGTTTAAAACTTTCTGTTTATGTCTAAAATAGTAAAGTTTAGCAGCTCAGAGTGTGAAGTACACACTCTGAGTTTGGCTCAGTTAGACTAACAAACGTCTGACATCCAGACTGAATTCAAAACATGCATGTAAAATCTGAACCCAGTCAGTTTCAGCTCAACCTTCATTTACCAAATAAAGCAAACAAGACAAGCCGCACCCTTCTGACTGTAAACTACCGCCGCGTTTCCAAGCAGTAAGTGTGGACAAATACATCCACCACATGTTTTTATGTGTGTGTGCATGATTGTACAGTTTGTGGTATGAAGGAGAACAGGTTTGACAATAAACTAGAAAACTCTGAATGCTTTATTAGTTTAGCAAGGATAACATCTAAGAAGCAGAGGCAGGAAGAACAAAGAACTATTTAAAGGCTTTGTTTCAGGAACAGACGTGTGATAGTGAAGGTAAGTGAGGGTTAGGCCAAAAATATTTCATAGAAATGCCAAATGAAACTTTTAAAAAGCTTTGACTGCTGTGATAACAAAATGTCCTACTTGTTTTTAATCAAAAACCGTTTAAAAAAGGTGAATATTTTTGCAAGATTATGCAACGTTGCCATAAAAAGTGGAATATTCCTCATTCAAGCTGTTCTTCAATTCTCTGTTTCATTTTTAATTTTCCTTTGTTCCAAAATGTCTATCTGGAGACAAAAAAAAAAACAAACAAAAAAAAAAACACAAATCTGTCAGTGTCGTCAATTAATTTTTTATTGCTTTTTTTTTTAGACGCACAATAAGATAAACAAAGAAAGCTTGCACTGTTGGTACAACAGGGTTGTTAACATAAGCTTCAACATTTGTTGCAGCGTGAAATGAAATAACAGAGAGAAATCAAATTAATAAGTGAATATCTAACAGTAAAATATCTTAATGAGTCCAAAAATGACCAAAAAATGACAAAACAGTTCTAGTCCAGAAACGGTGCCAAAACTTTCCTCCTCCTTGTCTTTTTTTACTTTGTTTGACAAAGTTATACTTAAAGTGGTGGGTTACAAAACATCATCATCAAGTAAACATTTCAATGTTTTAAGTTGGAAAAATTCACAAAAACTTTATAGAAAGAAAAAAAAATCCATGTCACAAAGTTTTAAGTTCTTCATCAACCTAATCCACCAAAATCTAACATGGCTGCCCTGCAAACTCCTTCTGTGGAAATAATCCTGCAACATGAAATAGATAAAAACCAAATGGTTCCAACCTTTAGACTGGAACCAGTTTGGGTTTAACCTCATCCTTAGATGTACTGGTTCACTGTGGTCCAGTGCACTGGGATCTCTCAGCAAACATCCGCGTGTCGTCTGACACAGATTATTTTTAAATTAGCACCAACATTTAGCACCATGCATATGAGAGATTAAGACAGATGGTCTAGATTACATGTAATTGTGAATAAAAAGAGGAAAAATCTGCACTAGTAGTTATAGCTAAAGATGTCCAGGTTAATAACTGAATGAAGCCACATTAGGAGAAGATCCTGCACATTGTATTGAGAAATGGAGGATGTCTGAAATAAATAAAAACGGCCAAGAGTAGCTTTATAAACTGAGAAATTGTTAAGGAATATTCTTTCGATAATTAATCTTGAAACACTGAATCAGTCAGAGAAATGTGCATTTGTCTTTACATATTTTATTTATAAAATCAGAGGAATAGAATCATTTATTCTCAGAGATCAGTGAGTGAGAGAAGAAAAAGTGAATCTTGAAACACACAATGCTTCTTTTAAATATTTTCAGTCAGTGCTTCCCTCCCTCCGTGTGCTGCAGGGAGTTTCAGTGTTTCTGTCTCTGGTTAATTGGTGCGGCCGTCTCTAAATCAAACCCGGTTCAAAGGAGTTTCGGTGGAAAGGAGAAGAAAACGCCTCCTCTGAAACCTCCGTTATCAGTCCATTCTCAAGCCAAAGTTTATTCTGACACAACAAAATACATACAGCAACAAAGTTAAAATATAAAAAACTTAAGTTTGTAGTAAACCTCAGAGCTCTTTAACAGCCATTTAATATAAAACACACCTGCATGATAAAGTTTTTGTAGATTCAACAGAAAGTTTAACATTTAAACCGTGAAATAATCAGCAGAGTTTTTTATAACCAGTTTCTTGGAAAACACTTTTGTTTTCCACAGACAGACATGAGGCCTCAATATAAATCAATCCGTCTTAAATTGATCCGAAACTCAATGTGCAGCACCAACATCAGGTTCTAATCACTTCTACAAACAAATTGATCATCTAATAACAGGAATTATTAATAAGCTGCTAGAAGAATCAAACAGTATGTGAGTTTTTTCACCCACTTCAAGCCTTGTTCAGATTATGAAACATGCAAAATGTTCATGTTATTCACACAGTGAGATCCTCCATATTGTTTCCCTCACAGCTGGAGCTGCAGACTCAACTCAGCAGCATCAGAGTTACAAACATAAATGAAATATGAAGGATTTCCAGAGAACCACGATGCAAAATCTGCCGCTGTGCCTTGATACTCACATGATCGCAACATTGTTGCCATTATCGATTGTAAACATTGAAATTACAATGTTGAAGGAAAAGTTAGCTCTAAAACTTTTCATTCAAAAGTTTTAGCTGCAGTATGAGGTCCTTTCTTTGGCTGTATTGAAATTGGTTTATTTTTGCAGAACTCCAATGAAAACACTTTTTTCAAATCACACAAGTCTCATGATCAACAACCGGTTGTTACTGCTGACCATGAAGAAGACGACAGTAAGATGATGACGACTACAATTTCTCCTGTTCTCAACTGCGATGGGATTGTAGCTCCATCACCTCAATATTCATGATATTATGAATATAATCTCATGTAAATGTTCACATCCAAAGCTGCCTTAATTTTTAGCGACTTATCTCGTAAACAAGCAATTTTAATTTCATTTCTTCCTTAATGGACACATCACAAATGCAAAAGTGTTTTAGTGTTTTAAATTTAGCAGAAAATCGAAAAAGATTTGTGGTTTTTATTTACCAGGATTTTGGGCCTAAAGATTAAATGAAACCTTTGTTGGTTCTTCATCCAATAACCAGATGATTCAAAGCTACTAATTACCCTTTAAGTCAGAAAAGTCCAAAACTTGATACATTATTGCTTAAAGGAAAAATGTGAAGTTCAACACTAAATATTAATCTTTTATAAATAAATCATGGATTCATTTCAATTTGTCAGACTCTTGTAATGAAATGAAAAACAAATGACAACAAATAAATTATGTAATTAACTACTTTTCTATGAGTGAATCAAAGTTGTGTGTTTTGGTTATGTTTTTAATAAAATGTGTTAAAAATCTAGTATTTTTTTAAAGTTTCAGTATGTGTTGCATGGTTAGGTTATTGATGAAAAGAGTAAAAAATGACAAGTTTTGCTGTTACGTCATAGGAAAAAAAGTTTTATAAAATTTTCTGACACCGAATATTATGAATATGTATTTTTGATGATCCAAATAAAACACCCAGAAATCATGAAATTGATCCTCACTTTTTAAAAATCCTTTATTTATTATTTATGAGCACCTTCTCTCATGTTTGTAGTTTAAAGTTCTCAAATTAACAATAAAATATTGGTGAAAATTAATAACTTACAGGAGGAAATGCAGGACATGAACTAAGGAAGTGAGTGGACAGGATAGCAGAATAATCCAGCAGGAAATAATCCAGCAGGATTAAATGCTGAGGAGTGCGATTACTGACAAGATGCAGCTGTGAAAGACGGAAACAGGTTGATTCCTGGACGATGAAAAATAATAAACAGAATCTGAACAGGAACTCAAATTATCCAAAAGTGAAGGAGAAAAAAACTGACAAATAACCTAAGAGAAATAAATAAAAACACAAGAAACAGCAAGAATAAACTAAGAAACTAAAGAGTTGATTCTGTATGGCAACACCTTTTGAACAATAATGACTACAGGGAACTAAACAGAGTATGGCAAGCACTAAATGAATATAAATAGGCATCAAGGAAACTCAAACACCAGAAGTTCTTAAACTGTAAAGACATGGAACTCATTTTATTTTAAGGAATAACATTTAAACAATAAATGTAGTTCAGGGGAGTGAAAATAATTTTAATCAAGATCATAAATGTCCTCAATGGGCCGGTTGTGACAGAAAGTATTGATAAAACTAATAAATAAATAAATACTTCTTGGTATTAACTAATATTGAACATATTTTCAAGTTCATGTAATTTGGTAGTATAAAGATAAAAACTCATTTGATTTATCATTTAATTTCCTTTTGGTATCAATAAAGTATTTTTGAATTTGAATTTTGATTTGATTGACAAAATAAATGTACAATTAAATATATAGAATAAATATAAAAAATGCAAACAAATATCTTAAAAGTTCTATTTATTTGTACTTCCAGAGTTCAGAGGGCCGCGTTAAAAACTTATAGTGGGCCAGATTTGGCCCCCGCGCCTTCAGTTTGAAGCATGTCAACATCTGAATGCTGTTAGGATGTCAAAAATAAGGTTTCCTTGGATGTTTTTACTGGCAGAAGTGGAAAACATAGAATGTTCAAATTAAAAAATATTTCCCATTTCTACTTGAAATCATAAATAGTGAATTTTATGAGCCACAAACCAACAACAATTCCCAAAAAATGTTGAAAACATGTTAAAAACGTGTTAAAAACATGTGGTTGGTAGAAAAGTCTCAGTTATTTTCCAGTTGACGTTCAAATACATTTGAATAACTGGAGACATTTCATCATCTGGTCTTCAGATTCAGCTCATATTTGACATATTTATAGCATTCGGTCAAGAACCTGCAGCAAACCATGACTTTTTAAACCCAGTTGGGTTTGGGTTTATAATGAGCAATCAGCTGTAATGGACCAAAAACAAGAGGACTGAAGTCATTCATCTGAAACTTGTCTCTGATTGGCCAGATATAAATATGAGGGGATCCTTCTGGTTTGTATGAATTTGAAGTATTGTCGCTGTAGTAATAATCTAAACTGTGGTATAAATAAAACTATCAGATATTCTTCTGGTTCTGTGACACCAACTGCTTTTCCGTTTACCTTAAGATTTAGCAAATTGGATTTACAAAAATAAATTTGCTAAATGGAAACACAGATTTGCACTAGGATGAGGTGTTTATTTTTTTTTATTTCATCGACATTGGTGTATTTCACAAAACTGCAATCAAAACCCTGTTTGCATCACGAGTCATGTGATCGACATCTGGATGTTACTACTGGCAGAAAAGACAAAGAAGGAAACAGGAAGTGACAGAAGGATGATGTTTTTTAATGATTGAAGTTATTCACGTGTTTTTAATTGCAATTCTTATTCAATGAAAACACAGCAATTGCGAAATTATGTTGGTTTTTTTAGCTTTTTGACAAAGTTTCGCGCACATTTGCAACAAAATTGCAGCTGGAGTTTCTACATTTCTGCTAATTGCTGCGGTGCGGTCGGGTGTACCGGGTTCTGCCATCCGATCGCGTCCTGGAGGTTTTCAAAGAGCAGCAGCTCTAATGAAAGAGGAAAACCCGGCAGAGAAATGTCGAGCCAAAGGTCAGGAAACATTTAATCTCTGGAGCCCCTGAAGTGTTTCAGTTCTTGGTTCAACAAATGAGATTACAAGGCGTCTGGTTCAAGGCTGTGAAATGCAGCACTGCTTGGTAACTGTGTGATGTTGATATACATGATGAGCAGACAGATTTTGTTTATTGCTGAACTCCTTCAGACGACTCAGGGCAGAGGCGGGGTTTCCAGTGACTGCGTTTTGTTCAGATGTAGTTGAATAGTCTTGGGTTACCGTGGTAACAGTAAGAAACTTGTTGCTAATTAATTTTTTCTGCTTTGTTTTTTAGGAAATGTAGCATTAATATCACTCAAATCACTCAGTTGATCCACATAATACTTTATACGTTTAAATCATTATTGACTGGAAACTTCACATTTCAAGCAGCTTCATTTTCTAATTAAATGCTACAGGAATCCACTAAGAAAGCTGGTGGACATGAGGAATGTTATAGTTGTAGCGCATGTGTGTGGACACTCAATCTTTTTCTGACATAGTTTCTCCTCCCACTCAACTTTCCATTAAGATGTTTCACTATAGCACAACATGCGTGTTCTTTAGCATTTAGCATATTTTCTTTCCTTGTAAATACTGCCATCAGTCTTCCTTAATGTTCCTGGATTAAAATGTTTTATTTTCTGCTATATGTAATATTCATTTTTTATGATGAACTGGATTTTGGACTTTCAGAAGTTGAAACAACAAAATTGACAACAATAAACATTTGAATTATTATGTTGTGTAAAACAAATCTTTACAGTTTCACTTTTAAAATCTTTTACTGAAATTTATTTTTGAAATTCCAACATATCGAGATGCACTTGTTGATTTTGTAAGTGAAAATAATGTTTAGTTTTGATGTCATTTTGCAAAATGAGGCAAACACAAAACATTACAAAGGTAAAAACTGAAACTTAGCCAGAAGCCGATTCCAGGAACCAACAGCTGGTTTGATCAATCCGAGCTTAAATCTGTCAACAATCATCTGGTTACTTTGTTAAAGCTGCAGCCTGTAACTTTTACTAAACATGATTTTTTTTTATTTTACGTTTGTTGAAACTGTCACTCTGTCGTGACAATATGAGACAGATAATCTGTGAAAAAAAGAGAAAACTGCCTTATCCCAGTCCAAACTACAACAGTCTTAGTCCTGTCAATCAAGCCCATGTACACGCTGCTCATCCCCCTCATTGCTCTCTGCTATGCTACAGCTTCGTCCTGTTAGCAGTGTCTACCAGGAATGCTACAGCTGGTTAGCATGCTCACCGATGATGGCAGATAAACAGTTGTCCTGTAACAGTAAGCTGTTTCTCTGCCATTAGCGCATTGAGCAGTGCATACACGAGCTGATTGACAGCACTAAGGCCCTCCTCCTGGCTCTGATTGGATTGTTTTTGGTTGGTTGTGTTTCTTCAGACGATAGCAATCGATCTTAAACTGTCATGAAATGGCGCCACTTTTGAAAATATGCACAAAACTTTTTTATTTTTAAATAAAACTTACATACTGCAGCTTTAGTAAAGTGTTGAAATGTTCTTCCCAGATGATCAGTTGATCTTTAAATGTGGGGAAGAAAATTTGTAGCAATTTGACAGCAAACGTAACTTACCCTGTCCTGGCGCAGCAGAAGACTGTGAATGTCCAAATTCATGGTTCCTGCAACTGTCTGGAATGGAAAAGCACGAAAGTCGTTTTAAAAATGTGACGACTTGATATTCCAGTTTAAATCTGCATGGCATGTGCTTCAGCAACCACTGGAAGACAGGAAAACCTGATGGTTGTTAAAGAGAAATCAATGGATTTCGCAACAAACAGATGACATCAGAATCGGATCCTCAATGAATTAATTTTTCAGTAGGGAAACTTTGGAGTGTTATCAGTAAATTGTTCAAATATTTAAAGGTATTGTAGAGTTTTTACACTTTAAATTTCAGTGTTTTTCAGTAACTTGTATTCCTGGCTCTGTGTGAGAATGAATGAAGATCTGAATTCAGTCAGAGTTTATAGTGACGTTTTCATTCTGATACATTCTGCAAGCATCCTGAAGGTAATTATACCTTCTGGAGTTTGTTAAAGTACAGGAGTTATGTTCCTGGAAAAGAAAAACCAACCAAAGGCTCTTTTCTTGGAGGATTTCTGTGTTTTTCAACCAGCTGGAAAGTTACACCATATGATAAAACAGAGACTAAAAAGATGCTCGAATAGTTTTATGTATGCTAAGACAAAAATAAACTTGAAAACAAACTACTGGATCCTTTTTTCTTGTTTAATTATTTGAAATTAACAAATTCCCCACTGAGGATTTTGCAGCTTTCTATGTTCATTTGGGGTTAATTAATTTTCTTGCATTAGAACAGAACAAAACGTTTTACTTTGCTGATATGAAGGTAAACCAGAGGCTAAACAGAGGCAGTTCTTCTCTCTGCGCTGGCCCAAGGCTGGATGGTACCAGTGGTTCACACTGGTGTGTCCGGAGAAAAGGACAGCTAGCATAGCAGTAAGGGGAGTTTTCTCCTAGCCTTTTTCTTTTTTTGCTAACTTTTGGTCCAGTTTCAGTCCATTCAGGATCTATTTTTCTATCTTGTGTTATCATTTAGAAGGAAACCTCCTCATGAAGTTTAATCAGTGTTTTCCTCTGGAGGGGCAGACGCTGGTTTGTTTGAGAGCAGCACTGACCCAAAACTGAAAAGATTGCACAGCTGACTCAGAGCCTTTATCTGAAACGTTTTGTCTCTTTTAAAGGATTTTTTGTACCTTCCTGTCGTTGATGGGAACCAGTCTCTTCTTACAAACCAGACAATGAATAAATGGGTGAGAAAAATAACGGATGGTTGCTTTTTCTTGCTTTTTCATATTTATTTCAAATTTTAATTTAGTTTTTATACATTTTTGGCTAATAGCTGAAATTCATTGGTAGATGGGAAGGACTGACTAAGTCATGTGAAGTTTTTACATTTTAAATCTTTTCAGTTTGCTTTTGGTGGATGTTTAATGCATGAATACGAAATATATTCACAAAGACCATGTAATGTTAGTTTTTTAGTCAGCATCAACAGATTTTAGCAAAAATGGGGGGAAATGAAAATGAAAGAAGGTTTTGCAGCAGGGATCCATCTGTTTCTGTCAGAGCTGTGAACTCAAATCACATTCGGCTCCAGTCAAACTCATTCATGTTGTGACTTTACTTGGACTTTTACACCAGTGACTTGAATCAGGCTTGAACCTGTTTACTTGAAAAGATTTGATATTTTACTCAAAATCTAAAGTACTGTTGATTAATTTTACTCCCTCTGTAATTACAAACCCAGACTGTCTCTTTCTTTTCACACAGCCGATCAAATTGATAAAATTTTTTACAAAGAAAATATGCAGCATAAAGAGCTGAGAGCATAAACTGCAAAGTACTGAACAAAAAATTAAGTGAATCACAGACAGATTCTCTTTGTCCGACATTTGAAGTTGCATGAAGAACGGTCGTTTATATATTGGTGAAACTGTTTGGTTTTAACATGTTTGCTATTTTTGCCATTCTATTTTAAATTTGGTTCCTCAAAAATAATGTGCAGCTTAAATCAAGTCGATGGTGAAACTTACTCTGTCTTGTTTCAGGAAGAATCTTCTGCTTTGGAAAATCATGTTGAGAATAATTACATTGTTCAGCACATTATGTCTGAACGTGGAGTGTTTTTTTTTAAACTTTTTAATACATTTTGATTTTGGAAAGTTATACTTCTATTTTTGCAGCTAAGTTTAATTGAGCTGTACAATATAAAGGTACAATTTCAGAAATACTTTATTATCACAATTTGAGATAAATGCAGATCTTAAAATGCACACATGATCTACTTTTTACATTTAGCATACAATTGCAACATTGTTTTAAAAAAATATTCGAAACAACTTGAAATTCAAAGTTTCAGCTTCGGGACGTTAACAGCTGCTCAATTTGACTTGAGTCGGGACTTTAGGACAAACACTTGGAACGTGCAAAGCAACGACTCGGTCCCAAGCTCTGGTCTCTGTAAAGTGCAAGTTGTCAAGTAAAACCGAAAACATTTTGTCCTTTGTTTCCCACAGTTTGTTCATACTTCATGTTCTGTTCATACATCACTACTTGACAAGATAAATAGTCTTTGAAAGCTGGAGCAAACAAAGGGCTCACTGTTCAAATGAAAAGGAACTCTATGATAAACCTTGCCAATCTTAATTGAGTGACACTGAGTTCAGTGTGGAGTTTGAAGTCCAGGATGTTGTGTATTTTCAGCTCAGTATTTCTTTGTAGGTGCAACATGATGGGAAACATTCTCAACCAACCAGGCGAGAAAAATTCTCCTTCTGATCAGCTCCCAGCTTTCATATAAACAGCTTCATTAAACGATTCCCCCCAAGACAAGGATCAAAAACATGTTTTGATTCAGTTCTTGTTAAAGTAAAAACTCTAAGGGCTGCAGGTCACATGAGGACAAAAAACAGAGCGAGGAAAAAGGACAGGAATAAATCTGTCGGTGTCTTATTGTGTGTGGGCGTAAACACATGTCAGTGTGTGTGTGTACTTGTGTGTCAGGCTACGTGTGCATTAGCATGCTAACAGCCTCTAATTAGGTTTCTGTCTCAACCGGACTGGATAAATCAATTGTACAACAGCAACTTCTCAAGACTAAGTTTCAGCTTGAGGCAAAACGTTAATGTAACTTTAGCAGAGAAACTCTTGGAAGCACAACGGAGAGAAAATGTCAATAACATTTAACCGGTTAGCTTGAAAACTTTGATTGTTCTTTAATGTCTAAAATGTAAATGGCTCAAGATGAGGGGTGTCCAAAGTGCGGCCTGCGGGCCATTTGTGGTCCATGGACTGATTCAAAAATGATACAAATTTGACCCGTCCAGCAGACACAGACTTTTTATTGAGGGTAAAAATGATTTCCGACGTAACGTTTTTCCAGTGGAAAATATTAACGACAGCACAAAGTGTCTATCCATAGACTTTAAGTGAAAATCTGACTTTTCTGCACTCAAATCAGCTTTTATCTAATTTATTAAACTTGGTTAAATATAGAGAGTGTTTTGAAAGAAGGTGACCCAAGTGTTGTTCAGTCAAACCCAAAAAGAAATGGGAAAACCAGATGCCTTTCTTTTAATACAGCTAACATGCAAAATAATTTTTAAGTATTTTAAGTGTTCCCTTTGTGACAATAAGTTTGTACAATAAGTTTGACTGCTTTGATTTTCTGGAAATTAATTAAAAAATTAATGGCTGTAAACTAGGGGTAGTTAAATTGCTCAAAAATAAACGTAAGATAACGACTTTATTGGTTTTTGGCAGCAAATTACTGAGTTTATTTAGTGAAGAGACTCAGTGAAATTTGTACAGGAATGAAGTTGTATCAAGAGGATAAAGTCTAAATAATACAAGAATAAAGTTGTAATTTGACTTTATTCTCATATAACTAGAACCTTATTTTATTTTATTGGCCTTAATTCTCTCCCATAGCTTTACAATGCAACTTTCTGATGCAGTTTACAAGTGAAATATTTAAAAATGAAAGCACATCTTGGTTTAGTTGCTTAAAATCTGCTTTATTTGTTCATATATAAATCAAAACAAGAGATTTGTTTTTATTATTTATTTAACAAAAACTAAACAAACAAGCTGCAGCAGCAACAATCCAGACATCATCTTCAGACAGAGAGAAAATAATCCTGAATATTTTGGGATTTTCAGCTGAAATATTCAAAATGAAATATCCAGCTTTAGATTTATCGTCATGAATTCAAAGGGAGGAATAAAGTTCAAACTTAAATTCATAATAGTAACTGATGCACTCTGAGAAAAAAAAAACTGAATTAGGACATATATATTAATGTTTCTGGATGTTTCTCTGCTTTGATTCTTTATCAGTAAGTTGCATTTTACCCTTTATTCCACTTTACCGCGTGCGTTCTGCAGGAAAAAAAATTAGAAAAAGTGAGCTGGGTTACATTTGTACACTGACTCAGATTTCCCACCACCCTGTTGCTACCTTCACTGACAACATCCTGCAAGCATGTGAAGAAAGTGGGCTGTTGTTTTACTGGGGATTTACCCCTGTTTTGTATCTGCAGCAACAAACTTCAGCCAAACAAGTATGCTCCAGGGGACAAAAAACCCACTCACACATCCACACATCCGGCTGCACACTCATGACCAACGCCAACCTTTTACACGCAACATTTTAACCTAAACCTAAACTCACAACTCAAGCAGCTGCTACCACGTAAATTTCACTTCACTCACATTAACTCAGTCTTGATTTGATTGTGTTTCACAGGTGGTCATTTGAAGCGTTCTCATTTTCTCCACCAGGAGGCGCTGCTCACCACCATTATTAACCACTGGACACGACAACATGTCAAATTGAACTTTTAGCATCAAAAATAATGTTATATCTGCTTATCTACAATAATGTACTTTAATCTCCACTCTCCAAACTTTGAAACTAATTATCTGATTTGGTTTTAGGAGTATTAACATCTAAATTAACTTGAAAAACAAGCTTCCAAACAGGCGCAAAACACAAACAAACAAACATCAATGTAGAGCATCCAGTTAGCTAAACATCCATGTTTTAGTCTGTGGGATGAATCAGTAAAAACTCAGACAAATTCTAGGATTGCAAACCCAGCAGTCTGCAGCAAATCTGGAAGAATTTAGAAAAGTTTTAAAATGCTGCAGTCATTTTAAAAAAGCTATTTTTCTAGGCATTTTCATGCATCATCATTATATTACCAGGAAGGTGTAAAGAATATTCTTTTGTATCGACAAATTTTGCCAATAGTTTGGAAACTATGTGGGTTTTTTGGCATCACCTCTGGAATCAATCAAGTGTATTTTTGTTTCTGTGTTCATATGTTTGAATATGAACATGAATATTCGTGGAGGAGGAAAAAACTGTTTCCTTGGGGAGAAAAGTTTGTTTACACAGTCCTGATTTCCACATCATGAGGTTCAGAGTCAAACTTTCCTGAAGGATCCGTTAAAACTGGGACAAAAAGCAAGCAAATCGGTGTTTTCCTTTAAAAAACAAAAGACACAACATACATTAATCTGATATTTATTACATCTCATTCTTCAATGCGTCCATTTCATTTTGCAGCTCATAATATTCGGTTTCTGACAGGCAAAGGAGCTTCGTTTAACCTTAGGAAATATGATACAGGGAAGAACAGAAGCGACGTGTTTAATTCTTTCACAAAGAATAATAAAACAAGAATAATAAAAACAAAATCACGAAACTGAGCAGATTTAATACTCTGAGGTCTGCTGGAGTCCAGAGGCCAAAATCCTTACGTAAAAGATAAAAACATGTCAGAGGCCCTAATTTAGAATTTAAAGTGTCACAAAGCGTTTTTTTGTAATGATATAGATCATCTTCAGTTACTATCAGCTTCAAATGCATTAAAACACATTAAAAAATGAATCAATTCATGTTTCACAGCTGTGATTGAAACGGCATGTTTGTTCCCAAAGCGTCTGACTGAGGTCTGCGTTTGTCCAATCACACTGCTGGTTGCAGTTTTTAACTTTTGAGACATAAACCGAAGCACCAAAGTGTTTTTCCTCTTTCCTGTTAAAACAGCGTCACGGTTTCTGAGTGGATCTGTTCGGGTAGATTACACGTTTTATTGAGTCTGACGGCGGTTGGTTCTGGACCGTCTCTTGGACGACCGGGTCCTCTGCAAAGTTTTCGGCTGGGGGGCGACTGGCTGAGGCGGGAGGGCGGGGATCTGGACCAGGTGGGCGGGGCTCTGGTTGCTGTGGGCGGGGCTTGGAGGTTTCGCTGAACGAGAGCTGAACTTTTTCTTTGCTCCTTCGTCAGAGTCGTTACCTTCATCTTCTGCAAGAAAATAAATAATACGGCTCATGAGTTAAAATATTTCAATGTAAAAATATAGCAATATGTCACCACCTTCCTAAAATAATGCCAACATTACTGCAAAATAATGCAAATCATCTTTTGGCAAAAAAAAGGTGGTGATTTTTTTTTAAGTAATAATGGCGTCATTTGTTGCCAAAAGTGTTTTTTGTGTGTGTGGGTTTTTTTTGTGCTTTTTTTTGCTTTTTTTTTTTTGCCTGTATCATCTTTTGGCAAAAATAGGCGGTGATTTCTTTAGTTTTATATTTATGTTTCCAAATAAATAAATAAATAAATAATGGCATCATTTGTTGCCTCAAGTGTTTTTGTTGTTGTTGTTTTTTGGGGGAGATTTTTATATTAATAATAATTAATAATAAATCTAAAGTGATTTCTTTATTTATTCTTGCCTATATCATCTTCTGGTAAAACAAAGATGGCGATTTTATTTTATTTTTTCCCAAAAATGACTCAGGTCATTATTTTAGGAAGGTGACAATATTCTAAATATATTTTAAACACAAAACCTCTCCTGTATTAGTCCATAAAAGCATAAATAGTTTTTTTCTGATTTTGTTCAAACTGTAATTTTGTATTGTTTATATGCTACACTGTGTTCAATGACAAAATATTTTTACTGATTAAAGCTGAACTATAGAGAGTGGAGGGCAGATTAGAGAAGCTCATGTTCAGTGCATGTCTTCCTCACCATCCTCTTCCTCTGCACTGCTTGGAGCGGCTGCAGCAGGCTCTGAAACAGTTAAACAACTTATCACATAGCCATATAAACACTTCACACAGGTGTAATGTTTTATTTATGTTAAATATCTTAAAATAAAAACACAAGAAAGTCTTTTGTACCAGGAGCTGCAACTTGCTCTGCTGCAGGAGCTAAACAACAGAAATACACTGAATAAGTTGATCCAGTTGAAACTCTAAGGTGATGAATAATCATAGGACTCTAGTTGGATGCGTAGATCATCTGAGTGTAAATATATTCATGTTTAAAACGTCTTACTGTCTGCTGTCTCTGAACTGGTGCTGCTGGTGTCTGAAACCAGAGAAACAAGAAAACAAACAGATGAACTGGTGAATAACCAATTAGGGCTCTTGGTGAGTTGAACGTACAATTTACACCTAAATTCTGCCATTTCATATTTTTTAACTTCTGTTTCTTGCCTCTGAAAAAAAACATTTTTGTACCTGTTATCAGTTTGTATCTATTTCAGTTGATTATTTTTGAGGAATGATGGGAGAAACTCTAAAAAAACGGCTCAAATGTGACTTTGAACTCAATTTAATTGTTTACTATTTTTCTGAAAACGTTGCATTGCGCCTTTTTTTCCATTTATTTTCTGATCTCCCTTTAGGCAGATCAACTATTATGATTATTGATACGTATAATTTCTGAAGCAAACTATGATTATAAATTCATTCAAATCATTGGTGATCAAAGAACGTAAATAAATTCACTTGGCAACAGAAGTCATTGTTTTTGGACCAAAACTAAAAAGGCATGAAGTGGTAAAGGAGTGAAAGGACAAATCGCTCACCTGTTTAATAATAATGTGACAGTTTTTGTTTTAAAACCATTTTAATCAACGTGTTTCTTACCTGATGGTCCTCCTCCGTAATACTGGGATTCATCTGCAAAAAGTGGTTACATTTGTTTATATAAAGCTGAAAATGTTCAATCAATTTACTTTATAGACTCACAGAGAACATATTTATATTTATGTTAATTTATACTCAAATTTATAGTTTTTCTTTAAATCTGGCTGTTAGAGGCAACATGATCATCTGAACTCTGATTTTAATGCAAACTCTTTTAGTGGGAATTTACTTTTTTGTTTGATTTTCATGCAGATTTATGATTCATTTTTTTAAATCATTTTAGTGTTTCTGCTTTTTATCTTAGTGAAGAAAATCTAATAAACACACTTTAAGCGTAAGTTTTTATTTTTGAACAGCTCAGTTTCTTATTCAGACTGTGTAGAAATTCCTTATGATTTATTATTGCTTTTCTTTTAGGGTGGAAATTGGTGACCTGTTCAACTTTTTTCTTAGAAAATAACAAATATTATTTTGGATTTCTGCTCCAGACCCAAAAGCAGAAATGTTTAATCATGTCTTTAAACTTGCTGTTTAAAGCCCAGATTCAGCTGTCATGAGGAAATAAATGTTTTTAACAAATCTAAGCATCTTTTACAAAACTAGGCAGAATAACTGTTAAAAACAAAAACAAAGAACTTTCCAACGTTTCTAACACTCGGTTGCTACACAGAGGCCTGAGTTTCCGATTCTAGTTAAAACGATATTGAAGTTTTTTTTTTATTTTTAAATAAAAGTATTTTCTCTGGTTTACCAAAGAACAACAAAGTTTTTCATGTTTAAAAAGACAAAAAACTCCAAAACTGATTTCTTCATTGACTTTAACGGTCCAAAGCATTTATATTTACTTTAATGTGAAGGAAAACACTGATATTTAAATAGTCATATGTTTATTATAAGCTCTCAATGAGAGTTAAACTGCAGTCTGAGTTATAGCAGAAGAACAATGTGGTTCATGTGAAAACAGTGATTTTAACTTTATAGCTGAAATTGCTGAATTTACAGTCATTCAGATTCTGTTTTAACATCTTAAAATATTTGGTATTAACCTGGTTTATTTTCCTTACATTTTCCTTTAATAAACCTGATTACATTCAGAGCTGCTTCCTTTTTTGAATCCCTGAATGGGATCTTTTAGCTGAAGAAACAAAATAATAATAATAAAAACAAACTTTTGTTGTGGTACGACATCAAGACAGAGCTGATAGGTTGAAACATCTTTGTTTTCACATATCTACTTGTAATAACAGCATCAAATACTGATTTTTCATTCTATAACATTCACCTACATGTAACTGGAAGTTACAGCCAATGTCTCAATGTCAGTTAAAATATTTTAACTGTGATTTTAGCTAAATATTTTAAGCAGTGCATCTGAGAAAACAAGTCTTACCAGGCTGGTCAGGAGAGACAACGTTCATGCTCTCTGAAACATCAAGAACAGAAGTTCAGAGGAAATTTTTTCTGTTGGCTTAACACTGGTGTTTCACTGTGGACTGCAGGGGGCGCTAATTGGCAACAAGCTCATTAATTTGCCAGCAACGTGTTTAGGAACAGTCCTCAACTAAATCATGATCATCTAAAATCATTTATGTCATTCTTTTTCCATCTTGTAACAGTTTGTATCTTTTTATGTTGCTTTATTTAGCAGTGATTTAAAAGGAAAGAAACTTTATAACTTTTTTAGAATAAGAAGAATATGTTTAAATATGAAACTGTCATTCACTTTGATGGAAGATTCGTCGATATGCTGATGACACAACTGTTTATTCAAGTTGTTGTAAATAAGTGATTCACTGTCTGGAAAGATTAGTGAATCACTGGAATAGTTTGATCAAGATTTAAACCTTAGACACATTTTCAAACTTTAAAGTTTATGTTTGGTTTTATATCAGTATTTTCATTCATTTATTTTTTAATAAGAATTGACTGAAATATCCAGAAGATTCAAGATTATTTGGGTCAACAGTTTGTTACTGACCTGTTGGAGCTTCATCAGACAATGAATCTTTATCTAACAAAAAAAAAACAGTTAGCAATAAACATTTTAAGGACATGTCATTACAGTTTTGGTTTACTTTATGATGAGAGACATCTGGATGATTGTTACCTGTTGATATGGCTTGACTTCCCACATCTGAAATCATAAAACATCATCAATGAACACAAATGTAATTTAAACAGAGGTGATTTTTAGATTATATTTTTAATTAAATGGGATATAATCTTACCACTGGTGTCAAAGTCTCCCTTTACAAGCAGGACAAACAGAGAGAAGAGAAGAATAATTTTCCTGCAACACAAGCACAACGTTTAGGCTGAGGAGGAGATTTTCTTCTGCTGCAGGACATTTATGAAGCTTTGACTTTTATTCATAAAGATCAAACATGACAAAAATGTATCACTAGACCAGTTAGATGTTTAACAGTTTGACAAAAACAGTAAATCCAATTGAGAATCTACAATATTACAGTGAAGAAGTGTGCAAAGAAAGGCAGAAGAAAACTGTTTGATTACATCAAAAACAGACATTTATAAACTGGACTTAAAGTTTGCAAAGAACTGGAGACAAGAAATTTCTCTGAAATACATTTTTCCAAACCTTCCTCCTTATTTGCACCTGCGTTTCTCTTTCTCTGTATGTCAGTGCTCACAGTGACATAGAATAAAAAAGTTATAAAGTTTCTTTCCTTTTAAATCACTGCTAAATAAACCAACATGAAAAAGATATAAACTGTTACAAGAAGGAAAAAGAATGACATAAATGATTTTAGATTATCATGATTTAGTTGAGGACTGTCCACAAACACGTTGCTGGCAAATTAATGAGCTTGATGAAAATAAACAGAGCACCAACGTACCTGGTGAGCATGATGCTTTGAGGTCAGATGGGTCCCTGATGGTGCGACAGGCAGCTGAGCAGCTCAGGTGGCGACAGGAAACCGTGACAGTACTTCAGTATTGCACTGCAGAATCTTCTGACTCTGAGTCTCTGCCAGCGGTTTATATATCGGCCTAAATGTCATCCGGGGAGAGGACGGACCAACATGTATACCTCTTTGTGTGTGTGTGTGTGTGTGGGTGTGTGTGTGTGTGTGTGTGTGTCAGTATATTATGTATGTATGTTTTAGCGTGTGGGAGTGAGTTTCCATTTTCTGTGCTAGTGCTAGCATAAGGATCTGAAGAAGACGTTAAAATTTAGGCTCTTTATAATCTGTGTCAGACTTAATTTCAGGAACTATAGAAAGAAGGTACCACTTTACAATAAGTCTCCCCTTATAGATGGCTATTAAATCATTAGTCGATTAATCTGTAAACACTTTATAAATCATTAATAGCTGTTTATTGCTCATTAATTAAGCTCGAGAATATTTTATATGCTAAAATATTCTTTTACAAATGCTTATTGTGCTTACAAGGTGGTCTTAAATGTTTAGTATAGTAACTCTAGATAAAATACATGAAACGACTTGGCTCACTATTTCACAAGAAACCAGTGGATTTATTCCCCTTCTCAGCCTTAATAAATGCATAATAAACAGTTATAATGATTCATAAAGTGTTTGGAGTTGAATTAATTACATGTCTATGAGCTATTTATTATCATCTATGCGGGGAGCCTTATTGTTACCAACAGAACAATCTCACATTTTTATATAAATTCATCATTTTGATGATTTCAAACTTTTACCTGAGTACAGTTTTGATTTGCAAACAAACCTGTCAATATAACAGCAAATTAGGAAAGTAGCACTGATTAAAGGACAAAACAGACTTTCCGTTGTGCTAATAATTTATAAAAAATAAAGATATTTCCGTGGTGTTGCAGTAGATCAAAGCTAAATGCAAACACAGAGCTGTCCTTAGAACAATTGAAGGGCAGCGCACACAGCCACAGTGTCCGTGGAATTTCCTGGCGTCCCCACAGTTCAGGGAATCCCCCTCGAAACAAACACGCTCAGTGTGGACTCCTGCAGATGGAGTTTCACCGACTCAGATCCTCTGATAGAACCTGAAGAACAATCAGAGCAGAACAACAATGCCTCACCTGGAACCAGATCCACTGCAGGCCCGAAGCTCCACAGACGGAGGCCAGCTCAGATCGGACCCGCAGCTCTGACCAGAGAAGGTGGTCATTGTTGTTGAAACCCGTCTGTTTCTGAACAGACCACCAAATATGCAGCTTACTGTATAAAGGCCATTATCCTCTTTTTGTTAGTATTTCTTTATTTTCAGTTGCAAATACAATCCAACAGTCAGTTTATTCACATTTAACCAAATTGGTGGCGTTAGTTTACCTCCAATAATCTCCCTTCAGTTCTCTGATTTACCTCAGAAGTCCAGTTCATGATGTCACGTCAAGGCGGACAAGTGGTGAGATTTAAAATGCTCAGTCACAGGGCTAACTGCGATTAGCAGCACACGCAGCTAGCATTACGCTGCTCTGCGTTGTGTGTAATCGAACACGAGGCGTTGGCACGTTGGGTCTGGAGGTCGGTTGGTCTTGTTGGCTGAAAGGTCACCAGCTAAAATCTCAGCTGGCACCAGATGTGCAGGAATGTCGGTTCCTACGTTTAAGCTGCTTCCACTGCATGTGACCAGATACACACACATGAGCATGTTGGTCATCAAGCCTGCAGACTTTCAGCACCACTTCCAGACCAAAAGAACAAATTAGTTTACATACTTATAAAGTTGCTTCCAAGTATTTTTGATATAGTTTGTAGTACAAATGTCTTGGTGCATTTGAAATACGACAAAACTAAATTACAAGTAACTTTTCAGCAACATATAGGAGCTTGTTTTGAGTAGATAATTCCTTAATATTGATGAAAAAGTATTAGCTCCATTTGCAGATGTTTCACTTAAAACACTGGAAAAATGTTTTGTTATAAGTGAAATTATCTGCCAATTCAACTAGTATTTTTTCATCAGTATTAAGAAATAATCGACTCAAAACAAGCTCTTATATCTTGCTGAAAAGTTACCTGAAAGTTTTGTCTTATTTCAAATGTACTAAGATATCTGGACTAGAAACTGGACCAAAAATGCTTTTGGGGTTTTTTTAGTGTAGTTTTTGTTTAGGTTAGAGAGGTAACCAATAAAACTTTTCAGCATAAGAACACTGTCAACTCTTCATGTGTTAAATGAGGTGTAATGAAGTTTTTTAAATTAATAATCTACAGCAATTCTGTGGTTTTAGATGATGAGATTATATGCGTCTAATATAAGGATGTTAAATTCAGTCTTCAGAGACTTGGTGCTCCAAGACTTCGCCCTTGACATGAACTTGCCATTTGTAGTCCAGTTATGTTGAAATAAAAAAATCAAAGAAAGTGACTTCGCTCTCCAAGTAAGGATTCCAACTTTAGGGGACTTTCCAGGGTTTTTCCCAACTTCAGGGTCCAACTTTTTTCGTCATTTTAACAAAAAAAAAAAAAGTTTCACGTATCACAATCCCCTTACAAATCAGACAACATGTGGGTAAAACTGAGGTTAGCTCACTCAGGTTTTAATGCAATCACCCGAACTTTAATAAGCCTCAGTATCTCTGTTATCAGAAACCTGCCGCCAATCTCTGAGGAATTTCTCTGCTTTCGTTTGAACATTTTTCAGTCTTCTCTGTTCTGTGGAGTGACTTATGACTAAAAAGTGGCTAAAAGATGAGACTCTTTATTGATGTAACATTTAACGGCGTGTAAAGATGTTGTTTCTGCTTGGAGGGACACAGAAAACGTAGGCCCATATGTATGTATGGGTCTGCTGCCGTAATGGAAACACGTAGGGTAAAATGGATTCAGTCCCTGGAGATCCCCACCTCCCCTCTCACGGACACGCAGAGTGATAATAGTTGCAAAGGGGGCTTACAAGGGGCGGTGGGCAGGTAAAGGGGTTTTTTCTCTGCAAGGGTTGTGTGGTATTTGTGTATCAAAGCCTCTTCTGTCTGGAAACGTCTTTCTGTGTAAAAGGAGAGTTGACTGAACAGGCGAAGAAGCTTTTTAAAGCAGCACAGCTTCATTCAGCCAACGCAGTAGCTTTGAAACACTGTAAGGTCAGATTTACATGTTTATAGAGCTTCCATCCATTAATCAGTCCATCCATCCTTTCATCCATCCATTTCTTGATCCTATGTCTGTCTGGGGTTGTCCCACAGGAGGACGGATGTCCGCTGAACAGAGGATGACTGTAGGGAACATTTCTCCCTCGAAACCGGGTTGTTGGTGAAAATAATTACCATGATACCAACCTTTCCTCGGAGAACAGCAAAGGAAAGCCAGGAAATATTTATCTCAAACTGGATTTATCTCAAACAGAAACAGACAAAAGTGAGCACAGACAGACATGACATGTTCTTCCTTTGCCTGATCTCCGGATTTCCTCCGAGCTTTACGGATTTCAGCTTTGCGGTTTCTGCATAATCCCAGTTTTCCGTGATGTTTCGCTCCACTACGGCTTGATTTCCACTGCCGATGGAAACTACTTAACTTGTACAAACTAAACTTTCTTCTTGTACCGACTTTAGTTGAAAAGTCAAAGAACACCAACCTGGTACATTTTGATGACGTCATATCTCTGTGGATGCCGATTGGTCAGGACAAATCGTCGACTGTAGGTTTGAACAGCATTATCTCTGGAGTTCGGCGATATTCCTCAATGTTTTATAACGATGGCCAAAAGTCCAACATGCAAGTAACAAAACAAGAAGCAGTTAACTGTTTTTGTGTCAGTGGTTCCCCTATAATTATACATTAATAATCATTTTTAGTTTGCTAATCAGTAAGAAAAGAAGTGTCTCTTTTCAAGTACTTCTGTTGTCACTCAACTCAAACAATGTACATCTCAAAAACTATCATTTATTTCAGTTATTCTGTTCAAAACATTGAAATTCACAGTCATATGAATTACTTGCACACAGTTATAAATTTCAACAGCAGAGAAAACATTTAAAGGCCCTTCATACAGAAGTTGTGCCCAGTCTGCGTGTATCTGAGTGTAATTATGGAAAATTGAGAGAAAGGAAAAATTTAAGTGAAAAAAAGTGCACATGAATTAATTTGATGAAATAAAGTGATTATGTAACATTAGCAGGAGTGAAACAATGCAGGATATTGGCTTCATTAGAAATATTTTTTTAGCATTTATAGAAAAACTAAGGATTTATAATTTTAGTCTTTACAAATTTTTAGCAAATCAAAACTTGTAATTGTTATAAAGTGTTCAAATACAGATTATTTTTAATCTAATCGTAGATTGATAGTTAAGCACATTCACATCCATCCTTTTCCATTCTCTATTTTTTCTTACTTTCTAAGTATTTTGAAAGTATTTTTTATTTAAACACTTATTTTTGTTGATTCTTAAAGAAAGCCAGCTCAGGAGCGATCTGCGACATTTAACCTCCCAAACCAAACAGCTCAAAGCCCAAGACAACAGAGGGAGTCTATGTGGCCGAGCCAGGCTATCGTTGATATTCACTTGCAAAAAATGTTGTCTTCTTCCAATTGGACATCTCTGGCAATACGTAAAGCTGGTTGGCTACTGATGCTATCCATCCAGCTTTACTGGCTGGAGAGGATTTGTAAGGAACTGACTGTGGTGGCCTTGTTACTGTGACTGGGCTTGGTTCTGGTGGGCCATCCCCTCCTTTTGGCCACCCTGGAGTATCTCTCCTGGTGGTTTGGCACCAAGTCCCGATTTAGTTCCCTCCTTGGTGCTGACAGACTTTCTGTTGGGGTCTTGTGCCACTGAGGGCCAAATAAATGTGTTTTTTCAAATGCAATTTTAACAAAATACATTTAAGGAACGACTCTGAACTGAACTGTGCACTATCACTGATTAATGTATTTAGTTCATATAGTTGAAGTTCAAATTGTCTGAGCCTATCTTAAGATTACACAATGTCCAAAGTAATCAGCAACATCAGAACAAAAAATATTTTATAAAAGTTGTCTCTTAAGCAGAACCTCTTTGGTTTTTACCAAACTGACTGGGGGGGCAAAGGTCAAACTCCTCACACTGGATGTCCCACAACAACAACAGAATGTCCACATTTGGGACATGTCCTCCTGAATGTGTTTTTCATTAAAGTCAGGAATTTAGTTATTAGCTGTCAGGATCCCAGCAAACTGATCTTTAAAAGTTATCTGGACGAGGTTCAGCCAGTCGTTGGTGAGCCTGAGCGTGTGCCAGCACAGTAATAAGCTTCATCTCTCAGATCGCCATCAACGGGATGAATTACAGACATACCAGACGGGATCAGTGCATGAAACCGATCCAGGGTCAGCTGATATGAAACTGAAGCTTATTGTGTCTGTCTCCATCAACTCATCCGGCCTGAAGCCACTTTGGTGCCCACCAACCATAACAATTAGCAACGCTAAATCCCCTTTCATGCTGGCCTGAGCAACATCTGGGCCACGTTGGATAATAATAAGGGCTTAGAGAACTCTAGATATGTTATTGCTGTGTCCAGTGTGGGAAATGTGGCTTCCTGGACATCTTTTCCAACTTTTTGAGGAAAATACTGCAATCAAACGTGACTATTATGAAGGAAAAACCATATTAATGTAGAGGCTACATTCACACAATAGGCTCCGTTTCAATTTTCGCTGAAATCCAAATTTTTTGTGTGGTTGTTCGTCTTACTAATTATAGCTAAAAACCAGCGGTCAGGTCCGAAACCTGGGAGTAGTGATGAACTCTGATCTTAACCTTCAGAGCCACATAAAGACAGTTACAAAGCCGGGCTTCTATCACCTGAAGAACATTTCCAGAAATAAAGGACTAATGTCTCAGCGAGATCTAGAGAAACTCATCCATGTGTTTATCTTTAGTCTCATTGATTACTGCAACAGCGTCTTCACAGGTCTGACTAAAAAAATAAATCCTCCACCCGCAGCTGATCCAGAACGCTGCTGCTGGTGTTCTGACTAAAACCAGGAAGATGGAGCACATAACACCAGTTTTAAAGTCCCGACACTGGCTCCCTGTAGCTCAGAGAAGATACTTTAAAATACTGTTGTTAGTTTATAAATCACTGAATAGCTTAGCACCACAATACATTAAAAATCTGCTGTTGTATCAACCTTCCAGAACTCTCAGGTTCTGGTCCTGCATCATCAGAACCAGAACTAAACATGGAGAAGCAGCATTCAACTTCTATGCACCACAAATCTGGAACAAACTTCCTGAAAACTGCAAAACAGCTGAAACACCGAGTGCCTTTAAATCCAGACTTAAAGCCCACCTGTTTCAAGTTGCTTTTGAAACAATATAAGTGAAACATTGATATTTGCTGATGTGGAATAATGCCACAAGAAAAATGTTACGTTTCAATTGTTGACTGTTTTCTATGACGGTATTTTTTTGTGTTTTTATGATGTAACACACTTTGAATTGCCTTGTTGCTGAAATTTGCTATACAGATGACTTGACTTCATAACATGAAGGAAGTTAATATATAGAAACCATAACTAATATCAACATGCTTCCAGTCAGAGATGTAAGTGTTGGGATCGTGATATGCTCTAGTGACACGGACGTCTTTCATAAATTCAAAGTCATAATTTTCAGCCAATGATTTACCAGGTTTTCTGGTGCAACATTAAGACATGTCTCACATCAACGACATAAAAGTCGGATAAATGTGACGCGACCATTTAGGCTGCAGATGTTTGAAAACAATTGGATACTTATCCGAATAAATTGGATTTTTGGGGGTGAAAAGATTGGAATTGTACAAAATCCCTTGATTTGGATATGAGGAAATCCTCTCAAAAGCATCGCAACAGATTTAGCATTCCCCATCCGTTTGCCTGAATCTTGACGCTCGGCTTCCCGTTTTCCTTTTTTATTTGTGGTCCAAGTTTTACTTATTTTAAATGAGTTTTATTGTCACAGATGTTGTGTTGGTTGTAGTCTGTGCGGTCTCATTTGTTAGCATAACCCATCTGAATTAGAACTTCAATCAGGCCATTGCAATTCCTTAATTTTGTGTTAAGGAATTGAAATCTGTATGGAGGTGAACATGTTTTCTCATCACTCTATTACCCTCTAACTAATGAATGCTGCCACCTACTAATGTGAACTATAAATGGATAAAATCAGTTAAATGAATCAACACTGAAAAGTTTCCACAAAACCTTTTATTTGTCGATCTTTTGTAAACAATTTTAAGAAAACATCTAAATCAGTCAACAACTAATCACTAAGTAATTGAGATATAAATGCATGGAGCTGCTTCACTGGACTGCAGTTATTTACTGTTATTACTCGGTGTACAACACAGTAAATGGTGTAATTAGATGCAGTACAATTGTTTGAGTATCATTTACCTTCAACAAGACTCCCATTCAGAAGTACAGATTAAGCTCAGCTTCTGTTAATTTGATCGGGCATATGTTGAGATGAACATCCAAATGTCATAGAAAAACAATCCAGAAACAATAAACAAATCTCCTTTCTAAACACGAAGATGAGAGATTACCAGCTCCCTCTGCTGGAGTTTTGCTTTTATTTCACCAGTACAATTTTTATTTTATTTATTTATTTTTTGCTTGTTTTGTTTTGTATTTTTCTAGTAATTTATTTTAGGTGAGATCAAGATGACTAAATATCTCATAACCAATTGGTCTTGGAAAACGTACATTTTACTCAAGTTTGTTTTAAGTGACTTACTTTCGACTAGAGTGCATTAAATTTTTACCCAGTAAAAAATATTTTTACCCATGGCAACCATGCTAATCATCTATGTGACTCCTCATGTGTTTAGTTAAACCACGTCTCAGACTGAAACATTTTCCACAGGTTAGGCATGAAAAAGGCTTCTCACCTGTGTGAATTGTCATGTGATCAGTTAAGCTACATTTTTGATTGAAACCTTTCCCGCATGTCAGACACTGAAAAGGCCTCTCGCCTGCGTGAATCATCATGTGTCGAGTTAAATTGTGTTTCTGACAAAAGCTTTTTCCACAGTTCACACAAGAAAATGGCTTTAATGCAGCGTGATTTCTCATGTGAACATTCAAAGAATATTGATCGATAAATCTTTTCCCACAGGTCTTACACTGAAAAGGCTTCTCGCCTGTGTGCCTTCTCGTGTGAATAATCAGTTGAGATTTTGTAATGTAATGTTTGCCACACGTAATGCATTGAAAAGGCTTCTCTCCCGTATGAACTCTCATGTGAACAGTTAAATCACTATTACTACGGAAACCTTTTCCACAATTGACACAAAGAAAAGGCTTCTCACCTGTATGAATTCTCATGTGAAGAGTTAGATCACTTTTACAACTGAAATATTTTCCACAATCAATGCATAAAAAAGCCTTCTCACCTGTGTGCCTTCTCATGTGAGCATTCAAAGAACATTTTGTACTGAAATTCTTGCCACAAGCAGTACATGGAAATACCTTCTCACCAGTGTGAATCCTCATGTGAATACTTAGATCACTTTTACGACTGAAACCTTTTCCACAGTTCATGCATAGAAAAAGCTTCTCAGTTATCTGATCTCTCGTGTGATGTTTTAAATTATCTTTTTGGCTGAAACCTTTTCTACATGAGAAAGGTCTCTCGCAAGTGTTACTTGATGTCTTTTTAGTTAAGTCACTATTTCGATTTGAACCGCCACCATGCTGTCTGGTTTCCTGATGCCTCTTTTTTTGTTTCTTCTCTTCATCTCTTCTGGCACCAAAGTCTTTATGATTTCTTCTTTCCTGATTTTGTTTCTTAGCTTCAGCAGCTTTTTGAAAGATGACTTGGGTCCTGGTTGGTTCTGATTCCGTTTGGTTTGTTTGCTCATAGACAGGAATTGACATTAATGTATCAGTTTCCTGTTTTAATGGAAGTTGTTCTTCATCCTGACTGCAGAAAACTTCTTTCTCTTCTACTTTAATCTGCAGATATTGTAGATCCTCCTGCTCTTCTTTTATCTGCTGATCTTCTGGTTCTTCCTGTTCTTGTTTCACCTGCAGATGTCCTAACTCTTCCTCGTCCAGAGTGGATCTCCTCTCCTGCTTACATAGCTCCCCTTTGTAAATATCATACTGTAGGTGGTCTGGACAAGAAAACAACAACAAAAAAAGTTATTGTAAATTTTTAGTAAATGGGAGCAGAATTTCATTGGTTTACAAAGACATTAACAAGCACTTGACACCATCTCACAGCAAACCATCTCCATATGCATTAACTGAGAAACCGCATTCAAATTTAAAGATGTAGTCATAACCTTCAGTTATTTCTGAATTTTTCAGCTTTTTCATATCTTTTACTGTTTTCATAAAATCTTGCTTCAACATCTTTGTTGCATGAATATTTCCTCTTTACAATGTAAGCCAGTGATTGAATTATTCAACTGCTGGAGTCGTCACTGTAAAATTGAAAATTCTTCTAGTCTCCAAACCAATTCTTAGGACTCACTCAATTTTCATTCTTTCTAAACATATTATACAACAAAACATATGAATTTGTGTCTGGATTCAGAGATTGTAACACTCATTGATGAGGGACTTGCAATTTTCTGGGAAATCACCCCAAAGTATCGAGGCATCGATGACGATGCATTGCATAGAGACACAGATACATGTTTCAACAGGTAACTTCTCATCGGAGAGGTCAAAGGTCACATGTGGGGTACCCCAAGGTTCAGTCCAAGGACCCCTCTTATTCAATATTTATATGCTCCCACTAGCTCAGTTTACAACAGGAAATAAGATTAGTTACCATAACTATGCAGATGATACTCAGCTCTACATTAAAATGGCACGAGGTGACTCTGAACCATCCAATCACTGAACAGATAAATGTGTGGATGTGCCAAAGCTTTCCCCAGCTGAACAGAAACAAAACTGAAGTCATTATCTTTGGACCTAAAGAGGAGCGATCAAGAGTTATAGATCTAGAGTTATAGATCTAGAGCTGTAATGCACAGCATTACAGCTGTGCATTGATCTAGAGTCAATGCACAGCTTCAGTTATCACAACTGAAAAGTAGCGATCGGGCCCGAAACCTGGGAGTAGTGATGGACTCTGAGCTGAACCTTCAGAGCCACATTAAGACAGTCACAAAGTCGGCCTTCTATCACCTGAAGAACATCTCCAGGATTAGAGGACTAAGGTCTCAGCGCAATCTAGAGAAACGTATCCATGCATTTATCTTTAGTCATAGATTATTGCAACAGCATCTTCACTGAAACACTGAGTTCCTTTAAATTTAGACTGATAAGAGATGGATGATGATGATGATGATGATGATGATGATGATGATGATCTGTTGATCTGTTTAGAGTTGCTTTTGAACCATAATAAATGAAACATTGACTAACACTAGCTAACTGTAACACACACTCTGTTCTGACTCCCCTGTGAGCTTTAACCAATTCCACTCTTCATTCAACAAATGACCCTACAGTTTAGCTTTGTGAGGAATGTCCTACACAGATTTCTGACACTCCTTAGATGGGAATTTTACAGTGACTCAATAACGTTTTCTAGTATGTTTTGCAGATTATTTTGCTTTTTTCTGCTGATTTTGTTTATTTCTTACATTTCTTTCACCAAAAAAATATTCAGTTTACAGCATTTCTACTGCTTTTTTTTTGTTTACTATTTTATTTAATATTAATTATTATTAAATTATTTATTATTATGAGATATTATATATGTTGTATGTAGTACGAATTCTAATTACATTTTAACAATTACTACTTCCATTACTGTTATTATTCCCCATTGCTTACTTCATCAGCCTCACATTGTTCTGTTCCTTCAAATGAAAGTGTATCATTTTACATGGTCAAAAAACAATAATAATAATAAAAAAAGAAAGAAAAATAAAACACAGCTGAGGTCTTTAGCACCATTGGTTCCATTTTCTTTTTACAGAATAAGCCGTTGCTGTTAGAACATCAATTGCTGTTGAGTTCATTTGCCTGTTAAAAAACATTTGTACGGATCAGTGATTAAAATGATCCCCATACCGAAATATTCATATATTTAGACCTTAACCTTCATCCATCGCTGGGGTTTCCTACCTATCCGGTGTAAAATAATCCGGGGAGTCCGGGAGAAATCCAGCAGTCTGCGCTGATCATCCATCTCTTCCTCCGACTTTGACGGTTATTTTTTAACTCTGTGAATTGCTCGTTGATAAACTCTCGTTGAAGCTTGATTTAGGACATGTTTTTACAGAAAACAAGTTCATCAAAGAGATCATGGGCCGTCTTCTTCTTCTTCTTCTTCTTCTTCTTCTCCTTCTTCTTCTTTTATGACTGTTGGCATCCATATTGTTGCAATACCGCCACCTTCTGGTTATTACGATCATCACGTCTGAACCACATGCACTTCTTCACAGATTTATTTTTATTTTCAAAAAACAGGAGTATTTTGTTGTGATTTAACTTCAGGCCGTGAGGAAAACGTTTATGCTTTTGTTGTTATCTTATTTGGTGTATGTAAACCTCTGATTTCAAGTTTATCTATTATTTCAACTCAGCAAATACAAAGAAGAATGGGCCACAAATCATTCAAAATGGTGTAAAACATTCATTATTGCAAGTTTTTAACAGCAGTTGCTGCTACCAAACACAGGACTGACCAGGATAGCTTTTCCCCATGTAATAAATAAAATAATTTAAATGCAGCATTTTTGTTTCTTTAAGTTATTTTTATCTGGTATTAAAATTAATTGTAATCATCTGGAACATTTAAGTGTGACAAATAAAATCAAAAAGAAGAAACCTGCATGGAAGTGAACAGGTTTTCACAGCACTCTATAACCCTCCGACACATTTATGCTGCCACCAACTGACATGTGATCTGTAAACAGATAAAATCAGAAAAAGAAGGAGATTAAACTGAAAAGTTTCCACAAAACCTTTTATTTGGGAATCTTTATGTAAACAAGAAAAACCCACCTAAATCAGTCAATCACTACTGTAACTATTGTGACACAAATTCATGGAACTGCCTCACTGGACTACAGTTTATTAATTGACATGACTATTATTACCAGGTGTACAACATATTAAAGTTTCTAGTATAGTTTACCTTTAGAAAGACTGGCGTATATTCAGAGGCCCAGATTAAGCTCAGCTCTTGTTAATTTGAAAAGGTAAATTGTAAAATGAACACATTAAACCAAATTTTACAAAACAACAAAACAATAATCTACACAGTCTAGGAATAATAAAATCTTTCTGAACATCAAGATGAGAGATTAACTGCGCCCTCTGCTGGAGTTTTGCATTTACTTCACCAGTCCATGGTACAGACACTCCCGACACCCACTGCCTTCTTGTGTGATATCGTTAAAGAAATCCAACAAAATGATTCAAGATCTCACAAAAACAATGGCTGTCAGGTTCAGAAATGGGTGCAATTTCTGATGACTCGAGATGCAACATTTATCTCTACCAACAATTACATCAATATAAAATCCACCCATTCATACCCTCATCATATGAACTACTAACACTATCCTTATGCCTGAGCTGTCTTTACAACATGTGATTATGTGCCGATCTGCAGCAAGCAAACCACTAATAAAAGGTCGCCACGAAAGGCTTGATCCTGGTCTTGTGGCTTTGTGGGGAAAAAACAATGACAAATTAGACTTTTTTCTTTTTCTTTTTTTTTTTTGCATTTTTCAACTACTTTAATTCAATTTTCACATTATAATCAATATATACCCCCATAACCAACTAGTGTGAAAGAAGAACTATGTGCCTTTTACTCAAGTATGCTTTAGCTTTCTAATTGTGTACTACAGTAATTTTTACTCATTTAAAATGTCTCCATGGCAACCATGTGTCTTATCTGTGACTTCTCATGTGCCGAGTTAAACCATGTTGCCGACTGAAATCTTTTCCACAAGTTAAACATGAAAAAGGCTTCTCACCTGTGTGAACTGTCATGTGATCAGTTAAGCTACACTTCTGATTGAAACTTTTTCCACAAGTCAGACACTGAAAGGGTTTCTCACCTGCATGAATCATTATGTGACGACTCAAAGTACACTTCTGACTGAAACATTTTCCACAGCTCGCACATGTAAAAGGCTTTTCGCCTGTGTGAGTGATCATGTGCTTGGTTAAGTGCTTTCTTTGAGAAAAACTTTTTTCACAGCTCACACATGAGAATGGCTTCAACATTGTGTGACTCCTCGTGTGAATAGTCAAAGAATACTGATCAATAAAACTTTCTCCACAAGTCTTACACTGAAAAGGCTTCTCACCCGTGTGCCTTCTCACGTGAATAGTCAAAGAATTTTTTGTAGTGAAATGTTTGCCACAAGTCACACACAAAAAGGGTTTTTCGCCTGTGTGACCCATCATGTGCATAGCTAAATGCTGCTTTAGACTAAAACCTTTTCCACAGGTCACACATGAAAATGGCTTCTCTCCTGTATGAACTCTCATGTGAACAGTTAGATTATTCTGTCTACTGAAACTTCTTCCGCAGTTCTCACATGAAAATGGCTTTTCACCTGTATGAACTCTCATGTGAACATTAAGTTCACTTGTATAACTGAAACCTTTTCCACAAGTAACGCATAAAAAAGGCTTCTGACCTTTGTGATCTGTCATGTTACAATTAAAATTATCTTTTCGAATGAAACACTTCCAACATGAGAAAGGCCTTTGGCATGTGGTACTTGATGTATTTTTAGTCAAGTCACTACTTTCAGGAAGGTTTTCCTGACCTTTTTGTTTTGAACCGTCAACATGCTGTTCGATTTTCTGATGCCTCTTTTGTTTCTTCTCTTCGTCTCTCTTTGCTCCAAAGTCATTAGGATTGCTCTTTTCCTGATTTTGGTTCTCAGCTTCAGCAGCTTCATGGATGATGACTTGGATCCCGTTTGGTTCTGATTCAGTGAGAGATGTTTGCTCATAAACAGGAACCACCATGCGGGTATCAGTCTCCTGGTTTTGTAGTGTGAGCTGTTCTTCACCCTGATTGTAAACTTTCTTTTCCACTTTTATCTGCTGATGTTCTAGATCATCTTGTTCTTCTTTTATCTGCTGATGTTCTAGATCATCTTGTTCTTCTTTTATCTGCTGATGTTCTAGATCATCTTGTTCTTCTTTTATCTGCTGATGTTCTGGCTCTTTCTGTTTCAGAGAGGAGATCCTGTCCTGGTTACTTTGCTCCCTCATATAAATGTTACGCTGTAGGTGGTCTGGAAAAAAAAAGAAAAAAGAAAAATAAGTTATAAGTAAATTGGAGAAGAATTTTATTGTTTGACATTAAAATCACCAGATACCTGAAATTCAAGAGTGGATGCAGACAAATATCAAATACTTAAGTCCTCTTATTGTGTCAGTACTGTTAAGCATTCACAATATTGAAATGTTCTTTATCTTTATTCTTTGTCTTTATTTATTCTATATGCTAATTTTTTGCCTCGCTACTCCAAAGCTTTTGTTCTATTTCAACAATTCCACTTTTACAATGTTCTGGTCATTCAGGACAATATGATTTTATCTTCTGGTATATTTTATCTTCAACAAATTCTGAAATATTAAACTTTTAATGCATATTTTGGCACCTTTGGAATGATTGGAAAACATCAGAAATTCCACCAAATTCTGCAGTCACTTTTTTCACAGCTAACTACTTTCACATATTTTCAGCTAGGAATGACATTCAAAATTTAAAATGTCATAATCTTCGGCTACTTCTGCACGTTTCAGGTTTTTCATATCTTTTACCATTTTCATAAAATGCTGCTGTAACTGAATGCATATTATCCTCATATTTTATCTCCAATGATGGAATTCTTCAGCTGCTACAGTGCTCATTTTAACTTTGTGAAAATTGTTCTGATTACTCGCTCAGTTTTCATTCTTTCTACACATATTACACAACAAAACGTAGGAATTAATGTCTAGATTCAGAAATCGCAACATTCATTGGTGTGAAAATTGTTGTTTTCTGTCAAATCACTCCAAAGCATCGCGGGACAATACAATACATTGCAGTTTCATTTTGTTTATGTGTGACTGTCACCAGTCTGATGTGATATGGTTATGCAACCATGCAGCAATGTGCGAGTAAGCAGATAAAAGAGACAGAGGGAAAACACAGAATCCACAACAAAACGCTTCAAGAATAAAAAAAAAAAACATTCACACATCATTGTCGCAGGAAATGCAATTTTTTTCTAGTTTCATTCTTCTTTTTTTACATGATATGAGTTATTTATTTTGTATTTATTACTAATTATAGCATTTTTAATACTTCTATTATTATTACTATTATTAATATTATTATTATTATTTGATCTAGCCGTGTATAGTTCTATTACTTCTGTTTTCAAATGTGAGTCTGTAATTACAAGGGGGCAAAGCAGTGAAAAAAGAAAGAAAAATAAAGCACAACTGAGGTCTTAGCACCACATGCTTAGCACCACTGGCTCCATTTTCTTTTTCCAAAATTAAGCGGTTTGAACAGTATAACTGTGAGGCCTGTGTTCAATTTCCTGTTAAAAACATTTATACAGGAGTGGAACATTTACTAAAATGATCATCATACAGAAAGCTTCTACATTTAGACCTTAACCTTCATCCAAACTGGTGTTTCCTACCTATCCGGTGTAAAATAATCCGGGGAGTCCGGGAGAAATCCAGCAGTCTGCGCTGATCATCCATCTCTTCCTCCGACTTGACGATAATTTCTTTAAATTCTGTGAAAGTTTCTTCAGCGGGAAACATTAAATACACTGAATGCATTTTATTTTTTTACAGGAAAAACACTAGCACATTCAACAACAGATCGTGGACCGTCTTCTTCTTCTATGAATGTTGGTATCCACATTGTTGCTTTACCGCCACCTTCTGGATCACACGAGCATCAGGTCTAAAAACGTATAAGGTTACTTCCTTTTATTATGAGCAGTTCTCTCAAAAAAACGTAAAATACTATTCTTCTTTTCAGCTTCATCTAAATAAAACAAATGCGTTAAATTTCAGCTCCCTAGTTTTCTTACATCCATGATTCATGTTTTCCACTTGACTCATATTTCCATTAAAGTAGCAGTAAAAAATATATAATTAGATAATCATCTATTATCCCCTAGTTCTTCTGCTCCTTGTAAACTTATTTATTTTTGAAATCTGTATAGCTGTCATTTCGATGCATTATCCCCCCTGTCTTTGCTGCTGCTTTGTGTTCCCTAAAATATATATATAATTTCACTTTCAGATTTGAACACAGCTTCTTTCCACATTTTCTTTTTTATAGCTTCATTTTTATTTGTTTAAGACAAGAGAATTCTGATCTATTTTAACTACAGACAATGAGGAGAAAAGGTGTATGTGTGAAGCAAAAATTAACCCCCACTGTGTTCAGTGAAGTGGCTTTCTTGTCCATTGCTGCTGTTTGCAGATCTTGCAGGTGCCTCAGATTTACAGGCGTACCAGAAACACAAACACAACGTTTTGGATCTGGACTTTTGTATTTTGATGATAGCCAATAGGAGAGATGCTGACTCTGAATCCAAAGCTCCCAATTCTCTCAACCCCCCTTTTTATTTCTTAACAATAAGAAATTATTTGCTATCATTATAATAAACAAATAAAAACAAATACATATGCACAACAAAACACAGACCGCAAGGTCTCTGATACATCTGCCAGACAAGCTCAGGTAACAGAACAAGACATGCTGTTAATACACCATAAAAAGGGCCTTTAGATCCTTTCATTTTTGTGCTCAGCAAAAAACAAGGTCAGTCTGATCTTATTTCAGATGGCAGAGCTCTTCCTTAATCCAGTCCATGAGAAACTGAAGATTTCCATCTAAACAAAATCCACCTCCAAAGAATGCGACAAAGTTTTTATAAGTCACAGGTAGATCAACTAAAGCTGCTGATGGTGCCACAAATAATGCAGTCAGAGCATCAGGAACAATGCTTTTCCCAGCTACACTGGACATCAGAAACTCTATATCTCAAAGATGGACATAATGAGAACATGTGAGCACCTATCACACTACAGGGACATCATGTACTATATCTTATTAAGCATTCAGTTTGCTGAAACTGTCAGTAAATTATTGGTTAAATTTATAAGGGCACAAGGAAAATCACCCTACTAAACAGGTACTCAGCAAATGTTGGGAGTATGGCCATAACATAAGGAGTTTTGGATGGGAAGGAAATATTTATGCAGATCATTTGGGGATAAATAATATAGCATGTTGTAAAACTGTAATTAAATCTAGAATTGCCCCATGGATATTTGAAATGACAATAGTAAATTTAGAAACCAAAAAAATAGAACAGTCTTGTGGAGGTTTGTATCAAATTATTCAGCAGCATTTAGAAATAATGTATGAAAGTATGACACAAATAAATACAAATTCATCAAAAGAGGAAAGTGGTAAAACAGGAGTAGCAGTTTATATTCCGAATCAAAAAGTTTTTATGAAAAGAAGAACAGATAAGTTATAAATTTTTTCAGCAGAAATGTTGGCAATTATTTTGGCGTTGCAATGGATAGTGGAGATGAAGCCCAGAAAGGTAGTTATCTGTTCAGATTCAATGTCTTGCCTAAGTAGTATTATCAGTGGAAAATCTGAAAGCCGTCAAGATCTTTTAGATGAAGTTAGTTATTTGATATAGTATAAAGCAACAAAAAAAAGTGTTCAATTCACATGGGTTGCAGCACATAAAGGAATTGTAAGTATCGAAAAAGTAGATAAGTTGGCTAAAGAAGCAGTTAAGGCAGGAGAAATTGAATGAGATGTCCCACTAAGTAAAGCAGAAATAAAAGTAATTATTAAAGATAAAATAAATAATATATGGCAGGAGAGATGGAATTTAGAAGAAAGAGGAAGGAATTTACATAAAATACAGAAGGAGGTAATCATAAGAAATAATAATATAATAAACAGGAGAGAGGAAATATGGATTAACAGGTTGAGGATTGGGCATACTAGTTGAAATAGTGGTTTAAAAATAATAGGGAAACATCCATCAGGTGATTGTTCCAATTGTGGGGAAGCAGAAAGAGTAGAACATGTGTTGATTTTTTGTAGAAAATATATATAAAAGAGAGGAAGGAATTGGAATGGGTAATGGGGAGTTCAGTAACTATGGCTTATTTATTAAGGAAACCTCAGTCACAGGATATAATTCTAGCACTTATTAAATATTTAAAAGATACTAAATTAGCTGAGGTTAGCATGCACACACACACACACACACGCACACACCCCCACACACACACCCACACACACACACACACACACACACACACACACACATTTAGTATGTGTGTGTGAGTGTATGAGTATTTAATTTAGTTATTTTAAGATTGAAGATATATAGGAAATTAATTTCTGAATTACATCTCCGTCCAGTTGATGGCGGTAATGCACAAAGTTTGTAAGCAGCCAGAAAACGCTATGCAAGAAGGAGAAGAAGAAGAAAAAGAAGAGAAAACGGAAGGAAAGAAGATGGCGGATGGTCTATTTTGTTGAATATTGTTTATCAACGAACAGTTAATCCTGCTGAAGCAACTTTCACAGAGTTTAAATGAAATATCGTCAAGTCGGAGGAAGAGATGGACGATCAGCGCAGACTGCTGGATTTCTCCCGGACTCCCCGGATTATTTTACACCGGATAGGTAGGAAACACCGGCGATTAGATAAAGGTTAAGGTCTAAATATCTGAACCTGTTTTTTATCAGAATCATTTTAGTAACTGTCTTCTTCCCGTATAACTGATTTTTAACAGGCAAATGAACGCAGACATCACAATCACGCTGTGAAAAAGGCTCATATATGTAGAGAAAATGGAGCCAGTGATCTCAGGCGTTATGTCGAGAAACGCATCGCTCTAAACTCTCTCATATTGATGAGAAAACGGACTGAAATATGACCGAAGATCAAACTTTTGAAGTTATTTGTAACATTATCACGTTTCTTAACCATGTAAGCCGTAAAACGGTGGGTTTTATTTCGCAGATTACATTAAATAAATGCGGTTTTTACTCCTTTATTGACATATGAGTCGAACTTTTTTTCAGTCTGTTGAAAATGTTCTCCGCTAATGGTTTGAAATTCCCTGCTTTTTTAAAACACCGTAATAGCGTAAAGCATTACTAAACAGAGGCCCATTATGTAGAACATTTTATATCACGCTTAACTGTCTAGTCTATTAATGTAGGAGGGGATGCATTTTAATTTCTGAGCCTGCCATTATTTGCATCCGTCCTGTTGATATGAAACTTAAAGCAGTAGCTCAGAGAACAAGTGTGATTACGTAGAAAAGGTGAAATTCCTCTAAACTCTTTATTTCTCCAAATTAGCAGAGGGATGCATTTTTTGGCATAGCAAATTATAAGCTTGCCAATATAAGCATGCCTGACCTATTTTCATCAAATATTATCCTATTTATATAAAACTCATACCAGTAGTTCATAAAACTACTCTAATTATGTAGAAAGGTGAAAAGGTAAAATCCCTCTTAGTTATTTATTTGTCCTCCCATGCTGGTTCCTCCAGCACGTCAACTTTTGTTCCCCATTGTCTGAGACATTCACTGAGCACGTTGTCTGTTATTAGCATATATATATATATATATATATATATATATATATATATATATATATATATATATATATAAATATGGAGGACGAGGTGCTGGAGGAACCATCATGGGAAGACAAGCCCCTACATGGGATGTACCACCGACAAATAACTGAAGTGGCTGATATCAGGAAATCCTACCAATGGCTGGAGAAAGCTGGACTCAAGGACAGCACAGAGGCCCTCATCCTGGCCGCCCAGGAACAGGCCCTAAACACCAGAGCAATAGAGGCTCAGATCTACCACACCAGACAAGACCCAAGGTGTAGGTTGTGCAAGGAGGCCTCTGAGACAGTCCAGCACATAACAGCAGGGTGCAAGATGCTGGCAGGGAAAGCGTACATGGAACACCCCCAAAGGTGGTGGAGAATGACCGAGCTAAGATCATGTGGGACTTCCAGATCCAGACAGACAAGATGGTAATGGAGAACCAACCGGACATTGTGGTGGTGGATAAAGAACAGAGGAAAGCCGTTGTGGTGGATGTAGCAATACCAAGTGACCACAACATCAGGAAGAAGGAGCATGAGAAACTGGAGAAATACCAGGGCCTCAGAGAGGAACTGGAGAAGGCCTGGAAGGTGAAGACCACAGTGGTGCCTGTGGTCATCGGGGCCCTCGGGGCAGTCACCCCCAAACTGGAGCAGTGGCTCAAACAGATCCCAGGAACAACATCAGACATCTCAGTCCAGAAATGTGCAGTTCTAGGCACAGCCAAGATACTGCGCAGAACCCTCAAGCTCCCAGGCCTCTGGTAGAGGACCCGAGCTCAGAGGATGAAAGAGACCACCCGCGGAGGGTGAGAAGGGAATTTTTATATATATATATATATATATATATATATAGAGAGAGAGAGAGAGAGAGATGTGCCGATCAGGTTTTTTCCTACCGATACCGATCACCCATGAGGGCCGATCACCGATACCGATCACATAATTATTATTATTTTTTTTTTTTTTATCATAAACCCTACCGGTTACATTATGTGGAAAAAGGAACCATGAATTCACCTTAATTTAGACAAAAACTTGTTTTTAATAACTTTTTCCAAGAAGAAAACTAAACAAAACAGGTATTGTGCAAATTGTACTGCTATTGATAATACTATCTTTAACAGACTGATAACATATGAAG
The DNA here is from genome assembly GCF_051168715.1 of Poecilia mexicana. Lineage (NCBI taxonomy): Eukaryota > Metazoa > Chordata > Actinopteri > Cyprinodontiformes > Poeciliidae > Poecilia > Poecilia mexicana. The sequence goes on along the minus strand of NW_028263380.1, from coordinate 20,570,351 downwards.
GCTCTGAAGAGGCTAAATAATACAAAGAGCCAAAATAAAACCTCTCAACATTGCCAAGAAGTTCAAGTATAAAACTTAACATTCAAAGGCAAAAACAGGATCCATTACAATAAACAATCCAGAGTTACTGAATGAAAACTTCCTGATAGCATGGCGGCTAGCTGATTACTGCTAGCTCTGATTGGCTGTTTCTGACTGAGCGGAGTAATTATGCAGAACAGGGAGGAGATCGATTATTTTTTTAGAGATTATCTGTCTCATGTTAGGACAGCGAAAGTTTTAATACATATGTAAAATTTATTTTTTAAGTTAGATGCTGCAGCTTTAAGCAGAGGTTCTCCACCACTACCAGGTGGAGCAGAAGCGAAGCTCCGTCTGTCAGATATTACTACCTGCAGCGTAGCAGCTGTTCAACAGGAGAGCAGAACCAGCGTCTTACATCGCAGCACGAAGACTTAAATAATTTTCCAGGTTATTTGTTTAGCTTTCTGACCGTCATGCTAATCCGGGTGAGTGTTTGTAGCTGTGCGCTGCTTTACCTGCTATCTGATCGCTCCGTATGTCTTTTTTACTGCAGTGAGCCTCGATGTAGCCAAACTCCGTCAAGTATGGCATTGTTTTTATGCCATATTAGATTCGTTGTGTTGATGCATTTTGACGTGCTTTAATTTTCCGCCGCAACACGCAAACTTCCCCATTCATTCAGTGCGTTATAGTTCCGCATCGCTTAGGATTTGTTGCTGCGCGTTTGGGCAGAGTGAAGGAAAGAGGAGACCAGCTGCACAGGCAGGTTGGAAATGAGATGATCGGTATCGGCAACAAGAGCCAATAATCGCCGATCACCGATCATGCACTTTTTCACGGAAATCGGCCCGATTATGATCGGTGACCGATCGATCGGCGCACCTCTAGTGCTATATTAAATAAAAACAGAGCAATACATTTTATTGCTCAATATTACCCATCAGATACCGTTCCCCCACTGTAAAACAAGGGGAATGCTATGTTTTTATTATTATTGTTAATGGTATTACTATTAGTTTCACACAAAAACGTGAAGAACGTGTGACAACTTGTTACTCGCACGAAACATGTTGTTTGAGCTTTCATGGTGTCCGTAGTTCCCCAGACAAGAGCGCCAAAAAAGGGCATGCTTTCTCAGTGCTCATAACGAGCACACGCGTAAAAATGTTCAATGTCCAAAAAACTTGAAAATTAATTTTATAGTTTCTTTTTTCCAGTTTGACAAGCAAATAACAAAGGTCAAAATTTTCATTAGTGATATGTTGAGTAGTCCAGGAGGATTTTTATGAAGCACATAAAACAGAGAACTCACCTGAACCCGAGCAGTTATAGTTTTTATTTTTTAGTAATAAATCATTGTCCACATAGTGAGTAACAAGCCAATCACAACTCTCTCTCTCTCTCTCTCTCTCTCTCTCTCTCTCTCTCTCTCTCTCTCTCTCTCTCTCTCTCTCTTCTGTTTGTTTCCAGTTTTCCTTTTGATCCAGCCATTGTTTCATACAACCAGATTAATCAGAGTTTATGTATCAGAATGAGAAACATATTTTACTTGTTTATTCATTGTAAGGCTTCATGTTGTTTTGCCCATTTTACATATATTGTCCCCTTGATGTCCCAGTAGAGCATGTGAAGCACCGCGGTGCATCGGCTCAGGAGTCGAATGATTGGATGCATGAAGCTTCATCTCACCATCACTACTTTTCATTGTTTCCTCTCCTGCTCTGGTCAAAACCCACAGGCCCAACCCAGTGCATGCTGGTCCTGTACCAGTACCTATACTGACAGAAAATGGACCCACAATTCTTCCTGTCTAACTTAGAAAAGTAAATAACAAAGGAACAAAAATTAGACAATTATTAACCTACAAATAAACTCTGTAAATAAACCCCAAAGTTAAGTGGACTTAACATTTTAATACAACTAAAAGTAATGAAAATAAACGATAGCTCCAAATTAAGTTATATTTTGAAATAATGAAATTTAAAACAATGGTGACTATAATTAATTTTAAAATAAAAAATATTTTTTATTATCTGTTCATTTGAGAATTCTCCAATTGTCAGCTGAATTTCTCGACTTATCTGTCTCTGTCAACGCTCTTTAATTTTTAGGTGTGAATTTTTTCTTTTTGTTTTCATTTCTGTCTTAAACGATGAACAATTTCTCCCATTTACTTCTATAAAGTTAACAATTGGTCTTTTTTCTGTTTTCTTGTCCAGGTTCCCTGCAGTGTAACGTTTGTAACCAGGAGAGGAGATCCACTCTGGACCAGGAGGAGTTAGAACCTCTGCAGGTGAAACAAGAACAAGAAGAACCAGAAGATCAGCAGATAAAAGAAGAGCAGGAGAATCTAGAACATCGGCAGATAAAAGTGGAAGAGAAAGAAGTTTACTTCAGTCATGGCGAAGAACAGATTGAGTTAAAACAGGAGACTGATACCTGCATGGTGGTTCCTGTTGATGACCAAACATCTCGCACTGAATCAGAACCAAACAGGAACCAAGTCATCATCCAGGAAGCTGCTGAAGCTGAGAACCAAAATCAGGAAAGAAGAAAACATTTCTTATGTGTGACCTGTGGAAAAAGTTTTAGTCTAAAAACCAATTTAACTCGGCACATCAGGATTCACACCAGAGAAAAGCCGTCTTTATGTGTGACCTGTGGAAAAAGTTTTAGTATGAAAAGGAATTTAACTCGGCACATGAGGATTCACACTGGTGAAAAGCCGTTTTTATGTGTGACCTGTGGAAAATGTTTTAGTCAAAAATTGAGTTTAACTCACCACATGAGGATTCACACTGGTGAAAAGCCGTTTTTATGTGTGACCTGTGGAAAAAGTTTTAGTCGAAAATTTAGTTTAACTCACCACATGAGGATTCACACTGGTGAAAAGCCGTTTTCATGTGTGACCTGTGGGAAAAATTTTAGACAAAAAAGGAATTTAACTGACCACATGAAGATTCACACTGGTGAAAATCTATTTTCATGTGTGACCTGTGGAAAAAGTTTTAGTCTAAAACGGAATTTAACTCAGCACATGATGATTCACACTGGTGAAAAGCCGTTTTCATGTGTGACCTGTGGAAAAAGTTTTACTGGAAAACAGAGTTTAACTAAGCACAAGATGATTCACACTGATGAAAAGCAGTTTTCATGTGTGACCTGTGGAAAAAGTTTTACTGGAAAACAGAGTTTAACTAAGCACATGATGATTCACACTGATGAAAAGCAGTTTTCATGTGTGACCTGTGGAAAAAGTTTTACTGGAAAACGGAGTTTAACTCTGCACATGATGATTCACACTGGTGAAAAGCAGTTTTCATGTGTGAACTGTGGAAAAGGTTTTAGTGATAAACGGAGTTTAACTCAGCACATGATTATTCACACCGGTAAAATGCCGTTTTTATGTGTGACCTGTGGAAAAAATTTTAATACAAAACGGAATTTAACTCAGCACATGAGGATTCACACAGTTGAAAAGCCATTTTCATGTGTGACCTGTGGTAAAAGTTTTCATCACAAGGTTAGTTTAACTCTGCACATGATGGTTCACACTGGTGAAAAGCCGTTTTCATGTGGGACCTGTGGAAACATTTTTAAAGATAAAATTAGTTTCGCTCTGCACATTATGACTCACGCAGGTGAAGAGCCGTAGAATTGTTTTCCATTTGTGTCCTATGTTGAGTTTCCCTATAAATTGATTTGGTTAAAAACTAGAATAAGGTTGAAACGATTCCTCGAGTGATTCAAATACCTTGATTATTTAAATTCCTCGAAAAAAATTTATCTTCCTTGAAGCTTCACTAAGTTATATTTTATTATTTAGCTCTCCATGTTCCAGCTGGGTTATTACTTGCATCGTACAGAGCTCTCACTTCCGCCTGAGTTGTTGACAAAAGCTGACAAAAGTGTTAGCAGCATAACGTCCAGTTTTCAAGTTCGGCCTGGGAGGATTTTATTGATTGATGTCGTGTAGCTTTATGGACAAACCGGAAATTTATTTCATATCATCCTGGTCTCAACAAATTGTGGTGGAGCTCATCGTGGCGACACGTAGCTGGTAGACGAGTTTCTGTGTGTGACGAACGAAGTTGTTAAATCCCATTGCTTTTTTTTTTCTTCAGGTTATCTTGTAAAGTGAGCTATTATTGTTACGAGTTAATTTTCTAAACTACAGAAAAGTTATTGTCAGGGAAGCTCAACTGTAAAAATTGGACTGATGTTGATATGTGATACTAATACTGCTGTTATGTTAGATTTACCAATGTTTTATTTTGATCTTTTTTGTATCTGATTACTTGATTAATCGTAAGAATAGTCGATAGATTTCTCAATTACTAAAATATTTGTTTACAACGGCCCTAAACTAGAATTAAAGACTGGAGGGATTTTATTTTCTAGAAAGCTGAGAAATTGTTGTATTTGTTAAATGTGATCATTTAGTTCTTGACATTTGGATTCGTAGAGATGTGAAACATTTTTATTGATGCTTTGTTTTTTTTCTGGCATATTCTGCAGCAAAAATAATGACAAACTGTATTGTTATTATATAAACATTCAATAAAACGACATGAATTATAACAAAACTGGGTGATAAATTGTTCTAGGTGGCATTTAATGCCCTTATGGCTACTGGGTAAAAACTGTTCTTCTTTGTCCTTGTTTTAATGCTCCTCTATCTGCAGCCAGTTGGAGCAAATTGTGACCTGGTGTGAGGAGTCTTTTAAAATGTTCTTAGTTTTCCTGAGAAAGCCGACCTGTGGAGTTCTTGGAGAGAAGGCAGAGAGCAGCCGATGGTCTTCCTGGCAGATTTTAGGATTCTCTGGAGAGTCTTCCTCTGTGCTGCTGTGCAGCCGGAGAACCACACACAGAGACAATAGCAAAAAAAAGTCTCAGGCTGCGTTCACACTACAGTCTGAAGTGACTCAATTCCAATTTTTTTGACTTAATGCTTCCTGTATCTAGGGTTTCCACCCATCCCTTAAAACACAGAATCATCCTGTATTTGGCTGTTAAATGTTGCGTCCCGTATGGAACCGATACGGGAAACGATTTGTTCCGTATTCTATAAATGTCCGACACGCCTATCACACATATATCAAGACTAATTGTAACAATAATGACCAAAATAAAACACAGGATATATTAAGGTCAGCTAAATTGTCGTGATAAGAGCTAAAGGACCCCGAGAACGCTACGGACCAACTCTCTTGTTGTTGCCTAGAGACGGAAACTCACAGTCGTGGTGAGCTGCTATCGATTGCGTCTTATTAAAACATCCTCAACCCGATTCTCCATCGTCCTTAGAACTGAAACCTCTCATTTCTAGTTCTAGATGGGGGCACACAGGGGTACAGAAGAAATTAAGCTAAATGTATTTTGTTAATATTCAGAGGTGGATTTTTTTTAACTTTCACAATTAATTTAATGAATTAAAAATGATGGTGCTGCACTTTTAGCTGCTATATTGAGATAGGATAGGATCATACTTTCCATCTGCTAGATCAGGAGCTGCAACCTGATCCACCCTGTATCTCTGGAGACACAAGTGGCTCTTTGGCTCACTTGATATATCAAATGATGAAATATTTCTCTGTTTTTTTGTTTCAATCTTTTTTTAAGTGTCGCCATGGAAAAACACTGGCTACCCTGGCCCTCGTGGTAAATTTGATCTAGAACCAGCCTCCAAACCTAACTCCTCACTTGAATAAATATTTTAGTAATACTCTGTACAATACCAGAATTTTCACATAACTTTTATACTTTTGGAACCCTGGTCACATTTAATTGTGATTATTAAATTAGGGTATTATGACCAGTTCCTCAGTACTTGAGCAGTTTACCAAATACATTTTACACTTGCTCAAGGTGTGCTACTCTGATTGGAGTACAATTTTGGAGTACTCTATGTATGAATGATTGCTCTATGGATCACTTTTTTTAAAAGGTTTTGTTGACTATTTGTCGCTTTATTTGGAAGTAGTTTGACAGGAAAGTGGGCAGCGAGAGAGGGGGAAGACATGCGGCCTTCGACCACCGCCAAATCACAGCACTCCCTCTGGATAACGTTTTAAAAACAAAAAACACTGCCATAAATATTGTCTAGCTGCAGCGGCCATCCCACTCCATGAAAGTAGGATGACACACCGTGGTGGGCGTCCCTTATTTTGATTTATGAAAGGTGGAAACCCTACCTGTATCCGATCTTTTCATGACGGTGTGAACAGCACAGATCGGATTCTTTTCGAATGCGACCCATATCCGATACGTATCCGATTCAAATGCGACCTAACGTCCAGGCGCATTCATCCAAACTGAACGTCACTGATACTCAACACATTCTGCGTCCTGATACGTGCAAGTGGGAAGAAAACAACCATGACGGACTATAATGAGGATTAAGTTGTTAATATGCTGCTCCAGTTAGACAACAATTTCAAATATGTAAGCTAAGCTCCGCCGTTAGCCTCCATGTTTACTTACGCAAACACTGAGAACGCTGACGCCATTGCGCCCTCTACTGCGCATGCGGGACACTTTCAGGTCGTTTCACACTGCAGAACGCATACAGGTCGCATTTGTGTGGCAGTGTGAACGGCCCCAGCAAAAAAAAAAATCGAAATTGGGTCACTTGAGGCTGCAATGTGAACGTGTGTGAAAGTTTTTGTAAATATAAACAAACTTTTTACCTGCCACGAAAATCTGCAGCAGCAACACAAACTTTTTTTGTGGACAATAACAAACTACAAAATGCCAAAATCCTCCTAAATATATTAAAACCAGACTTCACTCACTTGGTTATTTATACCAAGAAGCATCAAACCCAGTGTTTTTTTTTTTTCGTGATTTTAATTTTGTATTGTTTAAACTAGACCACATTTATCCTCAGACAATAACACGCAGACAAAATAAATAAAATAAAAATAAAAGGACAGGACAACCTCATTTGAATTTAAATAGTAGATTTCCTCAGCTTTTGTCACATGAAAATGTAACTGAGCAACGGTTACATTGGTGGTAACACTTTATTTGAAGGGGGTTGAATAAGACTGACATGACACTGTCATGAACATGAATAAGCCTTCATGAATATTTATGACTGTTGTCATAAAGCTATTCAAAATGTCTTTGTTATGACAACTTGACATTAACCAATAAATCATTACTGATATAAATTTGTTATAAAAGTATTACTGATTGCACTTTAAAAATTAGGTAACTTTATGTTATTAAAGATAGAGTTTAAACAGTAATGATATATTGGTTAATGTCAAGTTGTCATAACAAAGACATTTTGAATAATGTCAACTTTGTATTAAAAGTGTCATAATTTACCGAATGACGCTTTATGACAACAGTCATAAATATTCATGAAGACTTATTGATGTTCATGACAGGTGTTATGTCATGTTTATGACAGTGTCATGACAGTCTTATTCAGCCCCCTTCAAATAAAGTGTTACCACATTGGTCAACGGCGTACACAGCGCCATTGACCAATTTTAGTTTAGAAAAGGTTGGTGTAAATTACTACTAAATGGGAAAATTCTCCTTGTTCATTGGTCCAACAGTGACACCTGGTGGTTAATTTATGCTTCCGTTTTAAAGAACAGTAGATTTCTTCTGTGGTTACCTAGCAACACCCTGCGCGATGAGTTGTTAGATTATGAAGAAACCCGGAGAAAATCTTTAAAATGGCGCCCTCGGAAAGCAGAATGAAGTATAAATATACGCAATTGTGATTTGTGATAAGAAATGTTAGTTATTTAAGAAGCAGTAGAACGTCGTGGTTTAGATAAATGACACAACGTATTCTTTTTGTGTATAACTGAACATTGATATGTTGGTTTTATACTTCAGTTTTCACTGTCTCGATGGAAAGAAAGGTCGAAATTCAGCCAGACTCCCTGCGTCTGGCTGTTCAATCCGAGTGGCCACTATAGTTGGCGTGCTACTGTTTCAGTTTTTGATTCGTTTCAATTTCAGTTTTGTTTTTGTTTAGTTCTTTTTGGATAGTTATTGTTGATTAAAATTACTTTATTTTGTTTTCTTTTTGTTTAGGAAAAGGGAGTTTCTATTGTCCAGCCGTGTGGCTTGTTTTAAACAGGGACCTTTGCTGTCCCTGAGTCCCAAGCTGTTTTTATTTAGATTGAGGAGACTGGAATGGGGAGTTTTCTCCTGTATTCACCAGGGATTTTTGTGTAAGTGTGTTTTTGTTGCGGAACACTTGGGTGCATTTAGTTATATTTGTGTTTTCTTTATTATTATTCCTCCCCTGAGCAGTGTAATTTTATCTAATTGGGTTTAATCTATTTTTCAACTTTAAGAATTCCAGGGCCAGCATAGACTCCCACTTTTAGTGTGGTCACTTTGTGTCATAAAATAAATCGTGACTATTCTTGCTCATGAAACATTTGTGAATTTACTCAACTCTTTGTAATCTGCAGAAGTGTCTCTGTCATTTTTTTTCAAACTTATCTCTGTGATCTGGTAAAAAGAGGATCTAAGGCTGTATATCCATAGCAAAAGCTGTACCCAAGGTCACACTAATATTGTATTTGTTTTATTTAAATCAAGTGGAAGAGAAGATTTTAGTTTTTTCGATGACAACTGGAACTGTATGAGAAATCATTAGATGTAATAATCGTATTATCCAGAAGATGGCGGTAATGCCACCATATGAATACCGACAGTTAAAAAATCCCAAAAGAAGAAGAATCTGAAGGAAAGGAAGAAGAACGATAAAATGGCGCCCGGTCTGTTTTGTTGAATTTTCGAGATTTTTTCTGAATAAGTTTCTCAACAAGCAGTTAACTGCTGCTGAAGAAACTTTCACAGAGTTTAAAGAAATCATCGTCAAGTCGGAGGAAGAGATGGACGATCAGCGCAGACTGCTGGATTTCTCCCGGACTCCTCAGATTATCTTACATCGAATAGGTAGGAAACAGCAGCGTTTGGATGGAAGTTAATGTCTAAATGTATGAAGCTTTCTGTATGTCGATCACTTTAGTCACTGTCTTCTTCCCATATAAATGTGTTACTAGCAGGTAAATGAACGCAGACGTCACAATTATGCTCTGAAAATGGTTAATGTATGTAGAGGAAAAAATGGAGCCAGTGATCTCAGTTGTATGTGGTTGTATGACACAATATGGAAAAGTTCAAGTGTTATGAATACAAGTTACTGTAGAGACAATGCAGCAGATGGCTAGTGAAATAAACAGCGGAAAATAACATAATAATTAGTAAAAAAATAAATAAATAAAAAAGTTATGTTAGAGCCATATGAATGAAATAAGTAATTATTGATATGACAGGAGCAGCGGCTTTGACACCTGGTGGTGGGCGTGTCGATGCGGGTGTGACGTCATCAAATATGAATGAGAAGGTGACTGGCTGCTGCTGGCTGTGTGTGTATGAGGGACTGGGTGGTCAGTCCTCGCAAAGTTTGGAGCATGATAATCAAAATTAAATAAATCGATAATTGTGACAGAGCAAAGAAGAGGTTAGGAGTTGACTGATACACGGACAAATGATTCCCCGAGTTAGCCCAGTGCGGCCCTCTACCACCATTAGTTTGCAGTGTTTTATAATAATAAAACGTGTTTATTATTATTAACGCTTTGGTGCAAAAAACTGATTGAAAATCGATTTATTTACTGCATGTTTATGTCTGTTAAGGCTCAGATGGAACGGCACAGAAAGCAGCCCTTTAAACCATTCAGACACGAACAGAGACACAATCAGATGACTTACCCCGAGATATTAACTCAATAGTCCATGGAAAAACCTTATAAGCTTGTATTAAAGCAGAAAGTACGGCGGCCACCGTAAAAAAGGCTTACAGTATCAATTACGCCGCATGAACTGATCAGTAGATTATTGCGAGGGAACGCAAAAGTTTTGCGAGGGAACGTAAAAGAAAAAAAAATCCCCATGCCCACTACAGGGCTCCGTAAAATGTGCTATTAAATAACATTAATGCCTACAATAAATGATTTCATGGTAATAAAAATTAGGACAAAATAACTAGTCATTTGAGAATTCTCCAAATATCAGCTGATTATCTTGACTGAACTGTTGATCTGCACTCTTAAATCTTCAGGTTTCTTTTTCAGGAGTGCACCGATTTAGTGATTAGCCCATTAACTGGCCCCGATTTCCTTAAGTTTGGGAGATCAGTGGTCAGCAGATACTTAAATGTGAAACCAGTTTTATCCACTGATCTTATCTGCTTCAGCAAAAGTCTAAAATCAACCACTTACTCTTCTGCTCTCCTGTGAGAGGATTGACTGATAGACCGGCCCACCAGGTCATGTCTGCACGTTCGCTGTTAACAGTAGTCACCTCACATTTGTCAACTGAGCGACTTTTCTGCTATATTTAGTGACATTTCAGACAGAAAGAATGGTATCAGTCAAAATAGGAATCGGCAGGTAAGACTTTTTAAAAATCTGTAATCAGCAATCAGCCAGAATACTGCAGTCGGTGCACCACTACTCTATCTGGTGATTCAAAAGAGTCAACAATTCTTCCTTTTTTCTGTTTTCTTATCCAGATTACCTGCTACATAACGTTAAGGAGGAACAAAGGAACCAGGAGAGGAGATCCACTCTGGACCAGGAGGAGTTAGAACCTCTGCAGGTGAAACAAGAACAGGAAGAACCAGAAGATCATCAGATAAAACAAGAACAGGAGGATCTAGAACATCGGCAGATAAAAGTGGAAGAGAAAGAAGTTTACTGCAGTCAGGATGAAGAACAGATTGAGCTGAAACAGGAGACTGATACCTGCATGGTGGTTCCTGTTGATGAGCAAACATCCCACACTGAATCAGAACCAAACGGGAACCAAGTCATCATCCAGGAAGCTGCTGAAATTGAGAACCAAAATCAGCAAAGAAGAAAACCTTTATGTGTGACCTGTGGAAAAAGTTTTAGTCTAAAAACCAGTTTAACTCGGCACATGAGGATTCACACTCGTGAAAAGCAGTTTTCATGTGTGACCTGTGGAATAAGTTTTACTGGAAAACGGAGTTTAACTCTGCATATGAAGATTCACATTCGTGAAAAGCAGTTTTTATGTCTGACCTGTGGAAAAGGTTTTAATGATAGACGGAGTTTAACTCTGCACATGATTATTCACACCGGTAAAATGCCGTTTTTATGTGTGACCTGTGGAAAAAATTTTAATACAAAACGGAATTTAACTCAGCACATGAAGATTCACACAGTTGAAAAGCCGTTTTCATGTGTGACCTGTGGTAAAAGTTTTCATCACAAGGTTAGTTTAACTCTGCACATGATGGTTCACACTGGTGAAAAGCCGTTTTCATGTGGGACCTGTGGAAACATTTTTAAAGATAAAATTAGTTTAGCTCTGCATATTATGACTCACACAGTAGAAGAGCCGTAGAATTGTTTTCCATGTGTGTCCTATGTTGAGTTTCCCTATAAATTGATTTGGTTAAAAACTAGAATAAGGTTGAAACGATTCCTCGAGTGATTCAAATACCTTTATTATTTAAATTCCTCAAAGAAAATTTATCTGCCTTGAAGCTTCACTAAGTTATATTTTATTATTTAGCTCTCCGTGTTCCAGCTGGGTTATTACTTGCATCGTACAGAGCTCTCACTTCCGCCTGAGTTGTTGACAAAAGCTAAGTGTTAGCAGCATATCGTCCAGTTTTCAAGTTCGGCCTGGGAGGATTTTATTGATTGATGATGATGTTTGGGTCTTTGTCGTTTATCGAGGGACCAATAAACATCCTTTAAATGACTGGCGTGATGCCTGGTAGTCTTTCCTCCTCCTGGAGCTGCTGCCTGGTGGCGGTTCAGAGCGAACAGTGGGGAAGAGGAAGCGCTGCAGGAGTATTTATACAGGTGAGCGGATAGACTGAACACTGCGGGCGGCTGCACATTAGATGATGTAAGTGTTGCTTTACGGACGAATCGGAAATTTATTTCTTATCATCCCAGTCTCAACAAGCTAATTTTCTAAACTACAGAAAAGTTATTGTTAGGGAAGCTCAACTGTAAAAATTGGACTGATGTTGATATGTGATACTAATACTGCTGTTATGTTAGATTTACCTATGTTTTATTTTATCTCTTTTGTATCTGATTACTCGATTAATCGTAAGAATAGTCGATAGATTTCTCGATTACTAAAATATTTGTTGTATAATTGTTGTATTTGTTAAATGTGATCATTTAGTTCTTGACATTTGGATTCGTAGAGATGTGAAACATTTTTATTGATGCTTTATTTTTTTCTGGCATATTCTGCAGCAAAAATAATGACAAACTGTATTGTTATTATATAAACATTCAATAAAACGACATGGATTATAACAAAACTGGGTGATAAATTGTTCTAGGTGGCATTTAATGCCCTTATGGCTACTGGGTAAAAACTGTTCTTCTTTGTCCTTGTTTTAATGCTCCTCTATCTGCAGCCAGTTGGAGCAAATTGTGACCTGGTGTGAGGAGTCTTTTAAAATGTTCTTGGTTTTCCTGAGGCAGCCGACCTGTGGAGTTCTTGGAGAGAAGGCAGAGAGCAGCCGATGGTCTTCCTGGCAGATTTTAGGATTCTCTGGAGAGTCTTCCTCTGTGCTGCTGTGCAGCCGGAGAACCACACACACAGAGACGATAGCAAAAAAGTCTCTTAGAGGTTCCCCCTAAAATGCACAGGGAGGCGGCCATTTTGGGTCAAGGGCCAAATTTTGGCCATTTTTCACTTTTACTCACATTGAACTTTAACAAACTCCTATGGATTTTGACCTATTGGCTTCATTCTTGGCCAGGATGCAGTTAAGGGGTGGGGCTTTAAAAGTTACCAAAAAAAAAAAGTTTTGTAAATGTTCAGGTGGCGTGGGAGAGCGGTGAATTTGGCGTACTCACCAATGCAAATAAAACGTTATGACTTTGGCTTGCTGCCAATTGGCACCAAGCTTGGCATTAGTGATTGTGGTTGGTTCCCTGATGATCCTATCTCGTCATAGTCTGACGTCATCCAAGCCCCTCCCCCTCTGAACAGGAAGTAACTTTTATTCCTTGGAAAGCTCCATCTCTGACCCGCTTGACCTGATCAAGGTGATCTTGTGCCAGATGACAGATAAGTTGGTCTCACTTGCCTTAAAGCACCAAAAGTTTTCAGCGGAGGGCGTGGCAATGGCGGTGCGGCGCAGTGACAGGTCATGTCGCTGCCATACGTTTGGCTGGACCAAACTCACTGTGATCGATCCTCGTCCACCTCCTGACAGGAATGCAGTCCAATATTGGGTGGGTGTGGCCTAATTCCTCCACAGCGCCCCCTAGAATCATTTTCAAAATCAGTCCCACGCCATGCTTTGACCGACCATCATAAAATTCGGCACACATGTACATCTTGACAGGACATAAAAAATAATTGTACATCAAATCATGTGGGCGTGGCTAAGCCTCAAGTCTGACCGTTCGCCATGAAACATCAAGGTGGAATAACATCCCCACATAAGCTCCCAGGTGCATCAAACTTCATTTGTATCATCACAGACCAGAGCTCATCACATCACATGGCCAATTAGTGACATCACTACAACCCCTGCCCCATTCAACAGGAAGTCACATGTTTTCACACTGATTTTCTTCCCTTTACTCTGTGGTTCATGCAGATTTCAACCTGTGTTTAATGAAGCAGAACATGATGGTAAATCCTTCTCTCAACTCTGGCAGCAGCATGTGGATGTGGCTGAATGGTGAATACTAATCCCTCACTGTTTGCATAACTGTCTCAAAATCATACCTGCATCATTGTATTTACACTAAACTTATGATTGATCTTTGTTAACCTCATAAGAACCCAATGGCAATAAATTGTAATTTCACTCCACTGCGCCCTCTAGGTTATTCCAACAGCTATATCTCCTTTATACATCAACTGATTTGCACCAGATTTTTTGTGCATCATCAGGGAGCACTGCTGAACACATCAGTGTGTAACGGACAGGTGTGGGAGCTGTGTGAGGGCGTTGACGGTGGGGAGCGAGTGGCACTGATGGAGCTTATGCGGTTTTTGCATGTGTTTTTTTTCTGTGTAACTCTTCCCTCTTTATAAGTAGTTACATTTGAAAACAGAAAAAATACAGCAGAGTGGAGGTTCACCTTCCAGCTCGGCAACCACCCTAAACATGAAGTCAGGGCTACAATGCAATGGCTTAAAACAAAACATGTTCATGTGTTAGAATGGTCCAGTCAAAGTTCACGTGGTCAGTGTTACTTCACAATTTTATCCCACTTCATGTTGGTTATTCACATAAAATTCCAATGAAATATATTTGGTTGTGGTTGTTATGTCACAAACTTTGGAAAAGTTCAAGGGGGTATCAATACTTTTAAAGCCACAGTAGAAACAATGCAGTGCAGATGTGGTGCACCTAAAAATGCCACCACATTGTTTTTATTCATAATATTTTTATTTATTTCTTACAATTTTTTATTATTATTTTTGAAATATCTTTATGTATAATTTATTCTATTTTTTCCAAAAAATAAATAATATTTTGTTTGCATTTCGGCACATTAATCTGCCTGCATCTGTAGTGCTTTCCTGATGTAGAGATGGGAGCAGTAGTGGCGAAGCGGAACTTTTGTGTGGGACACGTCGCTTCCGGGTTGGTTTGGGGGCGGAGTTCCGGTTTTCCTCAAACGCAAGCTGGATGGTAACGGCAGCGCTTCGGACATCATTGCTCACTTCTATTTTATTATCCTTCAGATTGTCCAACATCACTGTTATAGCAGTCCTGATACCCGGGATCTGTAACACAGAACTAGTCAAATAAGGAGAGGGAAAAAAAGATATTTGTATTTGTATAAATATAGTAATAATCTGTAAAAATAAATAAATAAATAAAATATCTAAACATAATAAAAATAATATGAGGACTAAATCATTTTAAAAATCTGTAATCAGCATGTGTGAAGCATGCTTTCACACATATTTTATGCAAGAGCTGACGTGTAAAATTTGAACGTTGTGTAAATATACGCAAACTTTTTACTTGCCACGAAAATGTGCGGCAGCCACGCAAACTTTGTGGACAATAACAAACTACAAAGCGCCAAAATTCACCTAAATACATTAAAACCAGACTTGGTTCACTGTTATTTAGACCAAGAAGCATCAAACCCAATGTTTTTTGTTTGTTTTTCATGATTTTAAAAATAATATGAATAAAAATGAGGCTATAAAAAGTTAATGTTGACACAAAGTTAAAATTGTTCCATTCCCAGTTTTATGGTATAATTTTCAGGGAACACATAAAGCACTAGCAAAAACAGAGGAATAATGCATCAAACAATGTTTATACAGATGTCAGAATAAATATGAGTATACAAGGAGCTGAGGGATATCTCAGGGGAAAGAGATAATTATGTGTTGATTTAAAATTTCTGACTGATACTGTATTGTAGGAAATGTTATTATTTGGTGTTATAAACAGCAAAACATGTTGTGGAATGTATGAAAAATGAGTCAGAGGACAATATTACCTATGGATTCGTGGAGAACCCCAATACTAATATTGTATTTGTCTTTAAATCAAGTGGAAGAGAAGATTTTAGTTTTTTCGATGACAACTGGAACAGACTCTTTGCACCTACGGCATTGACGTCACATCTCCAGGAGCTAATGCGGCTCACTTGTTTCCGCTTTGAGTTACCATGACTGGTAGAAAAGACTAAGTCGTATTTCAGATGCAAAAAACGCAATACTATGAACATTGTTGTCTTCCTAATATAATGAGCTTTTAAGTTTTCATTAGTTTCCAAGCGATCCTGAATTAAGAAGATGGTGGCTTGTAAATATTTGTCACTACCAGTTAAAGCTAACGCTGCACAACACAAAGTTTGAAGCCTTCACTTCACTCCGGATCAGCCTAAAACTACCGGGGGAGATGGATGGTAAATAAAGGAGCCTCCCTGAGTTATTTCCATGGAATCACTTCTGTATTCAGCCTGAAAGAGCGAGTTTATGGGAACGAATGAGCAGACCAGAGCCAGACAGCCGAGCAACTGATCCGCCTGAACACACTGCTGTAAACACCGTCCTATCTGAGCTCTTCACAAGAAACATGCAAAGGTCAGAAAACGAAATAACACGGAGACATTAAGCAACACGGTCATATTTCTCTAAAAGCAGCAACTTTGAACCTGAACAGCTGAACCAGATGTCTGACACCAGTTACTGTTAAGCTATGAAGCTTGTTGTGCTTCGTCAGGCTTCGGAAGTAAAAAGCACGAACCGTGACCTCCCCGTTAGTCTGTGACACTAACGTCTTTAAAATAAGGTAAAAAATATTGTCCGTTGGAATGTTTAGATACATAAATAGCACATTTGGCTCAACAATGTCAGAGAATATTGCCTACTAGCATAAGCTAAGGTTAATGTTAGCCACAAAAGTTTAAGTAAAACTCACCTTCGTATCAGTAAATGAATAACGAGGCGAACTTCTTAAAACCTTTCTCCAGTTTACTTGTTGAGGCTTCGGATCGATGTACAAACCTTGGCCAAGCCCTGCAAGCACCTCATGTAAAAGGCCATTTTCAATAGATCGGAAACAATCGAGCCGCTTTTCCCCAAACGCGGAAGCTGAGGTGCAAAGAGTCCAATGTATGAGAAATCTTTAGATGTAATAATCGTATTATCCAGGAGGTGGCAATAATGCCACCATATGAATACCGACAGTCAAAAAATCCCAAAAGAAGAAGAAGAAGAGGAAGAAGGACGATAAAATGGCGCCCGGTCTGTTTTGTTGAATTTTCGAGATTTTTCTGAAAAAGTTTCTCAACGAGCAGTTAACTGCTGCTGAAGAAACTTTCACAGAGTTTAAAGGAATCATCGTCAAGTCGGAGGAAGAGATGGATGATCAGCGCAGACTGCTGGATTTCTCCCGGACTCCTCAGATTATCTTACACCGAATAGGTAGGAAACAGCAGCGTTTGGATGAAGGTTAAGGTCTAAATGTATGAAGCTTTCTGTATGTCGATCACTTTACTAACTGTCTTCTTCCCATATAAATGTGTTATTAACAGGTAAATGAACGCAGACGTCACAATTATGCTGTGAAAAGGTCTAATTTATGCAGAGAAAAAATGGAGCCAGTGATCTCAGTTGTTTCTCCCCCCCTGTATTAATAAAGACAGTTACGTTTCAAAACAGAAATACGGTTGAATACAATTTCGCCTTCTAGCAAGAAAACCACTCTAAACATAAAGCCAGGGCTACAATGCGATGGCTTAAAACAAAACATTCATGTGTTGGAATGTCTCAAAGTTCACATGGTCAGTTTTACTTCACAATTGCTTTATGTTGGTCTTAACCATAAAACTTTACTGAAATGATTTATGTATGTGGTTGTTATGTGACAAAATATAGAAAAGTTCAAGTGTTATGAATACAAGCTACTGTAGAGACAATGCAGCAGAGGGTTAGTGATATAAGCAGCATAAAATAATGTTTAATAATATGTAAATAAATAAGTTATATGTGCTGTTAAATCATATTAATACCTGCAATAAATAATTTCATGGTAATAAATTTGAGGACAAAATAAGAATGGCATCAGTCAAATAGGAATCAGGAGGTCAGACTTTTTAAAAATCTGTAATCAGCAATCAGCCAGAAAACTGCAGTAGGTGCACCACTACTCTATCTGGTGATTTCTCAATGAAAGTCTTCTTTCATTTGCTTCAATAACATTAACAATTCTGTTTTCTTATCCAGATTACCTGCTACATAACGTTAAGGAGGAACAATGGAACCAGGAGAGGAGATCCACTCTGGACCAGGAGGAGTTAGAACCTCTGCAGGTGAAACAAGAACAGGAAGAACCAGAAGATCAGCAGATAAAAGAAGAGCAGGAGGATCTAGAACATGAGCAGATAAAAGTGGAAGAGAAAGAAGTTTACTGCAGTCAGGGTGAAGAACAGATTGAGTTAAAACAGGAGACTGATACCTTCATGGTGGTTCCTGTTGATGAGCAAACATCTCTCACTGAATCAGAACCAAACAGGAACCAAGTCATCTTCCAGGAAGCTGCTGAAGCTGAGAACCAAAATCAGGAAAGAAGAAAATCTTTCTCATGTGAGACCTGTGGAAAACGTTTTTCTTCCAAATATACTTTTGATGTTCACATGAGAACTCATACGGGTGAAAAGCCGTTTTCATGTCTGACTTGTGGAAAGCGTTTCACTGTTAAATCTTCTCTCAATGCTCACATGAGAACTCATAGGGGTGAAAAGCCGTTTTCATGTCTGACTTGTGGAAAGCGTTTCACTGTTAAATCTTCTCTCAATGCTCACATTAGAACTCATACGGGTGAAAAACCTTTTTCATGTGTAAACTGTGGAAAAAGTTTTAGTCAAAAATATTATTTAGCTGAACACGTGTTGATTCATACAGAGGAAAAGGCTTTTTCATGTGTGAAGTGTGAAAAACGTTTTAGTCGAAAACAATATTTAACTGAGCACATAAAGATTCACACTAGTGAAAAGCCTTTTTCATGTGTGACCTGTGGAAAAAGTTTTAGCCATAAACATTACTTGAGTAAGCACATGAGGATTCACACCAGTGAAAAGCCATTTTCATGTGTGACCTGTAGAAAAGGTTTTAGTATAAAACAGGATTTAACTCGGCACATGAGGATTCACACAGGTCAAAGGCCGTTTTTATGTGTGAACTGTGGAAAAACTTTCAGTCTTAAACATGATTTAAATCGGCACATGACGATTCACACGGGTGAAAAGCCATTTTCATGTGTGACCTGTGGAAAAAGTTTTAGTCAAAAACAGCATTTAACTTGTCACATGAGGATTCACCTGAGTGAAAAGCCTTTTTCATGTGTGAAATGTGAAAAAAGTTTTCGTCAAGAACAGAATTTAACTCGGCATATGATGATACACAAAGGTCAAAAGCCATTTTCATGCATGACTTGTGGAAAATGTTTTCTTCGAAAACATAATTTAACTCGGCACATGTTGATTCATACTGGTGAAAAGCCACTTTGTGGGAAAAGTGTTTTTGTCTAAAACAGTCTTTCTCAAACTGGTGTTCCGCCAGCGCTCCTAGTGGTCCGCGAAGTAGGATGAACAAAGAAAACAATAATCTGTGAATTCAGAGACTAATATTTTCATTTCAGCTTGCATCATATAGTAAGATGTATTATTGCGGGGGCAATTTCAGGTTAGGTAGTCCTCTGACTGTTAAATGGGATAAGTGGTCCTCAGCCTGAAAAAGTTTGAGAAGCACTGGTCTAAAACATCAGATAGCTGAACATTTTGAGGAGTCGCACATGGAAGTATTCTCCATGTATGATTTGCTGAAGAACTGCAAATCTATGGAGCCGTTGAACCAGAATCATGGATCTGTGAGCTGTTGTCATTCTGCCTCCCTGAATAACTTCTCCATTTAGTACAGGGAACATTAACAGTCTGACCGGACATGGACTCCCTTCCAGAACATTCTGACAAGATTGGACTTGAGGGATTGATTTGTATTATTCTGTTCAATAGAGACAGTTTGTGGGGTTTACTTTTGTAGTTTTTAAAAAAAATCAAAAATAGAACATACTAGAATGGTTGCGTGTACATTTGTACTTTAAAAGAAATCCAAGATTCACCACAAACTAATTTTCATGCAATGATTGTACAAAGGGTGTGTGATTGTTTTCAATTATTAGCTTTTTCTCTACTTTTAGCTGTAATATTTTGTTCTTTTCTGCTGCAGCTGACTTCTGTTATATCACTGTCTTTATCCTGAAACTATGTTCATGTGCATTTATATTGATATAAAAGTTTTCTTAATGTCTAAGAAAGAAATACAGTGTAAAATGTGATGTAAGAATAAAAGTTTTGAGTTTTCCTTTAGAGCATGTTATGCCTTATTCTTGAGCCCAGCAGATGGTGGCTCTACACCTGTACTGGTTGTAGCCACTGTGGTTCCTGTACCTGATGGGTTGCTGGTTCTGACTCTCCACATCCATCTCAGTTGTTGAGTCCTTGAGCAAGACACCAAACCTGCCTTGCCTGCTGTTAGTCAGAAGTCCGATGGGCCGATTGTGTAGCAGCTTCTGTCAGTTTGCCCCAGGGCAGCTGTGGCTACAATGTAGCTTATCACCATCAATGTGTGAATGACTGAATGTAGAGTAAAAAAACACTTTGGCATCTTCTCCACTACATAAGGCGCGATACACACATTTACCGCTTGTTTTTTGTCTGTTTGTTCTGTTCTTTATTAAACTTGTCCTGTCTGGCAGTGGGGCACTCAGCATTGTTGAGTTCCAAGGTGAAACTCTAAAGACTTGTGGAAGTGGATCATTACGGCTTTTGCTATGACGCTCCACCTAGTATTTATAAATTAAACTTTATTGGAAACTGCTTTGGGTTTATTTAATTAGATTGTAACGAGACAGAGAAGAAATTGGGATAGAAAGAATGTTGTGGATAAAGATTTAAAGCGAAAGGAGGATAGAGGAATATGTTTCCATGTAAAACATCGTTGCCTGTTAGACTCAGAAATGACGCTCTTTTAAAATTATTGACAAAGTATTTATAGGAACATGAAGTAATTTAGTCCTCTGATTACATTTCTGAGTATTGCATCACTATGGGGGCCCATTAGCTGATACTGAAGTTCTTATACATTAATAGATTTTGTCTGTTATTTTGCACAGTAGCAAACAAATTTCATTAATATGAATTAAATATTTATTTTACTGTACTTGTGATTCAATAGATAATTCAATGATCATTTTTGACTTTTGCTTTATCTTCTCTCTCTTTCTGCTTCTACTCCTGCAGAAAGAGCGAAATAAGAGAACTGAAAAACTATAGAAACAAACATGCATATTTATGAATAAAAATAGCATATAACTGAAAAAGTATATGGTGCTGGTTAATACAAAATGTGTTTAATGACAATTTCAGCCCAACGTACTGTATCTGAACACACTGCAAGCTAATCACTTATGAGGGCCACAGGCCCCAGATGGCCCATCTGCAACTGCCCCAAGCCAGCAGCAAAGTCTCAACGTACAGCCAGGATTTTCAGCATAGCTAAGATGTTCCTATATCCAAATTCTCTTCTGTTAGACAAATAAAAATGAGGCTATAAAAAAATTTATGTCGATTCAAAAGTTAAGTGTTCCTGTCTGAGGAATAATGTATCAAAACGACATTTGTACAGATCTCAGCATAGGAGTAGGAACTGGGTGGGTCCCTACATGTCCCCCCCTACTCCCCTCTCCCAATATTGGAGACAGCCGCATTCGTCCCCCCACCAATAATTTCACCGCAGTTGCAAAGAATTTTGAAATCTTCCACTCGCGTGCTTTTATTTTGAAGGCGCACTACAGCGCCTTCAGCACAGCGCTTCCTGCCCCCCTCTCTCTCCCCCCTCTCAACGGCTCAGAGATCGAGAGGGTCTTCGCTGCAGCCTGCGGAAAGGGGCGGTGACGGACCACTGTCAGTCTCATACCTTATATGGAAATTGGACTATTACATTCCGGAAATGAAGGGGGCGCTATTTTCACAGTCACTAGTATAAATACCTTAAAGAAGCGGGGTAAGAAGTTTGAGAGGTTTCACCACTGACATTTGCCACGCGATCCACAATGCAAAAACCAGGAAGTCAGCAAAAGGTACTTTCTACCGTATTAAATCTTTTTTTACAGAGTAAATCAATACGCTTTTCTAGATTAGTTAGAAAATATAATTGACAGCTGTAAACGAGTGAAATTCGTAGTTCGGGAAGGCTAATTTTAGCATGTAGCATAGCTAATTATTTCGTGCAGGCCACCGTTAGATAAAAATCTAAAAGTAGAAAATGTATAATTGAAAAATGTATTTTATGCTCAAAATTTGTTTTTTTATTTAAATTTCACAGATGCACGTATCAATTTGTAACACTGGGATCGGAGCTAAAATTGTTCCGTACTGCATGAACAACAAGTACTACTGTCCCCTTTGCTCATACAGTGCGGATGAGTCTTACAAGGTTAAGAACCACATTGCAAGAACTGCTGTGGTTCAACATAACGGTATGGAAAAATACACTAATGAATGTTTTTTTTTACACACTTATCAGTTCTCTCGTGTTTTTATTTTATTTTATTTTTTAAGGTTAATATTTTTTAAAATATGTTTTTGTACACCAATGTTCAATTTCTGGAAAGTCTAATATTTTTTATAAACTAACAGCTTTCTTTATAAGCTATCAGCTGCCATCATAGTACCCAGAGATGAGTACATCTCTGGGTATTTTCAATGTATTTCAATGTATTTTTAGTAACTGTGCAGCAAACTACACATTTAAAAGTAACAAAGTATTTTGTGAAATGGCTATTATTAAGTACTGTTTTACTGATTATAACGTGCAATGTAATATTACCCATTTATTTAAGCAGACATTAATAAAAATGAAGTTATGTGCACTGTTAGGTATTTTAAAACCAAAAAGGAAACATTTTAATACAAGACAACAAATTAAGGTTAGAGGAAACCTAACATAAACAACTTTTATCTGTGTATCGTGTTTAAATTTTTTGTGTATTAAAATGTCAAATCATGTAATTTCTATTCACAGTACACTTTTGGTGTATGCTTATTTTTTTAAGTCTGAAATAAAATCAGGATAGAACAATTAAAAGGGTTGAATGACTTTTTATGTTATTTGGGCTTGCATTAATCTTCCACTTAAAAAAATCTATATTTTTACAGACTCTGTTTGCTGATGACCACAACTATGCCAAAGCAACCGAGGCACAAATTGAGGTTAGTTTTTAAAAATATGCATAACTAGTAATTTTGATTTGTGTATCTTTATGTGCAAATGAAACTACAACTCTAAATGATTTAGGCAAAAAAAAAAAAGTAAAATGTATTATTTGGACAGCGTTTTTTATACCATTACAGATGGATAGGATAAGGTACTGACAGATACTAAGTCTTAATTATTGTTTCATGCTTGTCACCATTCAGGTACAAAGTATACCGCCAATCTTACAGGTAAGATTCATTCATAATCATGTCATAGCCATTCTTCCAGGATAAGTCTTGCAATGCACCTGTTTTTTTTACTATCATTATTTTCAGATGCCTTTGATTGTCCTGGAAGCTATTCTCCAGGAGGTAATACTGGCACAGGGAGACACAGCTTACCTCACGTTGGCATTGACATGCAAGTCCTTTGAAGCCATTGTGTCTGACCCAGTGTTCAGGAAGAAGACTCACTTTGCTTGGTTGGATGGTAAGGACCTTTCACTTTTTTCACCTAAAACATGTGAAATTAGATTTCCACTACATAAAATAAGTTTTTCATTAACAGGTGAGATCAACTGGGAAAATTTTTCTGAATCATTCAAGGCAGAAAACAGGATTCCTTTTGCGGTTATCCAATGTTCTTCCTGTAACCGGCAGTATAAAGACTCTGTGGGCTTCACCGGGCATGGAAGACGAGGAGAGTTCCCTCGTTACTATTGTGATGGCATACCTGGACACTGCCCTGAATGCCAGTACTAAATGCAAGGAAGATATTAGTTTTTTTTTCTTTTTTTTTTATGATGAAGCACATTTGCCTTTTTTCTTGTTCAGTCATTTGTTTTTGAAATATGTTAATAAAATATTATGTACATTTTTGAATGTTACTTTTGTTGTAACTCATTTGATTGAAATTATTTAGTTTTTATAGAAATGGTGTCATTTCCACACAGTTACATTGTGGCTGTATTTTGTTGTAGAGTAGAGCCAATAAAATGGTTGTAAATATATTGTAACAGTGTTGTTTAGTATTTGGATAACCTTGATTTAACAATTTAAAATACATGCTAAGTTCATAATTTTCAATATTTTATATGTGTAAATACAATGTTTCCTATACTTTTTCAACAATGACTGGAATCAATACAAATTTCATTTACAAACCTGACATACGGCACAAACAGAAACACAAATGTTTCTGCTTGTTTTAACAGTCAGAATGAACTGTTTTATAATAAAGCAAGCACATACAGAAACATTGTTTAGTTACAAAGTTATAATCCAAACATAAGATTAAAGGTAAGCTGAGCAAAAGTAGAGATCAGGTGGAAGTGATGGAAGCTCAGGTGAGGAGCAGTTGCACATCAAGCCGGAGTTTCTGAAGGGTGGAGGAGATAAGACCGGCGCCGTGATCAGGTGAGATGAAGACAGTTATAGTTACAATTTACACAGGTTTAATTTATGTATCCAGTGAATTTATTAAAAAAAGGTTTTCATATAGAAAAAAATAACTCCTGAACAGCAGATCATTCTCTCTGGCGGTGACCAGCGCAGCGTCTACGGCCGGGTCCGAAGATTATTTCTTATCAAATAAAATTTCTAAAACCTACTTTCTGTGTGAGTCTTTCCAGGTTGAAGCTGAATTTAAAGTTTTAAATGAATCACTGGGTTCTGCAACAATTGCATATTTAAGGTCTTTGGAGCGCAGTTTATAAATTGATTGCAATTAGAATAGATTTGTAATTTCTAAATGGAATAGTGGGACACCAACCAGTTTACTGGTTAAGACATTATGGTAAACAATAACAGTTGAGCTTGTTAGAAGTTCAAAAGTCATTTAATTTGTTAGTGAATTATATTCAAGATATGAATAATAAGAAAAATATTTGGCAAATAAACAGAATTGTGAATGAACGGACCAGGTTGGCCAAAATTGTTGACCAAACCTCTTTTCCATCTAGTCCTTATGAAATAATGAAAAGGACATTGTATATTAGATTTTAACTTATTTATTTTAAGAATACCATTCACAACATCTAAAACTATTATTTGAATTTCAACACCAGCAAGTATTTGTTTATGGATGGACTGGCGATGTGTCCAGGGTCCATCAGCAGCTCTCACCACCCCGCTATATGTGTATAATAATTAATGGAATGGATAGATGTGTTCTTAATGTAATGTACATTTGTCTCTAAAATATTAATTTAATTTGTTTTATGACTTTTGTTTGGGATAGTTAGGGTGTAAAGATAGATAAATACATCTCCATGATTCCTTCTTTTAGATTGTTTGTTAATATAATTTTAACATCCGAAAAGAAAGATTTAATAAACGTAATATATAACGTATCTCATTTCCTTAACGTTTAATTTGTAATTAATTTTAAATGTTAAAAGTGTTATTGGGTGTTTTGAAAAGTTTTGAAAGTGTAAGTTTTGAAAGGGGTAGTCAAATAAAATGCGTTATTATTATAATTATGAAAACACGGCGCACCCTTCATTTCCTTATTATTGTTTATTGTAGATTGTTTGTTACTAATGTAATTTTAACATCCGAAAAAAAGATTTAATAAAGATAAAAAAGCGGACATACCACGTGACTGACATACCACGTGACTGACATACCACGTGACTGACATACCACGTGACTGACATAACACGTGACTGACATACCATGTGACTGACATACCACGTCACTAACATAACGTAACACGTGGTATGTCATTTCCTAATTAGTAATTAATTTTAAATGTTAAAAGTGTTTTTGGGTGTTTTGAAAGGCGTTGTGAAATAAAATGCGTTATTATTATTATAATTATTAAAACACGGCTGGTACAGGAAATGGTGTCACTGGCGCCCCCTTCATTTCCGGAATGTAATAGTCCAATTTCCATATAAGGTATGAGACTGACAGTGGTCCGTCACCGCCCCTTTCCGCAGGCTGCAGCGAAGTGTACTTGCAGAGATCAGGGAGGCAGAAACTCCGTCTGAATGAGGTAAACGGTCTGTTGGGAATGTTGCCATGAATATCGCTCGTTTATAACATCTTATTATATTATATTATATTATATTATATTATATTATATTATATTATATTATATTATATTATATTATATTATATTATTATATATTTAGGAGAACAGCAGTGCTAGAATGATGTTGAAGAAAGGTGAAGAAGCTCTGGTGAGGTCTTCATTTAGTTTATTGAAATATGTATTAACCGGTTTTAATTTTTAACTAAATTATTTTATTATGAGAACAGCAGGTCAGGGAAGACATAGAAGATATAAAAAATTATATTAATTATAATAGACCCAGAAAGTAGAACAGGTGAGGACTGATGTCAGGTTGATTTCTTTCAACGTTTCAATATTTTGTTAATTATTTCCACACTATAAGGGTAATGGTTAGGAGATATGAAAAGACAAGCACTTGAGGTTTAAAAATAAATGAGTGAAGATTTTTTCTATCAGAAACGCGTTACGCAGTAAATAGAGTTGAGATGTATAATGTATACATCTGAAAATTGTTGCTTAAATTCTCATTCTGTATGATAAAAACATACTTTTTTATATTTAGTTAATTCACATTCTGATACTGTTCATTACTGTAGTGTCTCCTGTAAATACGTGAATTCATGCAGGAACATCAGGCTGCAGAGAGTCAGAGGGAGGCAGAGACAGAAACACATATCCGTAGACATTTTAGTTAAATGTTTGTGCTGAAAATGACAGGAGAAGAAAAACATTTAGGCTTTTTGCCTCAGTATTTTTATGTCTCATGTTTGATAAGTTGCTGAATCTGCATTGGAAAGTGAGAATGAGTCATCAGTGAGGAGCTAAGGTGTCTGTTAGATGTGAAAAGCATCATTTTTATTTATTTTGTAGATCAAACTGTTGCACTGATGTAGAGAGATGTTCAAGAAGAGCAAAACTTGTTTTTTAGATTTTATTTTTGTTGGTAAAACTGCTGTATTGAGTTTAAAACTGCTCAGTCCTATTTTATGAGCTGGGGTTTTTTTTCTCTAGTGGCCTTTATTTGATAGTTAGTTGACAGGAAAGTGGGTAATGAAAGAAGGGGAAGACATGCGCCAAAGGTGCCAGGCCAGGAATCGAACCTGCGACAGCTGCATCAAAGACTAAGGCCTCCATATATGGATTTTGCTGTGCCACACAGAACACCCATTAGCTGTTTTTTACTTCGGTTTTAAAAAGAGGCAGAACCTGTTCAATTGCCAGTCAACTTATATCAATGCATTTTGACCAATAATCAAATGCCTTTAGATCAATAAAACATATCAGAATCTGGTAGCTTGTGTGTGCTACCAGAGTATTTATCTTGCTAGTTGTGAGGCAAATGATAAAGTGAGTGTTCAGTCCTGGAATGACGGTCATTATGCTTCTTGGATGCATAACTTTAATCTGATTATTGGATTGTAAATAGTAACCGTAGGAACCAGGGGTACGTGTCCTCCCCCCCCAATACTGGATGGAGGCGCATTTCACCCCCACCAAATAATTTCACCTCAGTTGCGAAAAACTTTTAATTTTTAAATTTTCCATTCACTTTTTAGGTGATCCCGCTCCTAATGAGTTTAGTATACATACAGCTATGAAGTGGTCTGCCCCAGTGAATTATATAGTAGGCTGCCCCAGATATTGTTCACTCATGGTTGCTTAAAACTTTACAAGAACGACTGATTTTAGTGACATTGTGGGTGTAAAATATTGAATAAAATTTTATGCTATGCAACTGGCATTATCTTTACTCTTACATTTCACTCTATGAGACGCAAAATTACAAGAGGATCGTCCTTATTGTCTCCAAGTGTATTCTGGGTAAAACTTGTCACCAGTCGTCCACCAACGTCATCATCAGTCTCTTGGCAACAGATGGCAAACTAGCTACCCATTCTTTCTATTCTGAAAGATTCTACCCATCAGTCGTTAATTCAGCTTCATCTCACCTTTTAAACTGTTTACCCACACACTTTTACTATTATATTTCTTAATCTGGGATCTGAGTCCAAATTTCGTCCCGCAAACAAACAAAGCTGGTATGACAATTAAAAAAAAAAATATCCTTGAATCAGTTCAGAATGCAAAAAACTTTTAAAGCGTTGCCACACTGAATCCCCATGTAAACATGTACTTTTCCAGTTTAAAAATCCCTCCATGCTCTCACATTTTCTAGAATTGCTGTCTCTGCACCAGGACGGCATTGTGTGTTTTTATTTGATTTTCAGTGATTGGAGTCTGTTCAACAAAAAAAAGATATAAATTTAAATTAATTTCACAAACATTCCTGTGGAAAATTGGAGACGTTAGATTTCTGCTGCCTCGAACTACTGAATAGACTTAAGACAGACTTAAGACACACTGGTCCCGAAGTGCTTCAGTCAGTGAAGAAAATGTAGCTTTCAGGTCACTTTTAAAAGTCATTCAAACAGTAATTAATAAAAAGAGCCCTGGGAGGTTATGACATCACAACAATGATGTCACCAAGGGCACCCTTTGATGATTCATAGCCACAAAGGGCTATGAATCATCAAAATTCTCTCCATTTGGCTTTTGGCCTTGAACCTGACTGACCTACATTTTGTTTTGCTCTGATATTTTTGGCTTTTTCCCCCTAAGAAAATGTCTAAAACTGTGAAGGCGAAAGCAGCAGCTCCTGTGTTTGATGCTGAAAAAGTCCGCAGGAAGAACAAGAGGGCGCTCCAGAAGCTCTTGAAAATCAACACTGAACTCGAGAACGCCAAGGACCTCAGAAGCTATTATCAAAATCGGAAAAGACTGGAGAAAGATGAGAAGGAGTTTTTCAAGGAATGCGAAAGACGGCTCTTTAAGCTGAATCTGGAATCTGACATCTGGATTGATGAGAGAGAAAAAGTGGACACCCTATGCAAAAGGAGAGATCTGCTTTTTGACGTGATGGTAAAAACAAACGAACAACTACTTGAGGAACCTGTGATGAAATCTTTGAAAAGGGCCGCGCAGCAACAGCAGGAACGGCTGACATTTCTTAACAAAGAGTTAAGAAAAAATATTGGTGTCTTGTCTCGACAACTTGTACATCAAACTAAGCTATTTGATGAGTTCACAGAGATGGAAAGGGAAAGCAAGGAGATCATGGAACTTCAAGACAGCTACTTTAGAGAGATCAGGCAGAAATTAAAAACATACGACTTGGTCACTGTGAAGCAGAAAGTAGCGGTGGAACAGGAAGAAATGAAGGTAGAAGTTGAAAAGAACAAGAAACTAGTGGAAATTATCAAAATGTTGAGACATCAAGCGACCAATGTGCCCATGTTGAAATACCAGTTTCTGTGCGCAGTAGACGAGAAACGAAGACTCACAGCCCTCAACACAGAGTTAGAAACGGTGGTTGTGGTCTTAACAGACAGACTTTCGGATCAAATTTCCTGGGAGGTTGCTTACAAAGACATGGAGAAGAAGATCAAAGATTTGAAGCAGACTGAGAATGATCACCTGAAGAAGATTGAAGACTTGAAACCAAAAGTAAAACTTGGAACCAAAGTACTGATTTCCTCATTTTCAAAAGAGAACAAGAAAAACAAGAAGGTGACCAGTCGCTTGGCATACTTTGAGACTAAAATCAATAATCTCCTGAAGGAATACAAGGCCTTCCAACCAGAAATTGAGAAATTTCTGGGGGACCTTAAACCTCCTTTTGACACAGTGAAATTAGGAACTTCTTCAGCACAGAATTTGAATTCACCAGGAAACACTGTTGCAATCAGGAAACCAGAAATATTTTCAGAGTCATCTTCAAGTGACACATATCATGAGCAAGACAGCACTGACGAGTCAACAGATTCCAACCAGAAATATCGACAACCCACACCTGAACCAGGTCATTCAGAGAATGGGACAATAGATTCCTCCCAAAGAAGAGACAGCTTCTACTTCACGACTGAGGACACGTCTGAAAGCAGCACAGACGATTCAACAGATGCCTCCTGCAGAAGGGATAGTTTCTACCCCACAGAAGAGGACATGTCTGAGGATTCAGCAGATTGGCATGAAATAAGAAACAAACAGTTGAAGAAAAGTCTGAGGTCGATAGTCAGACATTCAAAATCTGGAGCAGAATCAGAAGACTCAGATATTAATGAGAGCAAACAAAAAGCAGATTCTCGCAGGATGAGCGACAGAGTAAAAGACAAAAACCATCCAAAGAAGGGACGGTAGAAGTGCTTTTAATGGAGGGAGAAGAAGGATGGATAGAGGGATGGGCAGATAGAGGGATGGGTGCAGGAGGGATGGGTGGATAGACGGATGGGTGGATAGAGGGACGGAGGAATGGGCAGATAGACGGATGGGTGGATAGAAGGATGGGTGTGGGAGTGATGGGTGGATTGAGGGATGGAGGAATGGGCAGATAGACGGACGGGTGGATAGAGGGATGGGTGCGGGAGGGACAGAGGAATGGGCAGATAGACGGATGGGTGGATTGAGGGATGGAGGAATGGGCAGATAGATGGATGGGTGGATAGAGGGATGGGTGTGGGAGGGATGGGTGGATAGAGGGATGGAGGAATAGAGGGATGGGTGCGGGAGGGATGGAGGGGTGGGCAGATAGAGGGATGGGTGCGGGAGGGATGGAGGAATGGGCAGATAGAGGGATGGGTGTGGGAGGGATGGGTAGACTTTAGACTTTCTAGGTTCTCTCCAGGTGCTCTGGTTTGACAAACACCATACAAAAGCCTCCACAGCCTTAATTGGTCTCTCTAAATTACTCCTTGTGTGTGTGTGTGTGTGTGTGTGTGTGTGTGCGTGTGTGTGTGTGTGTGTGTGTGTGTGTGTGTGTGTGTGTGTGTGTGTGTTGCCTTTTGAAATTCTGTTTAGCTTCTCTCCGGGTGCTCCGGCTTGCCCCTTTAGAGGGAAAAGCCTCCCAAACTTCATATTTGAATGATGATGCTCCTCAAGCACCAATTTCAGTTAGTTGTATTGTTTAAAAGTAAAAATATACAGTCATGCTTACTCAATTATGTTGAGCAAACATGTGCAACATTAAGAGCTGTGTGTTGAGTTTATAAATTAATACTTACATATTCACTAATATTTACTAACATTACAACATAATATTGTATACAGTGTTGACCAGGGCCGTGCAGAGACCACTAAAAGGGCAGGTGCTCAAAATAAAAAAAAGGGCACATCTTACCGCATTCCAGGACAGAATATTAATAAAGCCACACAGCTTTCAGAGTTTAATAAACAATGATAAATTACAAAATTGCGAAATATACAATCAAAGCTAAGGTAAATCTCTACACAGAGCATACAACTATGCATATGTAATATATTTTATTAGTAATTTCTTTCTGCAGGTCTATTTTGTTATAGGAAAGTATTGCAATATTCAAACCCACAATTTAGCAAGATATCAGCTGGTGGTCTAGCTCTGATTTACATATTTTGTCTTTACAGAATTACATTATTAAAAATATAAACAAGGGCACAATGCAACCTTTTTTGTGGACTGTAATCTATAAAAAAGAGCTGCCTGTTTGCTGTAGTGGAGATGAAGATGGTCCATTCAGGAAAGCAGAGCTGCACCAAACTTTAAGGTGGAACTGCAGAAAAAAGAAAAAATCAAAAGCAAAAATTGAATTGTTAATGCATGTCACTGTGGGAAAAGCCTACTGAGTTTTACTTAAAACTTTTTTAAACATTTAAATCACACATTTGTCTCATGAAGGGAATATTTTTTTGCAAAACAAACTTATTTGTGCATGACTCAAAGTTTTGCTTGTGATTCTCACATGACGTCATGGGCAGGGCCTAAATTCACAACAAAAGATTTCTGATGTGTGCAAATAAAAGTTTATGTTTGGCAAATAACTTTTTAAGTTCACAAGACAAAAATTAGTTATTTAATTAAAAAAAAGTTTTTTAAACAAAACAATTTGTTTTTAAAAAAAGAAATCATTACAATTCCAAAAGTTTTGATTACAATTTTATTTTACTTAACTGAGGTTAGTTTATTTTTTCCCATTGAATAATTGGGGAAAAAATTTAACTTTATACTCTGTGAACCAGACCCTAAACTTAAAGTCTGGGTTGAGTTTTTTCCCCTTCATTAATGACACACATTATATCTATCATGGTAATTCAGGGTGAGTTATTTTTAATTCTAAATGAATATGCTTGTTGGACTTTTATTTAAGTGCTATTCTCCTTCAAGATACATTTACCTAACGCCAGAATAAATGCAATGTACATTATGCAGCAAAGGAAATTAGAAGATCGGACATACAGTATATCCATTATGGAGATGATAAGTTTTGGACGGGCAATGTGCCTCATACACAGGGAAGAAGCTTTTTAGTTATCTAGCTTCTAGCAAAGTCGTTAGCTAGCAGCTAGCTAATAGCACAACAACAGCAGCCTAATGTCTGTATGATAAAAACACTGAATCGATAGATAAGAACAGTTTTTCCTCACCTGGCTGTCTCCTCCCGCTCAGTAGTTCTTCAGAGTAAGCCAGACGCAGAGGCCTGTCAGTGTCTGTTGTATTTCATTACCTCTCTGCTTAAACCGCGACTCCGTGCTGAAGCAGAAACGATACTTCAACGTTTTCCGTCATCTGACAAGTAGCAGGTCTACTCCACTTTATTCACCAAAAATGTTTTTTTATATATATATAATTCACCAAAAACTGTTCTGTAATCTGGAACGTTCACTACGTTGAGCTCCAGTTAGCCGCCTTATCTCACTGCGCGAGAAGCAACTGCGTCATGCGTCACGGGCAAAAGGTCAAAGGTAACAAGGTGACCGGAAGGCTTATTATGTTGTACAAAAAACCAAAACAAAACAAAAATAATTTTAGTACATGTTATGTGTCAGAAGAGGGCTTTGAAAATAATAATACCAAAAAAAAAAATAAAAAATTGACCAAAAGGGCGCTTTGGGGCAAGGAGCAAAAAGGGCAGGTGCTCAAGCACCCCCAGCCCCCCCCTCTGCACGTGCCTAGCTCGTTGATAAACTCGTTTAAGCTGGACTGAAGATGTTTTTAGAGACACTGAAACATTCAACACAACAGAAGAAGAAGAAGAAGAAGAAGAAGAAAACTTCTTCTTCTTCTTTGGGATTTTATGATTGTCGGCATTCATGTCATTGCATTACCGCCACCTTGCGGATCATACGATCATTACATCTAAAGATTTCTCAGTTTTCTTTGAAAAACCTAAAATCTTTTCTTCCACTTTATCTAAATAAAACAAATACAATATCAGTATTACAGTTTTCCACAAATCCAAAGTTAATATTGTCCTCTGACTCGTATCTCCTACATCCCGCAACATGTTTCACAGTTTCTTCACTTCGCCAGATAAGAACCTTTCCAATTGTATCCGTATATCAATGAGCGCTGCTGCTTTGTGGCTTATTGAGAGCCGATCAGCACCGGTTTGTACACTTAATTGTGCGGTGCTGGTGGTCGAGTGTAAAGGACTTTTAATGGTTTTATCTATTTTAATTTTCTACCGGTATTTTAATAATAGTTTGTATTTATTTCTCTCTTTTTTTTTTTTTTAGCTCTGAGGATTGAAGGTGGTGCGTTTGGCCCAGATGGTGATGCCCCCCTTTTGTTGTGGCTGTCCGTGATCAACATATTGTTTTTTATTACCATATACAACAAACATGGTATCGGCATCAGATGTACACAAACCTGATAAACCTGAAGAAGCAGACACAGGCTGCTTCCATAGAAACGAAAGAACAAAACAAAAACTGAAACAAAAACATTAGGGGTTTTCCAACAGTTTCAGATTGTTCATCATATTATACAGTTCTGCATCTTGATGTTTGTCCATGAATTTTAGAGATAATAAGGGTTACCCATTAATCAGAAGTCCAGGTCGCTCAGGGGTTCTGTAATCAGGGATATCGTAAAAACATTTAGCTGTACGTTAAATATTTGGGGGCATAGCTCCAATAATTAGCTTGCAGTCCTTCATCTTCAAACTGTTTGATTAAATTACCTTTTCTGATATAGTGAGTTTTCTGTTTCCATATAAGTCAAAATTCATCCTATTGATAGATTTGGTTGCTGAATCGGGTATTCCTAATGTATATGCAGGGTAGATAAGTCTGGAAATACTTTCCATTTTGGTGAGAAATATTCTTCCCAGAATAGATAAATCTCTGTGTGTCCATTTATTTATGAGTTTTACAATTTGGAAGTTTCTCCCAAATATTCAGATTTTCTAAATCATTTTTATTTACATGCACACCCAGATATTTGACATCAGATTTGACAGGGATATTAAAAGCAGTAGATATAGGACAGTCTTTTAGAGGCAAAATTTCACATTTGTTTAAATTTAATTTAAGCCCTGAGGCCTTTGAGAAAGTTTCAATCAATTTGAGAATTTTGGGAATTTCATTCAGGTTATTTAAAAAGATGGTTGTGTCATCAGCCAGCTGACTAATAGAAAACTCTTTGCCTAGCACCGATAATTTACCAAATTGAGAATTTTTAATTGAAATGGAAAGCAAGGGGGAGATTGGACAACCTTGTTTTATACCTTTGTTGATGCTAAATCTTTGTGAGGTGCCATGTGGAGGACACACTAAACTGTTTGTCTCTTTGTAAAATGTTTCAATTACATTAATAAATTTATTTCCAAACCCAAATAAACCTAAAGCTTTGAACATAAATTCATGTTCTAACATATCAAAGACTTTATAAAAGTCTAAAAGTAATGCAAAGCCTTCATTTTCAACTAAATGGTTATAGTCAATCAAGTCCAAAATAAAGCGAATGTTATTATGTATGCAGCACCCTTTTATAAATCCAGATTGAGTGTCAGAGATAATCTGGAATGTGCATGATTTTAACCCGTTAGCAAAAATGTGTGTCAGGAGCTTGTAATCATTATTTAATAGTGTTATAGGTCTTAAATTATCAAGAAGAGTTGGATCTTTACCGGGTTTAGGAATGAGTGTGATCACACCTTGTTTCAGGTAAAAGTTTCTTTGAATATTAATTTTGAGTCTGTGCATGGTTTATTTTGCAAGCATTTTATTGCATTTCTTTCTTGTTTACTTTTTTCTAACCTACAGAAATATGCAGTACTTTTCTCACCATCCTAAATCCACTTTGCTCGGGACCTCAAATATGCTCCTGTGAGTTTTTTAGTATAAAAATCAGACTGTAGAATTTTTTTTAGCGCTGTTTGTCATCATCATTAAAAAACGGTTTAGAGCAGATAAGACTAAGTCTGAATGATTTCTAATTCCTTTTCCTTATTTTGGAAAGATGTTCATTTGCTGTGTTTGATTGAGATTTGGCGGACTTTAAATTTAAAAAATTCCCATTTTTCTGTGTAAGAATTCAGATTTTTATCACGACAAATAAAATTGAGATGCTCCAGGATTTCGTTATTAAACTTTTCGTTGTTAAGCAGGGTTGAGTTAAATTTCCAGTAACCTTTCTTATGGGATTTTTTCAGTTGAGTTGTGATACTGAGTTGTATCAGGCACTGATCAGATAAAGGTGCAGGTGAAATTCCAGCATTCACACTATTTCGCATCAGACTGTCTGAGATTAGCCAGAAGTCGATACGGGATTTAGCTGAGCCATCAGGTTTGAACCAGGAGAAGGACTATTTTGAAAAAAAATATTGTGTGTATATTTTATTCAAATTTTGTGCTTTATCCATAGGACATGTTTTGTCCCTATTCTCAAGAATTGTACATTAAATAAGCAAATAATCAAACCACTATAGTCGACTAAAAGCACAATAAAAAAGTGAATCAATAATAACATGTTCTGTACTATATCAGTGTCAGGAGATGATTGAGGATGAAGAGACGCTGATTTCTGGTTCTTTAGGTTCTAACGGATCTGCAGTTCTCCTGATCCGCTTTGTATGATATACAGCAGCACACTGCGCCACGATGGAAACATTTTTTAAAGTGTCTGTGTTCATCCTCACTAACATTATTCAGTCTGGGATTGGCGTCTTCCCTCTCACGTCTGTATCCTTATGACTTACGAGAGGTTTTGGTTTTAAGTACGGCGAAAAGTCGGGTCAAAGACGTTTTAAAAAGACGTGGCTGCATAGTGTCCGTCTCTAGGCAACCGTGAAAACAGCGTCGGTCCGTAGCGTTCTGGGGTCCTTTCGTTCCCGCCACGAGAATTTAGCTGTCCATAATATTTCCTGTGTTTTATTTTGGTCATTATTGTTAGTGTTGATGTGTGTTAGGTGTGTCTATCGGACATTTATAGAAATACGGAACAAATCGCGTCCCGTATCGGTTCAATACAGAACGCAATATTTAACAGCCAAATACGGGACGATTTCGTATTTTAAGGGACGGGTGGCAACTCTATACCCAACATGATGTAGCATTTAAGCTAACAGTAGCTTTTGATTAATTGGGACAAAAAAGCTAAGCTTAACTTACGCAATGGACTGAGTTAATGTTATCCAAAATGCTATATTCTAACATACCGCAACATAGTAATGATAGAATTTAAGCTAATATTATATTTTTACCTATTTTTTTTTTTTACCTAAAACTAAACCTCCCTTATTTAATGGCTTAAGTCATGTTAACCTTCACGCTAGCGTAAGCCAACATGATATTGATATTTAAGCTAGCAGTTTTCTTTTTTTACTGTTAGCTTATACACTCTTATTACTGCTCTATGGGTTAAAAGTCGTTGATCTCTTTAATCCTAAAATTATTCAATATATATTATACTTTACCTTTGTAAGCTTGATTCTGCTCTTGAACTCAAATATTTCTGCATATTTCAGCAGTAGCATTCAGCACTCACTGCATTTTCAAAGAAAATGCAAGTGACTTTGTAAGGACTTAAACATATATCTATATGTATAGAGATTAAATTAGTTTAAACTCTTAAAAAAGATAGTGATCTTTAATAGAAAACAGCCACAGCAGAAAATAGAAAAAATATACAAAGACAGGTTAATTTATTTGAAAAGCTTTTACATAGACTGGTTAAAATAATTTGGAACAAATAACAGCATCAGTTTCAGTCTAGTTTTGCTTTAAAGACAAACCTATTAAATAATTTTTTAATACAGTAAATTTCAAAGTGCAAAACAATTAATGAAAATCTACAATTAGTGCACAACAGCACATTTTCTTTTGGATTAAAATTTCATTAAAGTAAATTTAATTCACCCCACTCATTCTGTCCATTCAGAATAATACAAATCAATCCTTCAAGTTCATATTGTACATCTTAAAGTATCCAAATGTCAAGAACCAAATGATCACATTTCACAAATTAGAAAATTAAACCATTTCTCCACTTTATAGACAACAAAGCCCTCCTGTGTATGATTCCATTTTTCATCTAAATGACTTTTATAATGAACCTCAACAGAGGACATATATGGAAAATATTTCTACGGCTTTTCACCTGTGTGAATCATCATGTGCCGAGTTAAATGATGTTTTAGACTAAAACTTTTTCCACAGTTCCCACATGAAAATGGCTTTTTACCATTGTGAATCATCATGTGACGAGTTAAATTCCGCTTTTCACTAAAACCTTTTCCACAGGTCACACATGAAAATGGTTTTTCACCAGAGTGAATAATCATGTGCTGAGCTAAATTCCGCTTTTCACTAAAACCTTTTCCACAGTTCACACATGAAAATGGTTTTTCACCAGAGTGAATAATCATGTGCTGAATTAAATTCCAT
The DNA here is from genome assembly GCF_051168715.1 of Poecilia mexicana. NCBI lineage: Eukaryota > Metazoa > Chordata > Actinopteri > Cyprinodontiformes > Poeciliidae > Poecilia > Poecilia mexicana. The sequence goes on along the minus strand of NW_028263380.1, from coordinate 20,532,815 downwards.
TTTCCGCTAAAACGTTTTCCACAGTTCACACATGAAAATGGCTTTTCACCAGTGTGAATCCTCATGTGCAGAGTTAAATGTTGTTTTCGACTAAAACCTTTTCCACAGTTCACACATGAAAATGGCTTTTCACCAGTGTGAATCCTGATGTGCTGAGTTAAATGCTGTTTTCGACTAAAACCTTTTCCACAGTTCACACATGAAAACGGCTTTTCACCCGTGTGAATTCTAATATGACGATTGAGAGTAGATATGGCAGTGAAACGTTTTTCACAGGTCTCACATGAGAAAGGTTTTCTTCTTTCCTGATTTTGGTTCTCAGCTTCAGCAGCTTCCTGGAAGATGACTTGGTTCCCGTTTGATTCTGACTCAGTGTGGGATGTTTGCTCATCAACAGGAACCACCATGCAGGTATCAGTCTCCTGTTTTAGCTCAATCTGTTCTTCACCCTGACTGCAGTAAACACCTTTGTCTTCCACTTTTATCTGCTGGTGTTCTAGATCCTCCTGTTCTTGTTTTATCTGCTGATCTTCTGGTTCTTCCTGTTCTTGTTTCACCTGCAGAGATTCTAACTCCTCCTGGTCCAGAGTGGATCTCCTCTCCTGCTTACATAGCTTCTCCTTGTAAATGTTATGTTGTTGGCAATCTAGAGAAGAAAATAGAAAAAAAGACGAATTGTTAACTTTATTTATTGAAGTAAATGAGAGAAGACTTTCAGACAGTAACCCATTTAATCTCAAATTTGTAATTTGAATAATTTTAATTAAGTGAAAGTTGTAATTATTCCTATTATTTAGGAATTATTATGTTTATTTTGGTTATGGTATTGAAACGTTGGTTTCATATTTGGGATTTATTGTTGTCAGTGGGAAAATATTTAAACTAATTTACACTAATCTAACCTATTTGCAAAAAAAAAATAAAAAATAATGGCAAGCATAACCTATAATAACAAGGCATGATTATAAGTGTCTTCAGAACCATTTTAGATGGATGATCAGTGCAGACTGCAGGATTTTTCTAGATACATGAAGATTAAATGCCACATCATGCAGATGGCTTTGTCTTAATGTGCCAACCTCACCTGGTCATTTTATCAATGAGGCAAAGTCAGGTGAAAACTTGTTGTCATGCCCAGATGTACATCCTGGAGGAACTTCTGCCTGTTCCACCAGACCAAACACGACACTTGAGCCCCGTCCTAAGCCAGTTCCAGGTCTGGCATCATCTTTTAGTAATTCAGTGCACTGAGCATAGACCACACTTTGTGGAAAGGGTCGCCTGTTGGCGGAGTGGGAACTCTTTTCCAACTGAGGGAGAGACAGTGATGTAGAAGACATCCTTTTGAGGTACTTTCAGGTCTAGACGGGCTAAATCATCTCATACTGTTAAGCTGGATTAACACCCACACAAGGAAGGAAGGAGGGAAGCAAGGAAGGAAGGAGAAAACTTCCAGTTCAGGGCGGGCACGGCTAACTCCGCCACGGGGCTGGTTGCCATGGTTACGTTTACTCTTCTGTGTTGGAGCTATTTATTCTTTATTCATTTGCATTTTGTTAGTTTATTCTTAAATTTATATTTTTTTGTATTATTTACAGAGTGTATTTATAGGTTCATAATTGTTTATTTTATTTATTTCTTGTTTTATTATTTCTGTTATTCATTTTCTACGCAAGACAGGAAGAAATGTGGGTTGGTCCACTTTCTACAGGGTTCGGTGCCTATGGTTTTTACCAGAGCAAGAGAGGTAGCAGAAAGAACAAAGGAAAGTTTGAACTCTGTAAGCAATATTTACTGCACCTTCGTTCGTCACACTCAGAAACTCATCTACCAGCCATGTACCGCCACCCGTTTGTTCAGACCGGTGTTACGTCAATCCGCGTTTCCCCATCAGATTGACGTAACACCGCTAACACTTAGCTTTCATCAACAACTGAGAGGCGGAAGTCAGAGCTCCGCGTAATGCAAGTAATGTTCTGGTCGGAACACGTGGCTAAATAATAAAATATAAATTAATGAAGCTTCGAGGCAGGTAAATTTTCCTCGAGGAATTTTAATAATCAACGTACTCTAATCACTCGAGGAATCGTTTCAGCCCTAATTTTATTTCATTAAAAAATATATGTAGATTTATTTAATTGGCGAATAAATAAAACAAGAACGTAAGAACGCAGAGCATGCTCATTGCTCTTTGATTGTTTTCATGTCTCCTGTCATGGTGGCAGACATTGCAGTGGGAAGGTGGTCGGTGCTCTTTCTGCTTGGTTACTTCTTGCGCCTTGGTCAGCATAGTCGATAACCTCCGCGGATTGTAGCACAAAGATGAAAGCAAAGCAGAATGAAGAAGAGTTTGAATTGATACTGGTTAAAGTTATTTCAGCTCTAAGTATTTAATATCGAAGTGTTTTTATGGGAATGTGGATCTTTCAGATCAATTTGAAAAGCAATTTTGATAGGTACACTTAATTTCATTGAGTCATGTAGCGTGGGGCGCTGGTCTTGATCTTGATTTGGTCTCTGGTTCGGTGGTCTAGACTACAACTCTGCTACTGGCTCCTCGGTTGCATGTCCTCCCCCACACACCTTCTTTCCATCCCCTTTCTGTTGGATTTCATGCTTTCATGGATTCAAAGTGAAGTTCATGCTACGTTAGGGCAGGAGACAAGATGTTTCCATCCCTAAAATTATGATGCATAGAATCACATATCTGAATAAACCATGGTGCAAAGAGTAAAGAATAAAAACATGCTTTATCTGCGGCATTGCTCATTAAAATGGCACATTACTGATGTACTAATATTAAATACAATAGGTACACTTAATGATATTGTATTAGTGATTAGGCAATACATTCAGCAAGTACTTTTACTTTTAATACTGAAGTATTTTTAAAAGACAGTACTTTTTTTACTTTTACTTAAGTACAAACGTTAATGAGGTACTTTTACTTTTACTTGAGTACATTTTTGTCTGTCTATTTGTGCTTTTACTAGTCATTTTTGAGTACTTTCTCCACCACTGGGAATAAGAATTACTGAAGAATAACTTGAAGAGTGATAACTAAGAAATAAACAACTGCAAACACAACAAGGGACTGACATAAAAGAATGAGAGATCTAACCAAAATATGTAACATTAAATAATGAAACAAGAATAATCATGAAGGCTAGATCTACAGTGAACTAGAACATAATTGGTTAAACAAAAAAAACACAAAACCAAAATCCTAACCCAAGAACCCAGAATCTTGACAGTGGGTCCATTTTCTCTCAGTACAGGGTCTGGTACAGGACCAGCATGCATTGGGTTTTCACCAGAGCAGGAGAGGAAACTATGAAAAATTTGATCTTTGTTATTTGCTAGCCAAGCTGAAAAAAGAACAACATGAAAACATTCTTCAGTTTTTTTGGACATTAAACTTATTTTACCTGCGTATGAAGCATCACCTCAGTGAAGCGGTGGTTTGTTGATTTGACTTTAGGATATTTGGTTTGACAAATATTCGCCACTACAATTTATTTATTAATAATTATTACATTTTGCAGCTACTTACACCGCAATTATTGTTTTATGCCGCTTGCTTTACTGGCCTTGAGCTGCATTGTTCACATTTCTCCTGTTTACGAAAGTAAAACTCGGTAATTAAAGGAGGAGAGCCGTAAAAAGGGTCATTGGTGTTCATTTATCTGATATCAAGACATTTATACAGGAGGGGAACAGTTACTAAAATGATCATCATACAGAAAACTTCATACATTTAGACCTTAACCTGCATCCAAACGCTGGTGTTTCCTACCTATTCGGTGTAATATTATCCGGGGAGTCCGGGAGAAATCCAGCAGTCTGCGCTGATCATCCATCTCTTCCTCCAACTTGACGATAATTCCTTTAAACTCTGTGAAAGTTCATTCTGCTCGTTGAGAAACTTTAGACAAACTCTCGAAAAATTCAGCAAAACAAACTATGCGCCATCTTGTTGTTCTTCCTCCTATTCTTCTTCTTTGGGATTTTATGACCGTCGGCATTCACATCGTTGCATTACCGCCCCCTTCTGGATAATACGAGCAAATTGGGTGAAACATCTTGCCCAAGGGCTCGATAAATGAGACGGATGGTGGGGCGTTCAGACTGGCAACCCGTCGTTTAGACCAGTGTTTTTCAACCTTTTTTGAGCGAAGGTATATTTTTTTAATTGAAAAAATCACGAGGCACACCACCAACCAAAAATGCAAACAAAGGTAGTCTGTAGACGCCTATATTACATATATAGTCATTCTAATCAAAGTGTCTTGAATAGGAATCAAATAAACACAAAAATTTATTTATTTTTTATCATATTTTACATTTCTTATTTCAAAATGCACGTAACATGTCCACTTCAAAAATACACCTGAACAGTGCCACAACACTGTGGTGTTAAATTTAAAGAAGTTGTAGAAAACTTCAGTGTTTTACAAACTAATCCACAAGCATTCTTTTAGCCAAAATACAGAAAGTAGTTCTTATTCTAAAATAAGCAATAATATTTGGGACAGATTTCACTTCATATTCACTGTTACAATATGAAGAGTTGCATGTACAAAATGTAAATATCTGTATATTTTACCCATCTAGTGTGAAACCTGTGCATATTTGGATGAAAACAGCTGATTTCCTGGCAGAAATTGAAGAAAGACAAAGTTCTCAACAGCTCTCAGTCTCTCTCTGGTTTCAGTTTTTATAGTAACCAGGCTTGAGAAGCTCACTTCACACAGACATGTTGTGGGAAATGGACCCATGTTCTTTCTAACTACTGCTGAGCTTCACTGTCTTTTCCATCACTGTCGTCACAGTCTTGCTAGATACGATGCTCTCACCGCTACCTGTAACATTCATGGATCACTAATTCTCTTGTTTTAATGTAAAATGCTCTGTACCTACTGCCATCTAGTGGTAAGAAAATTACATGATTACGCCGCTAGTCATTACTACAGAAGACACTCGGAGATGTCATTATTTGCAGATAATTAATTCGTTTTCAAAAAATCTTTTAAAACCAATTACCGTATTTTCCGGACTATAGAGTTTGGAAACAAACATACAAACAAACAAACAAAAACCTGTAAAGCCGCACCGGGGTACAGGCCGCTGGTATCTCTGCTGCTCTCGGTTTTCCATAAGGACCCAGCAGAGGGCAGCGTCCTAATAAATCTGCTGGATATATTAAAGACGCAGCCCTCCGTCTCCAAAGTCGAACCATGGTTTCATTTACGCCGAGCTTAAGTGCAGCGGCTCTATTTCGTCTATGTGAAAAATAGCACGTTCTTCTTTGATTTACAATTTTCACTTCCAATTATTTACTTCCTGCTAAAGAGCCCCCTGGTGGTTGAAGAAAAATCCACAGAAAAGCCGCACCGGTTTATAGGCCACATTGTTCAAAGGTTAGGAAAAAAAGTAGCGGCTTATAGTCCTGAAAATACGGTGGGTGAAGTTGGATAATTTCCACTGCACACTCGTGTGCTGCGGCACAGTGGTTGAAAAACACTGGTTTAGAGAGTCAGTCTTTTCCCGACTTTGGTCACTTAATTCTGACAAATAAAAGTCAGTCACCAAACACGGTTTTCTATCACATTCTGTGTAGTTAGAATTTTTTTATTGCCAATACAAGAAGATGGAAGCTGGCTGATAGCAGGGGACGAAAAAGTAGACTTCCTGAAAAGATGAGAGACAGCTTTCTAGAAAATTTGGATCTTATCTAAAATATGACAGATTACTGGATAAAATAAATTTCCATGACAACCATTTGATGACATTATTTGCCAAAATTATGAGTGGGGAACCAAATATTTCAGCTGCATGAGATAATCTGTTCCCCTCCTCAACGCTCTTTGGAGGGAGGACAGGTTATTTCAGGCAGCTAAAATATTTGGTTCCCCCCTCATAAGTTTGGCAAATAAGTAAATGTTACCAAATTCACAGAATTTGCTGTTGATGATGAGATTAATAAACACAGTAAAAGACGTGCTGGTAAATTAATTAGCTCCCATGTTATAAAGGGGGAACAAATTATTTCAAGAAGCTAAAATAATTGGTCCCCAGCCTCTGTGTATCCACAATGAACGCTGCTGCTTTCTTCATCTACTGCACTAGATGGGATAAATGTTATTACTCTTTGCTATATTAAAATTTTTTAGAAGGGATGTTAGTACTGATTTTAAATGATTCAGTGTAGCTGAGAGTTTTTGCTGTGTAGCCAGTTTTGCAGATTAACTTTTTTCTGCTTCTTCTCATTTCATTTCAGCAAGTGTTCTGCAGTTGAACTCAAATGTTTCTACAATTTTCAGCAGTAACATTCAGCACTAACACTACATTTTTACAGGAAAGGTAAATGTTCTACTTACTTTCTAAGGCAGTAAACATACATCTATGTGTAGAGGTTAAATTAGTTAGAAACATGGTAAACTATAATAGAAGACAGCTGAAGCAGTAAAGAGAAAAATATAACAAAGACAAAAGACACAGTAAATTATTGAAGAAAATAATCAGTTTCTACAATCAAGAAAAATCAATGCATGAAAATTAGTTTTTAGGACAAACAGACTGAAGATCAGTTTATACCCAGTAGCCATAAGGACTATAAAATGCAACTACTACAATTTATCACTCAATTTTGTTATAATCCATGTCATTTTATTGAATGGTTTATATTATAACAATACAGTTTGTCATTATTTTTGCTACAGAATATGCCAGAAAAAAAACAATGCATCAAAAAAAGTTTCACATCTCTAGGTGTCCAAACGTGAAGATCCAAATGATCACATCTAACAAATACAACAATTTCTCAGCTTTATAGACATGAAATCCCTCCAGTCTTTAATTCTAGTTTTTAACCAAATCAATTTTATAGTGAACCTCAACATAGGACACACATTGAATCAATCAAATTTTATTTGTATAGCACATTTCAGCATGAAGACATTTCAAAGTGCTTTAAATCATTACAAACACAAAAACAGAGTCATGCAACATAGAACCAATAATCAAACTGTCATTCTTGAGAATAGAGAAAAAATGGGTTTAAATTTTTAAAATCAGATTAATCCTCTGATCTTTTGAATTTTCTCTGAAAAGAAACTGGAGAACTTGTTGCAGGCGGATTGAAATTCAGATAGTAACATCATTGGAAGGTGACACTTCTACAGCTTTTCATCTGTATGATGCCTCATATGGCGAGTTAAATGAACTTTTTGATGAAAACTTTTTCCACAGGTCACACATGAAAACGACTTTTCACCAGTGTGAATCCTCATGTGACAAGTTAAATGCTGTTTTCTACTAAAACTTTTTCCACAATTCACACATGTAAACATATTTTCACCAGCGTGAATCATCAGGTGTTGAGTTAAACTAACTTTCTGACGAAAATGTTTTCCACAGTTCACACATGAAAACGGCTTTTCACCTGTGTGAATCATCATGTGCCGAGTTAAATGCTGTTTATGAATAAAACTTTTACCACAGGTCACACATGAAAACGGCTTCCCAACAGTGTGAATTATCATATGTTGAGTTAAACTAACTTTCTGACAAAAACTTTTTCCACAGTTCCCACATGAAAACGGTTTTTCACCATTGTGATTCATCATGTGCCGAGTTAAATTCTGTTTTAGACTAAAACGTTTTCCACAGGTCACACATGAAAACAGCTTTTCACCAGTGTGAATCATCATGTGTTCAGTTAAAATTTGTTTTCGACTAAAACTTTTTCCACAGTTCACACATGAAAACGTCTTTTCACCAGTGTGAATCCTCATGTGTTGAGTTAAACTAACTTTTTGACGAAAACTTTTTCCACAGTTCACACATGAAAACAGTTTTTCACTGTTGTGAATCTTCATGTGCCGAGTTAAATTCTGTTTTAGACTAAAACTTCTTCCACAGGTCACACATGAAAATGGCTTTTCACCAGTGTGTATCATCATGTGTTCAGTTAAAATTTGATTTAGACGAAAACTTTTTCCACAGGTCACACATGAAAACGGTTTTTCACTGTTGTGAATCTTCATGTGCCGAGTTAAATTCTGTTTTAGACTAAAACTTCTTCCACAGGTCACACATGAAAATGGCTTTTCACTAGTGTGAGTTCTCATGTGAGCATCAAAAACAGATTTTAGAGCAAAACACTTTTCACAGGTCACACATGAGAAAGATTGGCTTTTTTCCTGATTTTGGTTCTCAGTGTGGGATGTTTGCTCATCAACAGGAACCACCATGCAGGTATCAGTCTCCTGTTTTAACTCAATCTGTTCTTCACCCTGACTGCAGTAAACTTCTTTCTCTTCCACTTTTATCTGCTGGTGTTTTAGATCCTCCTGCTCGTGTTTTAGATCCTCCTGCTCTTCTTTTATCTGATGATCTTCTGGTTCTTCCTGTTCTTGTTTCACCTGCAGAGGTTCTGACTCCTCCTGGTCCAGATTGGATCTCCTCTCCTGCTTCCATACCTCCTCCTTAACATTATGTAGCAGGTAATCTGGATAAGAAAAACAGAAAAAAGAGGAATTGTTAACTTTATTTTTTGAAGTAAAAAACAGACTTTCATCATTTAAGACTGAAATCACCAAATGAACACACTTGAAAATAAAGAGTGCAGACATACAGATAAGTTCACATATTCAGCTGACAGTTGGAAAATTATCAAATAAAAAAAAAAGTATTAAGTTTTTCATTGTGACCCGTTTGTCTTCATGTGAAACAGTTAACTGTGTGTTTCCCAGATCTTAAATTATGTTTCCACAGGTGCCTTCTTATCAACTGGAATACTCCCTATCTTAGAACTGCCTGGGTGCAGTCATATTTCGTCTGCTGTCTCCCTTCTCTGTACTCCCTTCTTTTTGCTTGATAATAAAAGACGAGCTGTAACCAAGCATCTTTAGAATGCTCAGTGAACGGCTCGGAGGAGCAGTTTGCTGAGTCTTCTCCTTTTGCAAAAGCTTGGTCATAAAATTCATATACGTTGTCTGTGGTTCTTTTATGAAGGTTAGAGGAAAATACCTATCAGTAGGCATTATTGTTACTGCTTAAAAGTTGATTTTATTATTTCTAGGTATTTTCTATGTTGGAGCTATTAACTTTTTATTTCTATTACTTTTAACTTTGAGTTATTAAACTTTGAGTTTAATAACTCAAAGTTCTCCTTAACATTATGTTAAGTTATTAAACTTTTAGTTTAATAACTGCTTATTTTATAATTTTGTTTGTTTCTTTACTTTTAAAAGAACAAACACATTCTTGACAGTGAGTCCATTTCTACAAGTATAGGGAGGAGCAGGAGAGGAAACAATGAGAAGTTTGATCTTTGTTATTTGCTTTTCAAACTGGAAAAAATAAACCATAAAAGCAATCTTCAAGTTTTTTTCGACATTGAACTTCTTTTGCCTGCGTATGAAGCATCACCTCAGTGCAGCAGTGGCTGGTTGGTTGGACTTTTATAGGATGTTTGGTTTGACAAACGGTTGCCACTATAATTTATTAGAAATTATTGAATTTCACAGCTACTAACACCACTAATATTGTTTTATGCTGCTTGCTTTACTAAACTTGAGCTGCATTGTTCATATGTCTCCTGTTTTCAAAACTAAGACTCAGTAGTTAAAGGAGGAGAGCCGTAAAAAAGGTAATTGGTTCCATTTTCTCTACATAAATAAGCCATTCTCACAGCTTAGTTGTGATGTTCGCGTACATTTATCTGACATCAAAACATTTATATAGGAGGGGAACAGTTACTAAAATGATCATCATACAGAAAACTTCTGTATTTAGACCTTAACCTTCATCCAAATGCTGGTGTTTCCTACCTATCCGGTGTAAGATTATCCGGGGAGTCCGGGAGAAATCCAGCAGTCTGCGCTGATCATCCATCTCTTCCTCCGACTTGACGATAATTTCTTTAAACTCTGTGAAAGTTCATTCTGCTCGTTGAGAAACTTGAGACAAACTCTCGAAAAATTCAACAAAGCAAACCATGCGCCATCTTGTTCTTTCTCCTATTCTTCTTCTTTGGGATTTTATGACCGTCGGCATTCACATTGTTGCATTACCGCCCCCTTCTGGATAATACGAGCATATCGGGTGAAGTATCTTGCCCAAGGACTCGACAACTGAGACGTATGGTGGGGCGTTCAAACAGGTGTTACGTCAATCCGCGTTTCCCCATCAGATACAGCGTCCATTTCTTCTTCTTCTTTCATTTCTTTTTGATATTTTTTGGCGGTTGGCAAGAAATGTTGAGTGAGCATTACCGCCACCAACTGGTAAGAAGTGTGGACCACATGGCAAAAAAGAAAGAAAAAAAACTATATTCTATTATACAACTTACTCTGCTTAAAAATAATAAATACAGCCTGATATCCTCTGCTTCCCAAGTCCTTCTGCAGTAAATCAATAATGTCAAATTTCATTTTCATATTACCAAGGTTCCTAATTAACTTGTTTCTCTGAATCCAGTAATTCCTACATCTCAAAATAACATGTTATTCTCATCTTCCCCACAGTCACATTTCCCTGTCTGATGTTTCCCTATCAAAAATAACGAGTTTTTCAATCCAGTGTGTCTGATTCTAAGTTGTGAAATAATTATCTCTTCTCTCCTGTTTCTTTTTGTTCTTCTCATTTGTCCAATCCTCTTTTGGATTTTATAAAACCACCTTCAGTCTTTTCTTCTTCACATAACCTTTGCCACCTGTCTTTTGTTTTTCATTTAATTATACCATTTATTCTTTTTATACTAAAACTAACATTAATATCTATCCTTACCTGATTGGTACTTTCCTTAGCCATCCTGTCTGCCATTTCATTCCCTTTAATCCCGTGATGTGCTGGAACCCATATGAAATTTATAGTTAGCCCCATCATGTTGATTCTGTAAAGTGTTTGTTGTATATAGCTGGTCTACTGTCTGATTATTTTGCAAACTGACTAATGAAGAACTAGAATTTGAACAAATGATTGATTTTAATGGTCTTGCCTCTTCCACCCATTGCCAAGTGTTGAAGACTTGCCACAAACAAACACCTGCTAGAGAATTTGAAACTAATGTTAAATCAATTGCTGACTCTGTATTATCCCTAAAATTATTTCTGGTTCCGCTTCCATCATTTAGTATCATCTCATTAGAAATTCCCTCTAGTTTGTCTGTTCTGGACACAAAACGTTTTATTCAGTTCCATGATCTGAAAAACATTTCCCCTGAGGCTCTGTCCTCTGACCTTCACTCTCTGTCTGCTGTTAATCACCTATCAGTAAGCGATTCTGTCGACTATTACAATCAACTTTGTTGACGCGGGTTGACAGCAGCTCACCATGGCTGCATAGTGTCCATCTCTAGGCAACCGTGACAACAGCGGTCCGTAGCGTTCTGGGGGTCCTATTTACATCCCGCCACTAAAATTTAGCTGACAATAATGACCAAATATTTCCTGTGTTTTATTTTGGTCATTATTGTTACACTTAGTCTTCATATGTGTGTGATAGGCGTGTCTATCGGACATTTACAAATCGCGTCCCATATCGGTTCAATACGGGACGCAACATTTAACAGCCAAATACGGGACGATTCCGTATTCTAAGGGACGGGTGGCAACCTTAGCTGTGGCTCTGCAGCACAAACATAAAACCCGCCAGTAAGTAAATACTTAAAGCAAAAGACATGTAAACATTTTATTTACTTTCACTGCTCAATAAGAAGCACAATAACAATAAAGATCTTACTGCAGTTTATTTCATTACTTTGGCTGAATCATGATAAACTGCCTCATTAGCAAAACTGCTACACTGCTTTCATAGACTTAAGCTTTTTTGTCAAAGGTAGCAAACATCTCATTCATATTGAGATTCTTTAACTGTTAGTTAATTAGAAGAGTTTGAAACGTGAGGGAGGGGCTGAGGAGTGGCAGACAGCTCAGTGTGGGAGCCCAGAACAGAAAAGAGAACAGATGGAAAAAAAGAAAGCTGCCTTTATTTCTCACCGTCTTCAACGTAGAGCCTTTAAAACCACAAAATAAAATCTGAATATTTTTCTATAAACCCTGGTGCTTTAAGTGTTATTTATGTTTTCGCATCCACCTGAATAATGTGCAGTTGCGCCACTGCATGGAAAACACTTCTACGAGTTTTCACTTGTGTGAATCCTCATGTGCCGAGTTAAGCCAACTTTTTGACGAAAATGTTTTCCACAGTTCACACATGAAAACGGCTTTTCACCTGTGTGAATCCTCATGTGATAAGTTAACTCCTGTTTTCTACTAAAACGTTTTTCACAGTTCACACATGAAAATGGCTTTTCACCAGTGTGAATCATCATGTGTTCAGTTAAAATTTGTTTTCGACTAAAACGTTTTTCACAGTTCACACATGAAAACGGCTTTTCACCAGTGTGAATCATCATGTGCTGAGATAAATTCTGTTTTCGACTAAACCTTTTTCCACAATTCACACACGAAAAAGGCATTTCGCCAGTGTGAATCATCATGTGCTGAGTTAAATTCGTTTTTTGACTAAAACTTTTTCCACAGGTCACACATGAAAATGGCTTTTCCCCAGTGTGAATCATCATGTGTTCAGTTAAAATGTGTTTTCGACTAAAACTTTTTCCACAGGTCACACATGAAAACGGCTTTTCCCCAGTGTGAATCGTCATGTGTTCAGTTAAAATTTGTTTACGACTAAAACTTTTTCCACATGTCACACATGAAAACGGCTTTTCACCTGTGTGAATCATCATGTGTTCAGTTAAATTCGGTTTTTGACTAAAACCTTTTCCGCAGGTCACACATGAAAACGGCTTTTCACCCGTATGAGTTCTCATGTGAGCATCAAAAACAGATTTGTAAGTGAAACGTTTTCCACAGGTCCCACATGAGAAAGGTTTTCTTCTTTCTTGATTTTGGTTCTCAGCTTCAGCAGCTTCCTGGAAGATGACTTGGTTCCTGTTTGGTTCCGATTCAGTGTGGGATGTTTGCTCATCAACAGGAACCACCATGCAGGTATCAGTCTCCTGTTTTAACTCAATCTGTTCTTCACCCTGACTGCAGTAAACTTCTTTCTCTTCCACTTTTATCTGCTCATGTTCTAGATCCTCCTGCTCTTCTTTTATTTGCTGATCTTCTGGTTCTTCCTGTTCTTGTTTAACCTGCAGAGGTTCTAACTCCTCCTGGTCCTGAGTGGATCTCCTCTCCTGCTTACATAACTTCTCCTTATAAATACTATGTTGCAGGCAATCTGGACAAGGACACAGAAAAAAGAGGAATTGTTAACTTTATTAAAATAAATGAGAAGACATTCGTTGTTTATTACAGAAATCCCAAAATGATCAGATTTTTAAAAAATCACTTTTCTTTTAAATGAAATTATTCATTTAATAACAGACGCCCAAACAAATTTAGGCATTATTGTTAACGGAAGTACATTTTATTATTCTTTGAGTATTTCTAATGTTGAAGGTATTCTTTATTTTTAATGCTTATTCACTATTTTGGTGGTTGATTTACAGAGTGTTGTTTTATGTTAACAATTGTTTATTTTATTTATTGCTATTTACTTCTCTAAGTTAGACAGGAAGAACTGTGGGTACATTTTCTATAAATATAGGGACAGGTGTAGGACCAGCATGCACTGGGTTGGGCCTGTGGTTTTTTACCAGAGCAGAACAGGAAGTAAAAACAATGACAAGTTTAGTCTTTATCTCCCCCCCCCCCCCGACACAGAAAATAATTTGCGGTATTCTGATTAATTAATATAATTATATTAGTTGTATTACCTCCTCCACGCCACTAGAGGCAGTACCAACCCCGAAAAGATGTGACTAAGGAGCAGATTTAGTCTACAGAATTTGGTAAAAACGGTGAGCTTTACTGAAGTAATTAAAGACAAGTTCAAATCCATGCTGAGAGTGGAGCTCCTTCCCGCAGCTCTGATTGGCTAAGCAATGTAACGTGATCCTCTGGAGCAAGCCATGGCAAAAGGGGGCGTCATCAAGACTTTACACAGTGTAAAGTCTTGATGACTTTACACTGCGGCAGAGGCTCCGCCGAACCCCTGAGACTGACTCATCGAACCCCTGGGGTTCGATCGAACCCAGGTTAAGAACCACTGCTTTAGAGTCACCGAGGTCTGTCGCGTCGCTGCTAAAGCTTTAGCTCGTATCTGAGCTTGAGTTTGCAGTTGCATCGCTTCATCTGGCACCAAAAAACGAAACGGGGATCTGTTCCACGGTGGAGCCTCAACCCGCTCAAGATCTAAAATGTACTACTTTTTACTACCTTTAGTTACTGGCCTGCATTTTTACTACTGGCCTTAATTTGAGCTCATTTAATTTATTACCCTTTACCTTTTATCGCAGCACGGAAACCCTGATTTTGTCAGTATAGGGATTGGTACAGGACCAGCATGCACTGGGTTGGGCCTGTGGGTTTTGACCAGAGCAGGAGAGGAAACAATGAAAATAGTGATGGTGAGATGAAGCTTCTTGAAGCCCTGAGGAACTGCATCCAATCATTGGACTCCTGAGCCGATGCACTGCGGTGCTTCACATGCTCTACTGGGACATCAAGGGGACAATATATGTAAAATGGGCAAAACAACATGAAGCCTTACAATGAATAAACAAGTAAAAGATGTTTCTCATTCTGATACATAAATTCTGATTAATCTGGTTGTGTGAAACAATGGCTGGATCAAAAAGAAAACTGGAAACAAATAGGAGAGAGAGAGAGAGAGAGAGAGAGAGAGGGAGAGAGTTGTGATTGGCTTGTTACTCGCTATGTGGACAACGATTTATTACTAAGAAATAACAACTATAACTGCTCAGGTTCAGGTGAGTTCTCTGTTTTACGTGCTTCATAAAAATCATCCTGGACTACTCAACACACCACTAATGAAAAATTTGGTTTTCATATTTGCTTGTAATATGTGAAAAATAAACTATAAGAGCAATCTTCAAGTTTTTTGGACATTGAACATTTTTATATACGTACGAAGCATCACCTCAGTGCAGCAGTGGCTTGGACTTTAATAGGATATCTGGTTTGACAAACAGTCGCTACTATAATTTATTGATTACAAATTATTACATTTTACAGCTAATAACACCGCTATTATTGTTTTATGCTGCTTGCTTTACTAATTTTGCGCTGCATTGTTCATATTGCTGCTGTTTTCAAAAGTAAATAAAAGTACATAAATAAGCCATTCTAACAGCGTGATTTGATGTCTGCGCGTTCATTTAACTGTTAACAAAACATTTATACGGGAAAAGAACATTTACTAAATGATCCTCATGCAGAAAGGACATTAACCTTCATCCAAACACTGGTGTTTCCTACCTATCCGGTGTAAAATTATCCGGGGAGTCCAGGAGAAATCCAGCAGTCTGCGCTGATCATCCATCTCTTCCTCCGACTTGACGATGATTCCTTTAAACTCTGTGAAAGTTTCTTCAGCAGGATTAACTGCTCGTTGATAAACTCGTTTAAACTGGACTGAAGATGTTTTCAGAGACACTCAAACATTCAACAAAACAGAGCGAGTGCTGTCTTCTTCTTCTTCTTCTTCTTCTTCTTCTTCGAGATTTTATGACCGTCGCCATTCATTTCATTGCATTACCGCCACCTTGTGGATCATACGATCATCACGTCTAAAGATTTCTCAGACAGTCACTTTTCTTTGAAAAACGTAAAATCTTTTCTTCTAAATAAAACAAATACAATATCAGTATTCCAGTTTTCCACAAATCCAAAGTTAATATTGTCCTCTGACTCGTATCTCCTACATCCCGCAACATGTTTCACAGTTTCTTCACTTCGCCAGATAAGAACCTTTCCTATTGTATCCGTATATCAATGAGCGCTGCTGCTTTGTTCGGAGTTGCCGCTGGTTGCCGCCCATCCTGTGGCTTATTGAGAGCCGATCAGCACTGGCTTGTACACTTAATTGTGCGGTGCTGGTGGTCGAGTGTAAAGGACTTTTAACGGTTTTATCTATTTTAATTTTCTACCGGTATTTTAATAATAGTTTGTATTTATTTCTTTTTTTAGCTCTGAGGATTGAAGGTGGTGCGTTTGGCCCAGATGGTGACCCCCCCCCCCCCCTCACCCCTCCTTTTATTGTGGCTGTCCGTGATCAACATAAATCGATGGAGGGAAATCCAACGTGTGTGACGTCACGGGTGTTTGTGGCGCTCTCTTTGCTCGGGATCCTCCGATCCAGGACCTGTCAGCACCTACCACCAAGCCTCGGCAACCGAGTTTAGTTTTTCTAACTCCTTCTTCTCCACAGAGAGGTATTATTGAATTTTACCGTTTTTATTTTAATACATCATTTTAACTTTGAAACAGTGTCTATTGCAAAAACGTACCTGCCCTAAATCAATTCCTGGGTGGAAGTCCCAGGTGGCGTTGTTGGCAACAAACAAAATAATTGTGTATTTTTACCTTCGACTGCCTCACTAATATTTATTTAGCTAATGTTAGCTTATCCACTCTTACAACTGCACTAGATGTATTAAATGCCATTACTCTCTTTAATACTGAAATTAACATAAGGTGGTCATCAACATATGGCCACCTTATACTTTACCTTTGCAAGCATTTCCATGCAATATTTAAAATTTTCTGCAGTGATGTTAGCACTCATTTTAAATTATTCAGCTTAGCTGAGAGTTTTTGCTATGTAGCCAGATTTACAGATTGTTTCACTTTTTTCTGCTTCTTCTCATTTCATTTCAGCAAGTGTTCTGCAGCTGAACTCAAATGTCTCTACAATTTTCAGCAGTAACATTCAGCACTAACACTCCCGTCATGACAGAAATTATGCTTTAACCCTCAGATATGAACAAATGTAACTTTATATGAACATTAAATTTTTTTATAGCTTTCTTTTTATTTGTCTAAAAGAATAACATTTAGATTTATGCACATAATTGCTTGACTCTGGAGAACCTGGCTGTCCTGTGGGACATTGTTGCTGGTACGGGTCTAGGTTTTGGGCGTCTGGGGTCTGTGGCCCTCATCTGTGGTGGAACTCTGGGTATCAGGTTCAAACAACCTAAAATATTCAAACACCTCATAAACAGGAGAAAGATAAGAGTTTTAGGTTTACTTGCAAGGAGAACAGACAGAAGCGTGCTTCAATTACAGTCTATCTGTTCTGAAGCACTTTCTTTTTATTTCCTTAGGGCAGACCCTAGTTACAGAGCTTATTTGGTTATCTTGAGTTAATTACATAGCGTTGCTATTTCTTCTGTTGTCTTGAATCTCAGGTGGGTTGCACCTATAGGCTGACGTAGTACAGAGTCAAACTTAAAATCTGAAGGGTAAATTGAAAATTTTGCTCCTTGGTCCATAATGTGTATCTTTTTAAAAGCTTCTATCCTCATAGTTGAGAATATCACTTTAGTCAAACTCTGTCGGATAAAAACATGAAACTGCTTCTGGTGCCTCTACAGTTCATACACAATCAGTTCTGAGCAGATTAACGTTTCCTTTTATATGTTTCTTCTATCCATTTGGTGTCTGACACCTACCGTAAAGTCCTGTTACAATACAAGACTTGGTGTGAAAAACTTTTGCAAGTTTTCACAATTTGGTGCTTTTTATTGGGGTTAATGAACACAAAACAACACGTTTTAGTGAAGTGAAAGTTTTTTGGTTAATTCTTTAATCCAATAATATTCTGAAAAAGCAAAGGGGATCTATTACACCAGAGATAACCTTAAAGGAGTATGTTAGTTATAAAAATCATGTTTGCTATGTGAACATCTGTTTAAGGCTGAAGACACTTTTATGCAGGAAAGGTATTAATCTTGTAATGTAGAATTCTCTATTCTGTCCAAAACAAATTTGTCTTAAGGAAATTTGCAGCACTTTTTATTCACATTTTTATTATCTCTAGTTACTTAAAATGGCCTTTGTGTGCCATTACTCACAGAAATAAACCCATCAGTTCAGACATGAGAAAACCAGTATGATAGTCAAGTTCTTTCTGGTTCATGTCTTGTAATCCCCCCCAACACAAACATTTGTACAGATCAGCATAAACAGTTTTAAATAAAACTCAGTATCTTCATCACAAAATGGTATTGATGTTGCTTGTGTCCCATACTGCTAGAGGTGCAGACTGTCCTTCCCCTGCAGCTCTTAAATGAAACATGAGGATCCTGCTGCCACTGGGAAAAGGGCGTTCCTCCACTGGGACCAGTTACTATCAGTCTATGACTGTCTGGTAGCTTATCTTTAAACAGCTGTTGGTGCATCAAATAACTGCTCACACTAAGAGACAAAGTATCTAATTAATCTTGTACTTCTTGAATTATAATGAACCAACACATATTCAAATTAATGTATGTCTTACATTCTAACCAGGTCTGTGAGTTAATATAGAAAACTACAGATTAGATTACTTTTAATGAATTCATGCTGGCATGTTTAAGAAAAATATTCTACTAATCAGATTATGTTGATTGAACCATTAATCTAAATTTAACCTTAATGTAGGCCCGTTCAAAACAATGTTGATTTTGTCTAATATTTAAACATGCGGTCAAAGTCAACACCAGCATTAAAACTAGGATAACTAAGCCAATATTCCAATAGTCCCCCGAAAAACAACAAAGACCTGGACATTATCATCAATCAATAAAATCCTCCCAGGCCGAACTTGAAAACTGGACGTTATGCGGCTAACGCTTAGCTTTCGTCAACAACTCAGGCGGAAGTGAGAGCTCTGTACGATGCAAGTTATAACCCGGCTGGAACACTGAGAGCTAAATAAAATATAACTTAGTGAAGCTTTGAGGAAGATACATTTTCCTTAAGGAATTTTAATAATCAAGGTACTCGAATAACTCGAATTGTTTCAGCTCTATTCTTATCACCAAATCAATTTTATAGTGAAACTCATCATAGGACACGCATTGAAAACACTTCTACGACTTTTCACCAGTGTGATGCCTCATGTGCTGAGTTAAACTAACTTTGTGACGAAAACGTTTTCCACAGCTCACACATAAAAACGGCTTTTCACCAGTGTGAATCATCAGGTGTTCAGTTAAAATTCGTTTTAGACTAAAACATTTTCCACAGGTTACACATAAAAACGGCTTTTCACCAGTGTGAATCATCATGTGACCAGATAAAACCCGTTTTCGACTAAAACATTTTCCACAGGTCCCACATGAAAACGGCTTTTCACTGCTGTGAATACTCATGTGCTGAGTTAAACCTTGTTTTTGATTAAAACTTTTTCCACAGTTTACACATGAAAACAGCTTTTCACTGGTGTGAATCATCATATGTTCAGTTAAATTCCGTTTTCGACTAAAACTTTTTCCACAGGACGCACATGAAAACGGCTTTTCACCAGTGTGAATTATCATGTGATCAATTAAACTGTGTTTTTGATTAAAACTTTTTCCACAGTTCCCACATGAAAACGGCTTTTCCCCTGTGTGAATCATCATGTGCTGAATTAAATTATGTTTTCTGCTAAAACTTTTTCCACAAGTCACACATGAGAACTGTTTTCTTCTTTTCTGATTTTGGTTCTCAGCTTCAGCAGCTTCCTGAAAGATGACTTGGTTCCTGTTTGTTTCCGATTCAGTGTGAGATGTTTGTTCATAAACAGGAACCACCATGCAGGTATCAGTCTCCTGTTTTAACTCAATCTGTTTTTCATCCTGACTGCAGTAAACTTCTTTCTCTTCCACTTTTATCTGATGGTATTTTAGATCGTCCTGCTCTTCTTTTATCTGCTGGTATTTTAGATCCTCCTGCTCTTCTTTTATATGCTGATGTTTTAGATCCTCCTGCTCTTCTTTTATCTGATGATCTTCTGGTTCTTCCTGTTCTTGTTTCACCTGCAGAGGTTCTAACTCCTCCTGGTCCAGAGTGGATCTCCTCTCCTGCTTATAAATGTTACACTGCAGGAAATCTGGAGAAGAAAGAAAACAGTGGAAAAGAGCAGTTGTTAAGTTTTTTGAAGTAAATATGAGAAATTGTTTGTTTTAAAAAAAAAAAAACGAACAAAAAAACTACTTAAAAATTCCAGAGCGTAGACCGAGAGACAGATCAGTTGACAAATCCAGCTGACAATTGGAGGATTCTCAAATGAACGGATATTAAAAAAATACTTTATTTATTACAAAACCAATTGTAGTAGGGATTATTGTTAATATTTAACAGTAAATTGTATTATTTCAAGATATTTATTTTTATTACATTGAATTATAGTAAAATTTTATTTTAGTCCACTTTATATTTTGGGGGTTTACTTAAAGAGTTTATTTGTAGGTTAATAGTTGTTTAGTTTTTGTTCCTTTATTTACTTTTCTAAGTTAGACAGGAAGAACTGTGGGTCCATTTTCTGCAAGTACTGGTATCGGACCAGCATGCACTGGGTTGGGCCTGTGGGCATAGGTGTAAATCCCGGGGGGGTCAGGAGGGTCCGGACCCCCCCAATCTTGGAAAAGTCTACAATTGTCCCCCCAAAAAAAATAATTGAAGAAATATTTGCATTTAAATAATATCAATCAATGAAAAGGCAAAAGAAACAAAAAACGAAATAAATCTGCCATTTATCTCAGAAAAAAAAAAATAATGTTTTAGGTCCCCCCCCCTCCCATTGGTAAAACAATGGTTCAGTCCAAGTGTAGGAGGAGCAACAGCAGCACTGAATGCCATAGACATAATATAAGGATAGACGCCTCATGGACCGCTCTCGCCTATTGTCGCCGACGAGATTTAGGGCGGCCATCTTGGAGCGGTACTCCACTCCACTCAGCCTTATGTGTTTAGCAGCACAATGACGTATCAGCGCATTTAATCGATCATAACACACTTTTTTGTTACTGTAAACCAAACATCTATCAAAGCAACATTTCTAAACAATTGTATTTTTAAGTATGTTTTTAATACATAGTTTATCATATTTAAATATGCTTAGTGGCTATAACAATATAATAGGAATGGAATATTCTGATATCAATGTATGTCAAGTTTTTTGCCTCTTCAAACACCTCGGCTTCTGCCCAAACTTGAAAAAGGCTTTCTCCCATCAAAGAGATGCAGGAACAACTCATCTCAGTGTCATCTTTTTATTTCTCTTTTCTTTTGTCTTTAAATCACTTCACTTTTCAATACAAGACCACCATGATTTGTTTGAGTGGTCAGAGTAGACACACCAAGCAGGTTGAAAACCTACAAACAAATGAACCAAAATTACTTGCAAATTATAGTGAACAAAATAAATCTCCAAACAATATTAATTTACCATTAAGTTATGAGTGAATAAACAAACAAACACATACCATAAACAAGACTGATTAGGTTTTCTGAATGCAGGTTAAATGGTTTGATGTTCAGTCCCTACCAGTGGTGTCTCTGTGGAAATTTGGAGCCGAGTTCTTTGTCTGAAGGGATCATTCAGGTGTGCCGAGTTACTTTATAGGTTTCTGATGGGCCTGAGAAGGGATGGGTGCGTTTGATTTCCTGTGAGGCGCGTGCCAGCCGGGCGGAGATGGCAGTGCACCCACAAATACACCATTTGCTGTTTTAACTTGACAATGTATGAAGAGCATATTGCAAAGCACACAGCCGTTCATAATTTATTTAATAAATTATTTAGTAATATCAATATATATTTATATAAATATACAAAGATTAATAATGGCACAAATAAATAATGATTAATAGTGAATATATATAGTTATGGTGTTGGTAGGGATCGTTCTCAATGCTGCATTCACATCTTCAATGAGACTTTCTGATGGTACTTCACTCAGCCGTTGTAATTAGCGTCAGGTGGTTCGTTCATTACTGGGGCTACATACCCTCTGAGACAGTCAGAGGCCTCTGAGACAGTCCAGCACATAACAGCAGGGTGCAAGATGCTGGCAGGGAAAGCGTACATGGAACGACATAACCAAGTGGCAGGCATAGTGTACAGGAACATCTGTGCAGAATATGGACTGGAAGCCCCGAGGTCAAAGTGGGGAACACCCCCAAAGGTGGTGGAGAATGACCGAGCTAAGATCCTGTGGGACTTCCAGATCCAGACAGACAAGATGGTAATGGCGAACCAACCGGACATTGTGGTGGTGGATAAAGAACAGAGGAAAGCCGTTGTGGTGGATGTAGCAATACCAAGTGACCACAACATCAGGAAAAAGGAGCATGAGAAACTGGAGAAATACCAGGGCCTCAGAGAGGAACTGGAGAAGGCCTGGAAGGTGAAGACCACAGTGGTGCCTGTGGTCATCGGGGCCCTCGGGGCAGTCACCCCCAAACTGGAGCAGTGGCTCAAACAGATCCCAGGAACAACATCAGACATCTCAGTCCAGAAATGTGCAGTTCTAGGCACAGCCAAGATACTGCGCAGAACCCTCAAGTTCCCAGGCCTCTGGTAGAGGACCCGAGCTCAGAGGATGAAAGAGAGAGAGAGAGAGACCACCCGCAGAGGGTGAGAAGGGGATTTTATATATATATATATATATATATATATATATATATATGTTTGTTTTTCAGCCGACGAGTCCAAAATCCGATGTGAGATTCATCCGTGCTGCAGTGAATCCGTCTCTGTTTATAGATTTCTCCCTCTTCTTCCTCACATCGTGTCTTTAAGAAACTTTCAAAACAAAAACGGAAGATTTAGGATGTATCTTACTTTTGACAGAGTGAAAGAATATAAATAATAGTCTTTACCACCTGTGTAAACTGTGCTGGTGAATGTTATAACACATAATATAAGTTTTATAATATGCATTATATTGTTTCATTTCTAATGTAGGCTCTTGTGTCAGATAATCTAAGTCAATGTTAGAGAATAATTAATTTTTTTAGATTTACGGAATCTCAGTTAGCCATCATAACGGGGCTGAACCCGTATTACACCAATCACTGTAGCTAATATTAGCTGGTATCTCGCCGGTGGACATAAATACAGTAAAGTAATATTCTAATCACAATATATACACAGTAATATGTCCATCTTACTTGTGAAATGTTGTCTGTGGAGCCCTCACATCAATAATCCATAGATCCGAACAACAATATCCCTCAGTGCTGAGGCATCTTCTGCTGTTTTGGTTGAGCAAAGTAGGAGGGTATACCGCTCCAAGATAGCCGCCGTATTTCCTGTGGCGGAGCGGCCAATGTGGGGTCTACTCTTATGTTATGTCTATGCTGAACACCACAGGCTCGTCAGAGCCGCCTAAGTGAGGAGCTAGCTGTTAGCTGTGGCTCTGCAGCACAAATAAAAACCCCTCCAGTAAGTAAAGACTTACAGCAAAAGACATGTAACATCTTTTATTTACTTTCACTGCTCAATAAGAAGAAATACATTAACAATAAAGATCAAACTGCAGTTTGTTATTTCATTACTTTGGCAGAATCATGATAAACTGCCTCATTAGCAACAATGCTGCACTGCTTTCATAGACTTAAGCTTCCTAGTCAAAGGTAGCAAACATCTCATTCATATTTAACTCTTTAACTTTTAGTTAATTAGAAGAGTTTGAAACACGAGGGAGGGGCTGAGGAGTGGCAGACAGCTCAGTGTGAGAGCCCAGAACAGATAGAAAAAAAAAAAGAAAGCTGCCTTTATTTCTCACTGTCTTCAACGTAGAGCCTTTAAAACCACAAAATAAAATCTGAATATTTTTCTATATAAACCCTGGTGCTTTAGGTGTTATGTTTAAGTTGTGATACTCCCCAGATATTCATTTCTATCTACCTGTTGGTTCTCAGTCGCAAAACTAAAAAAGGCTTAAAAATAAAGCAACTTAAGTTGTAATTTAAATAGAACATAACTTGTATTGGGAGCCATTTCAATAAATCAATGTTTATGAGGAATTTTATTAAGAGCAGTTACTCATTAAAGCTTTTTGATTTGGAACCTTAAGTTTTTGTAAAGGCTTACTAGAAATTAGATCAGTGAGACTGAATAAAACTCATATCTTAGCAACATTTGAATTTTAGTTTTACTTCTCTGCAGGCTGCTTACTGAGAATAAAACATGTTTGATGTGCATTACTAGTCATTTTTGGTCCTGCAACTTGAATGTGATTTAAAAACTTTCTAAACCACATTTTACGTTACATTTCAATGGAACTTCGCCGACCGCCCCAAAATTGGTCCTAAGAAATTTTCCTGTTTATGGTCCCTCCCATTAAAGAGATGGGATTTACAACTTTGCCTGTGGGTTTTGACCAGAGCAGGAGAGGAAACAATGAATTTGGATTGATGTAATATGAGATTTGCTTTTCTTTGGTTTTGTTATTTAACATAATGTTGTGTCATTTCTTTGTGTTGCTACTAATTTGGTTTGCAGTTGTTTTAAGTCTCAGATTGCTTCTAGTGTTTGTCCTGGGTTGCTGTGATTCATTAGGTTTTAAATTAGAATAATAAAGTCTATTTTTATTATTGTAAAAGTATGTATAAATAAAATATATTTTGTATACTACTTCTATTTCATGATTGGGCTTTTATAGGAGGTTTGGTTTGACAAATAATTTTGACAGCTACTAACACCGCTAATATTGTTTCATGCTGTTTGCATTGCAAGGCTTTGCCAGCATATATATATATATATATATATATATATATATATATATATATATATATATATATATATATATATATATATGTCAAATTTTATTTGTATAGCACATTTCAGCAGCAAGCAATTTCAAAGTGCTTTACATAATTAAAATAAAAACAGCATGTGACATTGATTAAACAGAGAAAGACATTTTGAAAAAGATAAAAAAGATAAAAACAGACCGTGTGACAAAGAAATAAAAAGATAACTAGATGAAAAGTAAAGATAAAAACATTAAAAACATCAAAACCCGCTATATATATATATATATATATATATATATATATATATATATATATATATATAGCTTTTAATCCAAGCCATAACGCTATAACTACCCTGATTAACGTTTTTAGCAAGCTTTATCTGTTATTTTACATCAAAAAGTGTCTGTAACCGTTTTTTTCCTGTTTGTTTTTAATTGAACTGAATTTAATCATATGAAATGATTAATACACACATTTTAATTAGAGCATTGGCTCCCTTTTCTCTCTACATATGAGCCATTTTCAGAGTAATTGTGATATCTGCGTTCATTTGCCTGTTAAAAATCTGTTATACGGGAAGGGATCACTTACTAAAAATGATCCTGATAGAGAAAGTTTAATATATTTATAGTTCATCCAAACGTTGGTGTTTCCTACCTATCCGGTGTAATATTATCCGGGGAGTCCGGGAGAAATCCAGCAGTCTGCGCTGATCATCCATCTCTTCCTCCGACTTGACGGTTATTTCTTTAAACTCTGTGAAAGTTTCTTCAGCAGCAGTTAACTGCTCGTTGAGAAACTTGTTTAGATAAATACTCAAACATTCAACAAAACAGACCATGCGCCATCTTCTTTCTTTCCGCTTCCTCGTCCTTCTCCTTCTTCTTTTCTATTATTGCGGATCGCAAGCAACTTTAAGGTGCATACCGCCACCTACTGTACACGAGTGTGTAGCAACACTACTTTACATCTATTAAATTCTATTTTTTAATCTTGTATTTTGAAGAAAAATAAAAAAAATGCTTTTCTTAATCTATATGTAACGGGTGGAACCACCAGGGGTCGCTTCCTCTACATTTTGAGCTCCCATAAAAGGGAAGCTGTCAGGCTGGTGGGCCTTCTTATTTGGAGATTGCCGTTACCAGTCATTACTGCTGTATTTAGATGATGTTATTGTCTTTTCAGCATCAGTTGAACAACATTTGGAAAGATTAAATCAGGTATTTTCCAGATTAGAAACTCAGGGGCTAAAGGTTAAGTTGTCAAAATGTCATTTTTTTCAGAAGAGAGTTAAATATTTGGGTCATGTGGTGTCAGAAGAGGGGGTCTCTACTGACCCAGACAAGGTAGCAGCAGTACGTGACTGGAGGCAACCTACTACTTTAGCAGAACTTCGTTCATTTTTGGGATTTGCCAGTTACTATCGGAGGTTTATTTGTGGTTTTTCGAATATGGCTTCCCCTTTAAACCGTCTTGTTGCTAGACTGCTCTCTCCTGGAAAAAAGGGCAAAACCCCTAAGAAGCCCTTGGGTGGCTTCTGGGATGAGGAATGTGAGCAGAGTTTTCACAAGCTCAAAGCTGCATTAATAACAACTCCTGTTCTTGCCTATGCAGACTTCCAGAAGCCATTTGCTTTGGAAGTAGATGCCAGCCATGCAGGGTTAGGAGCAGTACTCTCTCAAGATCATGGGGGTAAATTGCGCCCTATAGCGTTCGCTAGCCGCAGTCTGAAGCCCACCGAGCGGAATATGAATAATTACAGCTCCATGAAATTGGAGCTTGTTGCTCTTAAGTGGGCTGTTGCAGAAAAGTTTAGAGAGTATTTGCTGGGTAATAAATGCACAGTTTTTACAGATAATAATCCATTGAGTCATCTGGCTACAGCAAAGCTTGGAGCAACAGAGCAGAGGTGGGTTTCGGAACTGGCAGCTTTCGATTTGACCTTGAAATATCGTCCTGGTTCGCAAAATGCCAATGCAGATGCATTGTCCCGTCAGCATACCACACACAGAGAAGCAGGGGCTGGCTCTGGTTTACGTGAGGGGTTTGCTGGAGTACAGGAAGAGATCAGTGTCTTACCTGGTTTGTCAGGTGCTGACCTGTGTATATTGCAGCATAAGGATCCTAACATCGGTTCTTTTATGCAGTTTTGGAAGAGGGGTAGGATGCCTGATGCTAAAGAGAGGAATGAAC
Source organism: Poecilia mexicana (assembly GCF_051168715.1). NCBI lineage: Eukaryota > Metazoa > Chordata > Actinopteri > Cyprinodontiformes > Poeciliidae > Poecilia > Poecilia mexicana. The sequence goes on along the minus strand of NW_028263380.1, from coordinate 20,506,005 downwards.
TCGATAAGGTTACCCGGGAATTGGTTCGGCAGTGGAATCGGCTTAGGGAGCGAGAATCAATCCTTTATTGCTGTGTTCAGGCCTCTGATGGGCAGACTGAGGTTGAACAGGTGGTGTTACCTCTGTGTTTGCAGGAAGGTGTCCTCCGTTCGCTCCATGATGATCATGGCCACCAGGGGGTGGAGCGGACTTTGCAGCTAATTCGGTCACGGTTTTATTGGCCCAATATGCACTCGGATGTAGAGCAGTGGTGTAAAAACTGTGAAAGATGTGTGGTGTCAAAGGCTCTGTTGCCCAAAGTTAAAACCTATATGGGAACAATTAAAGCATCTAGACCTAATGAGATTCTGGCAATAGATTTTACAGTTTTGGAACCTGCTACAGACGGCAGAGAAAATGTCCTTGTAATGACTGATGTTTTCTCAAAGTTTACACAAACTGTCCCCACAAAAGATCAGCGTGCCAGTACTGTTGCAGAGGCACTGGTGAAGCACTGGTTTCAACTTTTTGGGCCTCCTGTTCGGATTCATTCTGATCAGGGGAGAAATTTTGAGAGTAAGCTGGTTCATCAGCTCTGCAAAGTGTATAAAATTGAGAAAAGTCGCACGACTCCTTATCATCCTGAGGGGAATGGGCAGTGTGAGCGTTTTAATCGCACTTTACATGATTTGCTAAGAACTCTCTCACCTGAACAGAAACGCAGGTGGCCCCGGCATATTTCCCAAGTCACCTTTGCTTATAATACAACTGTCCATCAATCCACTGGTATGACGCCTTACTTTTTGATGTTTGGTAGAAAACCACAGTTGCCTGTGGATTTTTTTGTGGGTTTGAGTGAAAGTGATGGAGGACCTGACCTGCCCTTGGAAGAGTGGGTTGAAGAGCACCAAAAATCACTTCATGCTGCCTATGAAACGGTGCACCAAAAAGTAGAAAGTAGAAGGGCTCAGAGACATCAGGATGAGGATGTTGCTCCAGATTTTCTGGAAGGAGACTTGGTGTATGCGAGAAATCATTCAGTGAGGGGTCGCAGCAAAATTCAGGACTTTTATGATTCAACTCCCTATCAAGTGGTTCGTCCACCTTCTGAGCGAGGGGTAGTGTACTCTATAGCGCCCGTGGGTCAGGAGGGACCCCTCCGTCAGGTCCACAGGGTTGAGCTTAGAAGTGTCCCTGAAAATAGTGGGGGGGAAGGGTGTCAGGAAAATGGTTTGGAAGATGTGCAGACAGATATTGAGGCGGGAGATGAAATGGTGGACTTGCCTCAATCTGAGATTCAGTCAGAGGCTGAGAATGATGATGATGTTGTTCCTGTTGATGTAAATTCTGATGTTCAGCCTCTTTCTGGCAAAAAACCCACACAGGAGATTGACACTACCATCATCCCTAAGCTGAGGAGGTCGGCTCGGAAAACTGCCGGACAGCATTCCAACCCTTACAGGCTGCCCTGTCCTGTGCAGAAGAAGTGATTCAGTTATTGAGTACTAATTTTTTATGTACATCGTCGGGTCACCGATGCATAATGATGGGGGGGAATGTAACGGGTGGAACCACCAGGGGTCGCTTCCTCTACATTTTGAGCTCCCATAAAAGGGAAGCTGTCAGGCTGGTGGGCAATTGTCAATCTCCTCTGTGTTTGACCAGGTGTGTTGGCCCACAAGTCCCACTGTTGCGATCAGGTTTGTCAGTTTTTTTGTTGTAAAGAAAAACTCTTAATCTGATTATATTCAGTCAGTGTTTGTGTGATGTTTTTATATAGGGCCACACTTCATGTTTTGAGCTGACGATTCCTACCTGGGCGTGTGGTTGGTCGACGCTGCAGGTAGGCTTTGTATATTTTTTAACTGGATTGAATTGAATGGTTTTATTGCAAAGATTTAATAGGCGTTTGGTAATTTGTGTTTTTTGTTTTTTGCAGTTGTCGCTGCACCCTGCTGTTCTTTTAGTTTGATTTTCTCTTTCCATTGTTTTTTCATTTATTTTTGTTTACCTATTGTTTTTTTTGCAAATACATATCCTCTTATTTTGTAATAATAAATATTGTCCCTTTTATATTGGTTGTTTTCATTGCACTATAAGTGGTCGTAACATATAAATATCTATTATGTTTCCTTCATTTCCTAATGTTCCTTTAAGACTTCATTCTTGCCTGTCCTTCCAACTTTTCAATTTCTTCCTTTCAGGTTCATATGTTCTCAGTACATGTTCTACATTTTCTTTCTCTCTACATCCCATTTATCATTATGTTTTCTTCCTATTAAATATAAAATGTCATTTAAATAGGTATGACCTACTCTTAATCTGAGCATTATCATTTCTTCCCTTCTGTTTCTCTGTAATATTTCTAATTAATACTGACTTTTGTACTTTATATAATCTTCTTCCCTTTTCCTTCCTTAAGTTTGTTTTAGCCACAAACTGATTATGCTCAGCAGCAAACAACAAATCCCCAATGACAGCATAGAGCAGCTCATTGATGTAGCAGCTTTGTAGCCTGACATAAAAACTTTTTGCTAGACAATGTCAAACATTGAGAAGTTTTTTTTAAGTTATTGTTATCAAACGTTATCAAACACGGCGTTTTTAAACCAAAAATACCTCAGAAATATACAGAGTCAACCATGAGAATCAAATTTAAAATTTAAACTCAGTTTCACACAAACACAAAGACGCTAGCATAAATGTTTGGCTGTTGAACTGGTTCAAGGTTGCTATCTAGCTAATTTTCTAGGCACATTAAACAAACCTTTATCTAGCCTTTTTTTCTATTCTTCCTCTTTCATTTCTCCATCCCTGAAGGATAAGTCCTTTTTTGAGACATTGTTTTGCTCACTTGACTTCTGACAGATGTTACGTCAATCCGCGTTTCCCCATCAGATACGGTTCCTCCCGAGTCTTCTTGCCGCTCCGCACCGCCCACGGGGCAAAATACGCGCGTGCTCGTTATGAGCCCTGAGAAAGCACGCGCGTAGCAAGCACGCGCTTGTTCGGCGCATTAAATTATCATAATTTACAAAATCATGAAAAGTTGGCACTTTTAACGGACTTTTAATGCAACTTTAAGAGCAACTTTGCATTAAAAGTGTCATTATTTACCGAATGACACTTCATGACAACAGTCAAACATTCAAAAATACTTCTTTATGTTCATGACAGATGTTATGTCATGTTTTTGACAGTCATGTCAGTCTTATGCACACCCCTTCAAATAGTTACCAAAAATTTTATCAATATAAATACACATGAAAATAGTTTCAGCATAAATACAGTGATATAACAGAAGTCAGCTGCAGCAGAAAAGAGCAAAAATATTACAGCTAAAAGTAGAGAAAAAGCTAATAATTGAAAACAATCACACACCCTTTGTACAATCATTGCATGAAAATGAGTTTGTGGTGAATCTTGGATTTCTTTTAAAGTACAAATGTACTCTCAACCATTCTAGTAGGTTCTATTTTTGATTTTAAAAAAAAAACTACAAAAAAGTAAACCCCACAAACTATCTCTAATGTACAGAATAAAACAAATCAATCCCTCAAGTCCAATCTTGTGAGAATGTTCTGGAAGGGAGTCCATGTCCGGTCAGACTGTTGATGTTCCCTGTACTAAATGGAGAAGTTATTTAGGGAGGCAGAATGACAACAGCTCACAGATCCATGATTCTGGTTCAACGGCTCCATAGATTTGCAGTTCTTCAGCAAATCATACATGGAGAATACTTCCATGTGCGACTCCTCAAAATGTTCAGCTATCTGATGTTTTAGACAAAAACAGTTTCCACAGAAAAAGGCTTTTCACCGGTGTGACTCAACATGTGCTCAGTTGAATAATGTTTTCGACTAAAACTTTTTCCACAGGTCCCACATGAAAACGGCTTTTGACCTGTGTGAATCGTCATGTGCCGAGTTAAATCCTGTTTTTGACTAAAACTTTTTCCACAGGTCCCACATAAAAACGGCTTTTGACCTGTGTGAATCGTCATGTGCCGAGTTAAATCCTGTTTTTGACTAAAACTTTTTCCACAGGTCACACAAGAAAAGGGCTTCTCACCGGTGTGACTCCTCATGTGCTTAATTAAGTAATGTTTATGACTAAAACTTTTTCCACAGGTCAGACATGAAAACGGCTTTTCACCTGTGTGAATCTTTTTGTGCTCAGTTAAATATTGTTTTCGACAAAAACGTTTTCCACAGTTCACACATGAAAAAGGTTTTTCACCTGTATGTATCGAAGCATGCTCAGCTAAATAATGTTTTCGACTAAAACTTTTTCCACAGTTCACACATGAAAAAGGTTTTTCACCCCTATGAGTTCTCATGTGAGCATTGAGAGAAGATTTAACAGTGAAACGCTTTCCACAAGTCAGACATGAAAACGGCTTTTCACCCGTATGAGTTCTCATGTGAGCATCAACAGCAGCTTTAAAAGAGAAACGCTTTCCACAGGTCACACATGAGAAAGGCTTTCTTCTTTCCTGATTTTGCTTCTCAGCTTCAGCAGCTTCCTGGAAGATGACTTGATTCCTGTTTGGTTCTGATTCAGTTTGGGATGTTTGTTCATCAACAGGAACCAACATACAGGTATCAGTCTCCTGTTTTAACTCAATCTGTTCTTCGCCATGACTGCAGAAAATTTCTTTCTCTTCCACTTTTATCTGCCGATGTTCTAGATCCTCTTGCTCTTTTTTTATCTGCCGATGTTCTAGATCCTCTTGCTCTTCTTTTATCTGATGATCTTCTGGTTCTTCCTGTTCTTGTTTCACCTGCAGAGGTTCTAACTCCTCCTGGTCCAGAGTGGATCTCCTCTCCTGGTTCCATTGTTCCTCCTTAACGTTATGTAGCAGGTAATCTGGTAAGAAAACAGAAAAAAGGAAGAATTGTTGACTCTTTTGAATCACCAGATAGAGTAGTGGTGCACCGACTGCAGTATTCTGGCTGATTGCTGATTACAGATTTTTAAAAAGTCTCACCTGCCGATTCCTATTTTGACTGATGCCATTCTTTCTGTCTGAAATGTCACTAAATATAGCAGAAAAGTCGCTCAGTTGACAAATGTGAGGTGACTACTGTTAACAGCGAACGTGCAGACATGACCTGGTGGGCCGGTCTATCAGTCAATCCTCTCACTGGAGAGCAGAAGAGTAAGTGGTTGATTTGTAGACTTTTGCTGAAGCAGATAAGATCAGTGGATAAAACTGGTTTCACATTTAAGTATCTGCTGATCACTGATCTCCCAAACTTAAGGAAATCGGGGCCAGTTAATCGGCTAATCAATAAATCGGTGCACCCCTGTACAGTGCCTTGGTATAGGGGGTGAAAGTGATGACAATTCTAGGGGCCCTGACCAACAGGGGGCCCTCCACAATTTAATTATTTATTTTTTGTTCATAGAAATTTAAAAAAAAATAGGGGCCCTGTCAATTACAAAATTAATCATATGGTATTTTCAAAGATTGTTTTAAAGCAGTAAAAATTTAATGTTGCCCCTCCCAGACCAAAAACCACACATCCATATTTGCCCTGAATCCCCCTATCTGCATTAAATGGTTTGTTCCTGCTTGGAGCGCTTCACCGTGATGCTGTTAGCAGCAGCCAGTGGAAGACACGAACGACTGTGGCAGTTACTTTTAGGCCTGTCATGATAAACAATAAATCAATTAACCGCACGATAAATTAAACCTATCGACCTAAATTTAATTATCGGCTTTATCGTCGCTTCCTTCCTTTTTTCTTTCTGTTGATGACACTGAATGAAAAAAGGCTCAGCTCCGGTGCTCTCCACTGACCCTCCCTTCCTATTTCCTTAGTGTAATGTCCAGCGTACACTACACGAGTTATCGGTCGACTGTCGGCCCATTTTCAAAACCTGAGAGACACATTAGCCGACAGAAATCCTAGGTATAACGGTTCAATCGGGTTCGTCATGCCATGTGGTGTCTTTATAACATCAAGAATGAGGGCAAAATGGAACAGGAGATCAATAGAAGGATTGGCGCAGTAAAGCGGGCGCTGTACCGGTCTGTCGTGGTGAAGAGACAACTGAATCAAAAAGCAAAGGTCTCGATTTGCCAGTCAATCTACGTCCCTACTAGGGCTGAAACGATTCCTCGAATGATTCGAGTACCTCGATTACTAAAATTCCTCGAGGAAAATTTACCTGCCTCGAAGCTTCGTTAATTGATGTTTTATTAGTTAGCGCACCGTGTTCCGGCCGGGACTTAATTTGCGTTGCGCGGAGCTCTCACTTCCGCCTCTGAGTTGTTGACAAAAGCTAAGTCTCAGCGGCATAAAGTCCAATCTTCAAGATTGGCCCGTGGGGATTTTATTGATTGATGATAATGCCCGACTTTTTATCGTTTTTGGGGAACCAATAAGCATCCTTAAAATGACTGGGGGAATGCCTGGAGTACGGCAGCATTTCTCCTCCGGGGCTGCTGGTTGAAAGCGAACGGCGGGAAGAGCGCTGAGGTGAGCGGATAGACTGAACAGGGCGGGCGGCTGAGTAGCTGATGCTTACCGTGTAAATGTAGCTTTACCGACGAACCGCACAATAAATTTCATATCCCGGTCTGAAGAAACGGGTGGCGGAGCGCATCGTACATGGCTGGTAGATGAGTTTCTGAGTGTGACCAGTGAAGGTGTCGTAAATATCCCGTATTGCTTCCCCCCGTGTTCGTCCCCCGGTCTAACGGTTCGTCAGTCCGCTGGTCTATTTCCTCCCCTCCACCCCATCTTACGTTCGTTCATTCGCCCTCTCCTCCCACTCCAGGCAGCATTTCCCGTATTTTCAAACCCAAAGCGTGACAGGTTAGGTGGCAAGGTGAGTTTAATTAATCTATTAAACTCACTGAAGATGAATACATAAACTAAAAGCTGGATTGTAGACATTTTTTATAAGCATATTTGTGAGCCTGCCTCTTTGTTATTAAATTCAATATAATTTCAGATTTTTCTATAACTTTTCTTCTGGTTAACTTAGAAAGTGAGCTATTATTGTTACAGGTTAGTTTTCTAAACTACAAAAAAGCAACTGTTAGGGATGCTCAAATATGAAAAATTGGACTGATATTGATATCTGATAGTAACACCGGTATTATGCCAGATTTACCAATATTTCATTTTATAATTTTTTTTATCCGATTACTCGATTAATCGT